>NC_063217.1:8441135-9066135 GCF_020740725.1 Corvus hawaiiensis | reverse complement strand
TACAAATTTTTATACCTTTTTGTTGTGTTACTCAGGTTTTTTTAAATTTTCATCACTTGTTTTTTGTGCATAGTGTTTCTTCTCTTTGCAGTTCTTTACATATTGCAAATCTTTACATGTCAGCTTATTTCATGTTAACTATTTCATAAGGAGCTCACTGAGCTTTAGCAATTCAAATGAATAGCATGGTATGAAAATTGGGGTGCTACTTAGAGTTCTTTTACACTCACTGGCCCAATGCAACCCCAACTGTCATTAATGTTATTTGTCTCTAACCATGGGTGCTGTATAAATTTCCACTATTACATTTCTGAAGACAAACTAACCTGTTTGCAAAGTGCAAATTGAAATGCATTAGTGTCTGTTCTAAGTAATTATACTTGAAATCATTTCAGCTCCGTGCAAGACAGGGAAAAAAACCATTAAAAGGCAGCCTACAAGTTCTGCATGTTTATTTTTTCAAATATGAAAGTCACATCAAAAGTGATGTGCTGCCAGACAAAAATGAGCATTTTAGTTGATGAGAGATGAGAGGAGGGATGGAGCTGAAATCCTTCTGTGAATTACATTATTTACTCTCAGCTGCAGTGCGTGACATCCACTGGTTTGTATTTCAGTTTGTCACACATGTTGGTCTTAAATACAGTGATATCTTAAAAATACAGAAATAGCAGTTTTATGCTGAAATCGTGGCCAGTAGCTTGTTGATATATTTGTTTGATTTGAATAAGCTGAGCTGCTGAATCAGTAGAATACTCATGCGCAAAGCATAATCAACAAATTTTTCTATCACAGTTTTCTTTGAAATTAACATTATCACAAAATATAAAATACAATCTAGCACTTAATAACTTATTATAAATTAATCTCCAACAGAAAAAAAATAGCTATAATAAGATTTTAGCAGTGCTGTACTTTGTGACAGCACCAGTTTTCTCAGCACATGAATTGCACTGGGTAAAATATTATTATAAATGTCTTGGCACTATTTTTGTAAATCCTGTACAGTTTATGATCTGCACAGCTTCATTTATGACATTTGTTGTATCATACCATTTGTTTATAAGAAAAATAAGTTTCCTCATTTTGCTAATGATGGATGTTTCAAATTTAATACTAAATATCCAGAAGCTTGTCTTGCCTTTCAGGATGAAAATGTTTTGTCAAAACCTATTTAAATAGAAAAGAGACTTAAATGATAATTAAATTCATAATGATATAACCATCAGCTTCCTCTAAAAGAGGTACTTTAAAGTGGTTTTAATGGCAAAGTTATGAGTTATTATTATTCTAGAAACTGTGAATTACTCAGTGTTTTTAATGATAGTGGCACGGCAAGAAAGGAATGATTCTGGTGGCCAGAGGAGGAGCAGAGGGCTGGCATTGCTGCTGCTTTCCTTGAGCCTGCTAGGATTTTACATTCCCCAAGCCGAGGAGGACACAGCGCTGGGAAAGCCCCCCAAAAGCTTGTTCTTGTTCTCCTGTGCCACCCCTGCCCCACTAGAGATGAGGCGCCAGGAGGCTGATGGGACAGATGGAGCGGGAGGGAGTGCTCTGGTCCTGCACAGTCCCTGCTGAGTCCCAGTGCACGTTCCCACACACAGGTTCACTTTCTTACCAACCAAACCCATTTGGAGACAGCCAAGCTGATCAGCCTTGCTTCGGGTTTTCATTCAAAACAGGGTCAGGAGAGTAAACAAACAATTTTCTAGGAAAAAAAAAATCCCCTTGTGCATTATATGTTTAAATACATTAGGAGTGTTAGCCCAAATATGCAGGAGCTTCTTGTATATTTATGGTACTGAATCCAACAAAGCTGAAGGAAGCTAATCACTCTGACCTGCTTTTCTGGGAATACAAGGTCTCAGGATGAAATCCACCATTCCTCTGGAGAGAAGATACATGCACTTGGGACAGAAAACAAGCTGGTGCCAAATTCCTGTCTTCTGACTTTGTTATAATAAAAGTTCACATGGCACTTCAAAAGCTGTGCTTAACCCAGAATATAAATTTGCTTAAAGCAATGAATTACCTTTCAGGACAGGGTGTTTCCAAAGAGTGATTGTTGCTTCAACAGTCTGCAGCAGGGCCCTTTGCCATCCGGCTGCTGTCAGCAGATGTGCAGTATGATGCAAAATCAAAAAGCTTCTATTACAGTTACAGTTCACCAACAAACAGCCTATTTCCTTGCCTCCTTTGTGTTGATTTTTTTCCCCCAAAACTAAACTAAAATCAAAACAGAACCCTAAAGCAGTAAGGAGCAAACGACTTAAAAGAATTTTTCATCTCACAGATGTATCCCAGTGGGAGGGTTTAGACTGGGCAGCTGCAATGCCTGTATGGTGGCACTGCACTCCTTGGCTGTTTGTTCCAGCCTCGAACGATGGGTAACCGAGAGCTCCTCTCTGAGGTATCAGGCACAATGACATCATATTTTGCAGTGGAACAAACACAACATGGTATGGATGGAATACTGCAGAGCTTGCAGACATCCTTCCAGAAATGTTTATGCCTTAATCCACTGGAATTCACCATAAAATGGCTTGTAAAGGCAATATGCTATCTAAGCAGCCTCTCCAGTTCTAGGAAACAGATGTAAAACAACTGGTCCTAGAATGGAAAAAAAGGGTAAGGTAAGCCTTAATTATGTTTTGACTGAACACAACCAAGAAAAAAATGAATCAGAGGAAAACAATCTTGACCCAAAAGGAGCTGCAAAAGCAAACGCTGAAGCACGTGGGTCTGAGGTTGGGTGGGGAAAGGAGCTGTCAGAAATTCTGACAATATGTTTGTAGAAGGCTGTTGTTTAATCTCTGCCCTAAGAGCTGATCGATGGTCTAACAGATGAAAATTTGTTTCCCTTTAGAGGCTTGTTCTTTCAAAATGAGAATTTTAAGTGCACAGTGTTCTGACCTAAAATATTTCAATTCTAGCCTCAATTCCTATGCCAGCAGGGATTATGAGATCATGCTGTCTGTCAACTCCTCTTTGGTCCATCTGTTCCCTTCCTCCTTTCCTTGATAACTTCTGAACCTTCTGGCTAATTTTCACCAAATTTGACAAAGCACAGATAGAATGGAGGCTGCAATTAATAATCCATGATGAAAACTTTCATGGAAATTCCATGTCTGGGTAGAAAGAAAAATAAACAATTTCGCATTGAACATGGCCAAATTGAGCTCTTCCCTGTTTTCAAGAGGTGGCCACTGGCCAGCATGGACATAACTCCAAACCTGCTACAGGATGAGTATGTAGTGCTGCTTGCCCAGGTAAACAGATGGGGACATAGGTTTTGGGAAAGGCCACAAAGGAGGTGGGACATCGTAGCCATGTGAGTCTGGTAAGAGGGAGACGAACTAGTCACACAGGGATCTGAAGGCATTAGTTGCAGCAATCCAGGCAGACAATTTGATAGACAAAAGACAGGCAAACTTTTATCAGATGTATTTTCTTTCATCTAGGATGTGGACTTCATTGGCAGAGCTGAATTTGGACAGCAGAATTTTAGGAATTTTTCTAGGTGTTTAGAATTTGCTTTTACTCAGGCATTTTTTTACATGAGTAACACTGATATTTATGGAAAAAACCCAAACCCCAAACCACAATACTGTGAAGCACAAGTCTGCAAAATACCGCTGTAGGAGAAGTTGATTTTAGTGCAACTAACTAACTGAACTGAAACAGCAGGGCCTTACGAAATAAGCTGGTGAATGCTTTTGTTCCTTCCCCACCAGACAGACACAATGCACTCTATCTGCAAGATGATTTGAAAACCTCAGCCAGCCTAAATTGCAGCTGCATAACATGCTGTAATCTGATGGGGAGGAATCCAACACGACAGCTCTTTTTACCCATGAGAACTCACTGCCAGGTCAGGGTTTAGTCTAAAAATGTCTTGCACAGACCACATTATACCAGAAATCAACATTCTGCACTTTGCAAGTGATACAGGTGCTGATTTTGATCAAGAAAACCTAATGTGAGCTTGTCTTCGCTGTGCTGAGCTGCAAGGTTGCTCATTTCCCTGTGTTGATTCCTTTCAACAATTGCATTAAGGGAGACCAGAGAAGCTGCACATTTAGGACAAGTAGTGGGAGGGCTCAACCACCCACATACGGACTGGGTCAATGCCTCATCAGGGTGAATTGTAGAGATAACATTTCTGGATACAATAAATTATTTCTTTCTAGAAAAGCTGGCCCTATGAACTACAAGAAAAAGAAATGCCATTCTGAATTTAGTCTTTAGCAGTGCAGAGGATCTAATTCAAGAGCTATTAGTGGGTCAGCTGCTCAATAGTAGCAACCACAATATAATTAAACTTAACACCAAGATGAATGCAAGACAAATAAAGCAAACAGATAGTCAATTTTAAGAAAATGACCTATACAAAAATGGGGGGAAATGCCAAAAAAAGCCCCTAAATGAGCAGTTTGAAACCAAGAAGCCTGCAAACACCCAGACGGCTTAAAAATACAGTTCTAGAAGCCAAGGTAAAATGTCTGACATAAATAGAAAAATGTGCCACAAACCTTCCCCCCCTTGCATGACTCAATGAGAAACTTAAGGAGGCTATTGCAAGGCACATGGGGAAGCCCAGGAAAACGTGGCATGTGAAATGTAAACAGGAAGTGAAGATGGCTAAACTCAAGGAGTGGCTCATAAAGGATGCTCAACGTGTTAGTGACAAGTTTACATGATGCTCGTCTGAGAACCAGCCTTTGCAATGCAGAGGTCCTGCAATCTGTGTCGAGAGCTTCCTGGTGACTTCACGGGCAGCGGCAGCCAAAAAGCCAAGAAAACAGAGAGCATTGTAAGGACAGGCACTGGAAATGAGGATTCTGTATAAAACCTTGGTACACCCATGCCTTGACGACTCTGTGCACTCTCGTCTCTGCACCCTGAGCAAGGCACGGCGATGCTGTAAAAGGTTCAGAGAGACATTGGGAACAATGTGGGGAATGGAGCACTGGCTCTACAGAGAGGACAAAGCTGAAGGAACATGTACTGATGGCTTGTAAATTGCCATGAATACCACGGGTAAGGTACGTGCAGAGGCGGCATTGACCAGATCCTGAAATACTAGTGCCAGGAATCTTTTGATGGGTTTTAGAGAGAGCTAAAAAAACAATTAATAAAGTGTCTTTTCAAACAGCACGTAGTGATGGTCTGGGATGTTGTCTTGTGAAGTTTTTTGGGGATGTCAGCATGTCCAAAAAGGCATCTGGCAAATCCATGGACATAAAAGCCCACGTGGACTAAGCAGCCCATGAAAAGACTAAGCAGGGGTGAAAACCAGCAACACAGCAGCACTGGGTGCGGATGGCCGAAGTGGCCCCCGTTAGCCATGTCTGGGCTTCAGGGAGGCATAGCGGTCAGAGCTGGGCGAGATCAATTGCACTCAGGCCTGCACCCTCCTCCCTCTCCCGTGCGCTAGGCAAGGGAAACGGCCAGCAAGGGCCGCCCGGAGCTGAGGGGGCGGACCTGAGGGGACAGGACAAGGGCCGCGGGGAGCTGAGGGGACGGGACAAAGTCATCGGGCCCCAAGCGACCGCCCTGAGGCGAAGCGCGGCGCGCCGCGGGGAGCCCCGCCCACACGACCGCACCGGTCCGGGGGCCGGGCGCGAGGCGGAACGCGGCGCGCGTGCGCGGGGGCCCCCGTGGGTGGGGCGGGCGCGCGCGCAAGTGCGGCGGGCGGAGCAGGGCGGGGACACCGCGCGCGCGGCGGGCGGTTCGAGCAGTTGTGCTTCCCGAGCCTGCCCTGACCCTCCCCTCAGCCTTCCTTCACCCCTCCCCCGGCCTCCCTGCCGCTTCCCCTCACCCTCCCTAAGACTCCCTTCACCCCCCTCCTTTAGCCTCTCTTCCGCCTTCCCGCCGCTTTCCCTCAGCCTTCCCTGAGCCTCCCTTCAGCCTTCCCGCCATTTCCCGCCTCGCTCCCCTCCCCTCGAGCCGCCGCTGCGGCAGAGCAGAGCGCTGAGGTGAGTATGGAGCGGTGCTGCGGGCTCGGGCCTCTCTCCCGGCGGGACGGGATCAGCCGCCGCGTCCCCGCTCCCCTCCGACCTCTCGTCCCGGCCGGGATCCCTGTGTGGCTGGAGGCAGCGGCTGCCCCGCGGGCGGGACGTGGCCCTTGAGGGCCCCACTTGTGCGGCCCTGCGTGGGGAGGCGTCGCGGGTGCTCCCTCAGGGCTCCGCAGTTGTTGTTTGTGGTGTTTGACGGCAGTGGTAATGCCGTGGTGGCCCGGCGTGCCCACGCACAGAGCTGTGTGAGGGCCTTTTATTTCACAGAAGCAGTAGGGTTGGAAGGGGCCTTTGGAGAGCATCCGGTCCACTCACCCCTCCCCCCGCAGGGTCACCTGGAGCAGGTTACCCAAGAACGTGTCCGTGTTGTTTTGGAATGTTTCCAGAGAGGAAGATTGCACGACCTCCCTGGGCAGCCTGTTCCAGTGCCCTGCAACCCTCAACGTAAAGTTCTTCCTCATACTGAAGTCAAACTTACTGTCTTTTAGTTTATGGCCATTACTCCTTGTCCTGTTACTGGGCACCACTGAAATGAGTGTGGCACCATCCTCTTGGCACCCATATTTATGTATTTTGAGGATAGCCCTTTTAAACACGGAGGGCAGAGGATGGCTGGACCACTGCCTTGTGACAGGAACCTCGTGTAACATTCTGTGTCATCTGCAGTCTCTAACTGAGCTAAGTCAGACACAGGAAACTTCAGAGGAATGCGTTTACTTGTTCAGCACTCCAGGCTGGCTAGCAAAGTGGGGTTCTCTGGTGAAATGTATGTTTTAGAAACGAAGTATTAAGTAATATAAAACTAAAAAAAATCCCTTAGTATTACCAGAGTCTTGCAAACAAGGTCTCTAAGTTATTTATTGATAACTTATCCTATATCCTTTGCTGTCTGTTACATGCACTTTAGGATCCCAAAGCTGATTATTTGTCTACTAGGAAACTACAGAAAAGCAGCAAACTCCTTGTTCTTGTAAGCTGTGACTGTTTTCACAAGAGTGTTTTTACACTGATTTTAATTTTTTTGTAATTGATCAAAAACCCTGCAGTTTTATTTTGAGATGTTTATATGTTAAAGTATTTCTTGTTCCATTTTCAGAGGAAACTTTAAAACAAAGGTTTAGAAGACAAGATTCTGCTTGCTGTCGAGGTAAAAACAACCCTTATAGCCAAGATCTTGAAGTGCAGTGTAACTTCACTGTAGTTTTGTTTTTAGAACAAACTGAAAACCCTGCTCATTTTGGAAGATTTAAAATAATTGTGGGTGTTTTTGTAAGTGAATATGAGGAAAACTGTGTAAGTAAAATCACTTCTGTAGGTCAATGAGTTGCTCAATATTAACACCTGTTGCTTTTAAACTAATGATGTTATTCTATTTTCATAATAAGTTTATGTGAATTAAGGAAAAACATATGTGCTTGCAATGATCTGGGATATAATTGATGCAAAAATATGTCCTGATTTGATTAACAAAAGCTATTAAGTGATCTCTGAAATTAAAATTGTTTTGTAGTCTTTGAATAGCCACTTTGATCCAAAACAATTTTCAGGGGATTTTTTGTGATCTGACACTTCCTTTTTCCTGTACAGACTCTTTTTATGAAAATACTGAATATTCATTTTAAATGGCAAAAAAATTAAAACTGGAATAATACCCCAGATTTTTTCATGTATTTGGATATTTTCTGCTTGCAAAAATATTTTCATCATGAGCTGTGGAAAGGATTTTGTGGAAATTCTTAAAAAAATTGGATATCCAAAGGCTGATGAGCTTAATGGAGAAGATTTTGACTGGATGTTTGAGTCTTCAGAAGACAAATCATTTCTGGAGTGGTTTTGTGGAAACATAAATGAGAAACATGTGGTATCTGAAGAAGAGCTGCAAGATTTTGATAATCTTCTCAAGTGTGGTAAGCCTGTGTTGGAAGGAAATGCACTGGATGCAGTCCTTAAAACCTTGGAGCCCACGGGTTCAAAGAACAGTAGCCAAGAGGAGGACATGCAAGAAGAGGAAGAAGCGAAGAAATTAGAGGATGAGCTTCAAACTCTTCAGAAGTTAAAAAACCTTCAAATTCACCGGCATAATAAGCTTCAACTGCTGGTTACTACAAACAGCCACGTGTTACAAACATTCCAAAGCAGAGAGGAAGAAGCACGTAAGGCTTGGAAAGAAGGACTGGAAGCGTTTACTGCAGCAAATAATAAGCTTGACAATGAACTGCAGTCTCTTATAGCTGCAGTGAAGAAATTTGCCTCTTTCTTCACTGCTTCAGATTCAGAACAAGAGTCGGATGTACATCCAGTGTTTTTTTCCCAGCTTTCTTTGGACAAATATTTGTCTCTGGAAGATGAAAGCACTGCAGCGCTTACATCATACGTAAAAAAGCATTTTTATAAAGGTATGCCTGAATGTGCTGAAAATTCACATGAAGGCAGCTTTCAGCTTGAGGATTTAATCAAGGAAGTCACTTTCAATGAGACTAATGAAGTTTGTGAAGAAAGGCAAGAGATAGCCAGGCTCCAGGCAGCGTATATTTGTGGTCAGAACCAGCTAATTCAGCGGCAAGCTGAAGAGGAGGGCCTGAATTCAGCTATCAAGTGTGCAGAGAGCCTGCTGCAGTCCTGGGACAAGGTAAGGCACAAGAGAAGGTACTGGAGTTTCAAACAGGCATGTTCCACTGGATCTAGTGAAAGGAATTGCTGAGTTATTGGTATTTCAGTTATTTTTATGTATTATGAAGTTCTCGTCTTGCTCACAAAACTGCTCTTGTGAAACAGCTTCATTTTCCTTAGTTAGAAATTCTTCAGTGTGGCACAGTACCTTTAATTCTACTGTCCAGCATTATTACCTTTAAAATACTAGAACTTATAATACCTTTCTAGTTTAGTTTAACTTAGAATTTTCAAATTAGAACTGGCTCTTTGTACAATAAACAGAATCTTAGCTTTGGTTGCAATTTCGTGGTATCAAGGAGCCAATATGATAAATGTATTCCTGTTCATATGCGTAGCATAACCTTAAAAAGTTTTAGTTCACTTACTCTGGAAACTCAAGTATTTGTACCAAATAAATGAATCTGATAGTTGAAGCCTCAGAAGTCTCTCAACAAGTTAGTGACAATGAGATGTGGCTAGTGGGATTTGTGAAGAAATCATAATGAAAGGAAAGGTATTTGCTTATGCCAGTTGTGAAATCACTTGAGGCATCATGTCAGTTTGTATATTTTCATTTATGGATGACTAGTATATAGGACTTGATTGATTAGGGTAATTTGAAAAAGATTGATTCTGCCAGCAGTGTTGATCATCCGACTGAATATAAAAAATTAAGTTTGCATGTGAGATTTCAGTTAGACGTGATTGAAATATAGGTGCTGGGTAAAATGCAGCTCTTTTATTTTTAACAAAATAAACTGTTCCCTGACTCTGTGGTAGAATGAAATTACTTTTTACTGAAATATATTAATTACTTTGTTCATCTGTATTTGCATTATGTTGTAAAATTCTGTGAAACTACTTGTGGATTTAATTTCATAGATAAATGTAACATAAATACATGAATTTTATATGAACTGAAGAAATGTTTGGGGAGTGGCTTGGAGGGAACTATGAAGAAATTCACAGGTATTTTGTTTTATGCAGGATATTGGACAACAGGAAAACATTGATGCTAAAATATCTAGTTTAAGTGCTGAAATTTCATCAATTAAACAAGATATAGCTCAGTTAAATACTGAAGAGCTACTTCCCCTTCTTAAAAAGAATGCACAGCTTTTGACTGCACCAGTGGTGAAAGAGTACTTAGATCACCAAATTGCTCAGCAGGACTGTTATGCTGCAATTCAAGATAAAATAGGCAGGCATTTGATAAGACAGAAAACATCATTTGAACTTATTCATCTGGCCTGTGAAATGGAGATGAAGAAACATCAGGAGATCAGCTGTCAGCTTGAGAATTTGGTAGAATCTCTGAAACAGAGCACTGATGAGTTGCAGCAGAGACTACAGGTGATAACTGAACGAACTCAACAGGCAAAGCCAAGGAGCACTATTAGTTCAGAGGATGGTTTCTCTTGCAGGTGAGCATTAGCGTCATTATTGAACTTAGACTTACTTTGAAATAATGGGGAGATGAAAGCTCAGGCAAGCTAAGCCTTGCCTGCTGCTAAGTTCTTAGTTATGTGTTGTAGCTGATTAGAATTTTGAATTTTCAAGATGTGAAACTTGTTTTGTCCCTGTTCTTTGAAATTCTTTTCAGGTTTGCCTGAGGAAAAACTGTTCGATTATCCGTCTTTTTAATCTTGCTGAAGCATTCCTAATTAATATGCGTAACATGAAGAATGTTTAAACCCAAGCGTTTCTTATCTAGCACCTCCTGAAACTTACTCTAGAGGTATAGATGTTAATAGCAGTGATTTCCCAGGTTGTATGCACGGCCTCATCAGCTGAGCCCGCAAAAAAACCCCCGTGTGGTAGGAGAGAGGAACGACTCCTTTGGACTATGAAATGTGTTTAGCTCATTTTTACTGCTTGATTTGCCAGCTGGTTGGAGTGTCCTGGCGCCCATGTATGAGTCTAGTTGTTCACCATCTAAGTAATTAAGTCTTGTAGTTCAGGTGATACAGTTAAAGATGTGTGCTGTGCTGCTCTTCCATCAAGACTAAAGTTTTTGATGAAGTATGTTGTATAATTACAGGTGTGTTACTGTCAGATTTTCCTCCTTCTTTAGAATAGTGCTTTAAGTGTTCTCGTTTTTTTTAATAATTGATTAGTGATAGCTGAGTATGGTTTGGCACAGTGAATAACTGGAAGAATTAGGCAGCAGAATTAGGAAGAAACTGAATGTGTTTGTGTCAACTTGTTACATTTTTGTTCAGGTTTATTATAAAGTCTTCAAATCACTGAAATGTTTCTGGCTATTTTTTCTTCTTTTTCTTTCTTTTTGTTAGAAAAAGGGAGGGGAAATTGAAAGAATTAAAAACCTTATCGGGTTTGTAAACAGAAGACACTTGAAAGACATTCAGTTACTTCTGAAATACAGTTTCTGCTCTCAATAAAGCCAGTCTGATTTTATGTTAGGGATCAACTCCTGAAGATTTTGTTACACAGAGGTGGTAGTAACATTTGAACAAAGTTGCCTATAATTGTGTTAGCCTATTCCTGTGCAGTGTAAGGGTACAGTTTGGGTAAGGGCAAGTTTGCTATAGTTTGTAATGCTGTGTTTTGCATGACTTGTAACTAATTGGAGAATTTCTTAGCAGTCTCTTCATAGATGGAAAACAGGAAATACTTCAGTAAGCTTGAAACTGTTACAAAGATTGTTCTTATTTCTCATTGGCCACTGAAGTCTGCTTTCTTTCAGCACTTAAAAAAAAATCTATCTTACTTTGCAGTCCTTGAAGTGTCAGGAAATAGTTGGCAGAAGCACACTGTCAACTTCTATTTGCATTCACGATGTACTTACTAACTGTTACTTTAGTATTTTGTTGCTGCTAATTTGATATTGAAGTATTTTGGATTCCTATTAATCACTACTATATATAGATGGAATCCTGAAATCAGTGGAAGATATAGCAGTGTAGTAAAAGTGCCCTCAGCTGTACTTGCCTTACTTGTCCTCTGACTTCTCAACACAGACATTTGTCTCTTAACTAATGATGATAGAGTGCACAGGAAACTTAAAAGTGCTTGTGTGTCTTAACTTCACTTGTTACAGGCTGTATCAGCTCCTGGAAGGAGGAAATAAAAAACAACAATTGTTTAAAACATACAAAAGCCTGGAGCAGATGGCTCAGAAATTAAAGCAGGACTGTGCTACAGTACAAGATCAGCTGGCAGCATCTGCTCAAGAGCAGTCTCTCCTTTTGTCCAGCCTAGAACGGGATGTGGATGCCCTTCATGGTGCTCTCTATTGTGGAACAAATCAGATACAACTCCGGAGTCCGGTAAGCCCTTATTGATTTTTAAAAAATTACTACATTATGTGTCATGTTCTTTACTGATAGAAGTATAGTGTGAAAGCTCTAGACACACAAACTGTCCCCACTTATCAGCAACAAATCTATTAACATAATGATGATGGATGCTGTATTTACATTGTTCTTGGCAAATGTTGGATTTTTGTAAATGCTGGCAAGTAATAATTTTTTTGTTTCTGAGCAAACCATTGCATCTAACTGAATTTCTTTCAAAGGCATGTGCAGTCCTCTATTCTCGTAAACTTACGGTGTGAGAAATGTGGTGTCTGGATTGGGTGTCACTGGAAAACTCGTTTATGTTGTTCTTCATTTCATATGGGTTTTCTCCCGTTACCTCTAAAACCTCAACAGTACTGGCTACAGGTGGATCATTTGGATAAAATAAAAATACCAGAATTTTGAAGGACAGTTGTGGTAGGACAGTCCTGCTACACAGCTCTCAGGTGTTGTGTTTAGAACATCTTTTAAATGGGAACAGGGTTTGTTAAATGCACCTTGTTACGGGTTTTAAAAGATTGTAGATACCTCAAAAATGCATCAAGGGAAATCTTCTGTTACATAATACTTCCTTGGTTAATTACATAAAAATGTATTTAACATTCGTCTGTCAAGTGAATTTGCAACATATAGAAGAGTTTTTATTAGAAAACGAGACTCTAATTGGAACAGTATGTATTTAGGGATTGCACATTGATAAATCAAATACCTTCCTATTGATATAGGTTGCTTCTTAAAATATGACATCTTGTTCTACTGCTACTGTTTCTCAAGAAAAGTAATTCCTTAATAAGGGAATAATGTGCAAGTAGATGATTAGTCTGCTTATACTGAACTATCATAAGAATGACAGTTGGGAAAGTTGTAGCTGGTAATTAATGATTTAATTGTAAAAGTGATTTGGCTTTTTTGTTATGACCTTTTTTTGTTCCCTTTTAAGATTTGACTAGCAATGAAGACTTGTAATTGATAAAATATGACACTCATCTCTCTAGGTCAGGGTCAGGTTCTTGTGGTCTTAACTCATCCGGTCAACAAGTAAATGAAATTACATTTGCATAACCTGATGTGAGTTCTGTTACATGGAGCTCAAAAATGACGTAAATTGAATGGAATTCCTTATTATCTTTGTTTCTGGTTTTTTTTGTGATTGCTTTTCGATTACAAACAAGTGCCTTCCCAAAGCAAAAAACCTTTTATATTTCTAGACCAGCTAGTGTATTAACAATAGAAAAGTAGTAATTTTTTTGTCTTGTATTTTTTATTAGGAACTTACTGAGCAGTTTCACCAACTAGAAGTGGATTTAGAGAAACTAAATCATCTCCTTATGGATCTGGTTGCTGATCTGAAGTCGAAGAGAAGCTTTTTAGAGTCCAATAGGCTGCATCAGATGGAAAGAGACTTGTATGTGTATTTTTTCAAAGATGAAGATCACTTGAAAGAGATGGTGGAGAAGCTTGAGCAGCAGTCTCAGGCTAAAGCCAGTGGTCTGGAAGATGAGAATTTCACAACCAGTGGAGTTCTTAATGTCTAAACAGCAATGTACTCTTAAGAAAGGAAAATGTTAATGTAAACTGTCTAGGAGTATATGGAATAATAAGCATTAGCTTGTCAATGCTTACACTTACCTGTCGCTGCAGTGAGTCTTAACTGCCACTGTTACCAGTGCTGCTTTATGGCTTCTGCCCGCCGAGTTCAATCTCAGTTTTGTCAGAACTCTTGGATATGAAGTAACTGTTGGTTATTTGAAAGAAGTATGTTCAGGCTGCTCTTCTGCTGGTCTGTGTGTTCATTTCTGCTGCACACAGCATAGCACCAAAAGGAATGTGTCATACCCTTAAGTTTTTTCTTGCACGCTAAGAACTTATGATTGAACTGCAAAATAAATGTGGAGGAGGCATTCCAGATTTTGGAACATGAATATAATGTCCTCATAGTGAAGAGGAGAGATCTCCAAGGCAGATATTCCATGATTGTTTCCCTTACAGTTCTTCTAAGGAGACTTGGTTTTGTTAAAAATGTGTTGGAATATGTACCAGAAGCTGTTTTAACTACCAAGACCATCTGCTTTAAGACCATTCCAGCATCTCTTAATTTAACTTATGGCCTATCTTCTCCATTGAAACCAGTCCATACTTATACTGGGCTTGTCAATGAAAAAGAATTTTAAATTTATCTTTTGTACTTCTGAGTTTGCCTTATAATTTATAATGATAGGCATTTCAATTCAGAGTGCTGATGCTTTCATACTTCTGTAACAATGTGCATTGTTAGCCTGTTTATCAAATTTTTATATAGCTTCCTAATATACCAATGGAACTAAATAGGCTTTTATAGTATGATAACTTCCAGTCTTTTATCTTTTGATGGGATCAGCTGTGCTTGCTTTCAAGCGTTTTACATATTGATGAAGGTTAGTATATTGGCTTAAATTCAGTAACAGTAGTCTTAAAACTATTTTGATGGCAGACTTTTAACTTTTATGTGATTATAACTTATTTTGAAATGTGTAATATTTTTTTTAGCTTACTGGTTGGGTGTCTTTATGTCTGGATTTTATGCTGCTTAACTCTATACTTTGTGTTTATTATTAAATGCCAAACTCTATAAATTCAGTTCAGTGTGGCTAATATTTATGGTGAATCTGTGTGGGTTTTTCTAGGCCTGTTCTCAGGCATGGTGTCTTGTTTATATTTAGTCTGATGGGTTCTCATTTTAATCTGCCCCTGAGGCTGTGACTGCTGCTTCCCAGCCTGAGAAGTCAGAGAGCACTTTAACCCTGTGTAGGAAAGAAGTGTTGCTCTTAATTGTAGAAGTTAGGAGGAGTTGTGCGCAGGGAAGGATTATACTTCTGACTCCTGGAATGTAAGGGAAAAGAAAGCCATTCCACCTCTCACCCTTTCCTTCACATGCTTACTGATTAGAGCTAGATAGATACAGTCAGTACTAATGCAGTATGATGGATGTTCCTCTTTGAATTGGATGCAAATGCTTGCACTTGTAAGTATTGAAAGTTGCAATGTAGCTGTGGTCTTGAGCCAAGAAAAAGATTTCTATGTAGGCAGAGGAACTGTTGTTTGCTGATGGTTAAGTTTGACAGTCTGGTCATGCACTGGATGTAGTGGGAGAAGACCAGAGTAACAGGAGTCCAGTTACCCACTTGTATAGGAATAATTGAGTAAACAGCAGGTTTTGGTAGAGTGATTGATTTGTACAGCTTGGATACTTTAAGTATAGTTTTTAAAATATTGGATATTTGTCTTGTGTTTGTGTCAAGTTTTACATGTTCTTCTGGTCTAACTGTAAAACAACAAGTCATCTGTGGACACTGTTACTTGTGATTCTCCAACGTATGTTGTACCTAGGGATTCTCCAAGTATTTTGTAGGTATTACAGAATATGGACAGGTCAGCTGGAAAACCAGCTCCTTTTCAGAAAAGGATAAAATTTAGAACAACAGTAGCTGGAGTCAAAGCTTGTAGAGACTATAGATACTGCTGACCCGTTTCTTAAATTGACAAGCTATAGTAGCTATTTTAAAGTTACCAATATATAACAGTATTTGTGTGCATCAATTATACAAAATTTAAGAAAGTAGAGGTCTTTTATGGTAAGTATTTTCTGAAACAGCACAAAACTAATGACTGTATATTGTGATAGTAATGCTTGTTTCTTTAATTTTATGTTGGCTTAATTTTTACAATTACTTGAAAGTTCATTGTGTTTTTCCTGATAAAATCCAAGCACTAGTAACAGTAAACGTAAGCAAGTGCTAGATACAGACTAGTTTAAAGATGCTGGGAGGGGGAAAGTATCTCAGACATACATACTTTTTGTTTTATTTGTCAGATTTTTTTTAGTACAAGGTAGCTGTACTTAGGACTGTGATTTTTTTAATCAGTGTATTGAAACACTAATTCAAATAAGTTAGTTTTTATAAATTATTACATTTTTATTTCCAATACAGTACTGATGGGCATGTCTGGGAGCAAATGTAATTTTCTATTGAGAATGAATGGCTGAACATATTCACTATATTTTGTCTTTAATTTCAACAGAATATAAGTGAGGATTACTCATGACCCTGATTAATTCATAATTTGTGTGTTCTGTGTTTAGGTTTAATCTTAAAAATGGAGCGGTATATAGGATGTGAGATTTCTAAAGTGCCTTTATCTGATACTGCTCAGAGGATTCTGACAGCTTTGCAGTCTATTCCTGTAGAAGTTAGTACTAACAGAGATAATAACCAGAGTGAGTAAATCTCAGCCTATATGTGTTTTTCAGTTGAAAAATTGAAATATCAAACCTCTAGTCCCTTTTTTTATATAGATGAAAAGAAAAGGTGAGAGTTTAGGTTTACAGGTTTAGAAAAGGAATTAACTGTAACTGTGACATTTGCTGAGACTTTTCTGATTAAATAATGTTACCTGAGTACATTTTTTCTTTCTGTTTTGCTATGTGGTACAGAAGTATATGGGAATTTCAAGGTGTTACTTAAGTAATTCTATTCAATGTAATAAATTAGATGCATACATTAGCTTGACTCTGGACTAGATGTTTAAAGATCACTGGAGGTACTTGGAACTTACCAAGTGACCTGTGAACTCTCCAGACTCATGTCTAATCTTAAAACATATGTTCATTAGCAGTGTGCTCATTGTGAAATTCTAGGGGGAAGAGTGAGCAAAAGTCCCAGTGAAGGAGCAAATTAGGTAATGTTAAAAGTGCCTCAGCAGATCTGGAACACTGTGGATACTAAGGAGGTTTTGCAAGGTGCAGTTTTTATTCTCAGTTCTGTGCAAGTCACAGTCTATCATCTTGTGGCTCTAGAAAGAACCAGATAGAAAGTTGAGTTTTGCTTGATTTTAGTTTTCTGTTTTTTCCTGAGAACTAAATCCTGGAATATTATCTGATCAATGGGCTTTAAATCTAATGTTTATTCTTGTGTACATCATGTTTTTTGCAGCCTCCATTTTATATAAATTATGGTTCAGGCTCCTCTTTCAGTAAAGCTTTGGATCAGTGGAGCCTGGTGGTGTACCAGTGACAAAGGTAGTAGTTCATCACTGTGTAAATCAGTGATACATGTTTAAGGAAATATGGGATGAGTTAATTTTAAAATGTTACATTGTATGTGTTACATCTGGGACTAAAACCCAGATGATTTTACAGAATTTGATCTCTTTTTAGCCTCAGTTTGATATTTTACTTCTCTTGCTACCTTGTCATTGCCTGTCTGTGTATATATATATACACATACAGCTTTAGTATGGGTCTGTAAAAAAGAAGTTTGCCTCCTTTAAAAAAACAGAAACAACTGCAAACCTCTGATGTTGGTCTGTTTCAGACTGTATGAACTGTATTTTATAGATAGATTTTTAAATTTTAAATTCTACTTAATGTAAAAGCTGTTTGTCTATAGAAGGTAAATATTGGGCTCAAATAGAACAAATATCTGCAATGTTGACCTATTTGGTGAAATTCTGTGGTTATCCTGGCAGTGGAGCTCTAATGTTTCCATTAAGCCTTGAGGAGCTGGAAGGCAAGGACGGGTTTCTGCTGCCATCTGGTGATACTTTGTCATAATTCAGAAACTGGAAGTTGGCAGATCTCTTCAATACCTGTCATACTGATTATTGTGTGCTGGAGGAGAGAAATGTAATCCTTGTCTGTGTGGATTTGTCAAGGAAAAGTGTCTAGCTGTGAAACAATTAAAAGCACTGAATATAAACTCAGATACTATCATTCTTAATTTATTATCTTACTGTTGTAGAAAGTGCTCAGAAAACCAAAGGTAAAATGTTTGAAGCTCCAAATACAGCTGTGCCATATTGGCTGTTCTAAGAGTTTGGGTTAGAAGTCTGAGCTGGAGCTAAATGTCAGACTACACACTTAGACCAACATGTAGAAATAGGCTTAGTTTCTTCTGTAGACAAAGGTCTTGATTTGCCCAGACAAGTTTTTTTAAAACAGTTCTAGTAAATAGAAATAGATCACCTTATGCTTTGACATTGGTCAAAACCATAGTTGTTTCAGAAGTACTGGTAATGCAAGTTCATAGCCCACAGCAGCAGTTTAGTGTTGTACTCAGTATGGGGGGACAAAATACGTACTTTGCCCGTGATGTGTCTTTTGGCTGGGCAGTAAGATAATCTAGAGATAAAGGCATCCGAACTCATTGCAAACTCTGGAGAGACCTGCACTTCAGGGGAGTTCTCTTTCCATGTTCCTCCTTCTGTACCCACAGACTGTAAGTGCCACTAACCTGTTACCCCTGGCTCCTTCATTTCAGTCTTCACTTGCTTCTCCTCTTCTTGGGACTTCTGGACAGTGCTAAGGCAGAAAAGAAACACGTGTCCTAATGGTTTCACTTGCCATGGTGTGAGTCTGAGGTGCATTTCCAAACCCTTCTTGGAACTGCAGCATCTGTGCTTTCAGAGCCGTGGGCTAAAGGTCTCTGGCAGTTCAGTGGGGGCCCAGACTCACAGCTGTGCTGTGCTTTGTGTCAGACCCAGCACCAGTGGCTGTCCTGCTTCTCGTGAGACTGGTGTCACCTTATTTTCCTGTCGGTTTGTCAGGTCTGAGTTCTCCTTGCTCTCTCTCACCTGGTCTTAAAATGCCTGTTCTATTGCAAGATGAACAATGTGAAAAAATTCTCTGCAGGTGAAACATGGTCAGTTGTTTGTAGGACATGAAATGCTAAACTCAAATACAAATAATGCTTTATAGAACAAAGATTTTTGTGGAATACTTGCTGCTGAATTCCAAGAAAACAGTTAAGCTGTGTAAAGTTTCTAGAGTTTGGATTTTTCTTTTCTTTTTTTTTCCTTCATGCTCGTACCCCCAGCTTTACTATGACCAAACTGAGTTGTGTTTTCTTGAAAGAGGGAAATTCACATAATTATGGAATTATAGTAATGCTTTCTCTGAATACCATGGAAAATGTTTTTCAGCTTTGTAGTGAATTTTAAGTAATTTTTTTTATTAATGGTGACAGAGCAGGCTTTTGCATTGATGCCTTAGGTTTTAACTTTTATATTTTTCAAATCATGTACTGCCTAGTGTGTAACTCTGAAGTTTCTTGTAGCCTGTTAACTTCTGCTCTCTCATGCTAGGTAGACATAACAAAGCCTCTCCGGGGCTGCTCTCCAAGGACACTCAGACCGTCCTAGGCCCAAAAAGTAAAAACCAAAAGCCTCTAAAGGGAGGGGCAAGCTTGGGGAAACTACATCGTTAACTGAAGCTTTAATTGGAGAATTAACCCTGATATGCAAATGAACCAAACCTGTAAAAGTGCAAAGAACTCGTGACCTGTCGTCCATCTTGGGGTCCATCTTGGCAATAGCCTCTGGCTCCCCGGGGAGTACCTTTGAAGGCCTTTCAAACAAATACCTACCTTTATTCCCTTACTCTTTTCTAGTCTCTGTTTCTAGGATGCCTCTTAAGGCATCAGCATATGCGTATTTTGGAACCTGCACGGCCCTTTTAAGCATGAATACTAACTTGATACTAACTTGACAAGTGGTTGTCAAGGGAAATTTTTTGACAATTCTTTTAGGTTTGGTAAAAGTGTCAGTAACATAACCTTGTATGTAACCTAAGTTATATGGGCTGCTTGCAGATTTATTTGTGTTGTAAATTGTTTCTTCTTTTTTAAAGGTATGGAGAAGACAAAGGAAAATAAACTAGGTGATAAGGATGCACATCTGAGAAATGAAAAGGCAAGCGTTTTGTAAGATTGAAAACCACTAAAAGCACACTTTTTGTAGCAGGTTTGAAGTTATAGACTGGGTCTTTCATAACAAGCTTTATCACGATATATTTTACACAGTCATAGTTCAGATAACTTCCTCTGTCTTATTTTACACTTGGCCTATATTTACCTATGAGATTCTTGGCCCCACTTCGGTTCCCTTTTCACAGGAAGCTGGTCTTTTATGACAGATTGATCAGAAATGTGATTGCCACATTCAGACAGTTACCAGGGTTTAGAAATGTTCTCAGACTTCTGTCACTGAACAATCATAAAATGAGCTGATTCATGTGAAAAATTATTTTATATTAGGAAGCTTAATTTTGGGTTTAATCGTCTTTCTGAATTTTGTTTGATGTGCATGTGAGTGTCAGTGCAAGAGTGGGAACAGGTAACTGTGGCAGCCGCAGCTCAGGCTGTGATTGTAAAATCCATTGAGCTGATTGATGAGTTGCAGATGCTGCAACTGATCCAGCTGCAGATTTCACAGCCTTCCTTACTCTGACTCTGGTGCATGTTGCACACTTCAATTCCATTCAGGTTGCTCAAGATGTAGAAAACTGATGCCTTGTGTGGAGTGGGATAGTTTCCTACAAATTACATTGGCTTCCAGGTGCTCATGCAGCTGTGGGTGCACATGGATAGTAGTGGAGCCCCTTTATGTGATGATGAGACTAATACTGACTCACTACATCTAATGAGATCTTCCTACATTGACATAAATTATGAAACTACATCCTGGGAGTAATTTTTTCTACTTCCAGCCATGTCATTATTTCTAACAGATCAGTTTGTCACAGAAGCTGCTGTTTCTCTCTGTGGTTAATTGTAGTTCCAGCTGTATTATTCTGACTTGATAATTAAATTGCTTTGTTCTTATTTTTTTTAGCCTTTAAAAGAGAATTGCTTATTCCTGATTCTGTAATTACTAGAGTGTCGTAATTCAAATTCTGCTGTGTTAAATGATAAAACTATTTGCAGTTTGACTGGCGAATACACTTGAGTGAATTAGTTGCCTTTTTATGGCTCTTAAGCATTTGGCCCTTCTGTGGTGTACTAGGGCCGGTAACATACTGAGGAAATTTCTGAAGGAAATAAGGATGAAGGAGAAGAATTCAAACATTACCATGCAGCATCTTGCTTAATGCTGTTTAGTAGCATGCTGCTGTAAAGGGACTATCTGGAGTAGGAAAACTCTTCTGGATGTAGTGGATTAAAATGAATGGAATATAATACTTACTCATACAGATGATAATAATTCTTCAATGCAACTTTCTTATGTATTTTTGTTATGTCTTACAATCCTGTAAATTGCTTGAAGGGATCCAGTTGACTCATGTACTTGAACTTCCAAAGCAGTCATTAAAGTCCCTTGCCAGAAGTTCTATAACAAATGAAGCTGTCATGAAAACAACTCTGAATGTTGAAGCTAAAGATGAATAGTCTCTTCCCTCTTCAGACAATAATAACCTTGTCACTGTGGAAGACAGGCTACTGGGCTAGATGCATCTTACAGTTGTTAATTTGCCATTTTTAGTGTTGGACTACCATTAGATTAAAAAAAAAAGTGGTTGTGGATGTAAACAATATATGTCATCAAAATAATCTCTACTGATAAATACTTGAATTTTGGTTTATGTAATGTGGTTCCCTTAAACTGGCTCTGTTTTGTTAGTATCAACATTTTTTCATAGAATTTTGCTTTCTTGGAAGTTTATCTAAATAAACTTCATGGAATTTTTAATTCCTCCTAATAAGTCAAATAATTGGATCTGCTAAAAAATTTCTGATTTTCCCAGGAGGTTTGTGATTCCAGAATTGCCATATTAAAAGCAACTACCAGCCCTGAAAGAAAACCTTCTGGTCAGATAGTCAGGACAGTGCATACAGATGAAATGCTTGGCTGTCAAGATATTAAAATGGTGAGCTGTTACCAGGATTCAGGCTTCCCAAAATGGGGATATCGAGAAAGGAGTCTTTCAGTAGAAGCAAAAAACCTGAAGAATGGGGAAAAGAAAATAGTTACTCCTCTTAAAAGAAAACAAAATGTGTCTACATCTTGTTCAGAGAAAACAAGAAGATTGCATGTAAATACCTCCGTGTCCTCACATGAAAGAAGATACAGCTGTACTCCTGGACAAGTAAAGTCTTCTGGAAGGTACCCTTGTGATATCAGCAGTTTAGGATGTGAAGAAAGAAATGAACTGCTTGTAACTCTAGAACAGGCCGTGGCTTTTGTAACTACTATGGTATTTCAAGATGGTTCTTCACAGCTCAACTCAGAGCAGGTTAGTGAAAGATGGGTTTTGTTTAGAGTCAGTTCTATAGAACCCTTTCAGTGTGCATTTGACTGATAAACACAAACCCGTGTCCACTGGGCACACTGGTGTATGACATACCAACATGTACATTTAGATTACATTTTATTTTAAAGTACCAAGTAAAACTTGAAGAAAATGAAACTGCTAGGATTTTTCTTTCAAGGCTGAAACACTTGCATGCTCTTCTACTGTGTCAATAGTGTATGCAGTAACTGTAGCATACATAATAGGTTTCATATTGTAAAATATTTGAGAATTTTTCTTTATAGGATTGCACAAAATCTGTCAGAGGAAACACTATTGTAATTGTACTTAACAGGCCTCTACCTCATCAGTAAAAGGAGTTGTTGTGCTGGTGAAGAATCAGACTGATCACCCTTGTCCTCCCAGTCACACTTCAACTGGCTATACTTGGAATGCTGCTAATGAAAACGATAAATTATTTTATTTCAAAACTGAACAATCATCTCCCTGGGAACAAGAACAGGCTCACAAGAAAATTTCTTGGTGAGAGTATGTGAGAAAAAATACTATTTTGCTTTACATATGCTTTCTGCAGTAATGATGTTGGTTACTTAGCGCAAGCCTAATCTCCTTACATGTCAGACTCCTTGAGTTTCATATTGGCTGTATTAGTTCTATGTCAAGTCTGGACTAATACAAACCAAATAAGAATAGACTGTTCCTTTGGGCTCAGCATATCACTGACTGCAGCCCTTGCACAATTAGGTTGGGATTCTGGTAGGAGCTGTTTACATTCACCTGCAAATCCTTTATGAGCAGTTAAAGCTGGATGGCACCAAAGAATATATTTTGTCCAGGCTTATCTTTCTTGTATTTTATCTTCCAAATCCTGAATTGCGTTTCTTATCTAGCACATTTATGATGGACATCATTGTGATAAGCACCCTTTCTGAGCTTTGTTAATACTTTAAATCTTTTTAGCACAGGGTTTTTTAATGACTTTTGACATTCCAAATGAAGTTTTACTAATATTCAATAATAACACAATATAATTTTGAAGTGAAGGCTCTGTGTATCTGTTTAATGCTTGGATTAAATTTTAACAAAAAGTTGGACTATGTTTTAAACTTCCAGTTACTGTAACCGAAGTCCATTTTTATTCCTATTAACTTAGAAATCATATCCCATAAAGGGAGAAATGAGAATTGAATCGGATTCTTAGATGTAATAGTCTAGCATGTTAGAACTTCATCAGAATATTTTATGACTTTCAGGAATAGTTGTTTTATTGTAAACAGCTGAATTTGGATTATTAAATTACAAAACATTAATTTTCAAGATGTGGGACTTGGTTGTTAGTTGCATCTCTTCCACTGCTTGAATTCATGGCTTGAAACAAGTCATAACTTTGGTGACCTGTACTTCTCCAGCTGTAATATTGGGGTTACGTGACAAGTAGTTTAATAGCGTGTTGTCAGATTGAATATAGGTTGTTGTGAATTGAGAATAATATATCAGTAAAGCATGTACATATAAACAGTAAAAATTCAATAATAAGTTGAATAAGGATATTAGCATTTAGATTTAACCTATGGGTAATTATTTATTGTAAGAATAGTGCAGTTGTTTAAGAATGGATCTATAATGCATACAGCAATACCTAGTGATCCATGTGATTTCTAGTATGTCCAAACCCTTGGGATTGTGGTCTCATACCATCAAAAATGCTTTATAAAATGATTATTTTTCTGTATTGCCCAAAATAGAACTTAGTAAAAAAAAGACACACATAGTTGGTAAATCTATATACTGATATATATATATATAGGTATATAGTTGGTTACATCTATTTAAAATAGCATGAATAAGGGAATTACAGACATTTGCAAGAGGTATGGAAATACATGACAAAGAGAAGCCTTTTGGATTTAAACAGCATATTAACACAGGGCAGTTATGACAGTTTAGATTGTGTAGCAACTTTTAAATCAGTGTTTTATAATGCTACATCAGTTTAGCCTCTGTGATCTTATT
The DNA here is from genome assembly GCF_020740725.1 of Corvus hawaiiensis. Taxonomy (NCBI): domain Eukaryota; kingdom Metazoa; phylum Chordata; class Aves; order Passeriformes; family Corvidae; genus Corvus; species Corvus hawaiiensis. The sequence continues at coordinate 9,042,070 of NC_063217.1, read as the reverse complement.
TGGGTACATTGAAGTATTACAGGGATGCCAGTTGGTGTTTTGGATTAAGGTTGCACTTTAAGAGTTAAACAAGGATTTGTTTTCTTTATGTGTATGTGATAAAGCATATCTGCTAGGATGTTTTATTTTCTTAGAGAACATAGCTTTGAGTATTACTGAATTGAGAATTTAATATTCAAATGCAGTATTCTGTTCTTATAGGAATAAGGAAATGGGTTAACTGTTTAGTATTAGGTGCTAATTAAACAAACAGTAAATAGATTGACTAAATCTGGTAGCATATAGTGTGTGTTAATGAACTACTTCTGTGCAGGCAAGTGTTGTTTCAAATGCTACAGTGCAAAGTTCCAATAATTTGCTTCAATGCAAAAGATTTCCTGAGGACTCTACTTCAAGTTTATGGTGATGAAATCAGCTGGAAACAAGGCAAGTATTGAATCTATGATCTCATCCTGTAATCTCTGTGCTATTGGTGTTTCTGTTAAGATCACTAAGTGTAGAAATAACTAAATTGGTGGTTAAGTAATATATTGAAAAACAGAGTTTAGTACCATGAAAAAGAGCACCCTTCTTGGGGGAGGTTGTGACCAGAGGCTTGGCACATCAAGATAACATATTTCTTCTCAGAGTAGGAATCAAATAACTGAGTAATTTAAGGATAGCTTCCAGTGGAAACAAAAGCTCTCAACACAGTCCTGACTGTAGCCAAAAAGGTCAAACTACTTCATGTTTCATATTCCCTAGAAAAAAACTTCCTCTTCTCAAAGGAAAGGCTGAAAAAAATCCCAGAGATGCTCATAGTTGTCAGAACTAGAAATCATTGAATGGCCCTTGTTTTTTTGATAGTTACAAGACTCTTCTCTGTGGATTTAAAAGCAACTGCAAACAACAGGCATAAGATGTAAATATGATCTCTTGTTTGGGTTTTTTTTTTTTTCAGTTTTTGGGGGTTTTTTTGGTTCCATGTATCAAATTACTGCTGAGTGAGTTACAAAAGTACACATGACCTTTCAGGGAGGGCTCCCTCTATGGAGAATCGTCAACTTGTGCTCAGCATTTGAAAAGTTTCAGTAAATCACAGTAAACTCTTGATCTTTCAAAATCTGGTGTGAAGATCTGTATGAAAACCAGCACTGGAAATGGGAAAGATGGGGAAGGAAATGCCATAATGGGACTGGTGGTAGTGACAGTTTTGTAACCTGTACACACAGAGGAAGTACTAGATAGGTTAGATCCTACCTGATCCATGGGATTTGAATCTGAAGTTTCTGGTAACCAAAAGAATTCTTGTCTAGGCTTTTAAACTTTGAAACTTGATGTTTCCTCACATATTATTTCTGCTATGAAAAAACAAACAAAGCTCCAATAAAACAAACAAAACCCCTAAAATTCTTTTTAGAGTAGTTCTGAAGCTGTAATTTGCATTATGGACATTAAAATTTGCATCCAGGTAAGGTGTAGCATGGAGTTCTCTATAAATGTACCTGTAGGTCATCATTTGAACTTACTTAGGGGTTACTGAAGAGGATACTTAGGTTTATCTTTGAATATATCACAAAGCAATGTAGTTATTAGTTTCTCCTGTTCTTTGTAGAGCTGCAGGACACATGTTGAGATTGTAGTTCAAAGGGAAGTGAAACAGCCCTGGGCTTGGCCCATCCTATCCATCTATGTGAACATGAGGGTGCACTGTAAGCACATATGATCCTATAAGACAAAAGGTTCTGAGTTTTGGAAATGATGCATTGTGCACCCATATGTGAATTCGTATATATATGTTAACAATCTTGGTCTGATTATTTGGAAGTAAATCTCTCCCTGATTCCCAATAGCAATTTTGTGGATATCAGTCAAGTTAACAACAGTAAGAAAACTGTACCAGAGTGAGACTCTTATAAAAAGAACTTCAGCTTGAAATTTTTCAGTTCTAAGAAAGAGAGGTTTTTACAGTAAATCTAGGGAGCCAGAAGTTTACTTATATTTGAAAACTTGAAAAAAATCAACCAACCAAAAAATTCCACCCCAACCTCACAAAACAACTCTTTGAAAATATGCAATACTGAACTTCCTCCTGTGTAGTCATGATATTGATTGTTAGAGCTGCAAATTCAATGCTTAGCATTTTTCTTGAGTAAATACTTTTCTGATGTGTGTCTGCAGGAAAGATGGGCCAAACTCTAGAGCTATTTTTCAGTATGGGAGGTAATTTAAATATTTTGAATAACTTGTTTTTGTAGTTGCCGATTGTGTCGTGTTAGATCCAAGGATTGCAGCATGGCTGATAAACCCCAGTGACACAGTTCCTTCCTTTGAGTGTTTAATACAGAAGTATTTTGAAAAGCCTTTTTCAAAGGGAACAGAAAATACAGATACAGGCACTTTGAGAAATATATCTGTAAGTAGTTTGTTTTCAGTTGTTTGTGGTTGAGTTAAAAAGGGAAGGAAATTATAATAGAATTGCTTTTGCTTAGAAAATATTGCAAAATAAAATAGATAATGCTTTTCTAATGGAAGAACATGATTCTATTAATGCTACATGTTGGAAATCTAAAGAAAGAGGAGAAGGGGAGGTTTCACTGCATTCTACCAAGATGAGAGCTCATCCTCCAGGAACACCTGTAAAATTTTCCTTCAAAACTGTAAAGTTCAGTAACAACATTAATTAATATATAATTTTATGCTTTTTCTGTTCATCTGCCTGCGAAATTATTTCCAGCTCTCCTTTCCAAAATGTCTAATGCTGTGTTCTCCAATTCCTGTGGACTTGTAGCCTATATTTAGTTGTTATTAACAATTTTGCTAAATTTCACAGCTGGTAAAGACACCACATCATAGGCTGAGAAACATCAGTGAGTCAAATGTGAACCTTCTAGCACTTTTATGAAAAAATCTGTGAATTTTAATTCTCAGTGTGAGAGAATGCATGATGAACTTTTTGAGACGTTATGCCCTGGCAATTTCTTCCTATATCTTATCAAATGTCTTCCTGTATTCCTATTGAAATGTATTTCCTGAATGTTACAAAATATTTGTGTCTGTTTTGGGCCATGGTAATCTACTGTGGACACATTAGCCTTCAGAGGTTGTTTGAATGATAAGATGTAGAGCAGTCTAAATAATGGATTGTTTGATGCCATTCACTTTTCAAAGACCTCGCTTGTTCAGAACAAGTATTGCACCATGGTTATAGGACTTGTAGGGTACAAACCCACAGATGTCAACGGGGGTTAGAGCATGAACAGAGGTCAGTAGTATTGGCACCTACCCATCAGCGTAGACATTCTGGACAAACCAGAGCCAGTTTACTTTAAAACACTCTAAACTGCAGTTGTTCAGAAGATACTTCATGAATTAAGTTATTAGTGTCGGGAATAGACAAGCAAACAGACAGAAGTTATCTATAGTTATTTCTATGTGTGATGGCCCTGCTGTGAGTCAGCATCCTTAATCTTGTCTCTTCCCTTAGCTTGACTCGGTCTTTTGTTCTTCAGATATCACATCTGTTCTTAGCTATTTTTCAACTCTGTCATCCTGATTCCCAGCTCTGAGTTAAATATTGAAATTTTATTTCCTTCCTGTCCTACTTCAGGTCTAGTTTGTTTCCTTGCTCCAACCATCTCCAGTGTCTTTATGCTGACTTGTTCACTTAATTCCCAGTTAATCCCTCCTTGGAACATCCTGTGCTTATTCCCCCCATTCCTTATTCTTTGTCACCTGGACTTTCACACTTCCTTTTTGGCTTTTCTCTTTGCTCAGTGAGTCCCAGTTCTTCCTGTGAATCCTGGCTCTTTGCCAGGTTTATCTCTTCAATCTTCTTGCTCTGTTTTTACTGGTAGATTCCTAGCAGTTGTCTGTACTGCCAGAGGGATCTGTGGTGATACATCATCTTGTGCCTCACTACTTCAGTGTAGCTCCTTGTCTTGTGCTAGTCTTGTCCACCCACCACAGTACTTGGAATGACTGCTGGTTTATTCTGTAGCCCACAACTCACCCACACACCACGAGCATGAAGATGTGCTGCTTGCTGCTTGTCTGTATATTTGGTGCTGTGCCGAAGTGGTCGTGGTCCATATTCCCTGAAACATTTGCTGGAACAGGTGCTAAACATTATGCTGGTCATGTCATCGCTGCATTTACTGATGAGGAATCTTGGTGTCAGTTGAAGCCTGTCACTGGGCTCTCTTCCACTCCAGAAAGGGATCAAGCAAGCGGTCTGTATTTCACAGACAGCTCGTTTGTTCCAGAACAAGTTGGTATGGACAACATTTCTTGGAGAGAGGTTGATGACTTTTCACTGCAGTGTGTACTAGATTGTTTTAGAACAAAGATTATCACCAGTGGATCTAGATAGTTCAGCTTTGAAGAGAGCCCTCTGCATCCTACCTTTCAGGGCCTGCTGTTTCTCAGTCTTCATTAAGTTTATTTTTAATGGTCATGTTCTTGGAGCGAATAGTCATACTCTGTGTTTGCATACATTTTAAAATGGTATTCTAGCCAATTGAAGGAGGTGGCCTGGTGCTGTGTGGAACACCTCTGGGAAGGAAGTGAACAGTTCTGGCACAAAAGTAGCAGTACTTATATGAGAAAGAAAAATGCAGGGAATTTTTCCTCATTTTACAAGTAGTAAGAAAACTCTGACTTCAGTGTCAAAGGCAGTTTATTGATAAAATATTTCTCTGTACTTGATGCAAAATGTAAATAAAGGAACAGGCAAAATCTGGAATATTCATAATCTGTAGTGCTGTGTTAATGATTTGGGTTTGTCAGAAATCTAAGAACATTTCTAAAATGTTAACAGAAGGCATACAGAAAAGCACATTTTTCCAATTTATACATATTAAAAAAGAAAGTCTAAATATTTTTATGTTAGCAATATTTTTGTTAGTTATTGATTTATTTTTGATTTATTTATATCAGTATCAAAACTTAGGTGTGAACTTGGAGAAGCTTTATAATGTAATGATGGACCTTGCTGATGGCTTAAAGGTAAGACATAAAAAGAGTTTGCTCAGGAATAACTATGTAAGTATCGAATTAGAGAGTTAATGATTATTTCTCATTCAAATTGGAATAATAGAATGCTTCAGTCCTTAGTGGTTTACATTAGTAGTCAACATTTAAAATAAATTGCCCATCAAACTTGCCATTTTTTCTAGAAGGAGATGGTGAGCGTCAAGCTTAATCTTTAGAAGAAACTTTTTCTCTACAACAGTTAATTAAATGAAGATTCTGAGAACAAGACAGGTTCATAATATTGTGACTTTTCTTTTAGTGTTTTAAATCTATATGTTACTGTCTAAAAAGTATTGACAGAGGTAAAACATAGTATAGCTGGTTTTTTTCCATGTATAACCTGTGTATGAAAACTCTCAGCATATCTTTTGTTCTAGATTGTGTTAGCCAAGCACTGGTCACACACTGGAACAGGCTTCCCAGAGAGGTGGTTGATGGCCCAGGCCTGTTGGTGTTTAAGAGGCATTTGGACAGTGCCCTTAATCATATACTTCAAATTTTAGTCAGCCTTGAATTGACCAGGCAGTGGGACTAGATAGTCTTTGTAGGTCCTTTCCAAGTGAACTATTGTATTCTATTTTACCCCTTATTGCAGTTCAGAATAAATCTCAAGAAGTCTGTTAGTGTGTGTGTGTTTGTTTTCTGCCTGTGATCATATACCTGGAACAGTGCCAGGATATAGGGATATGCTTAGGTTCTGGTGGAGGGGACATCACAGTTTCCTGGGGATTTTCTTTGAAGTTGCTAGTAGCAGGTGTAGGGCTTAGATCATTAGGTGATGGAGCCATATAAGTGTGGATATCCAAGTAGCCCAGCAGCATGGTGAACAATCTGAAGGGAGGCAGCAGGGAAACACCAAAGGCACAGGAACACCGAGATCCAGCCTACAAGAGTTTTTAGAAAAGTCAGATTGCTTCAGTGGTTAGAGAAAAAACAGACTTTCTGTTCTCTGTAACTAATTTGGGAGCATAACCCTATCAACTCTTATTTTCTTCCTAATGAAAACAAAGTTATGAACTATGAATATTTGCTTAATTGTTCAGCTGAACAAAGGAAAAGGGATAACTGTGTGTCCTATTATAATGAAGATTGATTTAAAAATAAGCTGTTAAGAAAAAAAAAAAGGTATATATCTTTCTTTATTAGCATTCTTGTACAAAATGGTTACTATTGCAGAATTCCTAGTAACAGCATTTAGATACTATGATTTACACTAAGTAGTACTTCATGCCACAAACAGTGTTGTCGTGCAAAAAGGGAATGTACAGAAAGTGAAATACTCCTCAATGGAAAATGCATTCACCTAATGACACTAGGGTATGTTTTAAGATCAAAATTAGCTGGTACTGAAGAATGTATTTATATCTTACTTTACAGGCTCAAGGCTTGTGGAACTTATTTTGCACATTAGAGCTTCCACTTATCAAAATTCTGGCAGGTATGAAAGTTCAGTTCAAAATATGAATCTTCACTATTTTCACACAGCTGCTGACTATGCTCAAGGGGGATGTAATTCCTCAGAATACGAAATGCTATCTTAGCCTCATAACAGCTGTGTGAGTTTGAGTTTCCATTTTACAGTCTAAGAAGCATGTAAGATTGAAATTGTCAATTATAAATGTTCTTAACCTAAAATTGTATTTACAGTGATGGAAACACACAAAATATATGTGAACAAACAAGAACTGAAAAAAACATCAGAGATCCTAGGGGTAAATTTTGTATTAATATTTTTTCTTGGAAGTTGTATAGCATGATCTTTGTGCATTTACTGAGGATAACTGATTAAAAATAGACGGAACATTTGTCATATTTTATGTAATAGTTTGGGGCTTTTAGTATATTGTTACAAATAAAACTAATTATATTTACATTTTAGGGTACTTCCTTATTTATTTAGGCAAGTAAAAATGACACATTTGCTTCATCAGCCTTGCTGCAGAACTGAAATTGCAGTGCAAAATGCACAGGTCCTTTTGGGTTATGTGTTGTAGAGTAAAAATGGTAATGACTCTTTCTGAACCTACAGTTTCCAGTAACTGTCTTCCTGAGAAGTGATAGAGTTCTCTCCCTCTTTTTGTGAACAATACACTCTTTAAATGAGTGTTCTTTGATAAAAATAGCTACAAGAGAATCTCACTTTGTAACATAAAATTTGATTAGTTAATCATAGTGGTCCGATAGATTGCTAATTTATCAGAATAATTTGTATAGCTCTGCTTCTCACAGATCTCTATAGGCTTCAGTAACCTAAATTCTTTGACCACAAATGTCGGTACTTCTTACTACAATAAATCCCCTTCCCAGATCATGAAGAAATAAAAATGAAGGAGTATATAAGCAATCTATTCAACCAAATGTTGTTAGCCAGCAATGATGACACAGTATCAAGTACTCCATTTCTGAATAAAGGTCCAATATTCTCATTAACCTTAGAAGTAGCGAATAATTTTGTGATGTCCTAATGTGAACAGAATAATTTTGATGTCCTAATTTATAGTTGCGGCTCAAGGAGCTTGAACAGGAAGCTCATGAGGTTGCTGGAGAACGATTCCTTTTGACCAGCAGTTGTCAACTCCGAGAGGTAATATTTGTACTATTTCTACTTGAGGAGGTGTAAGTTCTATAAATTTACTGATACCGAACAACTGTTAAGTATATGTATCCTTACAACTTCTGAATGATTTCCTTCTATATTATCTTATTTTCCGATGTTAATGAAGGACCTATCAGTTTTTCATGAATATGACAATGTTGAATAATCTGTATTTGAATGTATTTACATAAATTCTGTATTTATTTTTAGTAAATATATTACTGTTTTAGTAGCTCAAAAATAAAGATCTGGTCTTTTCAATACTGTGTTAGTTCTCTTTGCTACAGTATACTCTATTTACCTTGAAATTTGTTTTCTGTGTAAGTTCAAGCACCCAATAATTTTTCTTTCTATTTTAACACTTGAAACACTGAAAGATTTATTGTCTTACTGTAGGTACTATTTGATAAGTTAAAGCTGCATATGCTGTGTGAGAAACTTCACAGAACTGAAATACAGCAACTTGTATCCACCTCAGAAGTTGTGGTGAGACGGGGAAGGGTTTTAAAACCAGCTGCATGATTTAGCAAGGCTTCTGAGTTATATTCCAGTGAAATTGGAATTTATCTTAAGTTTTCCTAATGATCTTGATTTATTTTTGTATTGTACTATTTGTGCTACAATTACTTGTGCCAGAAAAGAAAGTTGCCCTGTATGATGGGGAGAAACAAAGCAGCTAATGAAGGTCTCCCCTTGAGCCTCCTTTTCTCCAGGCTAAACATCCCCAGCTCCTTCAATTGTTCCTCATCAGCCTTGTGCTCCAGACCCTTTTCCAGCTCTGTTGTCCTTCTCTGGACTCACTCCAGCATCTCAATCTCCCTTTTGAAATGAGGGGTCCAAAACAGAACACAGTACTCAGTTCTGAGTACAGGGTGATGGTCACTGCCCTGGTCCTGCTGGACACACTATTGCTGAGCCGGGCCAGGTGCCCTTGGCCTTCTTGGCTACCTGGGCACACCTGGTTCATGTTCAGCCACTCTCAACCAGCACCCCCAGGTCCTTTTCCACCGCGCCCTTTCCAGCCACTCTGCCCCAGCCTGTAGCACTGCAGGGGTTGTTGTGACCCAGGGGCAGGACCTGGCACTTGGCCTTGTTGAACCTCAGACCATTGGCCTTGGCCCATTGATCCAGCCTGTCCAGATCCCTCTGTGGAGCCTTCCTGCCCTCCAGCAGATCAACTCTTCCATCCAATTTGGTGTCATCTGCAAACTGACTGGGGGTGCTCTTGCTCCCCTTGTCAGATCATTTAAAAAAAAAAAATCATTTTGTTATATAATAATAGCAATGGAGATTCTTTTTAGAAGAGAAAAAGCCTCTATGCAGCTGCACCTGTTTCTGATTCGGTGCCACAACTGTATTGCTCCAGTTTACACAGGAGTTAGAGTAAAGTGCTCAACTCATTGCTGAACATGAATGTCTTTGGGGAAGGTAGAAGGGTTAACATTTATCTCTCAAGGAGGAAATTCCACTTTTCAGTCAAGTGTCTGAACTACCAAATATGATCTCCAGTAACCTCAACAGTATAACCATTAAATCCACACACTACTCAAGGAGAAGGAGGTTTCATAGATCAAACATGTAATCTTGGAGAGTGACAGAGAGCCTTGGGAAAGGGGAGGGATCAGTGAAATAGAATTAATGTCATCTTTTTGTGGGGGCGTAAGATTTGTTGCTGTAATCAAACCAATACTTTTATGTAGTCCAGTACTCACTTTCCAACAACTGCTGAGACTTGGTTATTTAGAGAAAGGTAGGATGAAGCCTTCCAGGAGATAAATAGTAGACAATTAATCTTAAGATGTTGTTTCTCCCTGGTAGCAAGAAAAAAACCCTTATGCTTTTAAAGATACATTGTAGTGTAGTTGTATCTGTTTTTCACCCTGGACTATTGTAGTTCCAGGTATTTATTTGTTGTACCTATAAATATCCAATCTCTATTTTAATAACTTAATTCTTTTTCTCAACAGAATTTTTGGCAGTTTCCAATCAAAGTAATCATAAATATGCTTTATTTTATTGGTTTTTAATTTGACAATTCCAATTTCTCTTGAAGTTTTCCTGGAACTTTTATTAAAGCATGAACAGGAGAAATTCTCCTCTTGGATTGTGTGTGTATAAATATGTATGTGTGTATATATGTATTATTTTGTCTACTTCTATTGTGTTCTCTCTTGCATTAATGCTGCATAGCACAAAAAATAAACAAAAGGCCATAAATAACACACACATCACACCCCAATATTTTCAAAGTTTCTGTGAAAAAGTTTTTGTGTCTGAGTCTTTTTGTCCCTGTCTGGGACAGGAGTGAAAATGAAATGGGGAGGAGTAATCTCCAGCCTTCCTAAAGAAGGCAGGAATGAAAGGAGGCTTCCTTGGGTCTGGGGTGGGATTGCTTGTAGGACATCATCCATCAGCCAGTATTTTGTCCATTCAGCTTGTCAAGAAAATTTCTTCCTCCGAAATGTATTCTGTTAAGGTTTGTTTAATAATATAACTTAAAGAAAAGTATGTCAGTAATTCACATTCTTGATTTTGCAGCTAAATAAATTGCAAGATCTTCACCCTTTGCCTAAGATAATTTTAGAATACCGCCAGGTGAGCTGATATTTTTTCACAAAGTGTAGCTGCACTGAAGCAAAATTTAGCAAGGCAGATAACATATTCATAGTTAAACAAATAAATAAGTTGGCTCTAGTGAAAATTCATTCAAATACTAATTTGTAGTCAGTATTCTTAAGAGTTTTAAATTTAAATGTTTATAGTTGTTTTGCACTATGCTAGATTATAGCTAGCAAACAACTTGGTTGCAAAAACAATTGGAAAACTTCAGGTAATAATGTTAATTCTGTTAAATTTGTGTTCTCTTAATAATTAATACTGTTAAATTTGTGTAGTGCTATAGAGCATATTTAGAGCAAAACATTTATTTTTTGAGTTCTGAAGAAATGCTTTGCATAAAGTGAAGGAGATAACTGTTTGTAGGGGATTCTGGGGTGACGAGCCACCTGAAAATCCAAAACGAACTAGTTAGTCTGCTCCCACACTTAATCTTGACATTTTCAGTGAATGAGCTTCCAAGAATTTAAAAAAAATAAAAAAAAAGTTTAAAAGTGTGGGTTTGTGTTTGGTTCAGATTTTTTTTTTTTTTTTATAATTTGTTTGTGGTTTTTTGTGTGTGTTTGTTTGCATGTACTTTATTGAGCTGGAGATATAAGATGTAAAATAATAAATTCCAATAGTTCATTTAATAGTATCTGCAAAGCCCCGGCTTTAGGTTATAACCAAGCACTTACCTAACTTATGTGAATAGGTTAAGCTATTAGTGAGTATAAATCCATTATTTCCTAGGATAAAACTGTCTTTAAAAAAGAAAAGTCTACAAACAAGATGCATTTGGAAATTAGGATCTTTAATTTGAAAAATTCCTTATTTTTATAAATAAACATCTATCTTAAATTTTTTGTATTTTAGGTTCATAAGATGAAATCAACTTATGTGGATGGACTGCGAACATGCATGAAAAAGGTAGAAATATATACAGTAGCTTGTAAAGTCCTAAAAAGATGTGAGGTGATTGCAGTGTTTACAGTTTAAGAACTTTTATACATGGTAATTTTAAAAGTATTTCTTTTTTATTTTCTTGTTTTGATTGCAGTGAATTTTTATTACTTTTATTTCTATTACTTAATTTTGATACTTATATTAAATAAAATTTAGCACTGTGTCTTCATTTTTTTGTTGTTTTTTATTTTACTTGATTAAAGGGATTTATTTCCTCTACTTGGAATCAAACAGGAACTGTGACTGGCAGACTTTCATCCAAACATCCTGTAAGTGAGCTTATTGGAAGATTTGCATTTTAATTGAAATGAAAAATTAATATTACTTGAACAAAATATGTAATTTTTTAACACAGGAAATCTTTGTTTTCATGCAAGTCTAGCAGTTGCTGTATTGTATCTAAATGGACAGAAAAAGCTTATTAAATGGGTATTTTACTCTAGGACATATGTTCTTACAAATATTTTGTGTTATCTATGGATCAGAATTAACATTATTACCTGAAGTAGAGGAATACAGTTGTGAGCAATGCATGTACCCTCAATACTTCCTTGTCATGTATTCCTGGTGTTCATGAACCACTCCTTCTAAAGGATCAGTGAGCCCTGGAAGGTGGGTGTTACAGAAAAAAGGGACGCTCTCTTCTTCTGGAATTTGGCTTCAGGCCTCATAGCAATAAAGGGCTCAGCTGGCAATGCTGGTGCTCTGGAAGTCTTGCTTATATGACTGTGACATTTGGGCTCTGTGCTTCCTCTCATGTCTTTGACTATAATGATCTCCATGTACATGCTTGTGCTTGAAATGTGTTTTATTTGATATTCTGGACTGCTGAGGGCTTGGGTTATCTTTTTTTTTTTTTTTCTCCCCCACAAAATGGTCTTTTAAGGACATATTTGAATGTATTCTATGATCCCTTTTCTCTTGGTGTTTGTGATGCACGCTGTGCTTTGGCTGTACAGACTGGTGAGACCTTTGTGTTCCCCTCTGTCACAGCCCATGGCTGCATGGATGAGAGTGCAGGACCTGGTGTGAGAGGAGATGGGGCTGCAGAGCTCCAGGGGCTCAAGGCGTAGGTGAGAGAACAGCAGAAGAAAAGTAGTGACTGCCTGACTGGGGAAAGTTTCTGTTTGGTTTAATCATGGCCTTTTCTAGTAAAGACCTGGCCTCTGGCCCTGGGATGACTGGGAGCAGATGCAGAGATGGGACTTGGCTCATGAAGGCTGGAGGGAATCTGTGAGGTCCTTGTCCCTTTAACTTGTGCCCCAAAGTGTTGTCATTTGTTATCCGTGCAGATTTGGGTACTGTTTATCTCTGTGCAGGACCCAGCCTTTAGCTTTGTGGGTACAAATGGCATTAGGAGCTTTCTGCAATCTTGGGAGAAAGTCCACGGTCTTCCACAGCTCTGTGTGGGAGCAGAGATGTAAACTTTAACAGCTGTGACCACTTTGCATGCATGGGCTCATGTGGTTCCTGGCAAGTCCTGCCTGGAGTGATGACTTCGGAGTTCTGACAGAAACCCATCCTGGGGGTTCTCACCCTCACCATACTGGTGACTTCCTTAGCTCTTCCTTCACCTGTCTTCACGGTTCAGGTTTCATTTACATCTTCCTACCCTCATGGTCCATATTCCCTTACAGTTTGTCACCAAACAATTTATAGGAAGTGCATGTGCTCTTTTGTTGAACAAAAATCAGTGTTTAGGATTCTGAATTAACAACACAATGATTCTGAATTAACAACACAATGGGGAAGTGTTACTGCTGCTCTCTCTTCTCATGCAACCAGATGGGAGAAAGTGATGGGAAAATGGAAAAGATGATCATGAAGGTCACAGTTTGCTGAAGTCTCTGATGTGATGCTCAGGCATTTCCAAGTCAGAGCTGAACAGACAGCTGTCTTGAACAACCACATACAACACAAAGTGATCTTTGGCCCATCATAATGAAAAGGACATGAATCTATTTTTCTTAGAAGTTGATTTTCTTCAAAATAATGCTGCTAAAGTTAGCATCCAGGGCTGCCTAAGGCTGCCTTTTCCTTCTAAGGAAAAACATTGGCATGGCTTTTTTTGTTTGAAATGTTTATGGAACTTATACCATCTGTTTCTGAATCACTTATTGATATAGAAGATACACTGCAGTGCCCAGTCACTTTGCTAAGTGTTAAAGGATTGGGAAGATTCTTGCCAGAAATCATAAATATTGGAGATATTTCTGCAGTTACTATGATATTATGTCAAATTTTAGCTGAATTTTTGCTGAGGTAGTTTATTTTTAACTGTTTTAAAATGCTTTAACAAGGGATTAAAGCAAAAGATAAGCGTGAATCAGATACTGTGAGAATTCAAATGGAAAAACATCCCATATTCTACAGTGCTTCTGAGAGATGGGATTCCAAACAAAGGTTTCTTTTTCTTTCTTTTGTTTTGTAAAGGTAATGGATCTATCTGTCCTCTTTCCTTTAAGGCATTTAATGGAGTCCAGGAGGGATTTACTTACAGGTTTGAGGGGAAATGACTAAACATTAGATACAGAGCAGTATTTCTTTTTCAGATAAACTCTACTGTCATCTTCTTTCAGACAGTTCCACATTTGATATACAGATGATGTATATTTTTGGCTTTATGTGGGTTTTTCTCAATAGATAAGTTTATTCACATGAATTTTTATGACTTTTATGTTGTAGCAACTTAGAGGGGGTTTCTTAGCAGCACTTTACTTCAGTGGCTCTCCATGTGTTCATCTACTTTAGTTTAACTGTGCACTTCATTTCTTCTCATTTGGCTGCTTCTTCTACGATATGTGTGCTGTATAAATCATATGTTTTTCACAAATAACAGTGTTAATGTATTATTGTTAAACAGGGATACATTTGATCTTGCAGTCTCCAGTGATTGCATTGTAGGTGTCTATTTGCTGCTCTTGGAGAACCTGAGTATCTGAAACATAGAAGTAAATATAAACCCTGCAAATTATTTTATAATGTATCCATAGGGTAGTTATTTTTTTTCTCTATGATGGATTGCTTATGACTTTTAGGGGAATTTAATTAGGTTTAATATTTGAATATGTTATTTTCAAATAGCTTTTGTATAAATATATTAGTCTTGTCTACATTAGGATTCTCTTTTTTATATTGCTCATAGATAACTTTCCTATTAGATATATTTATGACCTTCATAAAAGCTTGTTTATGTTCTCCAAACCCACCTGGAAATACATTTTTTCAGCCTCTCATATTTTAAAGCAGAAATAAGTCAAGACATGAGTGGAAAAGCTTAAACCCAATTAAGATCAAGCCCCTTTCAGAATGAAAAGAGAGAAATCCTAACTTGAGATGTAAAGATTGCATACAATTAGATGTTACAATTTGGTTTAAGATGTAAATTTCAGTGCTAGAATCAGATATTCTGTATTAAGATTTCTTTCCTCCAGGCTTCTGCAGCAGGGAGAACTGAAATGCTGCTAATGAGTTTATGCTTCTCTACTTCAGAAGATGTTTGTATCATTAAACTAAGAAGCATAAAGTGGTGGCCTTTAGGGAGCATTTCCTTCCTTTTAGTAACAAAAAGTTATGCTGAAGATAAATAAAAATTTTCACCTTCTTGGAGCAAGTGGAAAAAAAATAAAAAAGCATTCCTATTTGTCCTCAGGAAAAATGCTTTTACAGCTTGTCAAAAACGGCAAAGAAATAAAATAATTTAACCTATCAGTCAAAGAAGCATGTTAGCCTATAGTTTGGAAATCAGGAATGTAGTTTGAAAGGGAAACTAATTAGGGCATATTGAATGTTAACATGCTTAAGGAAGGATCATAAAGAACCTGAAATATTGAATGTATCTCAGTCTCTTCAACAGATATAAGATTTTCTGGTGGTGAATGCACAATAGAGAATTACATGCTTGTTTGTTAGAAAATGTGTGTTGCAAGTAGTGTTTGGAATATGAATAATGAATTTACCCATCTGGTTTTTATTCTAAGGGGAGAGACAATCCCTTGAAGTAGAGGCCCCTCTGAGCAACTGCCATCCAAAATAAGTCTGTTCTCTCAATTAACTTAGCAAACCAGTATTTCTGATTATCCATACTGTATCTGTGTTATTTCCCCTCTGGGCTATGTTTTTTTGGAGTGAATAGACTAGTTTTCTCTGAGGTAAAATGGAAATGTGGTTTTGAGGTAGTTTTGGGATTATTTCTGGACAGTGTGGATGAGATCCTGCCTGTTTATCTCCCTTTTGTAGCAGAATCCCAATAGGTTTTACATTTTGACATCCCCACATGCTCACTCCTAGCAGGGTGGTCTGACAGAATCGTGCTACCGAAGCCGTTGTGACAGCTCTCAAATTTCAGGCATTTTGTCCAAGGCCTCATTAAGGCTACAGGCTGATGTGTGATACTGCAAATATTCTTTCTGCAAGTTTGAAGTCTGTACTCAGATTCCAGCAGAAATGTTCTACAAGGTGTTTCAATTGCGATGAGATTCTACAGTGTCTTGTTTTATCCCTGCCCCTTTCTTTCACAGCTTTTAGAAGGTTTGGCAGAGGCTGATGCAATGTGAGGAGCCAGACACCAAGTCTAGGAACAGGGATATGACTGCATTTTGCTTTTTTTCTTTAACCCCCTCCCCTGAAATGAGCCAAGGCCTTGGCTGCTTTTGCAACTGCACTGCTAAGAGTAAGATTTTTGTAAACTTGTTCATACTTTGTCCAACTGAGAAGAATATTTATTTAAGATGGACAAATGGTATGGGCCTTACATTTTCATTGGTCTTGGAATGTGTTAGCTATTTTTTTTTACGTATGTTTATTGGAAAGCACTGGGGATAGAGACACGTCAGACACATCACAGGTTCATGTAAAAAGTCTTCTATATAAATTGTCCAAATATACAAATATATATATATATGTAGTCCAAAGTCTTCTATAATATCATCTAGGCTAATGTGGGCTTTGCTTAAAACAAGGGTAGATTATCTTAACAGATACGAGAATGTGTCTGTGCTTTCTTGGGCCTTTGAATTAAAGCAATTTAATGTTGTATTTTCTAGTCAGTCTAGTGACCCCTGTCACTCAGATGAGTTGACGTGCAGTTAGAGAAAGCCAGAGTATGCATGCTGATTGTTGTGGTTGGTTGGTGTTCTCTGAGTATTTTTTGCATTCAGAACATATTTTTGTGCCATATTTCTTTTCAGTATGTTTATTCCAATAAACACTCTTGAGTCATATGGTGATTATGACTGCACTAATAGCGCTAAAATAGTATCTCATTTTATGAGTAGAGTCATGATGTTTTTATAGTCTCTTTTGTTGTTGCTTAGTTTTTTTAAAAGTAATCTTAGTGAAGGCTTCAAGAAACTGTATTTACAGTGTTGGAGACAGAAGTTCTCTATTTCCTCTTCCTCACTCATCACAGTTTGTTTTATGACAGGAAAATTGTACTTTAAAATGACTGAATGGGCATGTTGACAAGACTTTGGTCCAATTACATTTTCAGGATGAAATTTTACACTACCTTAACATTGCAATAGAAAGTTCTTAGGTACTAGTGTGACAGCTGTAGTATAGAAGGTCACTGTTGGTCATATCATAACGCTCATATCTGATGCTCTAGAACATCATTGTGTTGATTTATTACCCAAATGCAGAAACAAGGTTTCTTCATTACAGACCCTTGTTCTCCCAGCATCTGGACTACAGTGTCCTTTTCTATGATATATGCACATCTTTGGCATTCTCTCTTGTAATGCTCCTGATTTGTATAGATTAATTTATCTTATGGTGAGTGTGGTGTATCCAATACATGGACAAAATTTTATAGCATAATTTGGCTCAGTAAAGCTTGTAGCATCATCTGGGCTGTAATTTTGTAGAAACAAGCAGTTCAATCCTGTCCTCTTCTGTTTCGGATTATCTTTATAATTGTTCTGTGTGTTATTTAAAGAAAGGTAATGTGCAGACAGTATAAATCTGCTTCTTTGTAGTAATAGCATAAAATATACTTGCATTTTATTTATGCAGGGTAAGATAGTCTGTCATTTTTTCTTCTACAAGCTAAACATAAGCACAGAAACAAACAGAGCAATTAAAATTGACAGTTCAAAAATGAAAGATTCTATACAACTTGGAAAAATATTGGCCAAATCAGTTTTAGCACATTATGAAATATTGGCTATGGAGGCTGAAATCCTCCTTCACTGTCTATTGCTATCCCGGGCTCTGCAGCTTCTGTGCTGGAGCACGAGGTGCTGCGATCTTCCAGAAGCGTCTCCAAAGCGAAGGCGCTCAGCAGCATCAGCCGCACACACCCACACGCGCACACAAACGCACGCACAGCTTCAGTAATACGGGTCAGCGGCAAAGAGGCAGGAAGGGGCTTTGCATAGAGCTCCACAGGAGCAGTTTATTGCTTCCACACTGTGAAGGATTCCAGGGGCAAAGACCAGTGGGGGGAACCTGGAGTGGAGGACTTTCTATGGCGTGGGACAAATAAGGTAACAAGGGGGCGGAGAGGCTCACGAGCCAACCAAGGGAGCAGAACTGGGGTATATTACCGCAGCAGGGCAAAGCATTTTGAGAGAAGCCTTTCTGGTCACCCTACCCTAGGGAGGATTCTCTGGTACCAGGGACTGTCTAACCAGCTGACTCTCTTAGTTCCTTGTACCGTAGGCTTGCTGGCCTCCACAACTGTCCTTTAGTTTCTGGCGAAAGAAATTCTCAGAGAAGCTTAAATTTGTAGAAATGGGAGAAAAAAAGTTCCTCTAAAATTTTCCTATGCTAGAGAGATGACAGCACTGCATACTTCCACTTGTTTCTTTAAAATTAGAAGATGATATATTTCAATCCTATATGTATAAATTAAATTGTCAGCACTTGAGCATTTACTGCTATAAGTGGGCATTGTTAAGGTTGTTGATTATATGCTGATTTATTTTATCCTTTAAATGGCCTTTGCCAGCAATGTTTTGGGAATGCTACAGGTAAAAGCCAAAGCTATGATCATGTTTTAGAAATTCATCTTGGAATACTAGTGCTACTGCCAGGTTATTTTTCTCCATAATATTAATATGATTGGAGCACAGAGCTAAGAAGAATCAAAATTAGTATCATCTTTGCTAAAAAACTTGTTTTGTGTAGCTTTCACGACCTTACAAATTCAAAGGTGTTTTAAAGTGAAGTAATTATAGTAATATCTATTACTTGAAGTATTCTGTTACGTAAGTTAATCTACGCACTTTGTTGTGTTTCTTAGAATTTTATTAAGTCTGATTCCATGTAATTTGAGAATAGTTTAAGAGCAATACTAGCATGGTGCTTAGGTTACAGGAAACAATTGGTGCCATTCCCTCATAGTCTGTCACAATCTTTGTTCTGCTACTGTTTATCTATTCACATTTCAACTCCTGGCTGGGTACTTTTCTTATGCCTGAGGTTGGTATATGCAGCGTGCCCTGATGTTTCCACTGGTCAGAGTCACTGTACCTCTGTAAGCTCTGAGGAGTTTCATGGAGCCCATGTCCTACTGAGGTAAATTTTACTGTCCTCATTCATAAGGCAGTAGCTCAAATTGAATATTCAGCAATATGCACAAATATATATGTGATCCTTATATTAAATATCTGTGTGTCTATTTGTTTTTAAGTTTTCTGTTGGAACCTCTTGTGAATTGATTAATATTTGAGAAATTCTGCCTGAAGATTTTTTTTGTTTTTCATATGAATTACTCCATTCGAGGGAGTTGTTCAAGGTATACACTTTAGGAACTATTCAGAGCTTGGAGACTTATGTTCTGACAGGACAGTTAAAATAAAAATCTCAGACACACGAATTATGTCTTGTCTTACAAGCTCTCAAAAGAGAGAAGTGTTGCTATATTTCTCTAATATCTGAATTCCTTTTTGCAAGGACAAAATACAGTCTTAACTCTGATGTCAGCATAGATTTCATTATGTTTTAACATAGCAAAAGCATTTAAATAGTTTATTTTGCTATGTAATATTCTACTGTACAATCTTTTTCCAATTCGTGTCTCAGAAAACATGAAAAGATCTGAGAGGTCTGACAAGACAAAAATGAAGGGGACAGAAATGCAGAAAGATAAAAAGAAATGGTTTATAGGAGAAGATCAGAAGTTAGGTAGATTAAAAGAGACTTCTTGGATAGTCCAGTTTTCACACAGTAATGATTTTCTAAAGCTTTGTCATTGGCATTCCAAGGAAATACAGAAAATTATCTCAGTAGCTCTACATTCCTATTGTATTCATCCTTCTCTGCTGACAATTTTTGTTTCTGTGCCAAGAAGTGGAAAATTTGCCAATTCTTTATTTCCTCAGCAATCTTTCATAAAGCCTCAGGAAACTTTGTGCAGTTTTGGAGGTGCTCTCTCAAGTTGGGAACAACAGTGGAAAAAAATTAGTGGTTCTGTAGCGGGTTGAGTTTGAAACCGGGCGGAAACACTAATTAAATGTAGTGGTTTTGATTCAAAATATTCATTATTTACTTATTTTCCTTCTGTGAGATAAGAATTAGGAGAAAAGCAAAGCAGGCACCAACCTTAAACAGTTGCAGTACAATGAAAGAGCTTTATTACGAACAGAATTAAAAGTAAAGAGAAAACAACAAAACAAAATTAAAGTAAATTCCCCCCCCTCCCTCTTTCCAGCACTTCTCTCCTTTTACCCAGCTCACACAAGGGATAACAGAACATGGGATGTTAGTCAGTGTTGCAGTTCTTGAAAAGTCTCTCTCTTATGCTTAAGGAAAAAAGGGTTTTCCTTCAGTTGCACGTGGTTCCCAAACTGCCACCAATAGCAGACCCGCCCGGAAACAAACAGTCTGCTGTGTGTAGAACATCTCTCCCATGAAGAATTTCACAGTTCTTTCACACTACAGAACACGGGCCATCACATGGGGTTATTAATCTTTTTAAGGATAAGTTATTTTGGCCTGCACACAGAGGCTTTTCTTCGCCACAAGTCTCTAACAGCCTCTTACTACTTCTATATAGCCTGGCATAGGCACTCTTCACAAACTTCATAGGCACACGTTGATTCTCCACCCCCCCCCCCCCATGTTCTTCAAATGGATTAAAGAGACAAACAGTTTGTGGTATTACAGTTTCTTACCACGGCATGCAAGAAGGTTTCTTTTAAGCTGCGCGCCAGAATCGCGGCACCGCCCTCTTTTCTCCCGTCGCCATGCTCAGCTCCGTCCCACGGGACTCACTTCTCTTTCTCTCTGACTCTGAAGCCGCCATGTTGAAGAGTGTTCTTGTTCGGGCTTTACGGTGGGGAAAGCCTCGCTCCCTCTGTGCTGCTGGCTGCGTGGTGTCCTCTTCAGTTCAGCACGGAGTGTGCTGGCTGCAGACAGGAGGCTCTGCCGGCTCCGCATGGAGAGGAGAGGGACCCGCCTGTCCCCAGAAGCCGCGCTGGATGGGTTTAGCTGTGAGCAGTCCATGGCTGGTTTTAGCTGCCTGCGGCTCTGGGACAGTCCCCCTCAGTGACCCAGGGTCCGTGCCGCAGCGATGGGAAAGGGGGAAAGGGGGAAAGGGGCAGTGGCCCCGGCCCGGCCCAGCGGGGCCGGGAGGCTCGGAGCCCCCCCACCTTCCAGCAGGCGAGCTCCGACCAAAAAGGGGAAGTCCCGCCTTTCCGTGCGGTTTAAATATGTAAATTGTGAGAAGCGTAATTGGTCTTAAAGACTGTCCATCAACTCAGGGTCAACCCAACACAGGTTCGTATTAGGGTTGCTGAAGAGAGACAGAATAGGACACAGGTCATCGTGCTGACTGCCACGTGGCCTTGTTGTCCTTAGTTCTCCTGTTCCAGCATGATCATCTGCTGGCTCTGACTCTCGGGAACTTACAGTATAAGGACCACCTCTGTAAAGCCAGGAACTGTCCTTTCCTCACTGTGATCGAAAGAGACATTACTTATTTAGGTTTCTTTTAACTCCTGCAACTAGCTTCCTGTTCACAGCCTTACAAGAGGAATTTCCTGCTAACATATGCTGAGTAAATTCCTCAGTATGTGGAACAATCTTGTTTGAGATGTTAAATTTTACTCTTTTTGTAAAACAACTGTTACATCTTTTCTTTTAACAGCAAATTCCTACAGCCTGGAACTTGTAATTTTTTGTGTGGTTAGAGGTCTGGTATTTTTACCTTTGGACAATATTGCCTTGACACTGTTTAATTAAAAAACTATATAATATGCAGCTAATCTACAGCTATACCATATTTACTAGCTCCAGCTGCCACTCAAAGGGTCGTTATCTCAATGCCTTAGCAATGGTTTTATTTCACCAAAACCAAATCATATCTCCTTGGAGTTCATCCCAGAGTTTGAGCTTCCCATATTAATGAATTTTAGTGTAACAGAGTGAGTATTCTGTGTATAATTTTCTTTCAGGAAAATGAAATTAAATAAGTAATAAAATGTAGTCAGTTTATTTATGGGAAATAAAAGCAGTCTTTTTCTCCTGAAAGATGCAAAGAGCTATGTCTATACAAACTCCCTTGCTTACTATGCAAAGGTGAGTAATCTGTCAGTATGTTGCCAAGAATCTGGGCTGAACCCATGATTTGACAAAATATTTGTCACAGAACACAGAGATTTTACTCAAATCAGTGAGTAAAATAATTTTCTTTTCATTTTAAAAATCACTCATCAAAACCTTTTTCATGTGCTGCTGTATCTTTATTAGCTGAGATCATTGCCAGGTCTAAATTTCAGGGAATATGGCAGAATATGGCCTACTCTCTGAAGTAAGAAGTCATTAATTTTGGTTGCTCTTTTTTCCTTTCCCTGTATTCACATCTTTCAAAGCTGATTAAACTTGTGGGAATAGGATGATTTACCTCTAAGTTTCCCACTTGTCTGATGTCTAAAACCTTGATAATTCTTTGCTGCTGGGTAACGCAAGAGGGGAGTGCCTTACCCTTGATTGATTGTTCTGGGCTGAAAAGTAGAAACAAGTACCAAAAATGAGGGAAACCTTCTCCAGAAGTCTATATGGTTCTGTGGTTTTTGACAAGGAAAACAGATGTCCTTAGTTTTCCACAAGCCACTAGGTGGCAATTGCAGACAAGTCAAGATTTCCGAAGGAATGCATGTGCATGTCCATACCAGGCTGGCATTGGTATGGTGACCTTGTTCATTTTCCTATTTTCTCTGTTTATTGAGATGCGTGCCATATTTTGAGAATTATGTCTCCAGACTGTCTTGAAATTGTGTTTCATATAGAAGTCACAGAAAATAACTGTTTATTCCTTTACAAGTATAAGTTAATGCTGCTATGTGCAACAATTAAATGCGGCAATTTTCCCAAAGTTTTTTAAAAATTATTCTTTCTGTGTAATTTCTCATGAGTGAGTCGCCTCCAGCTTTGCAGATGCCAGATAAATTGAGTGAATTTGATGTTGTGAGTGCCCTCAGGATTCAGTCTTCTTGTTTTGCATTGCAAAAAATGCTCTTCTGGGCAGGGTAAAGTTTTCCTTGCTAGTTCTACAATGGCTTTGGCCTTTAGCAACGGAGCAAGTGGAGTGTTGATTGTTAAGGAAGTAGCTCACTGAACCTGTGCTTACCTTTCTTCTCAAACTGATCAAATGAGGTGTGAGAGCACAGTTTATCGGTAGGTGTGGTCCCATGTAGAGCAAGAAAAGACAACTGAAAAAGAAGGAGAAGGAGTGAGATGATTTTGAAGAAGCAAATAAACCAGAGGGAAAAGTAAAGAATAACAAAAATTAAAAAAATTAAAAAGTAATTCGAAATTTAGAATATAAAGCTCAAAGGACTTGTCATCTACGTATCTATTAGCATTGTAATGAAGTCTGGTCTTACAGACCAAAGTCTTACTTCTGCTCCAAAAGTATTACAATGCTAGTCATCAAACAGATGCCATGGATTAAAAAGCTTACTTCATGTTTCATTGTGTAGAGCTGAGTTCATGTTCAAAGAAACTATTCAAAGAGAATAGTTGTGGCCTAATTATTCTAATAAACTTTCTGGAGAAGAAGTTGCTAAGAGAACTGCAGAAACTTTCGACTTATAATGCTTCAATTTTTGCTGGAGTGCTACATTCCATGATAGAAAGTAGAATTTTGCTGCTCTGAACTTTTTTCAAATGGAAAAGAAAATCAGTGTATTTCTCAAGTATGAGGAAATAATTGGTTTCCTGAAGCAACATCTATTAGAGTAATTAAATCTAACAAGATCACAGTCCCAGTAAATTTTATTGCTTACAAGAAATGCAACTAGTTTTTGCTATTTGTTTGCACTGGTACCCACTGTAAAACAATAATTAATTCCTTTATTTTGCTCTAGTGTTTGGCACTGGGCCTCGCTAACAGCAGGTGGCTTGGTCACCACATCAAAGGATATGTACATGATAACTTTACCTGGTCTAACTCCTTCCTTATATCTGCTTGGTCTAGCTCTTGGCTATTTTTTAACTTCCCTCATGACACATCCATCCTGTATGCATTTATGAATGGCTACTCTTATTTTAGTAGTAAGTTTTGTCTCCATTCTTATTTTTAAGTAAGGCCTTAGAACAGTGGGGGAATTAGTCAGAATCAAGTGCCCAAAGAATAGTCAGCAGCCACGTCTGCACATTCCTATTTATTTCAGTAACTACGTGTTACATTGCTTTGTTCCCCTCCCTGCAGCTTGTAGGTATTTAGATGGACATATTCCATAGAGGTTTAGAAATGCAGATCTGGGTAGTTATAGATTAATGAGCCATTTTGTAGTTAAAAAAAAATGCATATAGCTATTGATGCCTTTGTATACAGACATGGATGTCTATTCTGAGAGTCACTGGGGTTGACAGAGGTTACTTGTTCAAAATAGCAGTTTATGCTACTGAAAATGTAAATAGAGAGGAAGAGACATGTATGGGTTAGCTGACTCCATATAAAAAACAGAAAAGGGAATTATAGGAAACATGATCAACAACCCTACTTGATGAAGAGTGAGAAATATTTAAAATGCACCACTGGTCTCTGAGATTAGGTGAAGTCTAACTACTCTGAATTGAAAGGCAATTCATCCAATATATGTCTGTATACTGTAGTCCTTGGAAAGAACTGAAATAGCATACTGGTTTTAATCTAGGAAGGAATAAAAAATCAATGGTAAATGAAGATGTAGAATGTTGGATACCAAAATAGAAATCTCAACAGAGTCTAACTGACTGAGAAGAAACTCGTACAACTGGGAAACTGTCTATTTGTTTGATTTTGATTAGGTATTGTTTCATTGATAATTCTACTCTCCTTGGATACAGTGACTTTCCTTATGGATTAGAGCATCATTTTTTCAAGGCCTGAAACTGTGTTTGTGAGGCTTTAAGAGAGACATCCAGAGTCCATCGGTTCTGAGTCTCCTTGCCAGGACTGCTGGAGATTGTCTAGTGAAGGTTTGAACATCTCCAAGGATGGAGGTTTCGGAACTCCTCTGGGCAGCCTATTCCAGTATTTGACCATTGTCACAGTAGGAAAGTTTTTCTTACATTAATGGAATTTCCTGTAATGGTTTCTGATTGTCACCTCTTGTCCTGTCATCGGGCATCAGTGAGAAGAACCTGGCTCTGTCTTCTTTACATGCACCCATCAGGCATTCTGAGTAGAGGACAAGGATTGTTGTCACTTGGCCTGCTGGTCATGTTCTTCCTGATGCAGCCCAGGATGCTGTTGGCCTTCCTGGGTACAAAGGCTCATTACTGGTTTATGCTCAACTTGTTCTTCACCATGATCCACAGGTCATTTTCTGCAAAGCTGCCTTCCAGACTGTGAACTCTGTGGGATAACCCATTTTTCCAGATGCCTGAGATCCCTCTGAATCGCTTACCTGACATGTCAGGCACTCTTCAGGGTTTTGGATTGCCTGCCATCTTGCTGAGGTTGCATCAGTCCTGTTATCCAGGTCATAGATGGAGGTGTTGGGCCTTATTTGCCCCTGGGCTGCTCCAGTAGTGACTGACCGCCAGCTGGTCTTTGTGCCACTCGCCAAAGCCCTTTGGACCCGCAGTTCAGCCGGGTTTCAGTCCACCTCACTGTCCACTTATCTAACTTGCACTTCAGCAGCTTCTCTGAGGCTTTTATGAGTGAGTGTTTTGAAAGCCTTGCTGGAGTCAAGGTAAACAACATCTGCTGCTCTCCCTGCATCCACAGAGCTGGTTACTGCATTGCACAAGGCTGTCACTGGTTAAACACGATTTCCCCATTCTAAATCCATGCTGACTACCCCAGACTGTCTATTCAACTTTAATATGTTTGCAGATGTTTTCTAGGATTATTTGTGCCATCATCTTCCTGGGAACTGAGGACAACCTCATTGGCCTGTAGTTTTCTGAGTCTTCCTTCTTGGCCTTATGGAAGATAGGAGTGACAGTTGCTTTCTTTAGAAATCTCCCCTGATCATCACAGCCTTTCAGACATATTGAAACTGGGACCTTGGCTTCATCTATCTTTCTATCAGTTGGAACTGCTGGAAGTTAATTTTGGATTATGGCCTTTTACTTTATATTAAAATAATTATTTTATTTTAGTTATTTTTTCATGTTTTTTAGTTTTTAAAAAAATAATGCTAGAGTTTTCTTATTAACCATCTACTAGAGTAGCCTAATTTTTTTTTCCCCTCACTCAGAAACAATGAAGTATTACAATAGTTAACTTCCACAACCAGCTTTTCCACCACACTGTATCAAGTATTCCTTCTTGTCTGTTGGAATGTGATTTTTCAGGGAGGGCAATTTTGTTTCTCTGTTACATCTAACAAAATGTGGATACCCTTTTCTAACAATAAGGCAGAATAGTCACATCTCAGATTCGATCTGTGAAGGATTTGCAGAAATACTTGAAATATACACATGAAAGCAAAAATACAGGCTGTATTATGTAGTCCAAGGTGGTGATAATAATTTGCCTAAGCCACATTAATTTTCCACTTCTCATACTGTAAAACAGTCACCTGACTCAAGCAGAGGAAAGCTTGCTATTTGGAAGACTCTTGTGAGATTGTCTCCTTATTTCTCTATTCCTTTAAACATGTAGAGTAAATTTATCTCATCAGATTTGATGATCTAAATCTTAGAATACATCACCTCCAGGGGAACCTTAGGACGACTTGTCAGTATGTGTCTTATACAGATAGGTTGAACTACCCACTGGGATTCCTGTCTTTGCTGGCTATGGAGGGATTCTACACAGCTAGTTTAGGCCAACAACTTGCCTAAAATTAGTTAATCTAAAATTAGATGAGAGGGATGTGTTAAACTATTCCAATAGCTTGAAGATGAGCATTACAACTCTCATGTTTCTTGAGTTACCTCTTTTCTGAAGATCTATTCAAATTATGAGTTGTTAACTAATTTACAAGTGAAAAGACATTTTGCACTTGTAATTACTTATTAGTCTTTTCCAGAATTATTAGTAACGCTTTTAAAATTGCATTGAAAGCAGACTTTGTACAGATGCTCGCAATAAAAACAAGATAGCAATATAGTGATTTATTTTTACATTGTAGATAGATCCTGAAATACTGTGTTTTTTAAAATTCAGTTTGTTCAGGATTTTGAAGCTAATGAGACAAGGAAAAACAGCAGTTAGAGTAACTATAAACAATTCTTACTTGTGCTGGAAATTGCCTGACTAAGTACATGTCACAATACCAGTGCAGAGCCAAATGAAAAGGCCCTCTACAGCCTCTGTTAGAATAGTTCTGTAAGTCAGAATTAACTTTTTTTTTAATGTGTGTAAAATTAGGCTCCCACTTTTATTCATGTCCAGGTACATAATAAAGGACTAAATTTTCTGAATTTCTGAGGATCTACTAGATTCCATGGCCACTCAAACTGCCTATTATTCGTACACTGAATAATACCTGGGCACTGATTCTCCCCAACTTGTTATTGGTGGAAATCAATAGTTGCCAATAGGAATGTTAGTTTTATGTACAGATTAAATAACCACTTGCTTGAAAATATGATTTTAAAATATACATTACAGTAAACATTGCCACAATGGTATTTTTAAATGCTTCTAGAAGCTAAAGAATAAAATATTCCAGTTGGCAAGTGTTTATTCTGGGTACTGGTGGACCAAGAGCAGTGTTCCTAGTTTTAACCCATGCTGTGAAAGTATTCTGTATGTTATGTGGTAGTTTCCTATCTCTCTCTCTGTATGGTGCTGTGGCAGGTGTTCAACTTTAATACTTTTAACTGTACAACTTTAAGGGTGGTACTAAAACTAGGAATGATACTGTTGTGGTTTGGGGATTTTGTTCTTTTGCTTCTGCTTTAAATTTCAATATCTTTTGCTGTCTTGTTACATCCCTCAAGTTTAAAATTATAATTTTGAGTTGAAAATTGCATAGAAAATTATCATTCTGATTTGGAAATTATAAGCACTATTCCCACCCTCTGAATTCCCAGTATTACATAATATTAGTATGATCATCTAATTCCTGAACCATTTGCAAATTAATTACATGGAATGACAAGATCAGAGCTTGATACACATTCTCTTGTCATATGTTACTTTTCTAGATAAAGAGTCATAATGACACAAAATAACAGAAAGGAGTTGTCATGTGCATCTTTGATGCTTTACCAGAGGTGTATGAACCCAGATCTTAAAAAAAAAATCTTCTGCTGATCCTCATCCTGCATGTTGATTGATAAAATTAGCTCTAGTTTTTAACCTGTACTGATGTACTGTAGCCAGTAAAGAGTTCTATATTTATTTTATCATGCATTTCAAAAAAGTAGGAATAGATACTAGAAAAAAATCCTAGAGGTTGAAGAATATTCAGTTCCTTTAGACTTCAGGCAAGATTCACATGTGTTCTTTTCTCAGAAGTAATGCACTATATCTAAAAGACACAGGTTAAAATAAGAATAAAATTATTTTTATTGGATTACTAATTATCTTCTACGGTGCATCCAGAGATTAGTCTTTGGAAAGGCTGCCAATGAGAAATTGTTCTTAGAAGCTTCCAGTTTTCAAGGAAGAGCAAATATTCAAAAGTGTCTGCAGATGCAGAGTGTGAAGATTCCTTTGAAAGGCAAAGTGGTTATTCTTACTTCTTATATGGGAAAAACTTGTTGGCACTAGTATCACTAATACTGGTAATAAACTGCTCATAAACATATTTTCATAAACTTGCACTTACGAAGCCTTTTTATTCTTCCTGTTTGTAGAACATTCAAGGTATCTCTAAACATCCAGTTACAATTACAAAGAAACAGTACATAAAAGGTAAGCTGTGTTTTTATTAAGATGAAAAGACAGTTTTATCTAATTATTTTACCGAGTGGTATTATATTTTTATATAGACTGATAGCTCCAGCATTAAATAACAGATGATCAATGCTTTGTTATACATTAGCAGTTAAACCAATTACTTTTTCTGGTTGTTCCTGAAAAAAAGTTTGGTGTTTCAGCCCTGATCTAAATAGTTACAAGCTTTTAGGGATTTTTTTGTTTCCCTCACTTTTTCCAGATGAAATTATGCATCTTAAATATCCTAGGGATGATTTTGTGTGTGTTCAGCTCATAAGGCTCTGTCTCAGTCAATGTTTAAGCTGGGTCATCTTAATAATACTCACATCTAAACACCAGTAGTTAGTGTTGGTTTTGATAACAGAAGTGGATTTAAAGCAGATGGTTCAGAGAGAGTCAAAGTAAAGTCTAGAAAAGCATGAGCCAAGTGATAAAGAGAGAAATGCACAGTAGCAGACTCAAATATAAGAGAGAGACTTTGGAACATACATTCTCCTTGAATGCCTGCGGCCACAGCTGGGCAGTGCTGCTCACTGTGGTGCTTGGTTCTCTGCTAAGGGCAAGCCTTGCCTTTCACAGCTATTCACTCCCTCTGTTGGAAATAATAAAGGTCATTAAACAGGAGGCTATGGAAGATAATGTAAAATTTTGATAATAGTTTTATTTTATCTACATGATTCAGTTTTATAGGTATTTTTTAAAAGTTGCTATAAAAAACTGTGTCAGCAGGGGCAGCATAAACCTGAGGTTCTGGGCATAACTGTAGCACATGAAACTTTGGAGATTTTGTTAATGATCTTATGCGCTTCTCAGAAATGTATTTCTAAGTTTTTCCTGTGTCAAGACACTTTTTTTTCTATTTTCTTCACTTTTATACTGACCAGAGTCTGTTTCATTTCAAACCACCATTCTTCCCTACACTATGTCAAGTGATATTCCCTGGATGTACTTGGTTTCTAGTACCTTGCGTTAGTGTTAAATGATATTATTGGGGATTTCTGTCATTACAGTTTGGATGCCTATGACAGGTGTATGTTCTCAATATTATATTCCCCTTCCACCTGTAACTCAGAATTTGGTTATTAACACATTGCTGTGGCATGTTCAAAGATGCAAAAATGCATATTTTTACTTCTTTTTATAGACTCTTCTTTATGAATGCATCCTTTATTAAGTGATCTGTGAATAATGTTAGTTGTATATATTTGATAGCTTATGTTTAGGGAAGAGTTTGGATTTGAGAAAGGAAGTAAGCAGTACTGCAAGGATGGTAGAGGTTAAGTTGTATATGACTGATATAGTGAAATAATCGTGATGCTGGCACTTGATGCTCTGCTAGATTGCTTATATTGCCATTTCTGTGGTGTTAGATGTGTGTTTGGTATAAAACCTCCTATGGTTTGCAACACAGTATTTTTGAACTGGTCTTTGGGATTTAAATGTCTGTCACATCTCTAGGAAAAGAAGAGGACATAGTAACTATTTCTCCAAGAACATTGTTTGTTTCAAAAAAAGGGTGTACATTTTTAGCAGCAGGTAAGAGAGTGTGTATTATTATTCTCATACAGATTAATATTCACAGTTCTGTCATGTCTTTTTTTGCTCTCCTTTGGATGACATATTTTACAAGGCTGTCAAATCTCTTAGTATCAACTAATATTGTTATATGATGTGTATTCCTTATTATGCTTTGGAAGTGGGTGATCTTTAAGCCTTGTCACTAGAAACAGAGTTAGTAAGATTAATTGACACATGAAGATAATGAAGGAATGAGACACTTTGTGATCCATAGCTGGAATATAATATCTTCAGGATGAGCTTCTTACAGGCATCTGTCTTTTTTGAGCATGAGGAAGTGATTGAATACTGCAGGCTTACATTTTAATTAGTGATAGTTTGGTTAAAATGCAAGTATGTTTTTATTTTGGAGCAATAGATGCATTTTAACACTGTTTTCTAGACTTTTCCCATATTGAGTTAAGGATTCTTGCTGACTTATCATCTGAACCAGAACTTCTGAAACTGTTCCAAGAACCTGAAATCACTGATATCTTTTCTACACTGGCTTCTCAGTGGTAAGATAAAATCTTGCATATTTTAATAGTAATTAGACAAAATAGTAAGAATAACCTAAGCTATTGTATTACTGCATAATGATAACAAAAGACAGTATTTTATTACTATATCTACTGTTCATACTATTTTAACACCATGAATTCCTTTCTGTCTTTCTGAGCCTTTTCTTCTCCACTGTGTTTAATTACCACGTATCAAAATGTTGCAATCCAGCCGGCCAGTGTGAGCCTTGTGACTAAAGCTGGTGCAATGTTGCATTGTGAACAGTGGTTGCTGATAACTCTCCTTGTATTATTTTTATTCGATTCTTTTTAAAAATTGAGCGGCAGTTAGATAGATTTTCCATCTGAAAAACTGCAGAACAGCTTTTCTCAGTAAAAGTACAAGCATTTTTGAAATTTACTTATCTATCCAATAGAAGTACCTGGAATCAAATCACATATATTTAAGAAATGGAGACTAGCGCTTATGGGATTCCTTTTGAGCTAATAAAGTTTAGTGCTTCCATATTCTGATGGAGGACTTAGAAAAAGTGGTACCCCAATAACCAAAATAAAAGGTAGATTTTTTTATCTCCATATCTATATAATTATTTACTGATCTCTTCAGTATGCAGATTAAAAGATTAACTATCAAAAAAAGATGGAATATTAGTTACTTAGCTGTTGAAGGTATTTTATATTGTTTGTATTATGGTGATGCCTAAAAATCTCACCTGAGACTGGGACTCCCTTGTCTCAAAAATGCATGAGCATTCAATAAGTGACAGGATAGATGTCAAGAAGCTTGCAGTTTCAACATATAGGTCAGAAAAAGATTGAATAAAATGGTGTAGCATAAAGCTGTTTGAACAGACTGAAGTTCATGTAAATATTATGCAATTTTCTTATTTTCTTTGTCTCCCTCTCTCTTTTATCTTTTTATCTCCATTTTTAGTTGGAAGATTGTTAGCTGAAAATGAAAGCACAAATACATATGATTGAACTTAATTCTCATCCTACAGTTTCTAAATTTTTGCAGGCATAGTCTTCCCAAACATGGTATTTCCTACACACTTCCGTAGTTCACAGAATCTTAGAATCCTGGAATGGTTTGGGCTGGAAGGGACCTTAAAGACCATCTGGTTCCAGTCTGCCTGCCAGGGGCTGGAACACCTGCCTCTAGACCAGGTTGCTCAAAGCCCCATCCAACCTGGACTTGAACACGTCCAGGAATGGGGCATATTTGTTAATGCTCTGAAGTCATACAAAGAAACAAAATGGAGCTCACATTATAATTATCCTGCTACCAACACCTGACCCAGTGCTTGAGGCATGTGCATTCTGGCAGAACAAAACTCAAGACCACAAACATTCCACTGAATATATCTATGGAAAGATCACCTTTCTTTTAGAGTTTCTTAGAAGCTTCTCTTGATACTGTAATAAATTCTTAGCTCTAACATGATATCGCCAGAACCTCATGATGGAGTTAAATCCTTATTTTAGTTTGATGGTTTATTGGAAATGTATGCATGAAGATGAGTCAAATTTTGTCTCAGCTCTGGGCACGGCTCCAGAAATACCATTCTATTCAGCAATCTCACGGCTCTTGGCAGCCGTCAACCTCTTGCAGTTGCTACACGGTAACTTTAAATTTAATGAAATATTACAGGCAAATATTTTTATCAGACAGAATTGTCATGGTGTGTCTACAAAATCATTACATAATGATTCTGCTGACTCTTCTCTTAAGCTTCAGGAAAGCTAATGCTTGGAAGAAAATTTCTATTGAATCTATTAGATGACTTATCAGTCACAGAAACCTGAAGGGCGTGCTTGATCTCATCTAACCTTGGACATCTGTCACATACTTGGAGAGATTCATTTGGCTAACTGCTGATATGCCCTGTGTAATAAGGTCGATTTCACATTAAAAGTGTTGACTTCTCACCATTGAGAACAAAGCAGGTCTGGGATGGCCAGCTCAAATGTAGACATCTGTATTTGTTCTGACGAATTGAATTCCTTCTGTTGGGTCAGTTCCAACTGAACTCATCTTGGATTTTTGAATGTTGTCCTAAATTTCTTTGGCACCAAAGAGAAGATATAAAATTACAGGCTTCACAAATGCTTTCTCATTCCAGATACTTATTCATCTCTCATAGTCCACTATTGATAAATAAAATCTTTAGGGCCAACAATTAGTCAATTGACTTTATTGTAGTTGATTCTACTCACTAGTATTAGAATGATTTATGAGAAGAGCAAAATAAACAAGAAACTTTTTATCTCTTCTTGGTTGTCTGGTTTTCTCTGAGTCTTAATCCTTTAAAATCTGTGCAACTGATACATCAATGGGCATAGCAAATATTTCATTCTGTTTGAAGGAGTTGCATGTTGTTACTATTTGTAAATATTTTCTGACATATTTTGTACAATTGGAAAACCTTGACAAAAAAAGGTTTTTTCTCTAAGAGATCTGGAAGGAATGGATTTGTTTCTGAAACTCCCTCTCCAAAGACAAAAAATTAAGTTAGTGTTAGCGTCTAGTAGCATTTCAGCTTCTGAATGCATGTCAGCTGATATCTTTTAGAGGTTTTCTGTATATAAAAATTCTTAGACTGATGAATATTAAATCATAAATAGAAAAGAATACATTATTACATAGAAATCTGAGCCACACTCCAGAGTCCAGCCAAGTTTTATATCAGTTTATTCACTTAGTTTTTCTAAACGTCATGGCTTCTCCACTGAAATGTAACTCCATTCCTTAGCTGCCCTTCAGACTAAAGCCTTCTGTCTGAAATCCAACCTTTTAAAAAACTTTCACAGGCTTTTTATAGCATTTGGCAGGAAATACACATGGGTGGGCAGTTTCTGCAAAGAGGTGAACTCTATGAGTTTCTGATTAAATAAAGATCTTTTATGTATAAAAGCTTTCCTTTCATAATTTGGTTAGGCATTCTGTACTGTGACTCAGCCTGTCTCTGGTTCCTTAGAGATGCATCTCTTTTGGAACCCTGTTGGATGGATCCATGTTTCTATTAAGCATTGTTCGTATGGAATCTTCTTACTCTTCACCAGTGCAGGTAGAGATGCATAAGTACGTGTCAGCCCAGACTGTGTCTGTATGTTGTAGTAAAGGGCTGAGTGGAGGAATGAACTTCCATGCTAAAATTCAGTCATGGGCAACACAATACCCAAGCCACCGACCCCAGTGAGAGGCAACGCTCCCGGCCAGGTTGGGCTGGGATCTTGTGCTGCTCTGGTGAGCTTGCTGAGACAGCTCATTTCAGGAGTAACTCAGCTCCACCACCCTGTGCTTCTCTGCACTGTGTTCAGCTGTTTGCTGGAGACACTGCTTGCTGTAGATAGTTTCTTAAGTATTGTATCTCTTTGGCAGAACTGTCTTGAAATTGCTATTCAGGTAAAACTATCAGAAGCTGCAGTTAACTACCACAGAAGCACAGAATGGTTTGTGTTGGAGGGGGCCTTTAAAGATCATCTAGTCCACCCCCCTGCTATGGACAAGGACATCTTCCACTAGACCAGCTTGCTCATCTCTGCCTTGTATGGTCAATATATTTTCTGGTCATCTAACATAGTTACCCCAGCTAAAACTAAGATTGTAGAGATTTTGATGTTCACTTGTATATGCTTAGTGCTTAGTTCCCCTGCGATGATGATCATAAGGTATTACCAAAATTATCTTAAAGTGACTCCTCTGTTATGTCCTACAAAGAGAAAGCCTTAAAGACAGATCAACACCTGCTATTACAACAACACCAAGTATGCATTACGTTAATGACATATTGAACACGTGGCAAAGTTTCAAGGCTTGCCTAAACTTTTAAAAATTAATGATACAGTGGATTCTAGCTACCTGCAAGTTCAGCTTGTGTTAAGGTGTCTTGATGCCCTATGACAGTCATAATCCTTTTAAATCCAAATCATCATCCCAGTGCTGAAGGTGACGAGAGCTGTCCTGGCAGCTATCTGACTGGCCAAGAGACCTAACTGCTGTTACATATCCAAATGACAACAAACCTCAGTGTGAACTTTCTGTCACTTTTATAGCTTTTACACAATAGATGAAAAACAAATAATTGTATTTAAAATGCTGTTGATATGCATATCTTAACATCTCTTTCAAAAATAGGTGCTGAAAAATAAGTTTAGTCTTTTAGGTAGTCTGCAATTTCTTTGCAGAATTTCTTAATTCGATATGTAATGGTTACCAATTTCTTTCAAGCTGTTCTTTTGTCACCCTTCTCAGTAGGTTGTTGTTCCTCTGTCATAGTATATGCTCATATTGACCAGACTGAGTCAAAAACCAGGAAAAGTATCTTGATTTAGCTAACCACCTAAACACACCATAGTATGGGGTTTCATCCTATCCAACGTATGCCTACTTTCCTGCCTGAGTGCTTTTTTGAATTGGGATAGTACTGCTTCAGGGTCCCATGACTGGAGCATTAATCCATACTTAAAATATTTGGGTAAGTCCTTTCCTCTGTTTCTTCAGAATCTGTCTCAGACAACTGGAGATGCCCAGCAGTGATAAGTACAGCTGCAGCCAGCAGAGCAGAGTGGTGCCCTCCATCAAGGGTTGTGAGGGCAGCCTGGCCATACAAATGCAACTCTGTTATTTATGGCACTGAACTGGCTTAGTCAACTTAAGCTTGAAGATGTTGTCACTGTGATCCAGCGTTTGCTACAGACATTTCTGATATCTGCAAATTATGTCGTATGTTTTATGTTCTCAAGCCTGAAGTAGAATACTGATGTGTCTGTCATAAATGGCCTAGCAGATTTATGAGACAATTTTGCCCTTTCTAAATTATAACTATGAACTAAGATGTTAAAACATGTAGACTATATCCTCATAAACCAAGAGGTTCAGAGGCAAAGACCCTGTAAGTAGATTTGTTGCAAATGGATTTAAGTGAAAATCCAATACTCCTATATCCAGAAATTTGGGAAAGGGAATACCCAGGTGATTTATAGTCTCTAGGGATAATATTAGCATATGAAACAAAGAACATTCTCTTGACCACATCATTTCTCTGAGATTTAATAATATTTCTGGATTTTTTGTATTGATTTAATGTTATCTTCTCATGGTAAATATAAATTTTCTTTAGATGATATTTGCTATTTGAGAAGGGGAGAAATTAAGAAAGATATTTAGTAAGTTGCTTACAGTATGATCTACTTGCAAGCATAAATCTGCTACTACTATAAACTGTGTATTTTCATTTGTGTGAGAGCAGAGAGATAATTGTCCCTGTGCACAAACTTTTCCATGCAGTGATAAATTACCTGAGTATTTTCTGTCACATATTCTGTGTTGTAGATAGTCTGTTGGGCCAGTGTAGAGCCAGTGTAATGATACCTAGTGAGTCTGTGCCTCAGAAAAATGCCTTTATGGATGGCATTGTTAGACAGCTGTGGCTTAGTATTTTAACTTTTGTACTCTAATTCTTTTACAGTGTGGAAATCAGAGAATATGAATCAGAGAGCACATAAAAATCTTGCCTGTATGCAATGAATTTTCCTTATATTCTAAAAGCTAAAATAATAAGAGAGTAGAGATATTTAAATAATCTGTATTAAAAATACTTATGTAGTACTATGTAGTAGAGGAATAGCTCTAATACTGTTCAATATACAGGTGTGTTATGTATTAAAAGGTATAATAATCTGAATAATCTGATAACTGATGCCATTCCAGTATGAAAACAGGCATTCTCTTTAAAGTATCAATTTCTAGGTCTGAACGGTAATTTAACCTGTACACGTTAACTACTGATGGTGAATTAAAGTAACAAGGTAATTAGTGGATACTCTTTAAAGGTGATATTTACTCTGATTATACCAATGAAAGGACAATTTGTGGTAGTTGTGTGCAATGCTTACACTCATGGCAGCATTTGAAAGAAGGCTGGAGAATTTGATAGTGGTCTAGTTGCTCCTGTTTCACATTGAGATCTGAGTTTTGTAAAGTCCAAACCACAAAATACTCCCTTTTCTCTCATCTGTCATCTGCTTCCTCATATTCTTGCTAATTAGTGCTTTCTTTTGTGTGGTGATGGAGAACAGCATAAATACCTGTGCTTCTTCCAGGTATTGAATTTACCTTCTAGTAAGTACTGGATATAATAATTGTTCACCTGAGTCTGTGTGGCTTTCAGAGAGTTAAAAAAAATGGCTGCAGATAAGAGGACATATCTCATGACTTTGTAACAATGGCAGTTTATATCTAAAATAAAGAAGTGTGTAATTATCTCGGAATTCCAAGGGATTTATAAATTCTTTACCACCAATCATCTTGAAAAACATTTCTTTCCATTTTTATAGCATGGGCTTGGTTGGCGGATGCTTTTAAGACATGGAAGGGTCTTTATCTTATACTATCCTTGCCAGAATCAGAGGAACTTGGAACACTTCATTTCCAATAATCTTGGGAACTGCAGACTGTTTATAAAATGTTCTGAACACAAAAGTCCATTTTTCCTCAGCTGGTGTTTATGTGGAATCATGGTAATATCTGTTGTGAACTGTTTTGTTTGAGACTGACATGCTAATTTTGGAAATTACTTGAGAAAAAGCCTAGAGAGAAGAAAAGCACAGAACTACTTGGAATCAGCATGTTTAAAGGAGAAAAGGCTTTTTGTTATGTTTTTGGGTTGTCCTTTTTTTAAAAGATAGGTTCAGCCATACTTGAATAGAAAGACGATGGTGAAGAAAGATTTGGTTTGTTCTCTGCAGAATGTCTTCCTACAGGAAGTGTGGAATTTTATTTCTCTACCACCTGTCAAGCAGGGGATTCACCAAGCTGATTATAACCAGTGATAGCCAGGTGAGCCAAACTGTTGCACACTGGCAGTTGGTCTGGTAGGAACTGTGTCAAAATAGGGACTCTTGTTTTTCCAGCCTTTTGGCAATTCAGGATACTTCCTGACAATAGCTCTATCTGCTGATACCCTGCTGAATTCTGAAGAATACAGGAAATAAG
Organism: Corvus hawaiiensis; assembly: GCF_020740725.1. NCBI lineage: Eukaryota > Metazoa > Chordata > Aves > Passeriformes > Corvidae > Corvus > Corvus hawaiiensis. The sequence continues at coordinate 9,004,550 of NC_063217.1, read as the reverse complement.
CAGAGGTATTTTGGATATTCCAGAAATGAATTGTTGCAGTGGGGATCCTGCAACACGCATATATCAAACCAGGAGTCCCGTGGAAAGGAAATATATATGGACAGACAGATTCTTGCTAGCTGTTTCAGAGATGTTTATTTCTCCAGCCGCATGGCCGGAGCTCTGCCCAGGAGCTGTTCCAGTCACGGGACCAAGGGTCCTTCTGCCCGCGCAGGGAACACAAACCAACCAATGGGAACGAGGCTGAGCAGGGACAGGGAAGCCCCGTGTCTGTGCCCTCAGGGCCCCTCTCCCAGGGCTACACGGCAGGGGAGGGACCCCAACAATGAATCAAAATTAGTCCTCATGGGCTGAATTATAAAAAAAAATAACTGGGTATGTTTGAAAAAGATAAGGTCAAATATGCACAAATGCTTGGTGGTAGGCTGACTAAATATATATACACCTGCCCATACCCATTTTATACAACCTTGTTTCAAATACATTCTTTGTATTAAATAGATTAAAGATTAGTCCTCCACAAAATAGTATTTTTTTCAGGTTAGTTCATACAACTGTATGGTATAGCAGATAGGGAATTCAGTTAGGCTGCCTACTCAAATAGCAATAGCAAAGGCCTGTTAATCAGGGATGAGATAAATAGATTTCTGAGAAGTAAAAACCACATCCATAGCTGAATGGTTTTTAAACAGCTATTAATATTTGTCCTTCTATATTAATTTAACAAAAATATTATCAACAAGGTTGAACAGTGTCATTATTAATTAAGAGATGTTGCCTGTGTGTTTATTAGGTGATTAAGGAATGATTAAATAATCATGCTTATCCAGGTGGGTTTTTACTAAGGAAACAGGAAGAGCTTTAGCTCTCCTCCTGTCCCCATCAGCAGACATACAGCTACAAGATGCAGCCACAGGGTTACACAGCTCCCTCTCCCCCAAGGGGAGCTTTCTTTGTTTTGTTCGTTGTCTAAATAATGAGCTATACCAGTTTAGAGTTCTTAGAGCTCCATATTTGTCTAAAGATTTTGTAGATAATCCAGGCTATCTCATACACTTCTAATCAGTTAGGACATGCGGTCTCTTGGATTTATTTCTCCACTTTTTATGAACTTAATGTCAATTGGATTTGAGTTAATTAATTTCACTTCATCCATTGCAAAATGGCAAAATCTTTGTTTATAGAGTTGCAATGAACAAGAGACATTCCATGCCATTGAGCACATACAAGATGATGAAACTTTTTCAGTATTAAGACAAGTTACAATCACACCTGCTCTTCACCAGGGAGTATTTAGGATTACTTCTAGAATCCTGCCTTTGAGGAGAGTGGAGAAAAGTTTCCCTGTGTGTTACATGGCAGCCCCCTTAAAGAAGTGTAACTGAGTATCTCTGCTGAAGTCTCTGTTTAGAAGTGTATGACTGTGTTGTGATCCTTCAGCTCTGAAGTTTGGCTGTATAATTCAGCCTGTATTGATTCACTGTAAATCAGGAGGTGCTAAGCTCAGTGCTGCCTTCTAGGACACTCACTAAGGGTTGATATAGCATTTCTTTCATTATCATTTACTTGGCTGGTTTTATAATCCTGTTACAATTTTTAGTTAGTTTCAAGGCTTCTACTTACTTTCCTTTTGTGAAATAGATTCGGAAGAAGCATTTTTTGCAGTATATATATCGTTTCTTTTCTGATCAATATCTAAAATATCTCTCATCTTGAACCTTTATTTAGAGTGATACTGATAAAAAGTGTGGAATCAATAATTTGTTTCATATATGCAGTTAAGAGAGAGACAATTTCAGTTTGAATGGGAAGGCATGCTCTTTCAAACCAAGTCACATTTTCAGGGACAGGTACTATGGACAGGTACTACTCATTATGAATCTGGTATTTGATAACTTGTTTGGTAAAATAGTTGTGAGTGAGGCTGTGCCACTTGCAGCTCCTGCAGCTGCTGTATCTAGTAAAAGGGGAGGATGTTCAGTTTGCCTTCTCAGAATCAGTTTTAAAACATTTTAAGCTCAAGGTTCAACACCTCATGGGTGTTGATGTGGAATATTTTAACAGTGTTACTTTTGCAGCAAAACAATTTCTATCTGTTTTGAAATCTCACTTGAAATAGTTGATATTAAAGAAATTTAACACTTGTCTTACTTTGCACTCTGGCAGACTCTGTGTGGCAACCTATGGAAATTTCACCTTGTAGTTTACAGTGCCTTGTAGAAGTGCAGCTGTGACTTTAGACAGGCACATAATAAAGCAGAGGGAACAAAGTCTTCAGGAAGCATAATGGCTTTTGTTTTTAGAAGCTTTAAATAAACCAGGGGGTTAACTAGAAGTTTAACCAGACAGCTTAATTTTATGTCACATTGGAAGCTTTTTATTTTTGTACATTAAATGCTTTCTTAGCCTTCTAGAATAAAAAAAATTTAAAGTTTTACAGTTGCCACCATCACAACTCACACAGAAACTAGTGAGAAAGCAAACTCTGAGGAGGCTGGACAGTCCTCAGTTGTTTTGTGGTATCTGATAACTTTTGGCTTTGCTAATTTCATAGAGAGGTTTTCTTGTGCATGAAACTCTTATTTCCAAACCATTATGTCCTTCTAGAGTGATAAAATGCTCTGTTCTGTGAGTACACTCCAGAGCTCAATAAAATATTTCCATTTATTTCATTTAACTCAACTTCAACTCTAGTGTCAAGCTAAATTTTGATGAAATCAAGAATGTCAAGGCAATTCATTCTTCACTTCTACTTTTGCCTTTAATTCAGTGTTGACCCAAGGCATAGTAGAAATTTAAGTTGCAAGAGGTGTTTTTAGTGAAAATTGAAAAAGATGGGATAGGAAGGTTCTGATCCCTCTCTGCAGAACTCATTTGTTCAAGACCCTTATATATAGCATGACTAATTTCTTCCATTTTTGATTGCCTGTCTGAGATATTTCAAAGTCTGTCTTGTATTTTTTTCTCTACTGTGCGGATGCAGTTTGATGTAACGTGACATCTCCCCTCTTCCCCTGCTTATTTTTCCTGAGCAAACTGTACATTGTTGTAACAGTATGATAGCTCCATATTTTGTTCTGTGTAATATCTGAGATGGCATTACATCATCTTTTGATTATATGTTAAGAACTCTGTTCTCTCTGTTTCACTTTTCTGCTATTTATCTTAAGGCTGCTCTGAAGGTCCCTCTGTTTCTTTATGAGACTTCTAATGGGTCCAAGATGTGTAATTATTTGATGCTCTGCTGCAGCTGCCTGTATCATCTCCCAAAATGGCTGCTGTTCCTTCTTGACTGTTTGAAGTCTCTTAAAGAAAAGCTTGAAAGGTATTTGTGATAAGTAAAGAAAGAACTCCAAGGACATTAATTTGCATTTGATCCCTGACGTTGTTTTATACAGATGGCCTCTGAGAAATTTTATGCCATCCCAGTTTGCATAGACCCCTTAATCCATTAACATTTATTTGTTCTTTTGGTGATGGTGCCTATCACAGTCAATGCTCACACTAGCACCTGATGTGGGGAGCTAGTTACCCTGACTTCCTTGTCTTCTGTACTCATAGACCCAGAGACCCTAAAATAAGGTCTCCCTAAAATCAAGAATATTTGATTGCCCTCGTGACTCAGAAATAAGTATCTTGGACTGGCAATCAAATAAAGTCCATGTAATTCACTGTGTAAGAGGGACTGTGGTTATGTGAGATGAAAGCCTTTCTTTTTCCCTTTAGGAGTGAAGGAGAGACAAGTTGAAGGTTGTAGGGTAAGGTGTGCTCTTTCAAGAACCTATGTCAATGTCAGGGACTTTCTGTTCCAGCTGACATATGTCCAGAATCGTGCATTTTTATGGAAAAATCTTTTAAGTGGCCTTTTTCTAATGAAGAGCACTGAAAGTAAGTGCTATCTAATTTATCTCTTCAGTATTTGATACCTGAAACAGCAACATGCAGGTAAATATCTTAGTAAAGATAATGGATCACTTTAGTCACAAGTTAATCGCTCAGCAAATTGTTACTGATGATAGCTATAATTTATGATGTGACCTTGTTGCAATTTCTTTATCTGGTTCCCTGCTACTTTAAAATGTAACAACAAAAGACTTTTGACCCTCATAGCAAACTGCAAAGACATGTCTTTATCTTCTGTAAAATACATAAAAGCTAGATGCCATGCTCTTTAAAAGGAGGTTGACGACTAATAAAATAAATCTTCATGTAGTGGATTATAGAGGCTACTCAGAAAAAATAAATTATTTTATGATTAACTACTGGAAGAAGTTTTAAAATACTAAAGTGCTTCTGGATTCTTGCAAAAGTGTTTTATAGGGGTTATAAAATGTTCCTGGTGCTAAATAGATGTAAAATAAATTAAACCACAGTTTGCTAGGGTGGCATACCCAAAGGGAAAAGAGACACAATGACAAAAATGTTTTAGAGTTGACTGTAGTCTGGGAAGGATGGCATCAAGCTGTCAGCTGCAGTCTTTCATTCAAAGAAGTTGAACACAAAAAAAACTTTTTTAAAAACCTCTGAACTAACCTCTGACAACACAATGTTAAACTCCTGAACCATGTGTTGTGACTCTCTCCCCTCTGTGCTTAAGTACCTGACTCCTATATTTACATGGGAGATCCTTGCCAGAGATCCTCCAGCATGTGCAGTGGCTACTGGAAGACAGCTCTGCCTCTCCTGACGGCAGGGTGGGGATAAAATGTAATACTATGTATTGTCCTTTAGATAAGGAGGAAGAGATGAGAGGGATCTGGTGTCCTATGGTGTGAGGAGTTTCTTTGTGTTATTCTGTCACCTTTTATCTCACTTATGCAAACCAGGTCACAATAAAATTGCGAATACAAGCATTTGACATAACCTCTGAATCAGACATGAGAAGTGTTTAGAAGTGGCATAGATAAAAACATACAAGAAAAAATTAATGTATACTTAGGTTACATCAGAAAGGTTTATCTTACTGTTGACCTGCTGTTTTCCTTCTGGCAAGATGTTAGTCTGCATTTTAGTCTTTGTAGGTGCTTTTTTTCATAGACTCCTAGAATGGTTTTTGTTGGAAGGGACCTTAAAGACTATCTAGTTCCAACCCCCTACCATGGGCAGGGGACACCTTCACTAGGCCAGGTTGCTCTAGGTTACTCAGAGTCCATCCGGCCTGGCTGTGAACACCTGCAGGAATGGGGACTCCACAACTTCTCTGTGGAGAAGTTTCTTTCCTATTTTTAGAAAAGTATCAACTGTATTTCCACTTTCTGGGCAGTCTAGAAAAAATTTCATTTTTCATCCTGCTGTTTCCATGTTCTTACATAAAAGGTAATCTCACTACTTTTTGTTTTGAACATAGTTGTGTAAATGCCTCATAGTTATAGAAAGCATAGAAACCATACACTTTACATTTCTGTATGATAAAAAGATTTACATGGGCTAATTGTATGTATCTTATGTCTGGCTCTTGATTGATATAAGGCAAAAGTAGTGATATATTTTGATAGGACAGTGTCTTCAGGGAAACTGTTTCCCAACCTCTTCTTTTTCTATATTTTGTAACAGAGATTAGCCAGGCAAAAGTAATTCCAAGTTCGCTTCCATGTATTACCTTACAGATATCTGAGGCAAAGTATCTCTGAGCCCTGTCAGCATCTTCCAGGAGTCATGGAATAGCAGCTTTCAAAAAAATTGTTTTTTCTTGCTCATTGCATTAGCAGTGAGTGAACTGGGTTACAGGTAGCCAATTTTTTTCCATATGTCTAGGATACTCACATACATTGTTATAGATATTCTGTTTGCCTCAGGTATAATAAGGTCTGCAGAACTGAAAAAGTGAACTTTCAGAACTTACCTCCTACATGATCTACCCAATGGTGATACTGCTGTAAAACTGGGCTTTTTTAATTTTACTGATTACATAAATTGTCTGTACCTGTTTGATATCCCAACACAAAGTTCCAGGCACAAACTTACAGAATATAAAACCATCATCTGCTACTAAGCAGCAACAGATGATTGAAAATGAGCGATTTGTATAGTTCATTGATGAAAATAAAAAAAGCTGTAAGAGCTGTCAGATGAACAAATGTGTATTCACTCATACATTTACTCATTTATTGGACATTAATGACCACATATAAAATGAATTTAGTGCCTCTCCATCTCATTTCCCACATCAACAATTCACAGTTTGGACTTGAATTAATTGGCAGATGCAAGAGAGCAGCCAAGAGTTTGTGACTATTATGACTGAGCTTAGCTTGGCTGGAGTGTAGTGCAGACCAAGGCAATGCATGCCTGCCACGTATTGTGTTTGAGGAGTTTGTTCTGCCTTTTCCTGTGCATAAACAGTCGGCTTCCGTCACCACACAACATTTCCCAGAAATGCTGGAATGTCTTATCGCATTCTTTCTTTTAAGACTGATTTCCTCCCATTTCTACCTGTTCTCAAAGTTTTATTTTGCCATTGCTCATACATTATGCCCTGTGGCCTCTTTAATATTTTTTTTTTTAATGTGTTGATGCTGTGTGAGCTCATTTCTGTATACTAAAATTCATGTTAGTTCTTTTTATATTCTGTACAGGTAAAAATTAATCCATTGAGATCTCTACTCTATATTAAATGTGTTATTCCAGTTTACACTTAAACTTTTTTAGAGATACGATTGCTATATTTTTCTTGGGTATAAAGAAACTTTGTGTTCATATGTATTAAAGACTTTAGACTTAGTTCAGTAGAAACTCTTTGAGATGTCCCTTAGACACCATAATATATGAAAATATATAGTGGATTTTGGAGAAATTATGATAATATTCAAAGTATTTTCTCTGAAAAAGTAATAAATTACATATTCCTCCTTTTGTTTCATATCTGCACTTCGTTTCTTAATCATAATTTGATGTTATCCTTCTTCACTGTTTGCTAGAAAATTTTGCTCCATTTTTTTTACTCTCAGAATTAGGCAGCTATTCCCTTTTAGGCACACAGCTCAGTTCTTAGTATAGCTACCTTTTTGAAGACTTTGTGTATCTCTACTCTCACTGTTTATTAGATATTCTACAATTTTTGGCTGCAAGCTGTTTGCTGCCCTCACAGACCTTTCCAGATTGTTTAGCTCTGCTGACTCCATCCCAGGATAGTGAGATCTGCCAACCTGAATGTGTCTTCCAGCACTGAGGGCTGTTCTTTATTCTACCTAATAGATGTCTGTCAAATAAAGTACTATAAGTCAAAGTACGTGCAAGTCAGTGCTAAACAAATTAAAGGACAAACAAATCAGAGATGTGGAAATAGCCTGAGACAAGTATGCAGGCAAGGACAGGAATGTAGGAGGTGAAATACTGCATATTTGGAGATTTGAAGATGGTGAAAATATAGATTATGAACTTGAACTTTTCCCAGCCTATTAGAGACAGAGTAATGAGAAGGATGTAACTAAATGGGAAAATACATTTCATGCTAGAACTAGTAACTGCATATTTATTTCCTGTAGGACTTCAGGAAATTTGCTGTTTCCACAAAAAAATCTGCAGCAAGTTCCTTTTCCTCTTGAGCTTTTTTTCCTGCATCAATTTCTCTACCATTGCATTAACAGTCTTCCTCTTACTCCAGCTGTACTGAAACTGCTGGGTAAGCTGGAGTCAGTGCCTCAGTGTCACTGCCCAGCAGCTAAGACTACTTTATGCCCATTCACCTTGCTTTTTCAGGTTCAAATTTATTCAAAAAAGTGCATCTCCACTGAAGATCTGTGTTACATCCTACTGCACTTCAGCACTGAGTATTTGCATGCATTGGATGGCTTGCTAAAAATTTCTTTTCAAGTATGCAGAAAACAATGTCTTTTTATGATTATCATGGTGCTTCATGATGAGTCCAAAGGCAAAATAAAGTTTTTACCTTGCAATAGGTTCTCACAGTACCCATTAAAACAAATCAATTATCACAAACGTAAATTAGTTTGTAAAGGAAACAGGATAAAGCAGAAAGCCCACTGGGGATTTCTAACATGGCTGCTGCAATTCTGAGAAACTGCACACGTCCCCTTTAGTTTTGTTATTCAAAGGAATAAATAGCCTTCACCTCAACCTGCAGGAATGCCTCTCTGTATTACAGAAGGAACCAAACACTCTAGTAGAAACCAATCATTGTCAATACAAACAGAAAAAAAGCATTTATTAGAAAAAAAAAAAAGAAGACTAGTTATGATTAATGACTTCTGTTTGCTCAAGCAGTTTTGATTTATATGGCAATTTCATACCTTATAATTATGTATTTTATGTGGTACATAAATTTGCAAATACTCAGAGTGGTAGATGTAACGCCTCTCTGTCCAGTGCTCACGTTTCCCACTGACACACTCGGAGATGTTGACTGACCATTTTGGTTGTAACATTACATTAAAGGAAATATTTGAGATAAAGCTCTGAAATTATAATTTTTTTCCGTGTGTTTTGTGACTAACCATAGACAAGGAAATGCTAAGTGACTGTTGAATTACCGTGATTACATAATGCATGTACATCTGCACCAATAACTGTGTTAGGCAAGGTTTTATTGTGATTGCTGACACTGCCAGTCATGATTGAAGCATTAAGACTATTCCTGTTTTTTCAAATCAGCCGTCCAAGTTGAAGCTTGGATAATGCAAAATCATAATCAAAGTTCAAGCAGCGGTTCTAATTGTGCACACAATCCAGTTCTAGTGTCTTTTCACTGCTAAAACTTCTCTAGAACCACCAGTCCCTCCCAGCAAGTCTCACCTTGTGTCTTCCTAAGTACCATGGTCTGATAAATATATATATTCCTCTATAGGTCTCCATGATTCTTACCCACTGTGTCCTTTCTATTGTAGCCGTACTTTTCCAGAGAAGTGAGCAGCTGATGTACCCACTGCCTCTCAGTTCTCTCTAGCCTCTGACTTCAGTATGTCTGCAAGCAAACTCTGTTGCTGTTCTCCCATTTCTTGCCTTCTCCAATCCTCTAGTTCAAATTATGCAGTATTAGGAAAGCAGTATTAAATTTTCTAGGGTTTCCCCAGTTTCAGCATTCCTCAATCTTAGTTTTGCGTGTCAGAAAGGTCCTGAGGTGAGATTTGCTCTCTTACCAGGTTCTATTTTCCCTTGGGATAGATGCTTTCTCAAGTGTCTGTGTAGCTCTCTGCCAGATTCTTCAGGAAATTCCTGCGATCTTTCTGCTGGAGATTGCTTCAGGAAATCCTTAATGATGTCTAGTTTCCTAATGCTGCACTTATTAGCTCCAATTGCCACTTTGTCCTTGTATTCAGGTAGAACTGGGAATCTCAACCTACTGTGTTCAAAAGATCCATGAACTTTTGACCTGCCACAGCTAAGAAAGTAAATTATGAGAGTCTCAAACTGGCAGAATGATTAAGTGGGAATAGCCTTCATTACAGGTGGAAAACACTATTAAATTATCTTGTTATTGTTTCTCAATGAAACAGAGCAATGAAAAGTCTGTTTCATCTTTGAGCAGTTAGTAGTATTCAAAGGAACAATGTGAGCTTCTACAAAACCAAAGACTTGTTGCCCAGTGAAGGCTTGAAATTATATTCAATTTTATTTTTCTTCTTCAGAAAATCTGTACTGCCATAAAGACTTGCTTAAATCTGATTTCATTCAGGGTCTGCCTGTTTACCATTCAGAATGCCAAATTATAGCAGCACTGAGCATAGGCTTGGCTAAAATCAGTGTGAGTACTAAGCAAGCGAAAATTGGTGGCTCTGCTGATTTTCTAGGAGTTCAAATACTGTAATAGTGGTGAAAGACTTTCCTTGAAGAAGATACAGAGAAATACACCATTTTCTTAAAGCTCCTCAGCTAAAACCTTCACAACAAAGCATCTTTCTTGGCAAAAAAGCTGTCATAGAAAATCATAGAAAATTTTTCTTTTAAAAATGCAACCAGACTCATGAAAAAAATGGACAAACTTATGGGGAGACTTTCTCCCAAATGGTGCAGATATCATCAAGTATCTCTGATAACAATTTCCATGTCTCAAATACAATTTTTGTAGGTATTTGTTTTCAGAGAGTGAGTATATGATAGAGATTTCCCCCAACACACTTCTATTAAAACCAAATGATCAATATTCTTCAGTGTTTTCAGTTGTTAACAATGTCAGTATTCTTTCTGAAGCTGCATTTGGATAAGGAAAATAGGTGGCACATACTTGATGATTGAAGTCATAGCTTTTCATTTTTCACGTTGCTAAATCCATTAGCATTTTTGTAGGACTGTTTCTGTCACTTGGTGAGAGAATGGGAACTGGGAAGGAGGACACTTGGCTGGGAGTAATCTGGATGCACTCTCGAGGTCAGAAACAGCCACTGCTGCTGTTTTATGGAGCCTTGCTGTTGTGGAGCTCTGTAAGGCATATGGAGCAAGCAGTGCTTGCTTCTGTCAGTAATTTCTTGATAAAAGCTTGGATATTCCTGTTAGTGAAGCCCTGATAATAACCTTATTTAAACAAGCTTTAGGTCAGACTTATGCTTTGAGTCTCTAGACTCTCACATCTTGAAGAAATGCTATTGCTGGAAAAAATTAATTTTTCTCATGAGCCAGTATTAAATCCTTCTCAATCTGAAGAACTAATAATACAGTAGCAGGATTTTTCCTAACCAAGAATTTTGTTGAAAATGAAAGGAGAAGATTAAAATTAAAATTAAAATAAAGAATTTCATTGACTATGGACTATCACTATGAAAATTTGTAAAGAAGTTGTGCATTCTTGGCTGACAACAAAAGCCCTTAAGTGCTTCTATTCATATCTTACAAGCTTGTAGTTATTAAACAATTATTGACTTTAATTAAGTTTTCTGTGGGTATAACAAATTAGTTTTAACTGAAAATGTATGATTTTTGTTTGTTTGTTTAGGAAAGGGATTCCAAGTGAACAAGTGAAACATGCTGATAGAGAGCAAGCAAAGCGTATAGTTTACTCAGTGGTTTATGGAGCAGGTAGGCATTTTTAGAAAAAAACCCAGCTACTGTAAATTTATACTTTATTCATAATTTATATAAGTAGACTGAATTTCTAAAGGTGAGTAAAAGTTTTTTTGAGTATTACATTTATACTTTTATCCAGAATTATTAAATTATCTACTCAGTATAAAAATTATGAAGTTAATGTAGCTACATTGTCATATACAAAGATTATCTGATTTTGTGTTTATTTGCTGCTGATATAACTGAAGCATTTATCTAAAATGAGTTTAATTTTGAATGGACTTTGTACTCTCTCAGTATATAGACAGAGATGAGAATAGCTGCAACAAAATTTTTAAAAAACACCAATATTGTTTTAAAACACATTTAGAGAATCACAGAATGGCAGAGATTGGAAGGGGCCTCTGGGGGTCATCAGATCCAGGCCCCTGTTCAAGCAGGGACACCTTGAGCTGTTTGCCCAGGACTGTGTCCAGCTTTTCAATGTCTTCAAGGCTGGAGAAAGGGCTCTTCAAGGCTCCACAGCCTCCCTGGGCAACTTGTGCCAGTGCTCACTCACCCTCACAGTATAAAAGTGTTTCCTTACTTTGAGTCTTAATGTTTGCTGCCATTTCTTCACAACTAAAACTTGCAAAAATCCACTGTTACCCATTCTGCCTAAGTCCTGACCAGGTCCTGGGTACATCAAGATGTTCTGCATACTTTCCAAAACTGCCTACTATTTCTTAAATGTTACCCAACTCTCCTTATGCTTCATACATGCTTAGGATTACCTTTTCTGGGGAGATAGGTGCATGTGTATCATCAGCCTACCAGCTCTTGTGAATTGGTTTCAGTGAACAGCTGACTAACTTTCTCTACAGAGGATGAATTCTTGAAAAACTCATTTAGGAAATGAGAGGCCTGGGCTGCAGGCTTTATGTAGCTTGGAAACAATTAATGCTACATCTTGCGTTCCTGGCTGAGAATGCTTTCTAAGCCATCTTTTGCACTGAGTCCTTGAACCAAAGGCAGCATCAGCCAAGGCATTCTGTTTATCATTTACAGCATTCAGTTGGGAAGAAATGCTTCAAATTCAGCTCTCCAGAATATCTATTTTACGTTTAGGGGTGTGTGTATGTTATATACACACCTATAAGAGTGTGTGTATATGTATATATATATGCATACATAACCTGCATTTTTACATTAAGCTGTACTGCATTTGAAACAACTGTGTTTAAAATTTATATTAAAAAAACCCAGCACTAGTTCCCTCCACTGTAAATTCAGACCTGCCTGTGCTGATATTGGAATCAAATCTTCAATTTCCAGCCTGAATGGTTTAATCACTGGGTTATTTTACAAAATGCCAGCATTATCACCCCTGCCCCTTGGTCCATGCAAATGCTACACATCTCCTATCTCTTCCCCTTCACTGTGGGTGGAACAGACAGATACCAGATGTAATCAGATGAATCACCACCAGTTGAATGTCCTGTAGTTCTGTATACAGTCAGAAATGCCTCAGTTCCTGGGGCTCAGTGGAGCCTATGTCTGTCTACTCATCTATAGAGAGCTTTCATGTTTATATTTAAGCACAGTATTGGCACTTCCTCATTTGCTCTGAACCAGGCACTGAACATTTCAGTGCAGCAGTGCTTGATAGAAGTATCTCCATTTACTTGTTTGCTTTGTGTCCCTCTCTCTCAAACAAGGGCAGTTGAAGTACCTCAAAGATAATAAGAAGTTTCCAGTTCATTAGAAGTGTGATCAGATCCTAATTAAGACATGACATGATATCATTAAACCACTTAGATGGAAACTGGGCTGACAAAAAGTAATTGTTAAGATACCTGAAATTGATGGACTGAATTCTACCCACAGTTTGTCTCCCTTCAAAGGACAGCTCACTTTTCATTAAGGAGACATTTTTGATACAACTGAAGAGTGTGAATAATACTTCTTTTAGTATTGAAAACTACAAAAACATTCCCTGAGGAGCTTGCCTGTATTATGCTTACAGGAGTTAATAAAAACCTTTCATGTTGTAAATAGTAATCTTTTTGTTTTGTTTTGTGTTCTTAGCTTTAGGTTACATTTGGTTCATGTTTTCAAGGTCTTTTCTGTAGTTCTGGAGGATAATAAAGAAAGGAGGCTGGTTATTAGGAAAACTTTTTCACCCAGAGGGTGGTTGGGCACTTGAACAGTCTCCCCAGGGAAGTGGTCACAGCACCAGCCTGACAAGAGTTCAAGAAGCATTTGAACAACGCTCTCAGGCACATGGTGTGATTCTTGGGGTGTCCTGTGCAGGGCAAGGAATCTATCCTTGTGGGTCCCTTCTGACTCAGGACATTCTATGAGTATTTTTGCTTGGTTTGAGTCAGTTCAATTCACCTGCTTCTGCCTCAGTCATCTTGTAGAGCTAAAGCACAGGCAACTTGAACTTAAATAAGGAATTCATTCTATTCAACGTCAGTATGTTCAAGCCCTGAATCGACACAGCAGGCTATCAAAGTGTTTAAATGAAAACTACTGCTATTTTCAGTTTTGAAAGATGATATTGCAGGATGGAGAACTCTGAAACGCATAGCTGCTGCTAATAATTCCCCTGGCACAGATAACTCAAGAAGAGTGCTCAGGGAAGGTTTAGTCCACTCCTGGGCTTTGCCTTGCATGGCCTATGCTCCTGCACTGTGGAGCATGATCTGACACAATTACCTGGCTGTGCATCCCCCTCTTTTTGCTTCCCAGAAACTGCATTTCCCTGGGAACTTTCAGGCATCCTTGCTAATACCGTGCTTTAATTTTCCTAGTATTTTATGCAATTGTTCTGTACATTAATAGTTCTTTAAATTGATAATGTGGACAAACTTAGATGTTACAGTTCTCTAAGGAAGCTACAGTAGTCTCCTAGCTGTTAGCAATGTGTGCTTTATCAGATAGGTTTGTCATTTGCTGATCCAGGAAGAAAATCCAAATTAGTTAGATGTAAAAAAAAAAAAATTACAGATCTATAATAGCTCAGCAAATGTTGTCCTGGATGTCTATGTGAATTTCTTCCTCTAGCACCTTGTCCAGACTGGTGTTCTTGCAGCTAAGTGCAGATCCTGGCGTGGCGGAGAACAAAATGCTACAAGAATTGTTCTGAAATGCACATCAGCCTGACAGTGGTGGCATTTAGGTGGCTGAAATCCTTTCTCTTTTAAAAGTGCTAGATAATTTTTCTTGACAGTCTTACTGTGACAATGACTATTCTGTGCCTTTGGTGCCTTGAGATGTCACCTCTCAGCTTATGTTCTTTGCAGACACAGTGCTTGTTCTGTGTTGCTGTGCAGCTGACATAAATATATCTGTCTTTCAAACTTCGTATGACTAATGTTGATGTATGTTTTATTTTTACTGGAACTGTTTGATTTATAAATGGGTTTAAACTGTAGCTCATAGTTTATATTTTCAAACTCTGGAGTATCTTCAGGTTTTTTCGACCTTTTCTTATAAGTGCTCTCAGATCCAATGTAATATATATTGTGTGCCTATATCCTATCCAAAAGCTATTATTCCTTTCTCTCTCTGTTGAAACACTTTTTCTGGTTTTTCTTTATCCATTTTTTTTTCCTTTTTCCAACCTTTTATCTCAGAACTTGGACCCCAATTTCTACTGACATTGAGGAGCCTAAGACTGTTTGAAATCTGTGAGACTCAGACTCCAAACACCCTTTCTAAATTCAGGCTAAGCTCTAAAACTTCTAGCTAAACTCAACCTCAAACATCTCCATCCTTTTTTAGATCTTTATTGTATTTGTGTTTGTTTAAAGTTAATTCCAAATCTTTGTCTGCTCTTCAAAGTTTGGAGATTGCAACACTGAACCAGTAAAATTATACTTAAAGCAACAGCATTACTCTGTGAATATTATAGGTATAAATTATAACTAGGAATTTCTTGTTTGCATACTTTTTATTAATTATATACTTAATCCAGTAACGTCAATAAAACCTTCAAGCTCAGAGTTAAACATTTATTTTGTTGCAATATAATTTTAGTGTATCAGATCCATCTTCTTTCATAGAGGTAAGTAAAGTTAACTAATTCCATTAATTGTGCAGGTAACAGTGCTATTGTATGAAGTGGTTTTCTGTTCTGCTTTATTGCATAATGGAGATGATTTCTGTACCACCAGGTAAAGAACGTCTTGCTGACTGCTTGGGAATTACTCCTGTTCAAGCCAGTCAATTTATAGAGAGTTTTATGCAAAAATACAAGAAAGTACATGAATTTACAAAGAAAACTATTGAACAGTGCCGAAATAAAGGTAATCCAAAGTCTGTGACCATATTTTGTTTACTGATCTGCACTGTGTGACAGTGGCGAAGACAAAGATTCAGCTTGACCTAAATTCAGATAGTTACAAGACAACAAAAAAAGATGGAATATCCTTTCTTGGTGAATCAGATTTGGGTTTTTTTTCTTTTTTAACTCTAAAAGGAGCTGGTTAAGTCTGCCTTTTCTCAGAAAGATGCTAACAGAATAAGACATCTGTTCTCAGAATGAACCCCACTTAATGTCAAGTTACACTGCATCATTTTGACATATAATGTACTCCAACACAAAAAAAGCCCAAGGAATCTTCTACTTAATAAATTGGATATATGGCTGCTGGACCGTGAAAGTTCAGTCAATTTACACAGCCAATTTTTTTTAGCTTATTTTTTCTTTGCATCAGTCAGAATTTATGTTCTTGAAGTTCAGGTGGTAGCTGTGATGACAGATGCGTGCAGAGTGCTTCTGGAGCCAGCAGCTGCGAGCTCTTCTTGCATCAAATTTGTTTTTAGTCTACATGTTCATTTATATTTAGTGAATCCTAGGAGTGCAGTAATTTGAGGAGAGAAAACATAGCTGCTTGAACTATTGTCTTTTAAAAGCTAATTAGCAGGACTGTCAAAATTGAGTTATTTTGTTTCTTAATAGGGCATGCAGTACTAAGGCATTTTTTAGAAATAAATAGTAAATTTGCAATATAATATTACCCATCACTGTATGAGTGAGTGTCGTGACAGAAACGTATAATTGACTTCTAGTTATGAAAATAGGTAGTATTCATTTTTTGTACTTTGTAAAGCCTAAAAATTTACTGAAATGAGCTGTCATTGTGTCACACAGTTGCATTCCTTTGTTTATATTGTTCAAGAAAAGTAAAGTTACTGAACATCTATTTTTAGCTGTAATTAAGCCCACCATAACACCTAGTAAAATATTACACATTTATTATATATTTATGATCTATTTAAAATAACTTAGCATTCTTTTCTTAAAAGTGAATGAATTTCATTACACAAACCTCTATGCTAGAGATTCCAGTTTATGAGTTCAGTAGACAAGAATGTCCTGACTAATGTTCTAAAGTCATCAAAGCACACTTGTCTAATTACTCCTTCTTACATTTCTGTCTATCAACCTTTTTTAACCATTAATGGTAGAAGAGCAATCTGTTTAGGTTGTACAAGCTCTAGAAATCTTCAGCAGATCAATATTATTTAATATTTTTCTTGTTAATCCACCTCAGATTCTAACTTTCCAAGAAAAACATTCCAACCTATTGAGCTCATTATATGGTAATTTTTCTTAACTTATGTGCAGTTTAAAGGTCAGCAGCACCCGCCTGACTAATATTATTTAAGTGTTATGAAAGTCTGATACTCCATGTAGACATGATAAGCATATAAATAATTCTTTTATAAGGAAGATATTTGGTAGTGTATATATTACTATATTGCTGTTGTTTTTTGATGAAATTATTGATGTATTGGCAAGACTACATTAAGACATCATTCAGGCATGCATTTGCAGATTAACATTGATCCCAGGCAAACACTCTGCCACTGTAACACGAATGATGGTGTTTGTTTGGGCATGCTGCTCAGTTATGAGTATTGCAGGGGTGATTCTCTTGTGGAGTCACACCTCACAGGAATAAGGATATTACAGCAAATCTAATTTTACTTAAGAGTACAGTGTTTCATGAATTCCATCTTTAAATACTGTTCTTCATGGAAAATGTTAGTTAAATTGGGAAGACTGAATTGCCAAAGAATATCCTTCCACATAATTCTGTTCGTTGTTTCAAAACTGGTATTTTTGGTATCAGTGCTTCTGGAAATACACTAATTTGCAGAGAGCTGTATTAATTCATCCTCTGCACACAAGTCTCGGTATGTGTTGTCCGTAACAGGGTGATAACTTTTTCTTTGAAGAGGTCTCCTTGTCACTTGTACTTGCATAGCAGAGGAGAAGAAACTGCATCAGTCTAAACTTCCATGGTATCTATTGACAATTCATGGGTAGTCAAGGTGACCAGAGGTATAAAGAAAGATTTTTTTCAAGATGTATTTTTAACA
This sequence comes from Corvus hawaiiensis, assembly GCF_020740725.1. Lineage (NCBI taxonomy): Eukaryota > Metazoa > Chordata > Aves > Passeriformes > Corvidae > Corvus > Corvus hawaiiensis. Next base: position 8,987,219 of record NC_063217.1, on the reverse strand, counting down.
TGGATGATTTTTCATTTTTCTTAAAACAACAACAGAAGTTTATTTTTGAAGATAAGCTAAGTTTTGTGTGTGTTATTTTGACAAGAGGATCCTCACATCTCTTTTCCTCTCTCAACTCCTCTCACTTGCCCTCCAAAATAGGGGTTTTTTTAACAAAATACGTCATTAGGCCTAACATAAAGCTTTAACTGTGTTTTTATGTTTCTTTTAAACTAAAAATTCCCACCACACTAGAATTCAGGAAGTTTGGCTGTGAAAGGAACACAGAAATACTACATAAAGAAAATGGAAAAAAACCCCAACTTTTTTTTCCCCCAAAAAATGATTTTTTATTTTTGGGAAATATTCATTACTGATTTAATTACTCCACAAATTGATTTTTCTTTACTATTCCCAAGTAAACTATTCATTGCGTGGAAAGCTCTAATTATGGTTGCTAATAGATAGCTAATTCTGCTAGGTATTTATAGTTTCATCTCCCACAGAGAGAGTTTGCTGTTTTATCAGTAGACATTCCTAATGAAGATTTAACAGCTTTAAAGAAGAAAAGTTTTCCTTGTATAACATGTACCAGTTCTGTGAATGATGATTCTTAAACCAAAAATACAATAAGCATTGAAAGTTTAAATAAGCTCTGACTATTTTCAGAGGACAAAATATTAAATTGACTCAGGCAGGACATAATTACAAATATCTGTATTATCTTCAAAAAGAATTTTTGAAATTTTTAATCACTCTATATCACATTACTAATTTTTATTTAAATCCTGCAAGGTTACGTGGTTTCCATAATGGGACGCAAAAGGCCACTGGCCAATATCAATGCCCAGGATTACAAGCTACGCACTCAAGCAGAGAGGCAGGCTGTCAATTTTGTTGTTCAAGGTAAAGAACTTCTTTCCGACCTTCCTGTCAACCCACCTGTCTCTGTCTCTGCTTGGCTTTAGTGGGCAGCAGCTCTGATGATCACAGAAGAATGAATACTCCAGTAGTCTACTAGAGTAGGCGTGAGTTTTACTGTGAAAAAGAAGTTATAATTATATATTCTATCTACCTTGGAAATTGCCAGTAAACAGAATAATATAATAGTAATGGTAATATTAATAACAGCAAGAATATAAATGTTCTAACACACTAGAGTGCTCTGTGATAGTTAAATGTAGGTATTGATGCAAACTATGTATAGAGAGAATATCTAGAATTCAGTTCTTCAGATGCATTGTTTCTTTAAACACTTTTCTTTCTGGTTTTTATAGTTTGTTACTCCAGAAGAGTTTCTGTGATTACGCTTCTTACAGATTCTAGCTTTTATTTTGCCAGATAGCTTTAGTTTAAGAAATATAGAATGTTACAATAATTGTGCATTGTTATTATTTGTTTTGAAATTCAGCTCCTTCTTTGCAGAAACTTTCAAACTTAATTCTGTAGAGGGCAAGAAAAAAGGTGGTTTTTTCCACAGAGAAATATTTAACATGTAGATTGGAAAGGTAAAAGTCAGCATTATGTGCTCAAATGTCAGTTAATCTGATGTATTAACATATTCTGTTTAAGTTTCTTGGTGCTCAATTGTATACAGAATTTCACCACCCAAAGGAAAAAAACCTCAGCTGTCAGCCCAAGACTGAGATCCCTCCTACCAAGCTGTCCCTATATATAAAGAATATATAAAGAATTATTTTTTAAATTGGATGATGCTGACAGGGTTTTCCTTAAATTATACTGGAAGCGTACAATTTACAGGCAAGGAAAATCTGCCTTCTTGGTGATGGTGTGCTTCTTATAAAGTGTTTTGAGTTTTCCTTTTGAAAGTATCGCTTTCCTTTCCAAACGTTATTCATTTTAATATTTCATTTTTAAGATGATTTAAGTATTTATGTTGTGTTTGATACTCCTTAAGTCCTGTCTCTGCAAGGATACCTACAGATCTAGAATTCTAATTCTCATTCTGTGAGTCCTGCAGAGCACACAGTGTAGCATTAGCAGAGACATGGCCCTCTGAGCAGCACTTGCTATGTCCATCTGTCCCGAGAGCTGGAGCAAGGCTGGCACAGGACTGTCTATGAAACACTCACTTCTATGTACCTACAGTAGTAAGATTGTCAGATTTCACGGTCGGTTGAAATGATACTGGGGGACAAATGTGATAAAAATAATATAGTTGTGTACTAGTTTGAAAACAAACCAGTGGGAGGCACCAATTCAGAATAACAATTTAATGGGGAAATTAAAGAAAAGGAAAAACTAAAAGAAAACACTGGTTCAAACTGACAGAGTCAAGATATAACCTGACTCCCTGTTAGGGTGGTGGTAGCAGTCTGGTAGAATGGTGGCTGCAGTCCTCTGAAGTGGTGATCCTGTAGAAAAGGGGTCTGCTCTTCCTCAGAAGGTCCAGTGGTGGCTGTGTAACTCCTGTCCTCTGGAAATCCAGTGGAAAGGTTGTCTCTGGTGTTCAGAGTCTCAGCTTACATCCACGATGGGATGCTTGGTTCCTCCCTCTGGGTGGAGCATCTCACAATGGGGTAACGAGTCATGAGGCCAAGTGTTGATGAGGCTCATTAACAGAAGATAGTCCAGAGGGAGTTATCTCTGAGTCATGCGGCAGGACAATGATGGGCCATTAATAGAAAGACAGTCTGGGGGGAGGAGGCAAGGAAACACTGCCCCACCTGATTTCAACAGCTCATGAGGATGGTAATAGAATACACTGCAACTCAGGACAAGTTGTTATTCAAAATGTAGTATTAGAAAGTGTGGTGAAGCGAGGATTAAAAACTCTAAAATATTCAGTATTCCCAAATTTTATAAAAAATTTCATTCTAGACTACAATGATTTTTTAATTTTAAAATTTCAGCTATGTGATAATATTTTAAGACTGTAAGAGCTTTCTAAATTGTGATAAAACCTTTTATCACATTTAGTGTACTAAACTGCATTTAATATGTTTTATAGTTATACCTAATAGTCTAATTAATTTAAGTAGTTTACATTTTGATTCCAGTAGCAGTGACTGATAGCAGAACACTCCAGATGCATGACAATATTGAGAGGAATGTAGAATGGCAGCTTTGAATTATTACAACTGGGTTTCTCACACTTCTTTTGTAGCGTTTTTTCTCTTTTTGAATATTTCCTGGTTCAATAGTTTTCACCACTTTACAGCATATTATTCTTAGGTATTATTCAGCTCTACCTATCCCCATAGAGCAAACAGTTCATTTTATCTTTAATTATTTATTTATAATTATTTTCTTTTTTAAAAGTTTAAAATAGCATCTCTCTAGAAATCATATCTCAGTAAAAATTATTTTGAGATGTCTTTCATATTTTATTACTCTACTTTGTTTCATGAAGAATATATCTAGAACATATGTTTCCTGATGGACTAGATGCTCAGTATACTTCTATTCCCACAATCACTAAGAAGATATTTACCTAACCTTTGCTGAAACATCCTTTCTTACTTTTCATATCAGTTGTCCCTTTTTGTGATGTATTGAATCAATTTGACATGTCATTTGAACAGGAAAACAAGATGGGTATTTGAGGCTAAACCCAGTCAGACAGCGACATCTCAGTCATCAGCTGTGGGTCTGCACTTGGTACAGTGAATGAGTAAAACAGTCTCAGCATGGGATTCAGGGGAGGCAGTTTGTAATAGAAAACTTCAGAGAAAGAGGAGAGGTTAAGCTTTGTCCTCATTCTCTTAGGCATTCTTCCCTAGCCGAAAGGGCCCACTGTATCCTGGGGGACATCAGTCACAGCAACCACTGGGCAGTCATTGTCTCCCTCTGCTCTGCACTGGTGTGGTTCCACCTCACATCCTGTGTGCTGCTTTGGGTGCCTCAATATAAGGACATCAAACTATCAGACTGTGTCCAGAGGAGAGTGACCAAGATAGTGAAAGGTCTTGAGGACAAGACTTACAAGGAGCAGCTGAGGTCCCTTGTTTTGTTCAGCCTGGAGAAGAGGAAGCTGGGGGGTGACCTCCACAGTCTACATGTTCCTCAAGGGGGGCAGTGGAGGAGGGGTCTGAGCTCTTTTCTCTAGTGACAACTGTAGGACCTGAGGGAATAGGTGTGAAGCTGGTGTCAAGGAGGTTTAGGTTGGATATTGGGAAAAGATTCTTCACCCAGAAGGTGATTGGGCACTGGAACAGGCTCCCCAGGGCAGTGGTCACAGCACCAAGCCTGACAGAGTTCAGAGAGTGTTTGGACAATGCTCTTAGTCATATGGTTCAGATTTAGAGTCCTGTAAGGAGCAGGGAGTTGGACTTGATGATCCTTATGGGTCCCTCCTGTCTGGAGATATTCTGTGAGTTTCTGAATATCTCTAAGCAGACTACCCTTATCATTTGGCTACCTGGCTGTTTTTTGCCCCTATTCTGGAAGTTGAATCATTTGGAGGAAAGAATTCAGAATTCATAGAGTTACAGGGTTGTGAAAAGGACCATGATCAAGGACATTTAGGATGTTTGATGGGACAAGGAGGATTATGGCTTCCAATCTTTATTTAAAGGACTGTTTCTGTCTATTATCTGATAAATCTTTTGTGTAAAATGTTTGGTTCAGAACAAAGCCCTTCACCAAACAGCAGGCCTGCAGAATTATTCTGCCTCTTGATGACCAGAAATGTGTCATCTAGTCTGTACCGTGACACTGTTTTATGCACCACTGCTCTTAACACTGTAATGTAGTGAATATACATTACCTACTCATGGAAATATGAAAAAGTGCAGAATTAAGGCTCCAAATTTAAATGCAGCATGGAAACAATGTTCTGACCTTTTGTGACATTAAATTGTAATTGGTTAATTGGTAAATTTTAATTAAAGCTTAGCGATAGATAATTTCATACTTTGTTTCATAGAAAGCAATTTTTCAACATATAGGCGTGAATGACAAATTCACCTTTAATTAACGCATAGTTTCATATTGTTATTTTCTAGTTTTAATTAACACATAATTACTTCCTCTGTTATTTATTAATCTGATAAGGTGTTTCACATATTACATTAATTGGATCTGCTAGTTTTGAAAATTCTTATAATTCTGAATCTACTGATGTTTTTTATTCCTATGCCATAGTTGCAAGAAGATTGTTTTCCTTTTGCATGCTTTAAATTAAAAACAGATCACTTTCTTTCACAGGCTCTGCAGCTGATCTTTGTAAAATGGCTATGGTGAAGATTTTTGCCTCTGTTGTCATTTCTCCGACTTTAACAGCCAGGTTAGTAATGAATGACTGCAAAACTGTTTGGTTTTAAAACAAAATTAGTTGAAATGAATGTGTTTCTGGCATTTTAAGCAGCTCTAGAACGACCATGTGTACCTCTGAATCTCTTAACAAGCAAGGACATGTGGAATGGTTTTATACATTTAAAGTTACATCTTTGTGCTTAAATGGTTGGATCTGTAAATGCATCCCAAGGCGTTGAAGTGCCCTGGGGTCATTTAAACTCGGTCAGATCTAATTTAGTGGTAGTTCTGCACCTTTGAAATCAAGCCCACTGATCATATCCTTCCTGTATTTTGAGTGTATTGTACAGTGGGAATTGAACATTCAATGGGCTGGGAAAAAACCAGGAATCCGGAAACCAGTGCTCAAGCAAAATAAATGAACTTTTTTTTTATTCTTGTATAGATGGCTTTCTTTAAAGAAAAGCTTGGTCATCGTGATTCTCTTGTGACTACTCAGAGCTAGGTAGGAGGTCACAGAATGTCCTCAAAGAGTTTTATGCCAGTAGCAGAAATAATGAAGTCTACTTTTCCTGTGGAGAAGTTGGTCCAGACAGCCAGTGACCATTATTATTTGCTGCAATAGAAAGAGACTTTGAAGACAAACATGTAGAAAAATCCCCAAATAACTGGTTTCTCATCTTTGGTAATGCTGTGTCAAACAATCCAGTAGAACATGAATTGGCACAGTGGAAGTTCAGACAAAAGCAGAGACAGCAAGTAGTGCAGAACATCAGTGTTTCTCTTGTCATCTAGAAAGGGTCATAACAATGTAGCTGCAGCAATCATGCATTAAGGACTTTTGTGAATGTTTAGCTCAGTGAAATAGAGTTTGGCCTTCCAAATGTACTTGGCAATTATGGGTATTATCTAACCCTGTAAGTTATCTGTGTGTGTTAGTGTGTGTATCATTTACATAGAGCAGTGTTGTCTTATTTGACCAATGTTTGAAAATATAATTTCTAATTACAAATATAAGTTCTATTTGTTGAATTCAAAGTTTGACTCATTCCTATGCTAAAAAAACCCCACCTTCTGAGTGACTCTTAAATGTTCTTGCAACTTTTTAAGCAAAATACCATTGAACTATTAAAAAAAAAAGGTAAGTGGCCCACTAGTACAAATCTCAAAGGGGAAATTGTTCTTTGGTGGAGATCCTGCCTGCACTCAGACAATGATGCATTTATGTATTAAATGTTGGATGATGCACTATCACATATTGCATTGTACACTTTCAGGCAGATTGTCTGCACTGATTGTAATTCATTTTGCTACCTGAGTTGAATGAGGGGCCCAGAATCTGTTGGCTGTGGCATGGATGAAAATTTCTGCAGCAGTAGCAGGCATAACTCTGAGTTAGATGAGTGCTAGAGGAGCAGCCAACAGCCTTTAGCGGAGGAGGTAAGAGGAGGTGGTGAGAGGGCAAAGAACATACTCCCTTCTGTAGCTCCTGCCTGGCACACAGATCTGTAGGTTCAGTAACTGGATGTTTGCTGTAGTTCTGAGAAACCCAAAGCTTTTGCTACTAATGTCATGTCTGATAAAGCTTGTGAATGTTCTCTTCTCTCAACAGAAAATTTTACTTGGGTTGTTCTTTCTCAAAACTATTTCTTTTAAAGAAATAGTGTCACCAAATTGCTAAGGAGGTAACAGACATGGGGAAGTATTGGTGCTGTACATGTTGCAATTCCTGGTGTTGTGAAAGCATAGGGGAATGGCTACACCAGATAACAGAAAAATATCACTGCCTATCCTGCTTGTTCCTATCATAAATGTCACAGCTGGGAAAGACCAACACTGCAAGGGCATTTAAAAAGGATAGACTGTTTTAAACAGGAGTTTTGAACTTCTGCCAGTGATTAACAAATGGATGGCTTTGCTAGAGGAGAGTGTTTTAACAGTCAATAATGGCTCCTTGCTGTAATATTTAGTAGGTACTTACAGGCCAGGCTTGTCAGAAAAGCACAATTAATGCCTTGGTAAATTCTGCAAGCACTTCCCTGCCTGGACAGTGGCATTGGAAAGCATCAGAAGGACCTTGCCAAAAGAATATGGGACTGAAACTTGAAATACTGTGTTTCTGCTTGTCTGCCAGGTGACATTCAGTTAGTTATTTTTTCACTGGTCTGTTTCTCAATTTTCTTATCAGTCAGGTCAGGGTAATGATCCTAACATCCTTTGTAAAGCCTTTTGAAAAATATTGTTGAAAGGAAGCGTGGACATAATTGGTGCTATTGTAACAGTGGGAATGCACAGTAGCTCTTCCAAAATGAGAAATACAATCAATCTCCTATTATCACCCCATCAGATCATATTCATTCCAAAGATAGCACACTACTATCTTTTCTTCTATCTTTATCCCCTTGTAAATATCTTTATTTCCCTGTTAGAATTTCTAATTTTGGAAACAGGGTTTTCACTTTGAACAGCATATCAAAGAGAAATATCATTTTTACATGCTTTAGATGTGATTATGAACATTTGCACTGAGAGACAGTATCCTCTTAAGCATAGCTAAGTTTTGGCTAATGCTCAACATTTTCTCTTCCTTACCTTTGAAATAAAGAAAAAATAATTCTAAATAAGGTCTTACAGTTTTTACTCTTAGTTTGCAGGTATGTTTGCAGTCTTCACTCACAACACTGCATTCATTGTTCCTGTGCTGGAGGCTTGTTCAGCAGTGAGCAAGCTCTGATCCAATAGCGTGAAGCTTCATTTTTCTGTGACTAGCAGTCAGTAGATTTTCAGTTAATGTTTGCACATATGATACTGTATTTGGAAGTCAGGGAAAGGTAATCAAGTTACATTTTCATGATGCTTCATCAGAGAGGCGTCCTTGATGAAACAGAATATTCCACTGTGACTGATCAATTCTGTCAACTAGCAGTCTCATTTTTCTCTTTATGTTTCTTCATCTTTTAACTCAAATATCAGCCTAGCAGCTTATGCAGTGGACAATAACAAGCCAATCAGTTACTTGGAAGCAATTTTACAGAAATCAGGAAAAGTAGTATTAAATGTAATACATATGATACAGATCTAATATTAGTACGGCTTGGTGGCATCAGTGTTAACATCTCTGCATTTTGTGTGGCGCTGACAAGTAATCAAAATTTCTTGAGACTTCTGTTTTACCTAGATCTTTCTTAAGATATTCTGCTGCTGCTGGCCAAGTTGCTCACTGAAAATATGCTGCTGACATAAATTATTTAAGTGCCAGCTTTTACCTGTCTGATGCAATCCACAGAACCTCTATAGGATGTTTCCTGCAGGCAGATGATAGCAGAGAAACTTCTGAAGTGAGATCAAGGCTTACAGTAGCAGCTGAAAGAAAGATTTATGGAACTGGTGAGAGTGCAAAGGTACTCGGTGAACTCAGATGGACAGTTGTAGTTCTTTTCAGTGTTTAAAACATCATTGCAGTGACAATCATGTGGAAACTTGGTGAGAAAGAAAGATGCTGGCGAATTGTGGAAGAATTGCTGCCTATAGCATTGCTTGTACATATTATCATTTTGTAAGCTGAAGAAGCACTGCTGTTGCCCAAAGTCTACCTGGTACTACATGGACTTCTCAGAAAGTCATTGAAAATGACAATATCTCAGCAAGATGCAGATGAATTTTAACAAGTCTACAGAACCGTTGAGTAATTTGATGTGGATCCACCAATTCTGCTTTTGCGCCAAATTATTGTTCCTTCGGCTCCGGATCTGTGCCACAAACACACAGCTTTACTTCTCAGCATGTCTGGATCCTAGTTAAAGAGACAGGTTCAACCACAGGCCAAATATAAATGAGTGATCTGAAAAGGAGAAGCCATCAGGAAATAAAAGCAAAAGGTTTATTTTCTTGGTCCCAGCTGCTGTTCAAAAGCAGTGGATGTTGGAGTTTTGTATGTCTTCCTCAAGGAACAAACACCTTAATCAACCTAATGATTTTCTGTGCTGGTGAGCTGTAAATGCAACTCACTTCTACAGATAGCTAAATTAGTTAGAAACAACTCTTATTTCCCAGAACAAGCATTGTGTTATATGACCTGGATTTTTTTTCAGATAGAAGTCATGTGCTAAATCACAAATGATTCATTTCTTGGAAGTGGTTTCAGTTTTAGTATAACACAAGAATCTAGAGGCATTTTTATAAGGCGTGTAGGGATTCAATCATTATTACTTTGCAAACTGCTTATAATCTGTCAGACTCATACAAGAAGACATACTAATAAACCCAACTTCTTGATTAGATCATAGTTTCAAACAAATACATTGAGTAAAATTCTTAAGGCTGCTGCTACATGTGTTGATCTTTAATTCTGGATGTAAATATTCCATCCCTTTATCTGTTTCTTCAGGAGTTAAAGAACTGTTTTCACTCATGTTTCTTCTCTAGCAGTTAACCAGGATTTTCAAATAAATGCTTTTTGCTCTGGTATTCTGCCCACAATTCCCACTCAGTATATGCCCAAAATTTCCACCCAGTTAATGGATTAACTTTAGCAAGATGGTTATCTTTTATCCTTAGACAAATACTAGAGAAATTGAACCATAAGGAAAAGATAAGTATTGGATTCTGCTTGAGAGGAGAATAAGATTGTTGTTTCACAGACAAATGCTTTTGTTTCTGTAGCAGAAGGAAACTTCCCAGGTCGTATTGCACTCTCCGTAGCTGCTGTCCAGTATGGAGCTCTTTGCCTCCCAAACTAGCCAAATAACACTGAATTTCTAGGCAAGCTGTAACTTAGAATAATCATCACTTTCCTCAAGCAGCCAAAGCAGTCTTTTTCATATATCCACAAGATGGTGAGCTGTTACCTGAACACTTCATACTCAGTGAGCCAGAGCAAGTCAGAGTAATTTATTCTTTATAGAAAGAGCTAAATATATTTAACATGCTGAAATATCACAGCCAAAAGGGACATGCATGATGTAGCAGGCTTTTCACTATTCTTTTATGTAAGACATTCAATGCAAATAAATATATTTCATTTATAAAACCCTTTTGTAGGTCACCTTTTAGATTGGTATGTTTTCAAACATTTTGGATACACACAAAAATTCTATTCTCTTTAATTAGCCATCTGTTCAGTTTCCCGCTCTTCATGATATAGCTGCTGAGAAAACCCATTTCACAGGCTTGCTGGATTTTTATGGTTAAAGTATTTTGGTCTTTATCAAGAAAACATTGAAAGAGGTAGCTTAAAGTTAATGCAAGTAACATCTAGGCAGGCATGATGTATCTTGAGCTATAACTTTTGATATTACCACATTAGGAATCCTGATAGGTACAGCTTCAAAAAAAAATTTTAGAAAGGGAAAATTCTACAAAATATTACAAAATTCTAATAATCTTGTTCCTTATTTACATGACAATAGGCATCTGCCCACTGGAATTTGTGTACTTCTGTGGGGAAACTGTGGCACAATTAAATAACAGGTAGTATTAGTAGTATCAGAAAATAAATGGTGTTTCAGTATAGGGAATGTAGATATTTCTAAGAGGAATTGGATCCAACTTCCATCTGGTCCATTATTGCTGAGTGTGGCCAGTAGCAGATGCTTCAGGAGGGAGGTGTAAGATTTGTAGAAGAATAGCTTGTCTGTCTGCAGATTTTCATCTTCCTTGGCTTGTGGGGATGAGTCTTAGGTTCTGAAATATAAGATTGAAAAGTCCTTCCACAAAATCATTGTATATCGTAGTTTCTAAGTGTTCTTGAAATCCATGCAAATGTTTGTTACATGAGCAGCCATTCTGACTTTTTCTGGTGAAGTGTTGCATTACATGCTTTTAAAAGTCAATATTTTATTTTATTAAATATTAGTTTATTAAGTGTGAATGTGTCAGTTTTTCAAGTGATTAATTTTTTTTTTTTTAATATGAAACTTATTTCCATTTGTTTTTTGGTTTTGGTGGCTTGGGTTTGGGGTTTTTTTTCATAATCTCCCATTTGTCTGATTTCAAAATACCTTAGTGTTTTTATCTTTTTTTTTCCCCTAACCACTTAACAGGTTTTATACTTTTTGGTTTTATTTTTAAACTTATCTTTATATACAAAGCTTGTAATTGTGTACTCCCTTATCTGCGATTTTGAAGTCTCCCATTAGGCATTTATTAGTTTCAAATTCAAAACAAAAATTCTGATGTTACTAGTTGGATTATTATTTTATTGATTGATTTATTATATCAGAAAAAGGGAATAACACAGGATGAGAGACAAGGATATTAATATTTGGGATATAAAATCTGATACTGTTGTATGACCTTAGTTTCAGTGATCAGAGACATTGTGCTTTTTTAAATAAGATAAAAACCTTGTTGGAATAGAAAATGAGAAATATTTTTAAAATACTTTAGAAAATATTCTAGAAAATATTTTTTAAAAATATTTCAAAATGTTTGGTTTGCTACCAAGTGATCATTAATGCCCGATTTAAAGTGGGGTACTTTTAGTAACTTTTTCATGTTTACATTTTTATTGCTTATATAAAAACTGAACAACTTAACCACTAACATTGTTTTAAGTTCTTAAGATATATTATAGGATTTTTTTCACTAGAATTTTTACTCAAACCATTAAGTTATGATGGATTTCAAATAATTCCTTTTCTTCACTCCTTCTTCAAAGAGAAACCTTTTGCCTTCGGAAATCTCTTGTTCAGATATGATTTAGTTCTCAGTATGTCTTCAAGTTAGAAATAAAATATGTCATTTGTGAGGGAAATTTTACACTGGAGTGCTCTAGTTCAGAATCAGACAACCTGTGGCCAGGTGCTGCACCATTTTTTTTCTGAAGATGTAGAAGTATCCAACAGGAACCATCTTAAACTTTAGTCTGGGCTCTCAGCCTGGCTCTTGGTCAGAATAAGCTGTCCTTGATTCCTTACAGAATTATAGTATCAATTAGGTTGGAAAAGACCTTTAAGATCTTTGAGTCAAGCTATGTTATGCATGATGATCAAACCCTTTTATTTAGAGCTTTTCCAGTTGCCCAATTTTAAACCTTATTTTAATTTATTTTCTACTCAAATTCTTAAAACAGACAGCTCGATGTAATAAAGAATCATAGAACCAGTTAGGTTGGAAAATACCTCTAAGTTCATTGAGTCCAACTGTTAACCTGGCATTGCCAAGTCCACCACTGAACTGTTGGTGTTTTATATTCTGTATCATCTTCCTACAGACCAGTCTGGAAAGCTAAACCATGTTATGCTTTGGGTGTGTTGTTAACAGCAGTAAAAATTTCCCTGCTGATGCAAAAATGCATCACAAAAATGTAGAGAGGGTTAATCTCTGCCTAACTTCAGGTAGCTGTTTTGGGAGGTGGCACCCCCACAAAGTCAATGCACAGAGCTGGGGTTTTCCAAGTGTGAGTTCAGAACATCTAGGTCAGAACCAGCCTTAGTCCCTTGTCTGTAGAAGAAGCATGAATTTAATTAGTTTGAGCATCTCTTGGCACATTCTAACATCCTGAAACACTGCACATCACTGTTAAAAACCTCCTTCTGATAAAGGCTATGGCAATCTTGTCTTTTTTTAACCCCTTGCCTACACTGGCCTCTTCCAGTGAATATACCTACACTGGAGCCTGCAGCATGTCATGCCAGAGTGCTCTAGTTTCAAGTTTAGACAGAAACTTGTTTCCTTTAATGATAAAGAAAAATACAGCTGCTCACTGATAAGGTAACAGCTGTTTCGTTGAGTTCAGTTCAATAGTATACTTATTTCTAGATGTTTGAAGTAGTCATGTAAAGCTTTGCAATTCTGTACTTTAGAACAGAGGAGTCCAGACCTGGAATATATTAATTTACAGTAACAAACAAAATCCTCATTAGGTCTTTTATTAGACAACTGGCCTGGTACTACAGAAAAATGAAAAAAATCTTTTGAGAACAGTTTGATTAGTTTTGGCATATATAATTCATTAATATGATTATGATATAGTAGTGATAGCTGGGCAGATCCATTGAAGGCCTGAGAAGTTTAGTATCTGTGTTACTTTATAGGAAACTGGAAGAATGATCAATGTAGTGCTAAGAAAACGAAAAATATTTTCTTTTTTAAATTCTATAGTGCAGCATAATAGTTTCAGATGGTTATTGTATTCTGGGCACACTAAAGTGGTGTCAAAAGCCATGTTCAGACTGGCAGTCACAGAAATATTTCTGCATTTGAAGGGTCAGGCCATAGCATTATTTCTAGTTACACACCACTGGCATGCTCAGATGCAAGTCGCATTTCTCTGCAAGGGAAATCATATGTGTACTCATCAAAAATCATGCCTAATTTTCAGTCAGGTAAGAACAGAGTTAATAAAATCCTAGTTTCTAAATCAAAGGCATTCTTATCATCTGTAGAAATAAAAATATACTAGTCTCTGCCTGGTTTGCAGTTTCTAATCCAGTTGGCCGTACCTTTTAGCACGAGATAATGAGAGGAGCTTGCTATTGCAGTATTCCTTCAAAGTGAAGAGGATTCAATTAAGCTGTTAAGCAAAAGTATAGGGACTTTTTCAAACTTCTTTCACTCAGAATTTGCAGTGGCTGGGTGGGTGCATGCAGGGGAATGGTGAAAGCTGTAAATTTTGAATGTACAAATTGCTTTGATTTTTTTTCTTTCATCTTTATTGATGTCAAATTGAATGCTTCCTTCTGTGGAACAGCATATTGCATGCAAGTGTTATTACAGCAAGCCTGAAAAAATACAGGTGGCCTTGTACTGTAAGACCAGAATCCATTACTTTTCTGTGAAATGGGTAAGAAAAAGAGAAAAAACATCATCAAAAAATATGTAACTTGTTTGGTGAACATTAAGGAAGAAATAGTGTATACTATTTCACTTCTTGGCATGAATCTAGGAAATCATGTTTAGCATTAATTAAATCTTCTGTAATATCTTTCATTTGAAAGTAGAAGTGTGTTAGAAATACTGATTTCTTAGATCTCACAATTATTGTTCCCGTTTTCTAACTGAATGGGCATTGCTTAGGAGAGCAGCAGAGCTAGACAGAGAACCAGCAATGCCAACTTCTAGTTCTGTATTTAGCAGAGAGAACATTGTCCTGAATTTCAGTTTAATCACCAGATGTGCAAGATGGGGCAGATGTAACTCTGCAGTTCCGTGCAGTTCCTGAGATAACTGGCAGTATAACTGAGCTGATGGACTGTGCTGTTCAGGATGATGTGGGTGAGAAACAGGGTCCTTTAGCCCAGATGGAGACCCAAGCTAAAAGAGCTGGGCTGCTTTCAGTAGGTGAACTGGAGCACGTAGAGTTGTATCAAGTCTATTTTGCTGTCCAGAGAGAAAATTTGAGTTAATTTACATTACTTCCACAGGTTTTCAGGCACACATAAGGTAGCACTTAATTGTGGTGCAGCCCTGCTCCTCCTGTTTTACTTTTAGCATGAACGTGAGGTGATCAGTTGTTACAATGCTGCGAGGTTTTGAAAATCCTATTCTTCCATTCCTAAATCCTGATAAATTTATGATGAAGTTTTTATGTATACTGTAAGTTCTTCTAAGAAAGGACTTTTCCTTACCAAATATTCAGAATATATGGTGCTCTAATCCTGACTGAAGGCATGAGACACTACTCTGGTACAAACAATAACCAGTCTATCGTGTTTTTATTGAACTGGTTTAATGAATGCAATTATTTTCACTTATTAGATTGATTCACTGTCTATTAATCTTTAATATTCACTGTTCTGATTTATACCTTTTACATGTCATTTGAATGGTTACGAGGACATTCTTGCTTTAATTAATTTACTTGAATTAGAAATTACAACTTTTTATGTAACTGTATTCTCTTGCTACAGATGATCCTGGTCTTTTAATCTTTTTCTTTTTTGTGTCCTGTGTCCCAATTTCCTATTAGAAATATGTTAATCTGTTTCACTCTGCTTCTGACTGTGTTGTACGTGATTAATAATTTAAGGTCTATTATTAGAGCTTACCACACTGTTAGTCAATGTCACATTGTAATTTAAGGCAGCGTGAAACTATCTTAAGAAGCTGTGAAAAGTTGTAAGTCATAACCATATTGATGGTTCAGCCATTGGTAAAGAATTATTTACTTGAATAACTGCTATTATTAAGAAAAGGTATTAAGAAAAGTCTACAAGTGACATTTAATTTAAATCATGGAATCACAGAATGGTTTGGATTGGAAGGGACCTTAAAGACCACCTTGTTCAGCCCCTTGCCATGGACAGGGACACCTTCCACTAGACCAGGTTGCTCCAAGCCCCATCTAACCCAGCTCTGAACACTGCCAAGGATGGGGCATCCACAACTTCTATGGGCAACCAGTTCCAGTGCCTCACCACCCTCATGGGGAAGAATTTCTTCTTTATATCCAGTCCAAAAAATAAGCTATATTAACAAAACATAGTCTCTCTCAATAATTCGTTGCATTTTTCTGCAAATTATGTTGGTTTTAAGTAATGCCTTGTCATGCCATCAAATCCCTGAGTGACGTTTATAAGTTAGCAAGCACAATTTGGGCTTACAACCGTGGCCTTTATGTTTCCAGAATATGGGGAGCGGCAATTCTGTTAAGTCCATTAATTATTTTTAAATTTTCTTTGGATGTTTATTTTTACTTTAACTTATCCCTGAATGAAAAGCACTGTTAAAATTTTTTTGCATATGTTATCTGATGTCTCTGAAATTTTTCAGGTTAATTGCCCAGATCCATGATGAATTGTTGTTTGAAGTAGAAGATTCTCAAATCGAGGAATTTTCAGGTAAATACAATCTCTCTTGCTCTTTCCCTCCCACCCCATTTTTACTCTCTATATCCTGTGATTTCTCAGAGAATAAAGAACTTATGTAGCAAGAATAAACACACTGATTCTCACAATTAAGAAAATGTATACTAAGCAGATTTTTCTGAATGTTTTCCACCACTGGCTCTTATGTAGATAAAACGTGATATACTCATTTGGAATTCATTACCATGCTTATTTGTATTTAGTTTTTTTATCAAGATTCCATCACCCACTGTGTGAATCCTGTAAAAGTAAGTAATATTTCCTCTAAGGTTTTAGAAGGAAATAAACCAGTTTGAAGTACTTTAGACTGAGGCCTGTTACACAAAGAAGCATTAATGTAAGGTTATACTAGACTGTAATTTTTAAGTTAGTTTACTGCTTTTTTATATTAAGAAACCTTCATGATGGCACTCTCAAGGTTAAGGTTAGTAAAAGTTCATGCCTTTGGCTTACTTCCAGACATTATTCTGTAAGCCAGAGTTTGTCTCAGCATCTGGTACAAATTTAGCAAGCAAGCGAGGGCACATAGCAGACTGTTGGGTCTCTTCTCTGTTAAGCAGTGGATTTATTCCTGTAGGCACCAAGTGTTTATTCACAAACTTTGGTCTAGTTTGACCAAAGCTCAACAATATGTTTGGCTAAACCAATTAGCATAATGTCACAAATATTTTAAATGAACCAATACAAGAAATATCTTCCATTATAGCCTAAGCATTTAATAAAAAATTAATTTCACCTTCCCGTGCTGCGTTCATTTGAACAATGCAATTTGCTATATTAGTCTCATTTCATCACTGATCCCTCTTGTGAGTATTAGTTCAAAATGAGAACATTAAACCTCTATCTAATCTAAACAAGCTACCTGGGAAATATTTCAGCTCAATATATTCAGGGCATTATAATGAATTAAGTTAATATATTAACATTTGACTTCTAAATACAGGAATTAAAATCTGATTTAAATTTAAAAAAATTATACGATTTATTGGAGATTGCAATATCTGTTCAGAAAAGGCAATGTCTAAAAGTGACATAATTTCAGAGTTAGGAATCGTAGTATATTGAAAGAGATCTGTAGGACAGCATAGAAGGATTTTTATTATCTTATTTTCCATCAAATTGCATTAAGTATAGAGCTAATATTATACCCAAAAGATAAAAATTATTCATGGTTGCTTATACATATAGAAAATCATAGATTCTGCCCTCCTTGGGTCAAATTCAGATCTCCATTACTAGTGTGAATTTGTAGCAAATTCCGAAAAATCAGTATTTTCAAGTGTAACAGAAAAAACCTCCAGCTATTGTATGAATAATAGTAATACATTATCCCACTATGGAAACATGATGACTGGAGGCTTTTTTCTGAAGATACAAAAATAGTGCAGTTCAAATACTCAAGTTTAAAGTATGTACTGCACAGTAATTAGTTTCCTGATCTCCAGGTGTAGCTACAATGTGCAGGAAAAGCATACCTGTAAATTCTTTGTTGTGCTTCAAAGTTATCACCCTGTAATTGAAGTTGCTAAGATGACCTTTAGAAAATGGACCTGGGCAGTCTAGAGGTCCGAGATACCTTGGAAATTGTCATTGCACTTAACATAGGCTGCTAAACTTGGGTGTTCAAGATGGAAGTTTGTTTCATTCTGCTGACTGAAGATTGATTTTTCAATTTGTCTCTACTTTGCCCTAAGAGGCAAAGAAAAAAAGAAAATTCTGCATCACAGGAACTTTCAGATATACTCCTGTCAGAACAGAAGAGTGATAACTTGTCTTATTCTTTACAAAAAAGACCAACCTGAGACATTGATTTCCTTCCTCTTTATTCATCCCTGGGGGGGCCTTACTTGGAGTACTGCATCTACTTCTGGGCTCCCCAGTACAAGACTGGAGCGAGTGCAATGAAGGGTCACAAGGATGATGAACACACTGGAGCATCTCTTCTATGAAGACAGGCTGAGAGATCTGGGACTGTTCAGCCCAGGGAAGAGAATATATATATATATATATATAAAATACATATATACTGTATATATGTATCTGGAGGAAGTGGTGGTGCCCAGTGACAGGACCAGAGGCAATGGGCACAAACTGAAACACAAAAGGTTCTCTCTGAAGATCAGGGAACACTGTTTTACCCTGAGGGTGACTGAGCACTGGCACAAGTTGCCATGAGAGGTTGTGGAGTCTCCATCCTTGGAGATGTAAAAAAGCCATCTGGACAAGGTCCTTGGCAACCAGCTCAAGGTGCCCTCTCTGAGCAGCAGGGCTGGACCAGGTAACCTCCAAAGGTTCCTTCCAGCCTCCCTGCCTCTATTTTCCAAATAGTTCTGCTACTGGTAGAAGAACTAACCTAAGGTGTCTTAAAAGGTTCCAAAGCTGGTGCTTCTTCAGTGTCATTAATGAGGATTTAATACGATCTGAATAGGCAGAGAAAGGGTGTATCTGCACTAGCATCTTACTTCCAGTCGGAAGTACATGCTGAAGCAGATCTCCCTATTGTCCCAGTCCATGGTGTGAACAGTTTTGGTTCACATCGCAGAGCATTCTGAGAGCAGTTGACCTAGATTCCTTTCAGATGAAACTAAATAGGAACACTCTTTTCTCCTAATCTTTTCCAATTTTTTCAGGAGCTGCTGATTGAGGTAACAGATTAGATATCTGAGTGTTAAACCAAGGAAGTGTCAGTAGGATGTGTGCTCCTAATTCACTTAAGTGCTTTGAAAGTCTAAATATGGTTTTCATCTCTTTACCTAAAGTTCTTTCACCCTTTCTTAAAATCCTTACTGTGCTTACTTTTATTTGCCAATATTCTTTAGCGGTCAGCTTTGTCTTCGCATATCTAATGAGCTTTTGTCCATTCAGAAACTTTAAATTACAGAATCTGCTGACTTGCAGTTTCCAGCCTGCAGTTTAATGATCCAGAGAGAAATCTCAGTTGTACAGTCACAAAGCTCAGTAAAGGCAGACGTGGACTTAAAGCTAAAGAGCAGTGTTTGAGGGTTTTAATGGATTACACGTCAGTGCTGTGTTATTCACCAGCATTTAATGTGATCCAAGAAGCACTGGCCTACTATTCAGTATGTTTGCATTCTGATTCCATTCATGCTTCTGATCTACTTTTTCAGGAAAGCAACAACAAATATGTCTCCTTTTTCTTGTTTGTAGAATGGATATAAAACTTAAAATATTTTTAAGACTTATAAATGAAGAACATAAGGTAAATAGTAATATTTAATTAGATCATAGTGCAGGATATAAGCCTTCTCAGCAGCATTTCCATGATGGAAGTGTCTTTTTTGAATTGTTTCACAACATTAAAATGTCCATTTGCTTCTAAGACTTCCCAGCCGAAAATTGCGACAAGGGATTGTAATATTGGTGCTTTCTTTAGTCTTGCTTAGGACTTCATATGCTCCAATAAGAATTTTCCGTACTTTTCAATATACAGAAATCCCATATATAGTGTATCTAATAATGCACAGATGATTTGGAATCCTTTGAATCTAATAAACAAGAGGCAAGCAAAAATTGTTCTTTTTTTCTTTATCTACTTCTGCACAAAATACTGCATTAGGTGGGTCATCGCAAGGTCTTATCTGCATTTTGGAAGGATACCTTCTTCAAAAGGAATCCATCATCTGCAGTTTTATAGAACACATATGGCTCACTCTCAATGGACAAGGCAGAACATCATTTATTTATAAGAAGGTTTTGACTGTCCAAGCTTTGACATACTTTGAAATACAATGAAGCACATACTACTCTGAATGGTGCAATTTTCATCAAAGATGTGGCATATTATTTCCCTCAATTCTCTGTTTAGGGCAAGAACATGACAGCAAAAGAGCTTTTTAAAATACTAATTTCCTATTAGAGGGTGCTTGGGAAGTTCAGATCAAAACATTTGGCAGAAATTTGTTTGGCTTGGGCAGAAGACTCTCAGCTTTACCATCAATAATCTCCCTGGTTTGTAGCCAGCTTGCCTGTCTGGCTTCCTCACATCTTGAGCTTTCCAGCACCCCAGGAAGTAGAAAGGCAGATGATGTTATGGGAATGCCAAAAACTGGGTTCTTGGATCTGGGAAGGCTCAGCATCTCTGAGTCCTGAAGTCTGTGTAATCAGGTAGACAATCTGTCCCCAAATCAGACTGTGAGTCTGTGTAGAGGCTCTGGAAGAGTATTTAGGAATGGCAGAACCCAATTTTTCGTTTGGTGGGGACTGTTTCTGACACTGCTGCTCCATGCTAAGTTTGAAGTGCCTCGTTGCCCTTGGATTATGCTGAATGCATTACAGCTAGAAGGGGGATACACTTTGTGGTGAAGGAAAGCAGAATAATTTTTTCTTTTTTTAAAGTACAGGGATACCTGTAGTTACATCTGTAAAATCTGGCTTCTGCGTGTGTTCTATAAATAGCTGGTGAGTTTGAAAGGTGAACTTTGCCACTGGCAGTTACTGTGGATTCTTCCGTGTCTTTCTGCCTGCTTAATTGCATCCATTAGTGATAATTAAATGAAAGATACTTGGTACTTGAAATAACATCTTTTTGTAGAAATTTATGTATTCCAGTGTGTTGTGTTCAATATCACAGTGCATTAGAGTAATTTTTAAAGGATTTTTTTTAGAACTCATTTATAATTATACCGTATTGATAGAATTGAAGAATTTCTGCATCTGTTCTTATTTTTGGTACATGTACAATGTAGAGTTTGAAACAATTTTTCTAATATTTTACCAGGTATAAGAATACTGAAATGGCCAGTCTAAGAAAAAAAAAATCAAGATAAATTAAGCCTATTTACTTTGCTATTAAGATCAGTTGCTACCTAAAGAACAGTATCTTATACTTCTTTTAAACATCTGCCAGTACACATTTTTGGCTCACATACAAGTTCCATGAAATTTCTTTTTTTTCTGCTACAATTTTATGCTTACTGGGTACTGAGGCAGCTGCATAAAAATGTGCACATGTTCAAAAGGGGACTGCAGTAACAGAAGAACAAAAGAATGAACTGGTCATCACAAGTTAGTGACATTTTCTGTCCTCTGCGCTGCCTTTTTCTAACTTGAAAAACACTGGTGCGTAAACTAAAGATGCCTCTAGATAGCTTTCAATTTGCAAAAATCCCTGTTCCATAGATCATATGTCTGGCCAGCTTTGACATGTTTCTGGAGTCATAATTTCATAGGTGAGTGCACTTGAAAAATGTCTTCAGTTCGATAGGGACAAATAAGCTTTTGTTCCACAGCAGGCATGCGTGTCTTTTCTTTGTTCCTATTCACAGCACTTTCAATAAGCATATTTATTCTGGTCAGTATCAAGAAAACCTAATATTTGTTAAAACATATGTTAAAATTTCAGTTCCTCTATAATCTTTTAACTTTGCTGTCAGCATTTTTTATATATAATATTTTAGTGCACATACTTAACACTTACAAAGCATTTCAAGATGCCTATAATCAACAACTCTTCTAATTGCTGACTATGGGTTTTGAGAGTTAAGTTGCAAAGATTGGGAGAACAGCATTTTACAGATGCCATTGCAGTATATGGCTGGCTGTAAAGGAATGTTTTAAAATTAATAATTTATGTGCCCCAGATATACTGGATTCTTGACTGAGCAGAAATAATCATTATTCCCAAAGTTTCCAGTCTAAATCTTAGAAGAGAAACAAAAAATTAAGAGTGGTAGAGACAGATCTATTAAAATGCTGTGGTTCTGTTTTTTAGCGACTACACTAAAATGTAGATGAGATAAAGAAGATAGAGTTGTGGATGTCTGATTATTTATTCTGAACCTGGAGAAAGAGGGAAATTTTCAAGGAGATTTGAGAAAGTAGAGGGAGAATCAGATATTATGTACATGGGACTGAAGGGGTCCTCTCCTGTGATTACATACCCCCATGCCATATGGTCTCTTTTATTAATTATAATCTTCATATGAAAAATTACTACCACTATTCCAGAGTTTTGTCTCTCCAAAATCTAGACCTTTAAATTTCCAGCCTAAAGGTATTCAGCCACTATACCTATTTTTTTTTTGTGCAAATACTGTAATGTAGTTGAAATGCTTCCTTCTTCACTGTTTACTGTCTTAGCAGACCACTGAACAGGAATGACAATCCAGCTGCTTTTTCTTGATATTTGCAAAGGAGTGGTTTCAAAAGGTTGAAATGCAGGCACAACAACTTCAGATTGCTTGAAATGAATGGCTTTACTATGCCACCCACTAAACTCTGGGTAGAGAAGAAGTCAGTGTGACATGAGAAATAGAACAGGGAGCTGAACTGACAGAAAAAAAAGGAAAAAAGAAAATGAAGCAAACCTGTGGAGAGGTTTTTAATGGTTGTCAAAGTGAATGAGGAACCATTGGGTTTGTTCACTGATGTGGCCACATTAATCTGTGCATTTTAAAATTAAGAGTATTTAAGAATGCAGCAGAATTCTGGTGGTGCCAGATGCCTTAGAGCAAAACGTGTGTGAACCAACAGAGAAAGCTGTTGCAGTCATTGCTGCCATCATGAATCCCCTTTTGGGGATAACAGTTAAATGGGACAGAACTAGTCAAATTCAGAGGTCTAGAGAACTAGGAGAAAACTGGTCTAACTCAGTGCACAGGCAGGCAGCACCCTTTGCCATACCCCTCACATCTTTCAACCCAGGAGCTGACGCTGCTGACTCATGCTCCATCTTTTACTGTCTGTTGGAGCTCATTTTGTCAAGATGACCTATTCCTCCCATTGCCCAAATGCTCTATTGCTGTTTATTTCTCTAACACAAAAAATGTTAGGCTGCACAGAGTTGAGTATGCCCTTCATAAATGTCTGGTGGAACATACAGAGCTGAGTGGTTCTGCAAGGGAAGTGCAGAAATCAGGTGTTGTCCTTTCAAAAGTTTTGTGCAGTCATAGCTTGGAAAAAATGTTTACCCAGGACTGACTGGCAACACACTGAGCCTTCTGAAGGCATCCCACCTGGTTGGGGTGCCCCAGCACCTGCTGCATTGCTGACCTCCTGGAGCTGACAGCTTGTTGAAATTCAGAGTGGGCTTCTCAAGACAGAGGCAGCCCAACGCTCCTCTATTAATAGCCATGTTGACTTGGACTGGATTACAAATGAGTAATTATTTAGGCCAGCACTTCTCCTTTCACAATCTGTGGGTTGCAATGTTTGTTTGTGCGCTCCAAAATTGTTGCTCTCTCCCACACTGGACCATGAACTACTTCAAATCGAACGTGAACCAAGTCTACATGTGTAGCTGTATGTAGATGTGTCAACAAATATCTTGGTTTCCTCAGCTCTGGCACTTGATCTGCTGATTCTTTGAGTTACTGCATAATTCGGACTTCATGGAAAAGCTTATGACAGCTCATTAGCACACAAGTCTGAGTGAGCCAGCACGGTCTGAGGACTGTTCAGGTAGAAGCTGGTCATCCTCATCATTATTATCAAGCCAGCCTCAGTGTCAGTGATGTGACATGAAACGTTACAGACTGCTCTTCATTGCTGGCATCATTAGAAAAGGTTTTGGCAGCAGCCAGAGCAACAACATCCACAGCTTCTTAAAGTTCTTGCCACTCCTTTGCCTCTAACCTCAGCTGCCAAAGAACCGTGATGTGCAGCGAGGGATAACTTCAAAGGAAGCTGCTCAGTAATCATGTGGGTTTCGCTCTAGCAGTTACCACCTCGTATCACAGACCCTGCTCTTTCTCAGGTCTGTGAGGCACATGACAGCATGCATTATTTAGTCATCCATCCTGTCAGAGCAGTGGAGGTTCTGGGGCCACCTGGTATTCCTATTTCACTTTCACTAGCCAAAAATTACTTCTTTTTTAAAAGCTGTTGATCTGTTGAATCTCTGTTTGATTTTTATTAGAACAGTATGTGTTGCAGCAGCAATCTTTATCAAGCAAAACACTAATTGGCAGGACCAGTGATGACAAATCTGATCCCAAATGATTGATTTGAAATAATTATAGATGCATTTGCATGGCAATAGTGAGCATAGTGTTATGGCATGATGAGTTGTTAAGTTACATGAATTGTACTGAAGTTTAATTGTTTAGAGTGCTGATAGCTCTGCTCTCCCACAGGGAAGAATTTTTTAAAAATTTGGCTCTGATCTTTTTACTTTGAAGAGTAAAATATTTTTAAAAGTTCAGATTCTTGTGGGTTTATTTTCTCACTTCATTTTTTAAAATTGAGCTTTATGGCTGCACAAGAAAATGAAAATGTATAAAATGTCATCAAACCAATAGTTACGAGTATTGAACTTGAAAACTGAGCACTCACACATGCTCTATATACCTTAATATGAAATGTAGTAGTGCTGTACTTCTTGATATATGGGATATATAAATTAAATAATTCTGCAAATTCTACCCTAAAATTCAATTTTAAAAAAGAAATTAAGCTGTTCACAAGAGATAAAATATCTTTAAAATAAAATTCTTTAAAATAATCTGAAAAAGTTGCAAATGGTAGTTTTTTAATGCAGAAATGCAGGTATTATATAACAGAATTAAAGTGTGATTTTTTTTTATTTATATATAAGTATATCTATAACAATTCTAACTTGGAAAATAAAGCTGTAGGTTTTTGAATTTACCTTACAGCATTGGTAAAAAGAACAATGGAGTCCCTGCAGCAAACCACAGCCTTGGAAGTGCCACTGAAGGTAGGGACAAGTCTGAATTTCCATTACTTTCTCAGGCATACTTGGCTTTGTATGTCATCATCATCATATTAGGAATGTAGCAACAACTATTTTGCTTTTCACTTCAATTGTTTCATTTTCATATTTGCAGGTAATTGCTTTTTCAAATAACTATAAAATTTCTAAAGGAAGATAACTGAAAGAAAGTACACTCCCTTTTGGAAAGTGAGATTGTCATAGCAATGCATATGGTAATTTAAAAATCTATTCCATTCATTGCCATCAAACTTCTGTTGGGTGTGGTATAGTGAGAAATATGCCCCGTTAGTAGGCTTTCTAGATGTACCAGGCATTCGTTACTGCTGAAAAAATATTGCAAAAGATCTTTCTTCAGTAATTTTCACTTTAAAAATGGGTTTATTTAACATTTCTGTGTGGATGCCTAACACAGACAAAAGCAGACAAAATTGCTGGTCATTGCTAAAAGTAGAGGTCATCACCTACCAGACCAACATCTGTAAAAAGTGAGGAGATTAACTACACAGCTATCTATGTATTGGACCTAGCTGGAATTACATTATAAAATATACATTACTAGACTGGTATCTGTCACTGTAGCCTACTGCTCAGCTTTTGTTGCTTGGTAAAAGACTAAAGCTCTTGGGAATCCCTAAACTTAAGTGAGCAACAGCCCAAGGGTTTCCAGTTGACAAATGGAGTACTTGGTGTTGCCAGGTCACTCAATCAGCAGTAATACTCGAAAAGATTCAGAGACAGAAAAACTTTATTCTAATTATTTCAGAAATGGTTGCAACATACAGACTTGCACTAATGGAAACAGTTGAAAAAGAAAAGTACTAGATAATTTGTCTTGTGTTTCTTCCTCCAGATCTTCTCTATCTATTGCAGCATTCCAGCTACTTTGTGAGGCTTTCTCTGGAGATCTTGCAGTTAGAAGATCTTTTCTAGGTCCTTAGGGAGCCCATCCTTCCCTCAAAAATTGAGAAAGGATAATGAAGGGTATCCAAGATCTAAATTAATCTTTCTGCTTCCCATACTGAATTTCCCCCTTCACTGTTCATTTAAGCCTTGTAAGATTTTACATTCCTGTTTACCAAATGTGGTCCAGTGAGACCTTTTGGACATACTGAGATAATAAATTTCTTGCACTCATACTCCTAAGCTTTGCAAACTGCATTTCTGTAGGTTGCTTACATTGTACACCTGTACTTGCCTAGCTTCTGTTGTTGCAAATTCCTTGGAAAAAAACCCAAAAGAAGCGAGAGTGTTTTTCAAGGTATATCACATTTAAATATTTTTAATTACTGTATTAGATACCTGGCATTCGTGCTGCTATAAGGTTCATTAAAATAATCAAATATGGCATACTGGTGGCATATAAGGTGAATAGCAACACTGTAGTCCTTTTTGGATAGTTTTAGGGACTTTTGGTGTCTTTTTCAGAGGTAACAAGATTCATACTTTGAGGAAGTCATGGTCATGCAATAAACATGAACACTGTACTAAGTTTCTAAGAAATGTTTACGTGGTTACTGAGAGTGTTCATGGTTACATGGTTGGAATATAATTTTAGTGTTACGTATTTCAGACTAACCATTAAGTGGCAGAAGGTTTCAATGTCCTGTGGACAAATGGGACATACCATCTTATTCTCCTCTGTCTAAGGTGTTTTACTGTCACACACTGACAAATCCATCTTGATGCATTAAACAAATGGATTCAATTTGTCATTCCCATGAGAACAGTAATTCTCCGTTAAACACCAACTGCACTTTAATAGGTGAAAAGAAACACATTCTTGGACAATAAGTAGTTCTCTGGGGCTTTCAAAGATTAGAATAGGCAGTAGAACTATTTGGAGATACACATTTCATTACCCTTGTTTGGTCTCCTTTTCCTAAGCAAATTACTGTAGGAGTCCTGACATACTTTTGCTCGTATGACACGTTAGACTACATCCATCATGAAAATACTTCATCTTCCTCTGAAGCATCAAAAAGAGATCAATGACAGAGGCCAGATAGAAAACAAAGTTTGATCTCAGAGAAGAAATTGAGAGTGATCTTTTAATAAAAAAGTCTGTATTTTTGTTCATGTTGTTTACCCTTCTATACAGGAATATGTCTTTTAGGATTAGAGATGTTGAAGATGAAAAGATTTTTGTGAAATGTTCCTGCTCTCCTTCAGCAGACTTACTTCAGCTAAATATGTATTATGTGCTCTGTTAATATGAATATTATTTTTTAATATGGAGACAAAATGTCACTAAAGTAGAGCACATATATAGTCTTAGTGGGGAGAGATCTCTTTTTCTTCTTTGAGGTAAAGGATGCTTTATCTTTGAAGTAGCTTATTTTTTTTCCAAAATATAGTCCATGCTAATGAGGCAGCTTTCATGTCAACAAATCTACTGTGTACAAGAGCACAAGGAACTGCAAAACAAACTGAAATTAAACCAAAGCAACAATAAAAATACCCCAGAACTTGAAATGTGGGGGGTAAAAAAGCCCTACTATCTTTCCGCATTACAGACAAAGTTGCTGATGATAAATATCAAAATCATCATTTGCAGCTTTTTTGAAAAGCATAAGATGAATTTTGCTGTAGTGTATTCCTTGCAATTCAGTAACATGTATTTGCAATTTGAAAACTAAAGGTTAGTTTAAATTGTTAAGGTATTTTTATCAGAATTGTAGCAATAATTGAGTATTAATAGAAATGGAAGAACATTTTGTATTGGATAGGCATGTAATCTAGAGCAGTATCAACATCCAAAGGGAAAAGCAAAAATAGTAATCTTGCTATATGTGATGTGTTTATTTGTTTAATTTTTTTTTTTTCTGGCAGGTTCCCTTGAAAGTGATTCTCACCACTGGGAAATCATGGGGGTGTATGACAGAATTGCAGGAGATGTAAAGCAGTCATCGGGGATATTATTCAGTACCCAAACACCTCATTGGCCTGTGCTGATTCCTCACTGAATCACTAGGCAACAGCGCTGCTGGATCTTTCATAAGCACCTAATACTCTGCATGTGAATTTTTTTACTTCATTTTGTCTGTAGCCCTAGGCAACAGCAGTGAGATAAAACTGGTTTTTACCAGTTCATTGTGTTTCCTTTAGCCAAGGTAACCAGCAGGGAGCTGCTTTTGTTCACAGCTAAATTACTACATGTAAGAAATGAAACAAGACAGTATTAACCCTGTGGGAGCATCACAAATTTATTTGAGTTACACAGATGTTTAGACTTTAATGTTAAGTATTTTGTGAAGTGCTTGTGTAAAAACACTTATAAGCTGGCAGTATTGGAACTGGATCAGATGCTTAACTGTTGTGCTCAGCTTATTTTGTATTTTGTGAGTAGAACATTGCTGCTTGGTGTTCATCACATATTAAATGTTCCATTCCTCAGACTTAGAAAAGGAGTTAATGAACCTATTTTTTATCTAGAATTTTGGGACAAGACAGGTAAACAAAACTAGAAGCCTAAATGTATTAAAAATAAGGAGATTGTTGTCAATTCATTTAATTTCAAACTGAATTTGCACAGTAGCCTTAGCATACTTTTGAGGAAATATTACAGTTTTGCCTAATCTACTACTTTTATTACTGATGTAATGCTAGATACTGTTTAGATAAATTTTAGGACTCAGCCTTATACTTCTTAGGATTCAGGCTTTTACTTCAATGTTTGGATTTTTTATTAATAACTTGTTTTTCTGTGGAGTTTATTCTTCAAATGAGATTTGTTTCATAACATTACTGTTTCACAAATTCTGTCTCTGTGCTTGTGGAATATGAAATTGTCCTCAAAGTCTACTAATTATTCAGTTGCAGTCTAGCACAAAACTTTTAAGAGTTGTTCAATATGTTTCAGCATTAGACACCAAATGATCACAGTACTACAATTTAAATTCTAGAACTGTATGGTTGTAAAGACTTTGCAGCATTTTTAATTTGCATAATTAAATAATTTTACTTTGCACTTGAAGCCATTAAACTATTAAATATTGTTTTCTTATGTTGCTTATTCATCATACATAACCTGTCAGCTGACGTGAGTCAGTAGTTTCTAAAAATTGATTCTTATAAAATTGGCATTGATCATGTAAGCAAAGTCCGAACCTTCTGCATAATAATTGGGGTCAGTGCTTTGGTCGGGGGGTCCAGCCTGCATGGCTGTGACACCGTGCCAGGTCCTGTGAGCAGGGGCCCTGATCTCACCTTTCCAGCAGAGAAGAGGTTGCACAAGTTTTCTTCTGCTTTTTGCTATTTTCAAGCCCTCTGTGTTTGCATTGGCATTGAGTAAGTGTGAAATGTTCTACTGTCTCATCTCTTTCACTCCTCTTGAAGATCTACTGGTTTTGGGAGGTCTCTACTAATTAAAACCTGTTTCTCTAAAGCTACTGTATGGAGGAAATCACCATTTTTTTTGTACATTCACAGCTGATTTTCACCTTGTGTATTTTTCTTAGGATGCATACTTTATGATGAGATAGATGGTGTATTTTTTCAAGCCCCAAACAGCACTAGCAATACCCTTCAGCCTAACAAAACCCAAAAACATGCTTAAGAAAAACAAGAGCCTCAATCCACTTGTGTGAATTGACATCTGTTCAAATATGAAGCTACAGATATGCAGAGGTCACCATAAAGAACAAATTTTCAAACACAACCCTTCACAAAAGACTGTCAGTCACAGTTCCCCAGACATGTGCACTTTGTGTAGGTTGTCATACAAGCAGGCAAAGTTAATATTTTATTCTCCTTGTGTCACAGTTTCTTCATGGTTTTAAATTCCCGAAGAGTCAGCTAACAAAAGGAAGAGGGCCAAGCAATAACGCACCACTTTATCACACGTGTCCAAGGCCTCATTCTGTGCACTAGTATGAGGGCAAAAGGCAAACTGGCATCATTTTTGAGGATTGTTGCTGACCAAGTCTCTAGACTGGGTGAAGTTTGTGTCCTCCCAACTTGCAGGATACACACTATGAACTTGGGATTTCATTCCAGTTCTCCAGATTCTCCAGTAAAGAAACTGAGAAGCTTTCTACACTTGAGAAAGAGTAGTGTTTGCAATTCATTTCCCAATGAGGTCCTCTGGACAAGGCACCAGTTTTACCACACTTGTGTGCTGATCCATGTATAATCATAAAGTCTGGGCAGTGCAGTTTTTCCAAACCTTAGTTGAGGTCTGAATCTAAAGAGCCATTATAGGGAAGCAAGGCCAGTCCTGACCACAGATTTCCTCCCAGATAAATACAGGTGAAAATATTCAGTGTTTGATGACTGCCTTGAATTCCTTTGGGTGGCACAATAATTTCACACCATGGAACTCAATACCTTTATTATAATAAATAACCAACTTGTCAGGTTATTTTGGTTCTGTGTGAAAGGGACTTTAAAACATGGTTAGGCTTGAGCAGGAACAATCATAAGAGCACTTTTCCATCCTTAAAGCTCTTGACTTGATCTCTAAACTGATTCGCTTTTCCTCACAACCTGGGAAGAGGTACTGGGAGAGCAAGAAACAAAAACTTCTCTCGGAATTGCAGAACCCCACAGAAGGACTGATTAATGAGCATGGGAAATCACAGAACAGATGAGGAGAGGGAAATAGCTGGTTGTACTTAGTTTCAGATATCCTTTGTGAGCAGGAGTTTCATTAATTGATTCTCTGAACACAGTAATAGCCCCTTTTGAACTGATTTGTGTCTGGGTTTGATTTCAGGTGTGGTTTTGATGGCCTGAATCTTCTCTTAAATCATCTGTAAATCTCTTTGTTTGCCATGTGAAGTAGTGGGGAAAGAGCACTATTTGAAAATACTTTAACTCAGTGTCTGTGGGAAATGGAACAGCTCAGCTGTTTGCTGGTGTTTGCATGTGATGGCATGACCAATACTTCCCTGCTTGCAAATCTTGTAATGTCCTCATACCACTGTGGGACAGCAGGACTCTGATCTTCAATGTTGGTCCAACTTGATAACAACCATAGCTCAAACACTGGCCTCAGATTTTATGTGAGCAGGGCATTTTAAACGTGAGGGGGGAAAAAAGTCTCAGTTTTTGAAAAATGAGAGTAGATTAAGAGATTGAATCTGCTAGAGCACCCAGGACATCATTTGTTCATGTAAATGGTTAAGAAAAAAACGCTTAAAAATAAACTAATTTTATTTTTTCGAAGTCAACAAAATCTGTTCCTCTCATTTCTTGTTTAATTTTAAAAGGAGGCCAAATAATGGGTTCAAGGTTGTATTCTTGTTTTTTGATATATTTCCTCAGTGGCCTAAAACATCTTTTCTTGCTTCACCATTAGAAGATTAGACTGGACAAACCCCTGAGAAACCTCTTTTTGACCTCATAGCTCACCCTACTTTGAGCAGGAGCTTGGACTGGAGACCTCCTGAGGTCCCATCCAACCTGTATTTTGGTCCTGTGTCATTCCTCGGTTAGGACAACAGCAATCACCTGGGTGGAAGACAAATCAGAAAATCCCTTCAAACATTCTGCACAAATGCTGCACCACATTAAAGTATATAGTGCCATCCCAGAAGAAGGCCCAGAAATGTTTTGGGCTTGCATCCCTCCTTCCCACCTGTGTTGCCTCATTCTGTGCCAGCATTTACTATATTCCCTGGCTCACAGGCTCACTTTTGGCTGGCATACTTCCTTTTGGTATTAGCACGTTGTCAGAAACATTCAGGGAGTGGAAAGGAATCATTTTTTCTGCCATTCTGCAATGATTTTAGTAGAGAGTGCATCTCTGGGTTTAAAATAAGGTTTAATCATGTCCTGTTTTTGGCTTGCTGGGAAACTTCCCCAGCCTAATAATCAGCTCATCTCTACTGGAGACAACAGCCGCTGTCAGCTGGTTCTCTTGAGACATATTTGAAGTGCACTTCTACCACCTGTTTCTGGAAGTCCCTTTTTGGTTATCAAGCTTGTTATTGTCTACTGTAAGTCCAGGCCATTTTTTTGCCCTCTCTGCCTGTGTTTTGAATTGTGGAGGTCCAACTTCTAGCCAATGTTTGCACATTTTTTGTGCACTTTTCCATGTCACCTTCTCCATTCAAGGCTAATTAGTTGGACAATTTTTAGCTTCTTTCTTCCTCAGCTTTTGCTTCTTGCACTAATAATTTAATCCACTGCCAACCTTTCCCCTGCACTTCATAGGTACTCTTATTTCTGGTAAAATCTCTCTATTAATTGTCCACAAGTTAAAAAAAAGAATTGTTTGTCTTTTTACCTCTGATCTTTGTACCCTCAGTTCCCCTCCCTCTGCCACTTGGCATGACATTTATGCATTTATGGCATTTTGGAGACTGTTCCCTGGCTAACTATATTTTTACTGTAGTTGTTCATTTCATGATCAATTTTTCCATGCTATCAAAAATTGACTGTAGAAATCCTCTCTGGTCCCCCCCTCCCCTACACTTTTTGGCAGCTTCATCTGCTGTGCACACTGAATTTGTCACATCTAATTATTCAAAAGTGTCATGCATTAGATTACAATCCCATTTTCCAATTTGTGTGTTAAGCAGAGAACTGTATCTACAGGCTCCTGAGAATCAACCTCCATCCTCCCCACAAGTGGCTGCGGCCTGCTACACTGCCTTTCTCTACAGAATTGGCTGAGACAAAATTAAATATCTCTCTGGGTTACTTGGCCTCTTTGCACTGATCCATTAGTCCACATCCAGCTGAGTCCAGGAATTAGTTAATTGCTGATTTATTCTAAATGTCTTATTGGTGTCTGGTTAGGTGAAGAAGACAAGTGTCCTCAGGACTTCTGCCAGATTTTTTTCCTATCTCTTTGTAACTCTAAGCTATGCCCCAGAGCCGGTTCAGGCTGATGACTGACTTCAAACTGCATGTGAAAGACACCTGTAAGAACTTCATTTCTTCACAACGAAAAAATTCTGCAGCAGTTTGAAAGCTGAGCCACCCTACTCGCCTGCCAGCAATCCCCATCTCTGTTTATCTTCCCATCCATTCACTTGAACCGTGATGTTAAATTAAATAAGCTTCCCAGGGAGGTTTTCCTTTAAATATAATGAGCTTTTGTAGCATATGTGCTGGGAGAAGTCAACATCTTCCCTTGGGGCCTCTGTGGGTCTCAGATGAGGTTAAAAAAGTGTTCTAAATGTTGGGCTGTAGTCAAACTCTCTGGCTGCTTCTGATACTATGGCTTCTGATGGATTTGATTTTTCTTTTGGAGTTGAATTTTTTTAGTCCTTTCACTTCTTATACTTACCCTAAACTTTAACATTCTCCTGACATTATCCATATCCCTTAACACCTTCCATTCCCTGGCAATCAGGTTAATAATCACCTCTTTAATTCATCCTACATCTCCAGTCTGGGCAGACATTTATCATTGTACAACAAACCAAATATTTTTCTGACAACGAGTCATATCTTTCTTTCTGGGAAGCTCTTGAACCCTGTTTATATTGCTTTTGTAGAATTGAAATCTTGCTTTAAATCCTTCTGGCCAACAGGTTTATAATTCAAAAGGATTTTAACACAGTGGAATAGTAGTATAAGATGAATATAAACAAGAGAGGATAAACACAAAGCTTCACACAAAAGCAAAACCAGTTAGCTACTCAAATATAGGCAACATGTTTCCCAAAATATGGGGAACAGCTAGTTAGGTATCAATTTCAGGAAAAGACCTGGGGATTTGAAGGTGTTTGTAGAATGGTCAAGAGTGGTTAACCAATCCCTCCACTCGCTTCAGCCCCAGCAAGGTCTCAGTTGAATGCCCTGCCCAACTTTCAGAAGTGCATTTCAGAAAATAGATGGAGCAACAGGAATCCACAGGAGAGCAACAAGAGTGACCAGAGCTATAGACAATATCACCTGTGAGGAAAGGCTGCAAGAATTTAAGTTGTTTAACCTTGAGAAGACTGAGGAGAAATCTGAAAGAATTCAGTATGAGACGGGCTGTCATAGAGGTGGATAGGCCCCATAGGTCCCCTGGAGATGGAATGCGAAGAGAATGGCTTAAATTTCAGCAAGGTATAACTAGGGAAGATGTTAAGTCTTTCAAAAGAATGCTAGTGATAATTGAACATTTGGATGGACTTGATAGAGCTTTCCGGTATTTATTACTATGCATTTCTAGAACAGGATTGACAAATACACATCACAATATACTTATGCTACTTTGATCCTTCTTCAGGCCAGGGGCAGAGGCTGAGCAGACCATTAGGATCCTTTCCAACCCCAGTTCTGCCTTCAGAGAATGGCACATACAGCAAGAGAATTGGCTCTCAATGACACCAGCAAATCAGACTCCCAGTTTACGTCCCCAGTGCAAAATGAGGGTGCTTCCAGTACGATGCGTGTTACTAGTTCGGGGCAGACTCTGTACTGTGTAAGAGGAAATAAAGCTCCTGCCATTCCTCTCTTTGAAGCTGGCCCTTGGGGACAGGAGTAGAAGGGACCACCAGAGATCCTTTCCAACCTCAATTATTCTCTAAGTAGCCACCAATAGTGGAAGTGAAGCACTCTGCTTTTCGGCTGGGTCATTCCCAGCTAGCATCCCACCTGGTCTAGCTCTGCAGTCTGTCTGGATGACAGTGCCAGGTTCTTATTTGCCTCAGAGAAAGAGCCCATAATGGTGTTTTTTAATCACTGGAGTTTTACTAGGAGAGAGAAAACTGGAGTTTTCTGATGAAGTCTGTCTCAACTAGTGCAGATGGATTTTTCTTCATACTGAAACAAAACAGTTAAGTTCTGACCTGCCCTTTAAAGAATTTTAATCTTTTGATCAAGCAAAAAATAGTGGTGTTCAAACTCTCTAAACTTTGTTGTTTCCCTGTCTCCCCACGTATCTTCCTACTTGCCAGTGACCATTCATTGCCAATTCCTTATGGATAACATGTTACAGGAACGACTGCATCAATGTGTTGCTGAGCAAGCTTTATTGGCACCTTGGAAATGGGGCACATCTTGATCCAAAAGCTCTGGACAGGGTTGGTGATCACTGGTTGAGGACTGGTGACAGAACTCCTCTCCATGTTCTCAAGGAGGCACCTTCAGCTGGGTGAGTTAAAACTCCCAGGTACTTGCACTGGGAACTTTTATCTCTATCTTTGTCCGTGACTTGCTTCTCAGCTGGTTGAGGTTTTGATACATTCCCTTACCCAGGGTCACCCTTTTAAAATGTAACATATTAATATATATGTATATAACATATACATAACTCTGTGGTTGTTTAAACGTAGCAATGTACAAATTAGGGTCTTTTCTCTGAAACAAGTTACAAGATCAGTAAGTCATAAGACAGAAAACAGTTCCCAGGTTGATTTGCAGACAGCTCCTTAAGACTGACCAAAGTTTGTATTCATCAGACTTCCATCAGAAATTACTGGCTTTTTTTCCATGTTGTGAAACACCTGAATTTCTTAAAATATTATTTCCACATATCCTAATATGTTTAAGGTACACAGTTTTGGCTTCAGAGGTAATTGTTCCCTCTGCTTCAATTCTGAGGAAGACATGCCTGTGTAGCCTGCAAGCTCAAATCACAAAATGGGCGTAAAAGCTCATAGTCCCAAATATTCCTTCTGGTGCATTTGATAGAGCTCATCACTGTGAGGCATCTACACATTGATATTTTCTGACTGAAGACTCTTTTCAGAACTATTGCTGTCAGTTCATTTGGGAGCTTGAAAATAGCAAAACCACACATGTGACTTTCTCAAAGGTAAGCGTGAGCATGGATCCTTTGAAAGCCCTCAGCACCTGGCAGGCATGATCAGGAATATGTTGGCTTTTGTGTAGTAAGTGCACCTTACCCTTGAGGTTGGCCATGAAGTCTGTTTGTGTATCCCAGCCCACCCCAGCACCACCCTCCATTTCCTGCTCTTGTTCTTGCTGTCCATCCTTGCCACGCAGGGAGCAGTGATCCGCTGAGCTGGGCAGTTTATCTTTGCTTATCTCTAAGTCCAGCTTGGGTCAAATGAACTTGTGACCCCTCTTTTCATCAGCTGCTAGTATGAGGATTACTCAGCCTGACAGGAGTAGCAGGAGCTGGCAGACTGTTGGTGTCACACAGCGCTTTTAGAAACAGGTATACACTCAGCACTCCACAAAATGCCTAAGACCTGTCCCTTGTTTGCCAGTCCTCTGAATATCCAAGTAGCCTGCTCAAAACCTGTGCACAGGGAAGTGATGGATTCTGTCCCTCTGGAGTTTAAGTGCCAACTTCTGGAATTCATTTTGTGACTGATATCCATGGTGTTTCGTTCTAACACTGAGGAGGCTGTTCCTTTCTTCAAAAGGCAGTCAGAGCAATGGACATTGCTGCTGCTCCTGTCCTTTTATCTGCAAAGTGTAGGAAACCTTTCTCCCTGAAAGGCTTTCAACATCCACCACCTGCAGGAATGCACAAATCACCAGATTACAGGATGTTCTGCTGAGGAGCTTTCTGTGGTCCCTCTTGGGACTGGCCACTGCATTTGAACTAATAAATATTTGCTCTGAGAGAGAGACAGAAAAAAAAAAAGAAGAAGAAGAAGAAGAAAGAAAATACAAAAAAAGAGCAAAAGAGCATGACTGTCCAGCCTCCAAGTTACTGCATTCCACAGAAAAGCCTGGACTCTGTCTCTTCTTCAATCCAGGTAATGCTTCATGTTTCTAAACATGTCTTTGCCATAGGTACACCCCAGTGAAATTTTTGCCTTTTGCCCTTGGGTTGGAAGGCTTTTCACTTTTTTCATCGCTCCTGCATTACGGATCCTCCATGTCCTTCTTCATGCTCCACACCGGTGGTACAGAGCCAGGAATGCACTTTCTTGTCCCTGCTTCCCCTCCATCATCTTCTGACTCAGGGGAGGGCATTTAAACTATGTCGGCATTTATGTGATGTCTTGGCCTTAAAGCTCATTTCTAGTTTCCTCATATTTCAGTTATTTCAATAAATTATCATAGCAGCAGGTGTTATTCACTCCCCATCCCACTCTACCTCCTGCTTTTTTTGGTCATTGATACTTTTGTACCTAACAGTTGCCAATAACATTTTTTTACTTCTTACTCCAAGGACATTCATCCTCAGCAACAGCAGTCTCTTTTTATACTTGTGGTATTTTTATTTTATTTCCAAATCTGCCAGCTTAAAGCATTGTCCTGTTTGTGGTGCAGTTAAACACATTAGTCATAGGGAGGAAACTGTGGAATTGAAATCCTTTTACTGCCTACATGAACCTCACGCTGTAGGCTAAGTGTTTAATCTGCAGATATTTCCTTTTCCTGCCATGGAGAAATGGGGAAGTAAGCCATTGAATTGCCTGGTTCATAAAGCCATTGGACTAAAACTCAATTTTGAAAACACTTCTTGATATGCAGTTGAAAAAATGTGGGTTCTCTTCCCCAAAAACTAGTGATATGACAGAATTCAGCAGATAAAACAGAGGCTAAAGAAAACCTGCATGGAAAAGACTCAATTCAGAAGGTATGGAAATGCTATAAGGAAGTCTCTGTTTTTCTGCTTCCCGTAATTAAGGAACAGGAAAGTTTTGAACCCTTTGGTACTGATAACTGAACTTGGCCATCACTGCAGGGATCCAAGATCTCAAGCCTGCTTCATAATTTTAGCATCTGCAAGAGGTTTAGAGAAGAACCACAATTTAGAGCAGCCCTCCCAGTGTGTGTCTTGAAGTGCACCATGATTTCTTGCCTCAGGTTGTTCGAAATTTCGTCTGAGCCATCTGTCTACCACTACTCTTCCAGACAACTTAGTGCTTAAAGGCCAAGGCATTCCTCCTCACAGTGTGTGCTGGGATAGATCTCAATTTTTACTTACAGAGAATCAAGGTTTTCAGATCACTTCCTTTTGGAGTGGTCAGTGGTGCTCTTGTTCCATTAGGCTATGGCACAGTACTGTGAAAATGCAGCTTCTGGCAGTGCTGGCAGTCAGGACACAAGCATGAAACCATTACCAAGGCAGGCTGTATCAAACATTTTATGGGAAGTGGCCTTATATTTCTGTTTATTTCTGTTTTCCTTAGAATCTGACATGCCTTGTCTGTAAAGACTGTTCTTGAGTCACCTGCACAGAATGTGGTCTTTGATATCTACCACAAAAGACTCCAGTGCCAGAGCCACACAGATTCTTCACCTCTTTGTAAACTACATCAAACCAGCCCCTTTGAAGATCTGGCATTGTAATAATTGGGATGGTTTGTGCGTAGAACTTCATAAATAGGTTTTATTAGGCTGAGCAGGATAGACAAAATGCTTGGCATTTACAATTTAAATGTCTAACTCTGGTAGCAATCCCAGAAATAATAATTAACTAGAAACTAAATGGCTTTCTTTAATTAAAACATTTTGCCAGGAAAATAACACTGATAGCTACTTCACTTCCAAGGGTCACTATATTGAGTTTCAGCAAATGCCTCCACACCCATGACAAGAGCTCAGTCTCAGTGCAGTTTGGGTGGCTCGGTGTTGTTGGAACAACAGAGAGCACAGCATGAGCTGCAGGAGCCACTTGGGAAGGTGACTGCTCCAGGGAAGGTCCTGTGGGAAGCTCTGCACTTTTACTGCCCTGCTGTAACACCTCCTGCAGACTCACAGACCCAGAGGAATCCCTTTAAAGTGTCACTCCCTGGGTATTCCTGAAGGAAACAGGTGAAGAGGGGCAAAGATAGTGTAGCCCATCTCTTAAAGTGCATGCAGTGGGCAGAGGTAACCCCACCATGTGTTTGGGAGCTGCATGCTGAGGATGCTTTGCAGCTGCAGACACTCTGGGTTAGAGTATCTTGTTCAGAGCAAGAATCACCAGTGAAAGTGGCTTGAACTTGCCAGCTCTGCAGCATGAAAATCACACAACTTTTATTAGCTCATTAGCTGTAGAATGAATGTAAAGAGATTTGTGTGACATTCTCTAATTTAGTGGAAGGGGAACAAAGAAACAATCTTAAACATTGTTCCTTACTTTGACCTCGTGTTTCACCTAACACAGATTTTCTACAGTACCAGACAGCACAGCAAGCAAAGCTCTCTGGGCAGCCACCTGTGTACTTGCAGAATGAGCTCTACAGCCTCCAATTTTGTGTAGCTTTTTACATATAGGGAGTATGAGGCTATTGCACATCAATGGTAAAATAATTCTTCAGTTTAAACACGCAACTCTTAAAAATAGTTTTCTGAGAATGAGTTTTTGAGTACAGGAAGGAAAGCAAGACACACTAAGAAACATTTTTCTATGCTGGCATGCTCTAAGTATATTAAGTTTACAGCTCTTACCCATCTGACACGGTCTTTTGCAGGGCCTGAGCTTCTGTGCTGTTTTCCCTTTAGACTTCTTTACATATGCAAAAATACTGAAAATCTGTGTGGAAGCTCTGGTGACAAACCCTTTGAGACTATGACATGATGAAGGAACAAGCCATCTCAATGAATAATTTTGCAGTTTATTAGCATAGTGAAGTGTTTTGATTACTTTTGCTTAAGTGAATGACAAAGGAGCCGTTTTATCATGTACCCTGCTCATTTCACTATTATTTGTCCTATTGAAAACCATCTTTTTTTTTTCAATTAGCCATAAGCATAGCACATTCTTAGGACCAGAGGTGTTATGACACTGATATTAATTAAAAGGCTACTATAGAAATAATAGATACCCATGTGATTGAGCTGTGCTTCTCAGATGTTCAGAGTCTAGGAAAACAAACAATCCCAGAGGGGGAAAGGATATTTATATTTTAGCCTTCATAACTTGCAAGTGCTCAAGCTACCTGTGTGACTTGTTCGTGTTTGCCATGCAAACAGAATATAATAAACCTTAATGGCTCAGCACAGGAGTAAGGAAGAAGACGACAATATTTCTTACCTCTCCAGCTTAACTCTCCCAAAGCATTGCTCGCAGCCTGGCTGGGCTCACTTCAAACACAGGCTGTTTCAAATGATAGTAGATCCTCATGTTTAGCCAGCTGAATCATGTCCTTTGTGTTTCTAGAGGGCATTGCTGTTCATATCAAAATCTATTGTGTTTCTGTTAGAAGGAGTGTTAA
Organism: Corvus hawaiiensis; assembly: GCF_020740725.1. Lineage (NCBI taxonomy): Eukaryota > Metazoa > Chordata > Aves > Passeriformes > Corvidae > Corvus > Corvus hawaiiensis. The sequence goes on along the minus strand of NC_063217.1, from coordinate 8,947,509 downwards.
AAAAACAGCATCTGCCTTCACTAAATGCACTATTTCTGCAAGTCACAAGGAGGGAATCTTGCCAGGCTGCTCAAAATCTCAAATACTAATTTTAAACTCTGTAATAGAGCTGAAGTATGACGGGGAATTGCAGTTCTCCTCCCCATGGCCAGACTGAAGGGGATGGTGTGAGGTAATCCTAGGTGTATTAATTGACATTTAGGAGACTAATACTACAATGATAAAAAGTTCAGGTTAGCATCAGTGAGAAACACCTCAGCCTTGTGAAAATTTAATAGGCTATCATGGATATTTTCTGCAGTTTAATGTACCCAAGTGCCAGCCATACAAATTTTTCCTGTCTGGGAACCAAACTGGAAAGTTTTCACACTATTGTATTTGTAGAAACTAGTTGTCAGTTTGATTTTTTTTTTCCTCTTTTCCTTTTTTTTGTTTTTCCTTATTTTTAATTTTTTTTAATTTGCTCACCCTTTTTTCAGTTCCTCACCTTTCCCAGGACACTGATGTCCCATCTAACATTATCTGAAACAGAATCTGATGAACAGAGCTACCTTTTTTCTTCTGTGCATTAACCCCTACAAAACTTAATGCCAATGAAGGTACTGATAGGTCAGTGTAATTTTCCTTGTCATTTGAGTTTCATTCACTACACTTGGCAATGCTAAAGGATGATCTCCAGTTGGGTTCTTTCTTACAGTGGATTCAGTGGGAGAGGTGGGTGTATAATATACATTCTTAAGAGGAAAAAAGGTATCTTCATTACAGAAATATATGTATTTTAGAGTTTTTATATGAATTGACATGCATATAGGCTAATATTAATATTTTAGACCTCATTCTTACATTAGAGAGTATTTTGAACAGAATGCTAATCTTTGCAATGTGAGGCAGAATCAGAGTGTGTTTTTTTCCCCTGTGGTTAACCTTGAAGTTATTTTAGGTGGTATTTTTCTGGATGTCCTGCACTGAAACAAGAGGAAGAATTTCTTCTCTATCATGCCCTTGTCTCTCTATATCCATGATGGGATGTACCCACAGTGGTGGCTGCAGAGCAGGGCAGGCAGAGCCCTGCTGCCCCTGCACACCCCATGCATTCAGCTTTCAGAGGCATGGCACAAAGTCCCCTGGGTTTGGAGCCTCTCACCCACCTTCTGGGCTGGAGTAAAAATTCAGCTGTTTGTGCAGTTTTGACATTCAGCATGAGTTCTTTATTCAAGGCACAGGGCTTTTGTCAGACCAAAGCAATCCAGCTTGGATTGCTCAGCTCCTCTATCCATGGGGAAAAAAAAAAAAAGAAAAAGGAAACCAGTATCTGAAAAGAGCATCCTAAATTCATTTTCTGGAGTGATCTTTTTGGGTTTGGAGGCTTGACCTTCCCTTCTAATGACTCTCTAACAGCTCTGAGACACCTCGTGCTTTAAGAGCAGGAGGAGAAGCTCATCACTGGTGGGACACCAGAACAGAGAGTTCTCTACCTTCCACACTTGGCAAAGGCCAAGAACAGCATTTGTAACCATTTACTCATCCCTCCCTCAAACATTCTTTGATGATTTGATGATTCCCAAGGCGGGGGAAAGATCCATCCCTCCAGCTTGATGGGTCCTGGTCCAGCACTGAATCCTCTTCCCGTTGATGCTCCGCCCAAATATCTTCCTACTGCACATTACTTAGAGGTTTTTTTAACGGTCTGCTGACTTCTAGCATTTCTTTCTCTTCCTTAAAGTGTTCCTAAAGAATTTACAACCTGTAAGACTTAAGCATTTACTTTTTTCTTTTCTTTTTCTTTACATTTCCACAAAGTAAAAAGCACAAAAAGCCAATTTCATCATGCAGATCTCTCCTGTTCTTGAGAAACAAGGTCTCTTCAGCTTAGAAGGATGTAGGAGCTTCTGTTTTTACAAGTAAGTCCAGCAGATGTAAACCAAAGTGGCCTCTAAACAACAGAATTGAATAAATGGTTTTTAATGGTTATTATTCGGGGTTGCTGCAAGATCAAATATGAGTGACAACATAGAAGAAATAAAGAGGAGTGAAAGGTAATTCAGTTTGCTGTAGTGTTCCTTTCTTCCATTCCACTTCTCTCTCTGCAGAGAAACACAAAGCAGCTGTTTATTCTTTTCCTACTCTCTCAGTTCTTTCCAATCTAGGTAAAAAAATCTAAGTAATTAGACTATAATATAAATGCTGGTGGTGAGCAATTGATTTTCACACTTCTCTGTAGCAGATGGAACCATAGTGCAGAAAACCAGCGCAGTTGCACCACACTAATGACCACCTGAGTTTTCACAAGTAATTTGTCTTTACTGCAGCATAAAACCTTTGATTTTTTAACAACCAGGAACATATTTCCCTGTTAAGGCTTTAAGCTTTGGTGACTGAATGCAACCATTTACCTTTAAAGCCTCAATGAATATCTGCTGAAAAAAATGATAGTTTGTCCTTCAGCTTCCCTGAGTCCTCTGGTGCAATTAAGCTCCTCTACAGAGGCATCATGTTAGGATTTATCTCACCTTAGGTATTTCTAGGATAGACATCTACTGCTGAGTAGTCTAGACATGTCTTGGACTGGTCATTAATGGAGAGAAGTAAGCACTTTTTGGAGCATGATTCACCTGACCTTACCTTTGATGTCCAGATGAGAAGATCCATGTTTCTACAATACTCATTCCTCTTCTGTTATAACAGACATCAGGTGCTGGATTTACTTTATTGACTTTGCAAATGCAGTCAAGCACAGAAAAGAATGAAAACCTACCATGAAGAAATTAATAGGCTGATTTCCTGACAAATTTGGGCAGTAGTGTTGTAAATAGCTGCAATAATGGTAATCTTTGGGACAGGACACCCTCACCTTCACCCTCATGAGGATTTCCTATATATTAAAATGGAAGGGGAGGTAACTGTGGTACTTACATTTGTGTAACAGAGGATGGTGGGGGGTGTTGTGAACCAAGGAAATGCTTAAGGGAGTCACAAGAGAAATGTGGCAGAAAGCTCTGTGAAAGACTCGACAGATGAAAGAAACTTCATGTTGACTCCTGCAGGCCCTCAGGAGCACTCCAAGCAGACTCTGGCAATAGACTCTGAGCAGACGTGTGAGAGCTTTTCGTCAGCCTGGCAGGTGGTGGTGGTGGTGGTGGGATGTCCTGTGAAAGGGAATTGCTGCTGGAGCAGAAACGCAGCCTGGAGCAGGGTCTGAGTGTCTGGCCACATGAGCACACTCACCCTGCACTGCTGCAAGTGCATTGTCACCCAAGTACACCCAACTCAATGTACCCAGTCACCTGAGTCTGAAATAAATGAGACACAACATAAGGCACAGGGTCACAGAACCTTTGTTGCTGCTGGTCAGCCCTTGCTGCTGAGACACGTGTAGGGAGGTCCCATTTATGACTCCTGGTGAAGCCTAGATACTAAATCACCCCAACCCCTGCAGCTGTAGGGACACAGGGAAGACTGGAGGAAAGCCAGAGGCCCCCAGAACTTGCCACAGCACCATTTACTCAGCCTACCTGATTGACAAAACCCAGCCAGCAGCAAGGAGCTGCACAGGAAAGCAGTGGGCTTGTGGTGGAGAGTGGTGGGAGCCTATGTGGGGACTTAACAACTCTGTCTCTTGGCAAAAGGCGGGCCAGCATGGATGGATGGATGGATGGATGAATGGATGGAGGGAGAGATGTAGATAGCTGGATAGGTAAGTAAACAGATGGAATATTTTGCAGCTGTGTAGCCAAGATAAAAGCAGTTTTGTGGGCTGGATGTGCTCAGCTGGCAGACCTGGGGTCCTCCCTGCCTGGTTAAGCTGCAACCTTCTTCCTTTCTTTGGAGAGCACCAAGCCCCTGATGAGAGGCCATGGTTATGGCAGAAGGGACAGCCTGGGTTGGGCCTGTATTGCTGCTTTGCTTTGGCTTTTTAGGAGGCATTAAGGTGTGTACGTAGGTGGTGGGTGTGCTGGGAGCAACAGGGAAAGGGATCATGAGGTCTTGTCTCATCCAAAGCATGAGATATGTGCCTGGGAACAGAGGGTATGGAGGCAAAGTCCTTGTCCCCCTGAATTCGATTTTTTTCATCTGAAGCAATTCACCATGAGGGATGAAAGAGCCAGGACAGGAATGTGTGCCCGATTAGTGGAGAGTTTGAGCCCAATTAGCAGTTAATTGAGGTGCTGTAAGGCACACATCACACCCACACTGCAGCAGCTTCTAAAACCAACTCAGCTTTTGTTGCCACTTTTCTGTTATTTCACTAAAGCAGTTTTAAGGGTGGAGGTGGCGTTTTTGTTAGGTCTGGTATAAAATTAAGCTTGTGCACATGCATGAATTTAGAGCTGTTCTCCCCCCCAGGCCGCCCCGAATCCCAGAACACATTGCTATCAGTCCCAGAAGGTGTTTTGTGTACACCTCCTCTGAGCGAGATAGTGCTGTCGGGGTCTGCACCTCTGGATACGGCAGGGAAATGACAGGGGCCGGATCCACAGGGCAAAGGCATTAACTCTGTGCTCCTCATCGCTGCCTGACTGCTCCGCCAGATAACCCTGCGCATCCCAAAGCCTCAGCCCGCACTGCCGGGGCGGTGATGGCCCTGGGGGTGCTGCTTGGGTGATCCAGAGCCAGGTTGCCAGGGGGGTGTTTCTGGGTAGGTGTCCCTCAGCTGCTGGCTGGCAGGGCACTCCTGCAGCACTTGTACTGCCATCAGAAACTGGTTTTCAGGAACAGACATCCCCAGAGGCTGTTCCAGCAGCAATCAGTTTATTCCAACTGTATCTAACTGTGACTGGAAGCTGAAGTCCCGTTTCCCCTCCCCAAATGGGAGACCAGTGATTCCCTGCCTCACAGAGGTGCTCCAGAGTTGGTTAGAAATAGCCTCATGCAGGTTTCACACACAGTGGGGAGCAGCCCATCATTGCTGCTTTTTACCTAAGGTAATGCACAGGTGTATGGAAGAAAAAGGGGCCTCTGTGGCTTGGGGAACCCCCAAGATGCACCTCCACCATGAAAACATCCTCCTCAATAACTCTCACTCCATCACTTTATGGCCTTAGTGGCAGAGAGCAGACACTGTGTGGTTTTGTTTTGTCCTCTGCTCCAGTGGCACATTCCTCAGGGCTACCTCTGATCTCATGGGGGATTTGGGGTGAGTACTCAACCAGGCAGGTGGCCTGAGGCAGCCCTGGGCCTGGTGGCCAGGGCCAGGCAGGGTCCCAAGCAGGGCTCTCTCCACAGTTACTGTGGGCAGCTTCTGGACATGGCAGTATGAGCTGGAATAGCATGGAAATGCAATCTAAGGACACGCATGAGACACAAAAAGATATCCCTGTTATCAATGGAAGCAGGAATGAGTGGTGTCTGCCCATCCTGGAACTGGGGAGCTGGAAAAGATGCAGGCACCATCTGCACATCAGTAACTTGACAGCAGTACAGTTTAGGAAAAAACTGACATAAGTTTTAGATTTTATTCATTCGTACATTATTTACAGCAGTTGCTTTCATATTACAATTCTCTTTCATCTTTTCAGTTTTCACTTATAAAAAATTAACCAAATAAACCTTATATAACCAAATTTATCACAGCAGGTCTGGTTAATTTTCACAGTTACAGCGGCCATCAGGAACAGAACTTAAGTACCTACAAGTCATTTGTCCAGAGCACCTCGCCTGCCCCTGCCTGAGGACACCCTGCTGTCCCTCGAGAGCTGGCTGGCTCCCGGGGCTCTGCCGATGGAGAGACCTCGCTGCATCGGGGTCACGCTTTGTAGGCTGGAGCTCAAAAGCCTAAAGCACACCAAAGTATAATTTGCACACATCTTAACACCCTACCATGCCAGGGGAACGATTTGCATTGGTACCTTGATGGTATGCAAACAGCTTTCCAACAGAGCTGACTCCTGCTTCCCTCCACAGAAAATAAGAGTAATTGATTCTATTTTCTGCCGTTGCTGAGCCCCAGAAGTGCAGTAGCAGACTGCACTGGGGTACAAGACTGCGGCAATGAGCATTTACCTTCCTCTGTGTGACTCTGACAGCTCTTCCTTATGTCTGTCCCACCAGGAACAGCACTTGCAATAACTCACCCTTAACTTTGGTGAAAAACCTGCACTGTGTAAGGGCTCACAATGACTCGGCTCTAGGGACCCCACATGGGCAGGTTCTCTGCCAAGGTGACATCCAGTTCCAGAGACTGATGGCCTTCCCTAGTACTTAATCCTGCTCCCCAGGTGCAACAGCACCCCTTAGGAACACGCTGCTGCCAGTGTGCTCCTAACAGCATCACCTTCATTAACTATCTCCCTGGGCTCTCCCCCACGTGCTCTTTTGCTTTACAGTGGTAATTATTGCTGTTTTAGAATAGGTTCGTTTTTTCTTTGAGGACTTGTAGCCACTTCCCATTACAAAGTACAGTACAGACTATGCTGAACATAGAAAACACATTTCACACTGGTCTTGTACAACGGCGAGGAGATGCAGAGTAAGGGGCTGTTTGGGGGAATCCAAGTTTCTATTCAGACGTGAGTGAGTAAGCCACTGCCTTAAACATGAGCAGTTCTGGGAAGCAATTTAGCCTGTTTGTTGGGTTTTTTTTAAACTGACACTGGACATTTTCCAAATGCATATTACACATCTGCTTAACACTACCAAAAATATTTTTTTTCCTTTACTGCATTTGTCTCAAGAAGACTTTTGCTTTAATAAAATAATACAAGCACACAAACTGCTTAAAGCTAACAGCCCAGCACAATCATAAGTACAACTCACAAAGCAACTGATGCTTTGTTAAACCTAATTACATTAAAAAAAAAATCGAATATACATATTACAAGGCAAAAGGATTAAGCTTTGGAGGAAAAGAAATTGGAAACAATGTTAGCTATAATTTCATTATGCTTACATAGAAGTAGCTGCTTCTGCATTCAAACGTGTTACTCGTAAATAAATTTACAGTTGCATTATGTATTTGTTATGCTCTTGGTCTCACTAGGTCTCTGTCTTCTACTATTTAGATGTTAATAGCATGTTCTCTCCTGCAGGTGACCATTGTGCAATACAAAGACAGCACTGAACAATGATTTTTAACTGTGATGAAACTCCAAATTCTGACTTGGAGCTTGTTATTTTAAACAATACTGTGTTTTGACTAAACTCTCAGTTGTTCAAATTAATCTGGTTTATTTTTAATGAAAGGTACTCCCGACCACCATTTGGGTAACAGGTTTTGGTGGGAGATAAGCATAAGCTCTATTGCATAGTCTCTATGACTGAGGGATGCAAGAGCACACCAATTTTTTCTCAAGATTCTATGTGGATCTATTTTGAGGGAGAAAAACCCAAAAATTTTCCTTTTGCATTTTAAAGCTTATTTAACACTTAGCATTACTTCATTTTCTTTATGTGGTACAGTATATTCCACTGCAAGACTCCAGTTAGTGTGGAATTAAAATGCCTTTATTAAGCTTTAAGTAGAGTGCATACCAAGAGCATCACACCAGCACTAATGAAACACAGGCCCTAGCACACCCAAAGTGAGATTGTTAATTCAGAGGTAACCAGAGCTGGTTCCTGCCTTTGTGTGTTTGGCAATTTGGAAGTCCCTGCAGTCAGTTTCTACCCATTTGCACCTCAGCCAGCAAATCTGGCAAATTAAAAGGCAGCAGACCTGCATCACATATGGGTGTGGATCAGTGAGCAACAGCAGCAGCAAGGATCAGGACAAGGTTCTGCAGAACCACAGTTCCCGTGGGGATTCTGACCACAGCACTTTCTGTTCTCCCAGTTGGCCACAGCAGGGACAGGGCCCGAGACCGCCCTGGCACCAAACACTTCCTGTTCCCACTGCAGGTGTGCAGCACCAGGACCGCACCAGGCACATCCCAACCCCAGCTGTCACCTGCTGACCCTTAGTCCTGCCTCTCCTACACAGGGACTATTAAATTCTGACATCATGACCTGGGGAAGAACACAGGGGCAAAATGACCCCAGGTCCCAACCCTGGGGACAGATGTCCCCAGGGTCATTTGTCCTTGCATTTGCTGAAAGGCAATTCTGAAACAAGTGCTGCAGGCTGTACCCACACACAGGACCACGAGGCAGGATCACTTCTGGAGAAAGGTAAAGGCTTTCTCAGAAACAGCATCCCACATCTTGCATGGGGACAGGGAGGGGAGGGAAAAGAACAGCTTTCCACTGATGGCAATGCCCTGGACCTTTCTGCATCTCCTAGCAGAGACACAGTTGCCATTCCTAAGCATCTTGCAGGTGCTGTCTGCTGCACAGAGGGAAAACACAGCATGAATTTAAAACAAATACAAATTTAAGGGTTTCAAGTTACGTTAGAAACCACTTTTTTTGTTGGTTTGATTGCTTAGCATTATCAGCCTGGATCTGTTCGGGGCCAAGCTTCTTGGAGAGCTTATCGCCAAATATGACATGTGCTTGAGATGCCAGTTTGCTCAGGATGTGGAGGGAGTTCCCACTCACTCCACTGGGAATGGCCCACCCAGGCTGTGCTGGAAGGCTGGGGCAACCCCAAGGCTGTGGACCTCAGCCACAGTAATGCAAATTTTCCCTTCCTTCCTCCTTTGTTTGTTTTCTTTTAACTTTTGGACATGACACCTAGTGCTTTCCTCAGGGAGCAAGGGCTCTATCCCAGGCCCCTCCAAGCAAAGGACACTTGAGCAGTGTCTAGTGCACAGGGATTAGCAAAAAAAAAAGCCCCACTCTAAGGAGAGAGCAGCCAGGTGAGGAAAATGCATCTCTGCAGGCAGCATGAGGGCAGGGGGCTGTGAGAGCCCACCTGCACTGCAAAGTAAGAGCAGCTATGGGCAGTGCCTTCACATCTCTAACACATCCTCCACCTGAATCCGAACTGGTCTTCCTTAGCCACCATGTTTACCAGCAGAGGCTCAAACCCAAGAGACATTCCACTCTTCCACACACTCCTAGCCAGCATCGTCGCTGGAAAGAGAAACCCCCAAAATACATCAGGAAAATCCCCTCCCATCTCACACTGATGTGGGTCTCTGTTGGAATCAAAACTCATGGACTGGCAGTAGGTCCAGATCACCACCTCTTCTGCTCGGGACCAACCCCACAACCACCTTGTGCTGCTCCTCACCCATCCAGCCATTGAACTCAGATAAGGAGAGTCAGGAAATGATGTTCAGGCTCAGAGAAAAGGGCTGTACTGATCTTCTCCAAGCACTTTGTTTAAACCAGTGCACCCTGAAAGATGCAGAGAAGAGGGATGGATCTGCCAAAGGCAGCTCGACCTCAATGTGTCCCCCTGTAGCTGCACTGTGGCCTGCCCACACACTTCCCTGGCAGCAGGTGAGCCTGGTCCAGAACCCAGCAATCCTGAATCCAGAGCTGTGCCTGAGCTATCACATTTAGGGAAACTTTCCATGAATGCAGACAAAACAAAAGTATCATGTAGTGCTTTAAAGTCCATCCTTGCCTAATCCTATTCAGAGCAGCTCTGGGCGGGGAGAGCAGCAACAACATAGGAGCTTGTGCACCCCTGTCCCACCACTGCTACCAGAGACACAGCTCTGGCAGCCCGCTCCCTCTTCCAAGGAGAGCAAATCCCAGCCTATTTGGCAGTCAGCCCTTTCCTTCAGAAACAAGCTGTCCTGGCTGGAGAGCTGGGAGCAACCAGCTGGATTTCTTCCAAAAAGCCTGGTCACAAAGCAACTGGCAGAAGCCTTAAGGGAATAAATTTTCTTGGCAGCTATCGGCCAACTGGCAACAACTCAATCCTTATCAGTGCATTTCCATGTGCCAGGGAGGAATGCAGACAGCACCCCCAAAGCCACACCTTTCCAAAGCACCTCTTCCCCAGGAAACTCAACAGGTATTATGATCAGATACTGTAATATCATCAGTTAAAATTTACACGTTTTAAAAGAAAATACTGGTAACTTGACGGTACTTCTGTGTCTGTGGGATCTGGTGGGATTTATTCCAGGTTTAGATTTTCTGACATGATGTGGAGTTTTATTACAAAGGCACAGGTATCAAATAAAACCAGCAACATTAGTTTAATTAAATAGCCTAATAAAAAAAATTAATGATCAATTTAGACTTTACATATTCCTCCCTTATTAAGAGACTAGTTTTTGTTTTTTGTTTTTTTTTTTTTTTTACCCCTCTGGAAAGGCTTTAGTGCAGTGATTATATAGCAACAGAAAAATAAACTAAAAAAGGCACAAACTTTTGTGTTTTGTTTTTCTTTCAACTTTTGCTAACACTTTATATTTGTCTGTTTTACTTCGGTTAATAAATCACTGAATGCAGCAAGAAAATATTCTGCCGATTTCTGTACACTATACAAGAACCCCTACCAACAGTACATTATTATTTCAGCTTCAGGAGAAATGTACAGCATAGAAAGACTTTTAAAAATATAGTGCCCCATACAGAAATTTTGTTAATTAAACTCATGGTCTCTTGCTACAGTGTCCTTCACCATCCTCATTACCCCCTTATTGCTGGGACACACGCTGGGACTCAGCCCCTCCGACTCCTCACAGGCTGGACTGAGCCAAGCACTGAAAGAGCAACTGGGGTTGTGCCAAGTGGCTCCTCCGTCCCCAGCATCAGTGACTGGCCCATGGCCCTGCAGGGATGGGCTGAGCCCCTCTGCTCTCTGTCAGCATCACCGGCCACGTCTCAGTGCTGGGAAAGCTTCCGGCTGGAGAGGAAAGGGCAGCTCCCAGTAGGGGTGGGACAGACAGCACCCCATGTCCAAGGTCTGTGCTGTCTGTCCCTCCATCTGCTCCAGGGCTCCTGTCCTCTCCACACACCCCAAGGCTCCTTCCTCCTGGGGCTCTCCTGCTGACTCTTCCATTGTATTTGCAAGCATGGTTAACACATGCTCTACCCCATCACCAATTCCATCATGATGAGGTGGGAGGGTTCCCCCCTCACCACACACATAATAATTGATAAAATAATAATTGTTTTTTCCCAGTAACTAAAGGGGTTTTCCCTTTAAATGTATTAGCAGAGCCAAACCCCTCTACCCACCGAAAATTAAGTGCAGCCAGAAATGGTTTTCTGTAATACCTCTGATACCACGCTTTAAAAATTAAAACCTACCAGTCTTCTTTTTCCCCAAGATGTAATTCATGCAAAGTTGCTATTTGTTTAAATAAGTTATAAAAGTTGATATCTCAGGCTAGAAGAAGCTGTAGTCTTGGTTATTCTTTAGTTGGCAGGCACTGTACATACATACCGGGTACAGACACATGCCGAATCTGCTTTGCATTGCTTTTTGCATTGTACAATTCACAAATCTGACATCATTAAAGCAGTTAATTACCGTTGATGGAAGGCTGCAGTGAGGCCATCTACATTTATCAAACAAGCAGCTGGTTAAGATAATAAGTACGCTCCCCCCCACCCCGGCACTCCCCAAAATGCTATTATCTGTCACACATTGCTTCTCTGAATTGGTGAGATTTGGTGCGCACATTAATGTGCAAATGTGTTGCCATAGGAACTGCAGCCTCCATTACGCCTCAACGACACCATTCAGCAAAAGCCAAAACTAAAAATAACAACAACAACAAAAAAATAACCCTTAAAAATAAGATGAAAACAAACAAAAACCCCCAAAAGGCAGCAAAGAGAAAGTCCAACGCACATGCGGAGTCTGGCCCAGGACTGCAGGTTACGCGTGGCTACGGAACAGCGCAGGAGATACTTAGGTTTGATCTTAACTTCACACTATGGTACAATGGGGCTCAGTTCAGCCGGTCCGAGTCTGTGCTGGCTTAGGAAGGAGGGGGAGGTGGAGAGGAGTCGTGGTTACCGGATGCGCCCAGGGTCTCTCAGACATTTGGCAGAATGAGGCACATCCAAAAAAAGTGCAACACCAGTGCCGTGGTGGCAGTGCGATGTGTTTGAGTGCGTGCACGCGCTTTCCTCTTCATGCATTGTAGCAAGCAGGTTGGGGCCGGGGGGCAGGGCGTGCCCCCCACCTTTTCTCTGAAAACTATTAACCAGTAGATTACGGTAAGAGGAATGCATATTCTACTTACTGGTGTGTGAAATACTGAAAACTGCATTCAAGTAATATTTCTGCACTATTATGAATGCATCACTATGTTATCTTACACTTGGAAAAGGAGAGGACTATGTACACCAGAGCAGTTGTACTATTTTGCAGTAAGTTTCTGTGCTTTACGGAGGTACCTGGGAAGGAGAGGCCGCTGCTCTGCTCCGCCGGGTCGCAGGACTCCCAGCACCACCACCTACAGCATGCGAGGAAGGGGCGCTGCTCGGCCGGCCCATCGAGCTGAACGGAGCAAACCAAAACGTGACGTGAGGGTACAAAAACTCTAACCCAAAACTGGCAAATCAACGGTGATGAGAAATAGAAGGGTAATTTATTATTTTTGAAGGGGGAGGAAGGGGGGAAAAAATACTTTTTTGTTTTGTTTTGGTTGGTTGGGGGCTTTTTTATTCTTCCCGCAGCTGCAGGCGGTAGCGGTGGTAGCGGACCTGGAAAAACATTCTCTCCAGTAAGGAGCGTGTCATCCCTGGCAGGGCATAATGTTCGACAACACCCACGTGCTTGAACCCCAAGGACTCATAGAGCTTGTGGGCTGCCATCTTCACGGCCGTGGTTCCCAGCACGACAGAGGAGTAGTTGTTGAGCATGGCAAACTCCAGCACTTTGCGGCCCAGGGCCTTGGCAATCCCTTTGCCGCGGTAGTTGGAGTCAACGGACATGCGGCGAAGCTCCACGGTGTTGTCTTCCTCGTTGCCCCGTGCTGCCACGATCCCCACTACGTTGCCGTCCAGGACGGCAACCCAGAAGCAGGAGCCTGTGGGAGATAAAGCAGCACATGTAGTCACTGGCCACCCTGGATGGATAAATGCCCATTGCCAAACACACATCTGGGAGCAGGGTCCAAAATCACCGGTCACACATGGGGACAGGTGACCTCCATAAGTAAGGACCAAACTCTCTTTTCCCTTGACAGTGTGAAGGAAATGTTTTCCCAAGGAAAATGCACAGGGGCTACAACCTCCTGTCAGGGAGTTGTAGAGAGTGATAAGGTCTCCCCTGAGCCTCCTCTTCTCCCGCCTAAACAACCCCACTCCCTCAGCTGCTCCTCACAGGACTTGTGCTCCAGACCCTTCACCAGCCTTGTTACCCTTCTCTGGACATGATCTCAACATCCTCCCTAAGCTGAGGGGCCCAGAACTGGATGCAGTACTCAAGGTGTGGCCTGACCAGTTGCTTAATCATCACTCAAGAAAGCCACTGTTCAATACAGCAGCCAACCATGGGCACTGACAGGTCTCTTGCCCAGATAAAAAGCACTGACTTTCAGTGCTCTGGAGCAATATGTCTTCATCCAGAGGAAGAAGACCCCATGACAGGAGAAAACCCTGGTGCAGGCAATGGCCTTCTTCCTGGGTGCTAAGCAGAAGAGAACCTGACTTGGGCAGCAGCTCCATCTTCAGCACCAACTCTGACTACTGCTCCAACCCAAATGCACGGCACATCTCTGTAAGACCAGAGTTACACAGCCCAGGGGGGGCAAAGGACCACCCTTCCTCAAAAACCAGGGGGAAACATGAGTAAGACAACTCAGAGTACTTTGTCACTGGAGGAGAGCAAAGCATGGGGTGGTAGAGGCGCCTTTGCAGCTGCTGCCTGCAGGACAAATACACCTTGTGACTCTATGAAACCATTTGAAAGAGATGCCCAAGGTCTTCCCCGCTTCCCTGTGGCACAGCTCAGCTTCCAAGGAAAAGCTGGGTACAAACAAGGCGTGGGGAACCAGCCCAGGTTCACCTCAGCACACCAGGCTCATCCCCACATTCAGAGGAATGCGCAGCTCCAGCCATGCTCTCTCTTGTTCCACTGCAAGCAATCCTTGTGCTGCTGCTATCTAGGCCAACAGCTAATTTTTAAAACACCAGGGCCCATTTTGACCCATTTATCATGAGCAGTTAAGGTGTCTCTGGTCTGCTGCCGCGTTGACAGTGCAACTTGTTCTCCAGCACTCACTTGGATCTCAGAACGTGATTTATTCAGACATGACCCCAGATGAACACCTACAAGCACTGAAATCCAGCAGCCGCCCTCCCTCTGCGTACAAATCACAGGGTGGAGAGCTCACTGCTGGTTTTAACCTGCTCATCACGTGGTGGCTGAGCCCAATTCACTTCCCAGCCCATCCATCACACCTCTGGGCACACAGCGAGCACACCAAACATCAGGACCACAGTGATCCTCACCCTACATTCATGGCCACTGCTCCTGTGGCGTAGTCCCAAAAAGGAGGTTCGGGAATTTTCCCATGCTTGGGGAGCAGGGGTGGGATGCTTCCCTGGGGCCCCAGTCCTGAGGCAGCCCTCAAAGGTGCCACAAAGGAGCCATCAGCTGGTGTCCACTGAGCCGCAGCTGGTGGCACAGCAGTCACATCCCCCTCATCCAGGCCCATGCACAGCAATTCCTCCTGGAGCTGCTTCCTCAGCAAGTCTGCCTCATTTTCCGTCAAACCAGAGATACAACCTAGGTTCCTCTCAACCCGAGGTTACACAATTGCTTCCACGACTGCTTCCCACTTTTATTCCTTATTTTCTCTTCTTAGCAAGCACCTCTTCTCTGTGCCCACCAAACCTGAGAGGCTGCTAAAGCTCACTCAGCAACACTTCCCACATTTGTAAAATGGCACGTTTCTGGTACTTTGAGGTATTCTGAATATTTAAAACCCAAATCTGGACATACCCACTACAGCAGAGCCACCAAACCCTTCACATTCCCAGCCCTTCTAACCATCCTCTCCATACTCCCACACCTGTCCATCCTAGCAGGAACTGGATCCGGTTGCAAGCAGCATGACACCAAACCTGCACTCCTTGTTAGATTTTACTTACAATTTTAAAGCTTAATTATAATGATTTTGAATTCAACGTGAAAAGAAATAGTATCTGGCACATTTCCCAGTGTGTGTTGTGCACACAACACTTATAATTAGCCACAGACAGGACACATCTGCTCAAACAATGCGAGTTGTATTCAGATCTCGTTTACACCAGTGCCATCAATCCCCAAGACTTCTACCCTGCTGTCCTCCTCATGTCTGTGTCTGCTCCAAGGATCACCAGCAGCCAGATCCTTCAGCCTACTAAAGACACCTCAAGTTCCCAAAGGTGGCTACAAGCCCTGGAACAGTTTTCCCCCATGGGGTTGTCAAATCCCTCCTCGGGCAGCTGCATCCCATTCAGATGGGGATTTGCTGCTGAAAGCTGTCTTGGGATCACATCACAAGCTGCTGACCTTGGGATGAGACTTCCCCTCCTCCTCTGGGAAAACCCTCCAGTTTCAGAGCAAGAATGCTGAAGGTCCTCCCCTCAGATTGCTTTTTACCTAGACTCAACTAGATGACCTCTAAAGGTCCTTTCCAATGCAAACTATCCTATGATTAGGATAGTTTGGGTTGGAATGCCAGCCAGCTGCAGCTCCTCACCATATCCACTCTTCCAGCAGCAGTGTGGAAGCACCCTGGAAAAACCATTGCCACACCCCAGGGCTGGGAGGGGGTCTCCTCCTCACCTTTTCTGGACTGAGGATATCAACTCAGAGCACGGCTTGTTTTTGCACTTTTTTGTACCTAGGATGAAACAAAACTAACTTCATCTCAGCTGTCAGTAATGAGCAACAGCCTTGTTTGCAGTGCTATTATTAGCAAGAGCTGACGTTTTACTCTCTCACATGCTATCTGAAAATAATCACTGCTGTAAAGATAAACACAGACCCTGACAGCTACAACTCTCCCTGCCCTTCCAGATACTCATCTTGTGGCAGCATCTCTGTCTTTGCCTTCACCCTCACTTGCCTCCATCTTCTGTCAACCCATCACTGTGGTCATCCAAAGCTCTTCCATCTCACTCCAGGATCGGTTCTTCATGGACATCTTACATTTAACCACAGCTGCCCTGTGAACACCGCTCTGAAGCACTGGAGGCACTTGGCAGAGGCACCAGCTGTTTCCCGCCAAACACCGAGCACTCTCCCCTGCCTCCTTCCAGGCTGCCAAAAGCAAAAGTGAGGAGAAGCAGCCACGGAAAACTCACTACCACCTTCCTCAGCTCTCTCCACTCCCTCAGCTTCACCACGCAATCTTGACATCAGGAACTCAAGTCAAAAGATATAATTTTGAAGAATTTTTTTTACCATTAGGGTGGTGAGGCACTGGCACAGGCTGCCCAGAGAAGCTGTGGCTGCTCCACCCCTGGAGGTGTTCAAGGTCAGGTTGGATGGGGCTTTGAGCAGCCTGGTCTGGTGGAAGGTGTCCCTGCCCATGGCAGAGGGGTTGGAACAAGATGGCCTTTAAAGGTCTCTTCTAAGCCAAACCATTCCATAAAAAGAGCAACAAGCCACCTTGTGATGCACACACCTATGAAAAAGGCACAAAATGGCTGTGAACCATTGAGTGCCAAGGAACATGATTTTGGCTTGCTCATGCTTCACAGCAAGGTCAGACATGGTTCCTCAGGGCCTGAAAGCGCACAAGATTGCACTGTCTTTCTGCTCTAAATTTAAGGATGATTCCCAGCTTTTGAAGACCAAAGAGGGCATTCTTCTAATCCATCCACCCATCCCCACAGCACAGGGCTGCCCTCAGACTCCACACACCACTGCTGGCGCCACATCCCAAGGATGTCCCCGCAGCGGTGGCACCACACTGGCCACATATCCTCCACTCCTGCTGAGGAGGACATGCCATGCAATCCTCTGGCTGTGCCTGCAAGCCTCCTCTCCCACCCTCCTCCACTGTCATGAGCTGCGCAGCTCTCCCCCACGCAGCCGACGAGGATGGATGGTGGGTGAAAATAAATTCATTTATTTTTGCTGCAAATTCTTCTACACCTTTTGATGAATAAAAGGCCGGTGGGTGGATGGGTGGAAAGACTGGAGCCAAAAGCAATAGCAGAGTACTGCTAGGAGGGAGGGGGGACAGAGACATCAGCCTTCCTCACCAGCATGAGTCCCACATGACTGACTGTTGCGGGTTCCAACAGCTTTCCTAAGCCCTCAGCATGCAGGGACCACTACCTCAAGCCCCAGAATTGTGTTCTCTGAAAAAGCAAAGCTCAATCTTCCATGTACTTTTCAAATACATTGTTTTCTAGAAAATTCTAGTATTCCCACAAGAGCAGGCAAAGCTTTGCTGCCCCCAAAACTTCCTGAACTCACACCTGGGTCCTCCCTAGTGCCAGCACCCACACACTGTGGGGTGAGGGTTGAGACAGGTAAAATTTATCCCTGTTTTTCTTAGGGCTGGAGAGAGGACAGAACAGCTCCTATGGCCACCACCAGCTGTTGGTGCCAATTTTGCATGGATGCATCCCTGTGGCAAGGAGTTTTCCTTGGAAGCTCAGCACAGGGCAAGGACAGAAATCTTGCCCAGAAGCACACTAGTCTTCCCTCTTTATCTTCAGGGGTGGCACTGTTATGTACACAGCCGACCTCTCATTAATTCTTAGAGGCTTATGTGTGGAACATAATTTCTAGCCAGACATGCAACTTCTCAAGGCAATATCCCTTCAAGCAGAGACTGTGACTTTCAATTCTGCTTTGGCATGTCACAGAAACACAAATGTGAGCAATTCTGCTACTGGCTCAAAGCTGTCACAGGTGATGTCCCTGGGGCATCACCCAGATGAGGGGACTGGCAGAGACACTCAGCAATTTCCATCACCACTGCTGGGAACCCACCAGGACAGCACCAGCTCATATGCATCCTTACAGCAGAGCCAGGAAAGCATCCTGTGCAGGGCAAACATCCCTCGCCTACATTTTTCCCCAGGCAGCTATGAAGGGGCAAAAAGAAAGAAAAAAATCCAAACACCAAAAAGCTCAAAATAATTTCTGTGCATAGGACAGGGTCTGCAATTGCCTGTGTGCCTTGCTCTTAATATACCTACATAAAGACTTGCCAAAAGTGACAGGCTTGCTAATCCCAGAGATCCAAATGCCCCCTGACCCTTCCCTGTGACCCCCTGACTGCAGCACAGCCTGGTGTGACACCACCACACAGAAACACTGGCACAGAGGAGGAGCAACACACTGTCACATGACAGAGCTTCAAGTATTTGCCCTTGCAGGCACTTGTTCAATCTCCTGTGCCATCTTTTGGCGTGATTTTGGCTAGAACAGCAGCTCCTTGTGCCAAGCAGGGGTGGTCTGAGCAGGACAGTACAGAAGGAATCAGGACCCAGTGCAGAGCCACTTTTACCTATTCACCAATAACCTGTTAAAAAGCCCCAAATTCAGTGTCTGGGCTCTCCTCCTGCCAGCATTATTTATATATATCACTTTAAGAGAGACAGGCTGTACATGGCAGCAAGTGGACAGAGTCCCCAGCCCACAGCTGGCTGTGTATTGCTGATGCCATTTAAATTCCTGCCCTTTTATGCTGTCTGGGTTTTGAAGAAGGAGAAGAGGAACTACCCAGCACTTGAGGCAACTCTCCCTCCTCCTTCCCCTCCATCCTCAGTGAAACACGGGGCAGAGCAGCCGAGTTACATCAGCATCAAGGGAGGAAGGAGGCTCTTCTGGGGACAGCTTGTCTGCCGTGATGTGAATGCTGCCTGCGGGAGGAGGTTAGGGCACAGACGTGGCACATCGACTGCCACCCAGCCAGACACAGGCAGCCTGGGTGCAGGGACTAACCAAGGACAGGCAGCAGCTGTCCCTGTCACTGACTGCAACTGCCCAGCTAGCCAGGATGGGGAGGGATTTTTGTCTGTGTTTATGAGGCATGCCATTATCCTATTATCCCTCCTTACCTCCATCTTTCCCCTGTGTTGAGTTTCTCTCCTTTCCACTTTTCTAGTTTCCCTTGGTTTCAAGCAAGGCTGCATGACAGCTCCCACAAGTTCTGCTAGTAACTCTACACTTGACTTCAGTTAAAAGGCATTCCTGGAGGGCTCCTACAAAACAATGGCATTTTAGTGTGGTTTATGGCTACAGAAACTGGGTGAGATGCGAGAGATCCTGACACTGACACTCCTGACATCCATGAGCATCCCTGTGCACCAGACAAGGTCCAGGCGTGGGGGAGCAAAAACGTGTCGGGACGAAGGAATTATTCATGCATGAAATGAGAAATGCTGTGGGACGTCTTCCTCCCCATCAATAACTCCACACAATCTACCACTGCAGGACACATTGCCCTGTTATAAATAATTCCCTGCTGGAAGAGCACAGGGCAGTGCATCTATATGCCGAGGGTGGGTGACATCCCTTGATTCATGGAGCATCTGGGCAGCAAGCAATGAGATCACCCACACAGCATGAAAAGAGATGGATGATTTGGTTCTGAGCAACCAATTCATCTACTACTCCATCCACCTTCTTTTCCATCCTTGCCACCTTTCACCTGTGTTGTTACCAAGGGCTGAAGGTACTTGCAACAACCCCAAAGCTCAGGCAAAGCCTCTGGAATTGCAAGCAGCAGGGAACCAGTGGGATGCCAGTGACATCCAGCATTCAGTCTGCAACACAGCCACAGTGCAGTTCCATGGACACTTGCTCCTGGTAGCAAGAAATGCTGTGACCACAATCCACACCACAGCAGTGGATCTCAAACTGCCCCAGGAGACAGGAGTTCAGAAGTGGCCTCTGAACTGATAAACCTGAGCACGAAATGAGAGACAGGATGAAGGGTTTTTGGACGGCAGGCAACAGCTGTCCTAAGCATCAGTGCAAACCCCAAACTGTATTTGCATTCAGAGCGGTGTACACTGTAACATGCCAGTGCTGATAAATCTGGAGCAGCAGCACGTGCTGCACAGGTGATGGTCCCACTGCAGCTTTCCCTGCACCTGGGGGTGGAAAGGGTGGTGGGGTTGCAATTTAGAGTAACAGTGCGAAAACTTTCGTCAGTGTCTGCTCCATGCTTTCTGATGGAGCTGGTCCAGCCTCAAAAGCACCCAGCTACTTCAACACTTTGGGGTGCCAAAGCCCCCAGAAAACCCCTAAGATGTTGATGGCTAGCTACAGTTTACTTTCACTCTAATATTTTGACAGGAAAAAGGAAAAACACATCCTGCAGTAAAGGGACTTCAGGAAGTGGCCAGGCTGTCACCTCCTGCTGTCACTGCTGGGCATTTCTAATGCCATAACCCAGCAGGCATTTCTAATCATCTTAAAACCTTTGCTTTAAACCTCACCCCGTTCTTCTGAAACACCTCTATGACAGCTCCTGCCCACGCACCTTACTCCTGGCAAAGCTTTGCGAGGACCCAGCCTGGACGCCTGGATCAATGCAAGCTGTTAGTGGACGAGCCCCATGTCAGCACTTCACTGGTTGATTTTACAAACAGGCTTAAGTCCCGTGGGGCCCAGAGTGACACCACGTGTGACAGCACCCGAGGGGGTGCTCAGCAAAGCCCCAGGAAGTGCTCAGCACAGTGCAGGAACAGGCTTTTGATGAGACAGCTAGAAATCGAGGCAATGCTGCAGATGGGATAAAGACAGCCCTTCCAGCACATTTCAGAGGGTGCTATATTAAGAAGTGTAACAGCAGGACTTTAAAATCTTCTGTCAGGCTCTTTTTGCTGGCCATGCTGCACCTTGAAAAGCAAAGACTGTAATAAAGACAATGTATAACAACCGTTCAAGAAAAAGCTGCTGAAGCAGTTGTGGGGGATTAGAAGTAGCCTGGTTATCTGGGACAGATTTAGCCTGGCCCATCACTCTTCTCTCTGCTGGTGAAAAGAAGGACATGACACAGAGAAAGGAGAGACAAAACCAGGGATGTAGCAACCAGGGTCTACCTGCTGCTGGGTCATCAGGAGAAAGCACATATTGAGAAACCAGGCAGTGTCTGTGGTTTTGGCATGTGAGCAATTGTTATCGATAAGCAAAGAATTAAACAGCTTAAAGGAGTGGATAAAGACCAGGATATGCGATTTTGGCCTGGCATTGTCCTCAGGGCAGATGCTCCTTATGCATGTAAAATATGCACTAAGCCAATCAACTGCAGAGTCAGGCCTTAAGTAAGCCTACCTTCTAGAATTCAGACTGGTTTTTAGTTAGAAGTTTTAAAGAAAAAAGAAATCAAGCTCTTCTGCCAGCTTTGCTAGCCTGGGTCATGCCAGCTCCAAAAGACTGATGTGACAATTAGCTCCTTGTTAGTGAAATTAGTTTACAAGATCAAATGTGCTGCTGGTTGTGTTTTAAGCCAGCTCCTTGAAAGGACATTGTTAAGGCTTGGTCTCCATCTTCTACATCAATCTTTCACTTCATGGCTTTATTGCTTTCAAAAGGTACTGAATTTGCCTTGCAGCAATTTTCACTTCCAAACATTGAACAAACTGGAAAATCTACAATTATTGGATGTCCTAGAATTCATTACTTGGTGGCTGACTTTTACTTTATATGCTTTACTGTAAAAAGGGACTGAGCAATAACCACTGAACAGCTTTCTTTAGCTTAGCAGTTGGCCAAGCCATAAATCAAACAGGAAAACGGACAGAATCAATCTGATTTTCACCATCCATCACTACTTTTCTGTCTAAATTTAGCCAAGGCGCCCTTTATTCAAAAGAAGTGCCTGTATCTACACAGGTATTGCACCAAATGCTTCACAGCAAAGGGAGAAACAAAGGTTCATTTACTTAAGGTTAAATAATAAATGCAATTCTGAGCTCTACAAAGACTACCAAGCAATTTTATGCTGCTCTGAGGTCAACAACCTTTGAGATGAGTCACTCTTCAGGAGAGCCCTTCTGCAAAAGACCACATCTAAAGCCTACAGAGCTCACTGCAAACTACTCCTTTCAGTCAGGAACAAGGTAGGTAAGATGAATTGCACCCAAGATACAAGTCCAAACTTTAGATATGGCATAATCATGCATCAGGACAGAATAACTCATCTGTGCCTCTAAGATCTTTAAATCAGAGTCAAAAAGGAGGCTAAGAGGTGCCTCCCCTAAAAGGTAGAAAAGGGAGCAACTAAGAACATTTGCATATTTAAAAAGTGACAGGAAAAAACCAAACAATAAACCAAGTCATGTAAGGGGTGCATATATTCAACCAAAACGTGATGCACAGCATGTTTTCAGTGCTTCTGAGCATGGTTTTAACTCCCTTAGCACATTCTTGCCGCTCTCATGAGTCTCTAAATGAGGACTTTTCTACCACAGCAGCCAAGGAGCGACAGTGACAAGGCAATATTTGTGATGCAGGAACACCGACCAGAAAAGTCTCAGATCCCAGGGCAGCTCCTCCGCTTTCCTTCCTGGGACAAACTGGGAACTGACAGTCAGCGACTTGCACTTCACAAGCCCTGCACAGCATAGAGGAGCTACCTGGGTACTTTCCTCACACCAACAATAAATATGGCTCTGCTGCACTCAAAGCCTTTCCTTCTGCACATGGCAGTGCTTTCACAAGAATCCTACCTTGTTGCTAACACAGTGAATCAAACCTCCCTGACCTCTAACTTTTCATAATCCATAGGAGTGAAACGGCAGTCACAAGGAGTTATATTTTCTCTGAAACCATTACTCAATACTGAGGAAGATGTCAGGAAATCAGGGCACAGATTTCATACAAACTACAGGCTGAAGTCAGGGGCTACATGGCTTGATCTCCATAAGCCTATTGCAAGCAATAAATATTTCCTGTTTCTAGCACAACATCTTGAAATGGTGTTGCACACACAACCTTCCCAGAGCACAGGCATCCAATAAGGACACCACTTACCAGCTGGGACAAACCCACCCTATCACCAGCTGCTACATCAAGACAAGCCCCCAAAAGCCATTACAGTGGATTGGGAAGAGCTCAAGAGGAGAGGAGTGAGGGTGGCTCACTACCTCTGTCTTCCCCAGCCACTCACCGAGGGTACTCATTTGGGTATTTCTCACTGGACCAACCCTGTCTGACCCCCAAGCACCTCGTCAAACCTATTCCCCTAACCTCTGGGGAAGGACGCCATGACTAAATAACAGGGAAACTGGGAAAGATAATCAAGTTGGTAAGGAGAATCAGGCTTGGGAGAACCAGCCTCAGGCTTTCTGCCCTGTTCCCATCAAGGCAGCATGTTGTCTCTGCAGAGATGCTCATCCTTTCATGGAAAGGGAAGAAAAAAAGCAGTTTCCATCTGCAGCATGCCAAGAAACAAGGCCCTTCCCTTGGAACAGGGTCTGACGTACTTCTGACATCCAAGGCTAGAGGCAGCAACACGACTAATGCTACAGTTTGAGGCAAATCCAACTCCTGACCCATATAAATAAATGAATAAATAACTATCAAACCTCTCTGGAAGCAAATCTGAGTATTCTTGATGTGCTTTAAACACCATCACACTTCTAACAGTGGAGGACTTCTTAGAGCAAAGACTCTCTCCCTACAACACACCAACCAGCCTATCCCACTCAGGAAGAGCAGGAAAGGAGGCCCTTTCCCCACCACACCCTCAGGTGTTCCCCACCTGAGGCTGAATCTGACCTATTGATAGCTGCAGGCACCTCCTGGTATCTGCACCTTCCCTCATCTCCAACCCAACCTTCAACCAGGTGGGTGGTGACTTCCATGACCAGGCAGAACCAGCAGACAGCATACCCCTGCTTTCTCATCCCCCTGTGTTTGTAAAGCTTGGTTTTGGGAGATGCTGAGCCCTCCTGACGTGGTATCTGAGGGTCCTCAGCCCTTCTGAGGCAACTGGGACAGCCAGGACTGCCAGGGACACTACTGCAATGAGTGCTCTCTCCTTGAAGATAAGCACAGGCCTTTTTCCAGCAGGAGAAGCCTGTGAAGGCAACCTACCATCCTGCAGGTTCCACCTCCTCATGGCCATCCCACCTCAGCTTCCACTGTAATGAACACCTTTCTTGCCTGCAGCCCTCTTCAGGGCTTCTCCAGATTTACTGTGAATATGTAATCCCTGGGAGCTGCTATATTTATCCCTAACTCAGCAAAAGCAAGCCCTGGGGTAAGGTTGCTCCAGTGTGTCCCACCTGTGCATGCCAAGGTAAAGGGCTGCCCCACACCCACTCTGCTGAAGCCCTACAAAGCAAAGAGGACAAACACTGCTTCAGAACACCCCCTTCTGCCAGGAGTTATAGAATCCTACAATGATTTGGGTTGGAAGGGACTCTGAGGATCATCTATCTCCAATCCCCTGCCATAGGAAGGAATGTCTTTCAATAGAGAAGGGTGCAGACCCCAGCAAGGCCTCCCAAGCAGCTGGAGTCTCCATCACCACACTTGCTTCAGCCTTTAACTCTGAGCAAACCAGTGGCAATACCCCATGTGAAGCCAGAGCCCTGCCATGGTGCAGAAAAAGCACACATCTGGATGTCTGCTCTTGTTCAAGCCAACGTGTTTCTACATCCCCCTCCCAGCACATCAAAGCCAATGTGCCTTGGGTATAATTCTACTGAACCCCACTAGTCCAGACTGAAACAAGCACATTTATTTAACGTGGCAGTGCAAGAAAATTCCACATCCATAAATACACGAACATCTGTCAGGCTGGGCACAAACAATGGACCTGCTGTGGATGATGCATTAACAGAAGATGAAAATTACATGTGTAAATCTCTACATCTCTCAAACTAAAAAAGAAAAAAACCCCAAACTTTGCCACACGTTCAGACTACCACGCCAGAACAATCAGGCCAACAAGTCCCTACCAAAGCCTAATCCAGATCTCCTGTGATAGCATCCATCACCACCTTACACCCCACATCACGTGAACAGGGCTCCTTTGAGCCTCAGCCTCAATACCAGTCACAGGAGCTGGAAATTTGAAACACGTCTGTGAAATGAATTATTGGAGTGAGTAGGTAACAGGCCATGTTTCATTCCATCAGGAAGACACGTGGCAAATGAAGGGCAGGCTGCTCAGGGCTAGTGAAAGCAGACACCTTCACGCCGTGCACCCTCAGACTGAGGCACGCTCATTCACAAAGGACCTGTGGAAACAGGATCGACTTACAAATACGAACAGCACTACAGCAACCAGAGCCAGAAGAGATGCAAATCCACACAAAACTGGGTAGAACTGCAGTATTTTGAGGATCTGTTGGATTTTCCCAAATACAAAGACAACACTAAACCCCCTGTATCTGATGCTAAGACATGCCAGAATGACCAAGAGCAGGTTCACAGCTACAACTCC
The DNA here is from genome assembly GCF_020740725.1 of Corvus hawaiiensis. Lineage (NCBI taxonomy): Eukaryota > Metazoa > Chordata > Aves > Passeriformes > Corvidae > Corvus > Corvus hawaiiensis. Next base: position 8,922,352 of record NC_063217.1, on the reverse strand, counting down.
TTTTTCCAATGCACCAGTATTCCCTAAAACATCATAAATTCATCTTGCAGGCAGCTGATAGCATATACAGCAAACCCAAGGTTTACCACCATTTATGTCACAGGCCTCCTGTAACTATCCAAAGAGCACTTGGACCTATACTGCCCCTAAGTATAGGCTAAACTCCCAGCAAGAGACAAGGGATTTAAGCCCATGATTAAGTTAAAGCAAATGCTCCACTGAATCTTTAAGCCAAACTGTCCCAAGAGTTCAGTCTCAGTGAACGTGGGGGGTTTTGTGAATATTTTTTTAGAATTTCACTGAAATCCTCTTTAGCTATTTGAGTTATCCATGAAAAATATTCCCACTTCTCAAGAATCCTTGCAGATGCTTTGATGTTTTTCAGACTACTGATGGCTCAAAAAAAGCCCCGTAAAACCCAATGATGGCTTATTCCGAAACAAAAATCACTGTCCGAGAGGCACAGCTTGATGTTATCCCCTGAACACTGACAGCTTCTGAAACCCCACCAGACAAAGATTTTCATAGCCATTAAGTGAATCTAATTGACTTTACAAGCAGCAAAAGCTTGAAAAGGTGTTTTACAAAAACCCCTTTTAAACAACTTGGATTAAAAAAAAAAAAAAAAAAAAAAAAATCACTCATTAGCATCCCTATTGTACAATAACTTCTTCCCCACTTGCTTTCTCTCTTTTTCAACAAATCGCACCACTAACGATGTAGTTCCACCAAGGAGGACTTTACCAGGATGCACTGCTGTTCAGCAGCCAGGTATCTGCCGTGCTTCTATTGCACTGCCTCTCACTAACCATCATCTGAATTAGCACTTAGAAATGGCAGGTGCTCCAAACCAGGCTGTTTTCAAAAGCTTCTCTTTGCAGTTCTACTATTTAACATTATTTTAAATAGGAAGAGTACAGATTTAGGTCTTCCCTGGATTCCCACTAGAAGTGTTACACAGTGTTTCTGATGCTGTTATCTAGATCCAGGGAGGATGAACAGATTTGGCACCTCCAAAAAAAGAACAAAAAGCCCTGGTCTCAGCAAATTAAGTGGTTGGGTTTGGGTTTTTTTTTCTTGTGCACTTTGACTGCAATAGCAATTTTATACATCCTGTTAAAATGGGAAGAATTAGGTTTGTAAGAAAAGTCATAGGGGAAAAGATCAATGGATACATCTGGAAGTGATGTGGGTCAGCTGCTCTAAAGAAGGTGTAAGAAATGTTGCTGGCAGTTCATTTGCCTTTAGGTAAAATGTTCTCCCTCCACCATTGACACGTGGGTTTGTGCACTGATGCACTGTTTTCAGCGTAGCAGACACAATATCCCACTGCTGCTGACTTCTATTTATTTTCTCATCTTTGTTACTCTGAGTCTTCTACCAAAAAAAAAAAAAAAAAGTACTTGCACTCACCAGGCAAAATATCTGAACAACAAACTAAAAAGAAGGAAGTACATATACAATGAAATTAGGTAAAGGCACATAAGCTGAAAAGTTTGATGGAAGGAAGGGGAAAATCAGAGATACAGAGGAATCCTGGGTATGGGACCACCCCCCATGGGAAATGCCAGAAGTGATGAGTGAAGCAAGAACTAGACCAGACCAAAAATCACTGGAGAATTCAACACAGGGATGGACAAGATAGCTGAGCAGAATTCAAAGGAATGCAAGTATTGCAGTTTGACCCAAGACTGGAAATGTGGGATACAGAACTGCTGTGCTAGGGGATGAAAGAGGGGGGGGAAAAAAAGGAAAAAAAAAATAACTCAGAGAATCACTGTTGGTTATCTGATAGCTGTTGAAGTGAGTGTTGAATGCAAGGTGCACTGAGGAGCTACTCATGACCAGACAGCTGGCCCAGCATCCCTCATTTCAATTAGCAGCACTAGCACAGAGCCCAAGAGCTGCAACTGTAAAAAGCAAACAAACTTGCACTGCTGATGCCGGTTTCCAAGTCAGGATTCGAGCACGCTGGCAAGAGAGAGTGGGAACAGCTTGTATAACAATGCCTGGTGATCGAGAGTAAATCTAGGGAAGCATCTTACCTAAAAATGCAGTTTTTGTCAATGCAAAACAATTCACACATTTGTCCTGAATTCACCAAAGGTAGAAAATGAAAGGCAGAGGAAAGCCAGGCTGGCACTAATCCTGCACAGAGTTCAGCCCCCAGCATCGCTGGCCGGGACACTGGCACACAGCTCAGTCCTCCAAGGATCACAGGGGGTGGATGCCCCAGCAGCCAGGGCTTCAGAGATGGACCCCCTCAACACCACTTCAACTACTACCATGTATAAAATACCTAAATATGTAATTCAAAGAGGGCCTGGGATGCAGGAAATCCCAGCACCGATGCAGTATAGATTTAATAGTGCCACACAAAGAGGGACCTGCCTGAGGGGTAACAAACACTTAACCATATCTTGCCTCTATCACAATCAGTATTTTTAAGTATACACTTGGGTCTGACCTGTGCTTCTTAAGGAAAGCTGCAACAGAGCCAGCCATTCCATTTTGGGCTGAAAAAAGCATTACATCCCCCACGAAACACAGATCCATGCTTTGTCATAGTGAAAAAACAGAGAGGGAGTAGTAAATTAGTTTAGTTTGGACCAACATTATCCTCCCTTTTACTTTCCAGCTCCTGAACTGAAAAATCATTTTCTCACAAAATCTCTGGATTTCAGTTTTGCCGCTTGGATAAGTCCTAGAAACAACACATGAATTTTAAGTGACAAATATTACTTGCAAGTTACAATTTCAAGCAGGACACACTGTGGTGGGACTAATGCGTTGTATTATTCCATTAGCGTTTACACTGTTGCAAATCCCATTTAAAATAACAATATCTCATGTAGCCACTTAAAAATACAACTGTAATACATGCTTCCCATTACCAATTTTGAAATGTCTCCTTTCACTCACAGAATCCCATAAAGCAGAAGCCCAGCTTGGCACTAAGCCCTGCGAATCTCAGGTCTACCTTTTAGGATTATCCTGTAAGAAATATAATTTTTGGTTTTTGTAAGAAAACACTATTCAAAGTTATAGAAGATAATGAATGATATTGTATATGCTGTCATAAATTGTTAATTGATTGCTGGGGCCCAATGGGTCAATAGATGACTTAAAAGAATGGCTCAAAGCCATCTGTAACAGATACCACAGCTTGAACCTGGCTCTGACCAGACCACTATGAACTAATTTTTGATGCATCCTTAATAAAGGACATGAGGCTTCTTGGCAATTCCCTGTGGCCCCCTTACCGAAACACAAAACCAAACAGAAGAACCCAACAAAATAAACAAAACCCAAAAAACCCACAAACCCCCAAATCCTATTATTTGGTTACAAGGAATAAATTTGTCAATAGAAACTAGGTAAGACATGCTGCTATCTTTGGATTTTCTTTGACTCCTTTCATTAGCCACCTGTCAGGATAACAAAACAATGCCTTAGCTTTCTACAGAATGGAAAAAAAATAAAAGGGAAAAAGAAAATCTAAAAATATGCTTTGAAGCTCCCTGTTTTGCTGATGCAGAAAGTAACAACAAAGGCTCATACATCCCTCAGCTCATCACAGAGCCAGATACCAGCAAAACTCTCTAGCTCTCTCTTTTTGCAGTAGTCTGGAAGGGAGTAGCATCAAGCATGTGATTATTTGCAAGAGGTCCCCAGCACTGCATTACCAAAATAAAACCATGCGCTCTGCAATACACCAGCAAACAATGCTGTGAGCTCCCGGAGTCCCCAAGGGGCTCACGGCCACCCCAAAAGTCATTCCCATCCTGAGGAATCAAATATAACCTGCCTGAATCAAGATCTAAGTCTACAGAAGGAATTTCAGAAATCCACTCTGAAATTTGGGGAGATTTTGAATGGTTTGCCTTCTTGAAAAATCAGGCCATGCATTTAGACTTTTTACACAAAACCAGTTTTTTTTCAATATATTTAGAGGTCTTCCAGTAGAGAGCAACCCCCAATGGCAATTTCTAAAGTATTAAGACCACTGGTGGTGCACACTGAGAGGAAACAACACGACCACAGACTCTTAGGGTAATCCTAAGAGGCTGAATGTAATAAATAAATATAACAATGGGAGAGTAAGAATTTTCAGTTCACATTCCTACATCCAAAATTCAGTGTCAAGAGGGGCTCAAAGCTTTGTACCTTTAAAACTCCTGCCACTAGTCAGATATCTAACACAAAGCCTGAATTTAGGCTATTACGAAATCTTAACCTGAAACAGACATTTGGGCAATGGTTTTAAATCTTGGCCATTCCTAAGAAAGCAAGAGAAAGAAGAAGAGCTGCCTAAAACCCTTTATAATAAATTTGCATTTAAACTTGTGACTAAAATTCTGGAGTCAGAATCCTTCTTTGTTTATTCACTAAGACAGTCCTGAGAAATTGCATACAACCATGCCAGAAAACATCTAACATTGAAGAAAACATTAAAGAAATTACCTCAAAGCTAGAAAAAACCCCAGAACATCTGACGTCCCTGCCTCCTTCATGTTCCTAAGTCCCATTGTGGCTTGTTTGCTGGTCTTGAGAAGTTAACTGTGCCTAAAAAACTACTGCTGTTCAATTTACACAACTGGTTACCTCTTGAACTGAAGATTAATGACCAGCACTGGCATGTACTGAGGATTTTAAACACCTGCAGGTTGAGCTTAGGTTCAGTAGCATCATATCCATCCAGTCATGGCTACAACTCCAATATCGCTGCATTAACTGATGGTCATGTTCACAAGGGACTGACTACTTTTAGAGAGAATTCTTGAACACATGGGGGGGGGGGAAAAAAAGGTCATGTTACTCTGCAAAATTTACTATAAAATCTATTTTCATCTAATTCTGACATGGGACTGTGCCAAACTCGTGGATCTAAAGGGAGAGCTATTTCTATCTTATGGATACACACATTGAGTAATGGGTTTGTTGCATATGTTCCTGCTCCTGTGATAAATAAATAAGAAGGGGGGCAGGCTGCAGCAGCTTGCCCACAAACATGTTTATTCCACTGGCTGTGGATGACACAGCCCTGAATCCACAGACTACTCCCCTCATCAGGCAACTCCAGTTTTCCTACACTGGCCCTTGGCTGACAGCATTACGCCTCTACTCCGTACTGCCTGAGCCCCTCCAAGAGGGCAGAAAAAAAATAATAAAGATTTTGTGGGCTAGAAAGACTCTACGGGCCCCCTAGAAGGTTGAGCAGAGCTAGCCCACGTGGCTCAGCACTGCAAGGGACCCAAGCTGTGTCACCTCCCGATCTACCCAAGCTCTTATCAGCAGGGCTGCAGCATTGGGCTGGGGCTTCTGCACCGCGCTTGCTGCTGGGACCAGGAAAGCCCTTGGTCAGCTCTGGGAATACGGGGTGGGGGTAGGAGCTGGTGCCAGCAGAGCTTTGCCTTGCTCCACACCTGCAGGATGGGGCTGTCTCCAGATGGAGAAGCCAAAGCTCCAGCACAGTGAAATGAGGCAGCCACGAGTGATGGAGTGCCCGTGTCAGATGAGGGGGGTTTTGGGAGGCAACCCACCTCTAAAGACATTTTAGATTATTCAAATGAAACCAAAATATTTCAGCCCATTCATAATGCTGGACAAAGCACGTCCCTAACACTCAGAAACAAGAGGTGCTCTCTCTGCATTGGAGATGAGAGATGCCAAACCAGGCAGTTCCATGCTGCTAAACTGTAGAAACCCAAAAGCAACAGTAGGAATTGCTGAGCTGAAGAATCCCTGACTGTCCCACTTGTAGGAGGTCAGCTTTGGAAATACTTTCTGACAAAATATTTCCCACTATAAAGCATATGACAAGCCTGTAATCCTAATCTTGCAGGATCTCTCTGCTATGGAGGTTGCATCCCTGGAAGCACACTCATGGAATTGCAGAGACATGCCAGCAGTGATATGCTCACAGGACAGACCCTCCTCTGCCCGAGGAGACCTAAATTCAGTTCCCAGCAGTGATAGGAAGCAGAGCTGGGAAACACCCAGGTGGAGATATATACACAGCCTCTCCCATGGGTTTCCCAGCCCCACACAGAACTCCTCACCACTCTACACAGCAGTGTGGGAAAGGCAAGCATGAAAATCCCAATACAGGACAGACAGCTCAGGGGTTTGGCAGATACATGAGGTCAGGGCACTGCAAAAGCCAGCAAGAAATGCTGAAGGTATGGATGCTTCAGATTCCAGCTGCCTCTTGGGCACCAGGAGTGGCGAAGGGCTGTCCAAAAACACATTCCTCCACTGGGAAGCAGCAGCCCTGAGCCCTCTCCTGCATCAGGTAACTAAGCCCTTTCTTTGCAAAGCAAGAGCTGCTCTATTCTTTCCAAACAATGTTATCATTTGGCAGCTTCACTCCTGGCTTATCTAGCAGCTTGAGCATTATCCAGAATGTGGAAGAACTGGGCTCTGTGGCCGCCCCTCTGCCTGGGGGCTCAGTGGGGAGCAATACCCCCCCACGTCCTCTCCTTGTGTCTTTGGAAGAGTTTAGGCATGGCAGAGAAACCACAGCTCCAGGGCCGAGGATCTCCTCCCAAGGTAGACCCTGTATTTTCCCTGCACCCCAAAAGTCACTGGTGCTCACCTCAGAGCCTCCCCAAGGCTCAGCACTTATGGAGCTGACGTAGCAGGAGCCACATGATCCATACCAGATGTTCACCTTTCAAACATCATGCCAGAGCGATCAAACCCACTGCCAACAGGCCTGATGCAAGACACAAATACTTGCTTGTTACCCAAACACCTCACTGCAGGCATGAGACAACTCACTGCAGGCACGAGACACCTCAAAAGGTAGAGGCAGCAAACAGGGTCTCATATCCTCACAACCCAACTCTGGACCCACCTCAGTTGATGTCCTTCTGGCACAAGGACATGATCCCAGAACCTCTGCCAAGAAGGGCAGGACATCCCTCCTTTGAGCTCGGCTGAGGAATGTGCCACCCAAGAGCAGCAGAAATTGGACCCTAATGAGCCATCCCCCCACAGTCCGTCTTCCTTAGGGCCCTGTCCCGCAGGGAGGTTGCGATATCTGCGCAGGCTCTTCATGCGCACCCTCATGTACAGGGGACAGTGGGCAGCAGGACAGGGAGGCTCTGCTCACTCCTGGATGGGCACAGGAGAGCAAAGCACCTGTCCCCTTCCCAGCATGAGGCAAGCAGAGGCACCCGTCCGCCCACAGAGTGGGAGCCGGAGCTGTGCAGCCACTGCTGAAAGCTGCCCCAGCCCTCAGCGCGGCATGGCGAGTGTGACCCAACACCTCCTCCAGCAGCACTCCAGCTTCAGCTGCTGCATCACGCCAGGCAGATGCCCTTGACACCCCACCAGGTCCTGCGGCCTCAGCTCTGCAGGCTGCCTATCTCTGCTGTCTGTCCATCTTCCCCAGCAGCACTGGGCACTGTGATGCAGCCACCAAGCTTGTCACCAGTCCCCAAACTCCTGACAAAGGCCAGCTGCTGCCACCACCAGGTCTTTGCCCCGGCAGGACAGATATGCACACCCCTCAGCAAACCCTACCAGGACAGCCAGCAGCAGGAGGTAACTCTTTAAACAACCACAGAAAGACATAGAAATTCATCAGCCAAAGCCCCAGCTCCACTCGCTTTGGGGAGCAGCAGTTTTGCATCGGACACAAGGAGTCTTGGTTTCCGTAAGCTCTCCAGCAGAGACCTCAGCCTCACAAGCATCTCTTTAACACACCAATCACTGCAAAAAGACATATAACACAACCAACTGGGACACTGTAAAATTGATTAGTCATCAAAATCATCAGACCATAAAAGAAGCTCCAGCTGTGCTCATCTTTTTTGTGTGGATAAATGCAAGAGGCAGGGCTCTATTTAAAATTAATTCTTTTTTTTTTTTAGTTGGTTTTGGTTGGGTTTTTTTTTGTTTACTAGAGCCTGTTACTCTGGTTGACAATTAAGCCCATTATCCAATTCCTTTCTTTTTCACCACCCCAGTAGTCTTTTTTCATAGCCTTTGAAGAAGGAAAAAAAAAAGCAAAGTAAATTCCAGTAAGTGCTATTTTAAAATGAAAAATGCAAGTTTATAAAGAGCTCAGGAAGGTGTTTGAACCATTCAACCTTCTGTTTTAAGACTCCAGCACAGACTCAACACAAACAATTCCTTTCACATTGAAAGCAATTTCAAGTCACACCGCTGTGTACAAGCTCCAAGTTAAGCAGTGGCCCAAACGTTCTGCCAGACCCTTGGCATAAATGTAGGAGGGCAAGAGAAAACAAAGATTTAAATTTTGGCTAGTGTACTTCTGCAAAATCACTGTCAGCACATATTTTTCAGTTTGTACCAAACCCAGCAGAGGAAAATTCAAACAATAACTAACTTGGAGGCGAGAGGTTCAAAAAAACTGCACAAGAAAAACCGTAATATGGTGTAACTCATGGAATTGTTCACCACTAATCATTAACCTCGGTGCTTATGGTATCCCATTGCAAAATGGGTCCTTTTGGCTTGGTTATAAAACTGACCCACATGTTTTTTGGATGTTTTCACAATACCACGAAGAATGATCAATTTTAATAGTTAAAACATCCCCTCACTGTAGATGCCTGCCTAACCGGAGGCTATTTGCTGCAGATGCTCTCTACAACAGTACTCCAGCCTCAGGCACCATGGACAGCCGGCTGCAAACAACAGGTTCTTGTGCTTGGGTAGCTTGGATTCCAAGGGGAAAAAACATCAGCAAATCTGCAACCAACATCTTTATCCCAGACCTTACGACCGTGTCTCAGTTCTACCTTTGCATTCATCACCCTGAGAAACAGGAATTCATAACCCCACCACCAAAATGCTCCCTTCCTCTTTTTCCTATGTTGCAAAAAAAATATTCAAGGAGGAAAATACTGATTCTCTGAAGAAGGAGCAGGAAGTTTCCTGGTCATACTCCCAGGCCAAGCTGCGGTTGTATCAGGTTGGGTTTAACTTGCCTAGCCAAGCTCTCGCCATCTCCAGCCTTTCTGAGACCCCATCCCCACAGCCCATTTCTCTTGCTGAGACCAGTTCTTAACATCTCACTGAGAAAGCTCTCACAAATATCTCATCTGCAATACAACGAGCCCTTCTCATTCCCACTGCAATCATTTCTGCCTGGGTGCTAATTTGTAAACTAGGCAAATAAAAGACAAACTTGGGGCTTGAATTTGTTTTACTGCCATTGTTCTGTCCTTTGGGTGGGACAGGCAATGCCAGTGTGGCACATCACTGCCTTCCTCCGGATGCCTTCCGGCCAGCCAGCCTTCAAGGCGCACAAGACTCCAGGATTTTCTAGGATGACTGTATTTATACTGCTGTCCTGTAGGAAAAAATCCACCAACTCCACTTTTGGAGGAAACAGAAGCAAACCACTGGATTCATGCCTTGTGCACAGCTACACCAAATAGCACCACATGGATTCATTGCACACGGATGGCGCCGGTCCCAACGCGCAGACACCCTTCTCCTTACCCAGACCCCAAAGCCTCTTTGGTCTCTTTACCCTATTATGACTCCAGCCAACTTGCTAACATCACTATCATCAAGAACCTTTAACAAGAAACAACAATCCCATAAATCTGCTTTTTATGGCATGGCAGAAGCCTAATTACATGACTAAATTCTGTCAAAAATTAAAGCCCACACACTTGCTCTAAATTTGCAATTAGCCCTTTCAGGTACCAAATAAAAGCAATGTTAACATTTCAAAGACATGTTGGCAACACAGCTGAACCAGATTACATTACTGACCCTAAACAAATTGAGGGCATTACTTTGAGTCCCTTTCCTTTATTTTTTGTGTCTGCTAGTGTTATAAATACAAGCATTGTGATCCCTGCTCTAAATTGTGACCACACAAGTCCTCAGGATTAACAAGCGAAGCAGCTCAAACACCTATTAACTCCATATTACATGTTCTTATTCTACTGGAATCTTCTGCTATTTTCTCCAGCATAATACCTTGCTGGACCTCACTGCAGAGGTGCAGAAATTTTTCACTATGAACCCTTTTATTTCTGTCACACCACCTTTAATGAAGATTGAGCTTTTTATATACAAGTCACACATCACTTAATTTTTACAAAAACAAGCCCTGTAGATGAAACACACCCTGTGTGTAAGATGGGACAAAGATACGCACTATGATGGGAAAGGAAATCTAAATTAAGCTAGTTAATGCTTCATAAGAGGAGCAACATTTTAGCAAAATGTGACACTGAATGTTAGAAGTGAGGGAAGGTTTGTGGCTAGGGTAGTTCCTAGCAGTTCTTTAGAAGTGCCCAGGGAAAAGTTTGTCACACCTGGGAAACAGGAATGATACAGCAAATGATACAGCAAAAACATGATCACATGGAAAAACAACACAGGAGGTACCCAAGAAGAGAGCAGGTACCCCAAGAAGATGGAACTAAGGTGGGATGCTGGCATTGCCCTGCTCTTCCAGCTCACTAGCACTCTGCGACCACCAAAAGCAAACCCCAAGTGACTGCCCAGGCATCCCCCTACTCTTGTCCTCAATATGGATGCGTGCCTACAAAAAGAGAAATAGCACCTGACAGGTTCTAAAGAGACTTTTTTTTGATGACATAAGTTGTCTTTTACAGCTTAACAAGATAACATTATCATTAGATATTGTATTTTAAATTATATTCATATATGTAACAAATGGATGAACCCATATTAGGACAAGCTTATGTGGCAGCAGCCCTTTACATACCTGATCTGTGCCTCTTCCAAAACACCTGCATTAGGGAATGTTCTTGAATGACATGGGAAAATGGGCTCAACAGCTAAAACAGGCTCCTCTGAGCATTTGGGCTAAAACGTCATTCATTCTTCTCCTGCTGTCAGAACTAATACCAAATGCACGGAGCAAAGAAAGACCGAGCTCGAGATGTAAGGGCTGGGGTGGACCCAGGCTGCAGCAAATAACCCACATCCTCCAGCCTCAGTGTCCCCAAGCACCCACACCCCAGTCCTCCGGGTGGCTGCGGGACCCAGCAGTGCTGTGCTCGAGAGGTGGACAGAGGCTGCCTGGGATGACTAGGCACTTGGGGGAGTAATTAAAAACAACCCAAAAAAACCCAAAACCAGCAAAAAAACCTTCAAACCAAACCAAACCCAGAGATGGCTTTGTGCCTGGTGTGGCTAAAGAGCTGCATTCTGGCGACTTTTGAGCTTGCTCAGTGCTGCTGACAGGAGGAAAAGGCGCCAGCAGCAGGGAGCAGCCATGTTCCCCAGCAGGCTGGGGGAAGGAAGGAAGGCTCCCTCAGGGAATTTGTACTCACCTGGCGGTTTCATGTAATATTGCTCAATATCGGACATGTCCGTGTGCAGCGCACAATCGAGATAGTGCAGGATAACTTTTCTACTGAAGTAGTACCTCATGCCCATCAGAAAGATGGGAAAACAGCAGGTCAGCAGGACGGACTTGGTCACAACAAAGCACATTACTATGGAGATAAGGAAGAGAAATAAACGACACCTGTCAGAAAAGAGAATTTAGTGTTGATTTCGGAATACAAAGTCATTATAAAAATAAATCAATAAAACAAGCACAATCAAAATATACATTTGCAGTACACACACAGTTCACGCTCTCGAGATTATCGTGTTAAGGGATGGCGTATCGCGACGAGATAACCCGGAGAAGTTTACGAGGTCCTGAAGGAGCCGGCGGGGAGGATGCCGCCACGCCACAGCAGGGCCCACCGAGCCCCTCCGGAGCGGGGCCGTGGGGACCCCGAGGGCCCCGTACACCCCAGGCCCCCTTCGCTGTCCCCGGTGAGGCCGGAACGCGGCCGGGCGGAGGAGCCGCGCTGCGGGCACCGCTCCGCAGCCATGTGTTCGCCACTGCGGCAGTGCTATTTCCATCAGCACCGACTCCCAGGGCAGCCACCCTGCCCGCTCCCATCCTGGGGGGCTTCTGCGGGTGCCCCTGAGCCGGCGGCTCTCTCCGGCACGGCCCAGAGCCACCGGCTGGGTCCCCCTGCTCCCCAACGCCTGCCGGGGGCCCCCCTCCAGCGCGGGGTCCCGTCCTCCCCGGTGTCCGGGACATGGGGTGCGACCCGCCTGCAGCCACCGAGGGGACGGGACCACCCCAAAGCCCTCTCGGGGCGGGAGGCGCGCATTATTAATTACCGGCACGGGGAGGGGACACCTTGCAAGGGCTATTTTTGGGCATTTAACTCAGGGAGGGGAGGTGACCCCGCCGCTCGGTGCTGCTGCAGGGGGTGCCCCCTCCCCACGCCGGGGGAGAAATGGGGGGCGCTCAGTGGCGGCCCCGCCTGTCTCCAGGCAACGCCGGCACGCCGTGCCCCCCCTCGCCGGGCTGCGCGGGGGCGGCCACTGCGCGGTGCGCTCCGCTCCCCTCCGCGCACCCCCAAGCCCTGCAACAACCAGAAGGACGACTCTACCCTCACCCCCGCGGCGACCTCCCCTTCGCGGCTCCCCGCCCTTAACACCCGCGCAGGGTCGTGCATCCCCCGGCGACGCAAGGCTCCCCTCCCAGCCCGCCTGCCCCCGCCGCAGCGCTGCGGCTCCGCGGCCGCCCCGCACGATGCTGCGGCGCTCCCCCGGCCGCACCGCGCCCGCGGGCCCCCGGCGCCTCCCGCCGCTCCGACCATTTTGTGCAGACCCACAGCGGCGACTAAACCCGGCGCCCCCATCCCCAAAAGGGAGTGGATACTCACCCGCCAGCAGCCCGTAGAGCAGCTGAGTGAGGGGCTGCTGCTTCAGCCCCCTGAACGCCGTGTTGGGGATCCGCTCCATGATCCCCTCGTAAAAGATGCGGCGCACCACCTCCTGTTCAGAGGGGTGGAATTCGCGGATATAGACATTGTCGCGCCTGGGGTCTTCTTTTGGTGGGGTGAGGGGAGGTGGGGGTGAGGGAGGGGAACCCGCCAAAGAGGGCCACATCTGGGAGGAGGAAACAATGATCGTGTCTTTTTTGGATCCCGGGATTGATTCATGATCTTCCGCCACAATCTTGGTCTCACAAACCATCTTGGGAGACAGACAATGCATGCAAACCGGCCGCGGGGAGGGGGCGAGGAGAAAAACAGGAGGGGGGGGGTGTCAGAAAATTAAGAAAAAATTAAAATTAAAAAAAAAAAAAAAAAAAAAAGGAAAAAGGGGAGGGGGAAGGCGCGGGGCGCGGAGCCGGCACGGAGACCCGCGGGCAGCGGGACGCAGAGCAGAGCGGCCAGGCGGGACGGGAGGAAGGAGCCCCGCTGCATTTTGGAGAGGCATTTATAGGGCGGGGGGGGCCGCGGGTCCCCGGGGTCCTAGAGCCCCCCGCATTGGCTGCGCGGGGTCGCCATGTGATCGGGGGGGCGGGACACCTCCCCCTTGCCCCCCCCCCCCCCCAATCCCTGCACCGCCCCTTGCAAATTACTACGGCGCGGGGCTGCGCGGAGGGTCGGGGGCCGTGCATCCCTGCCCGCATGCATCGGTGCACGCGGAGGGGGGTTATTAATTTATTTTTTGTGTATCTATTTATCTATTGCGAATGCACGGTGCACTCAGGAGCTTTCTGGAATAGTCGCTGCGGGTGCGCGGCGCTGCGCGGGGCGCTGCGGGAGCGCGGAGCCGCGGGGAGGGAGGGGCGGCCGAGGGGCTCCGCACCGCGTCCCGGCGGGCTGCGGCGCGGATGCTCCGCCGTGAGTACCTCCCCGGCGCAGCCCTGGCGCAGAGCTCCGCGGAGCGCGCCCCAGCTCCGCCATCCTGCGCGGAACGCTCTGCGGGGGCGGAAGGGGCTGGGAGGTGCAGCCGCGCGGCCCCGGGCTCGTCCCAAACCCGAGTAAATCCCCCTCTCCATCCCTCAGCGCCCCCCGGACAGTAACTTTTCCTGCCGTGCCCACGCCACTGCGCGGCGCGGGGAGCGCGGCCGGCCCAGCCGCCTCCGCGCCCCTCCTCGGGGCGGTGAGAAGCGATGGAGGGGGAGGGGGGATGCGCAGGGAGGAGGACGGGCTCCTCCTCTTCGCAGGACCCGAAAAGCTTCGGCCTCTCCCGGTTGGAACCGGCCGGCATCTGCCGGAGGCATGCGCCGTGCGCGGCCGGTGCAGGGACGGGGCTGGGCGGGGGATGCTGGGCGGGGAGACGGGAGGCCCCGGACCCCCTCAGTCCTGTGAGGTGCTTCCCCCGAGAGCTTCGTCTGCGCTTCCCCCCGCCCGGTGACAGCCCCCGGCCGTAGCAGCTGTGCTTCTCCTCAAACTTCACCTGTGCATCCCCCTGCGAGCCTCAGCCATGCCTTCACCTGCAAGGTGCACCAATACACCCCATGAAAGTTTCATCTGTGTCTCCTGCTCCGGTAAGGTGCACCTGTGCACCCCCCCGTGCACTCATCTCTCGTTAACATCCCTGTATCCCCCTGCCAAGTGCACATGTCCCTGTGAGGTGCGCCTGTGCACCCTCCCTACAAAGTTTTATCCTTGCGTATCCTGGGAGATGCGCTCCGCCGTCAGGGAGTGCAGCTGTGTCACTGGCACTCTGCGGGATTTGCCTTCCCGGACCTCACAGACTACCCTTTGGTCTTCAGGAAGATGCAGTTGACTGGATCTTTGCTTCAAGCTAAAGCTACATTTCACTGTGTGATTTCATAGTGGTTTCATTGCTTCACTTTTCTATTAAAAATAGTTCAGGAGTATGAGAGGAGGGAAGGGGGAAGGTTTAGATAAGGACTTGGAAGCCTTCCCACCCAGAGGAGTGGTGCCAGCACCCCACAGGCTTGCAGTGCATTGGGCATCCCTGGTGAGAAGCTGCTCCTCGGGTGGCTGTGGGACCTGCTCATGGTCAGGCACTGCAGCGTTGTCAGGCTGCTCAAGCACCCGCAGAGTTCCCCTTTCTAATGAGCATCATCTGCAACTGCAGCCGGAGCAACCCCCAGCTCCCAAAACCTCTGACTGTCTGCACTGGAGATCAAAATACAGGATTATAAAAGGCATCGTGGCACAGTACAATAGTGGATGAGTTGGCCAAAAGAGCATCTCCTGTTCAAAAGTGGAGCCTCCCGTAGGAGGGAGATCACCCCAATGAGGAGAGGCAAGGCACATGGCACCCCTGCACCCCTCCAACATCTCACCTCATCAAGGAAGGAGCAGTTGGACTCCTGCACTTGGGTGATACCTGGCAGCCCCAAATTCACCAACACAAAGAATCAGTGAATGGGGGAGAAAAATTGAAAAAATCAGGGCAGTGTTTGCCTTTGAATTCTGAAAGCTTTGGGCCAAACATAGGAGGTTGCTGTTTCAGAAATATAATTAAGATAATGCTTAGTTCCCACATGCCTGAGTTAAGCAGGCATTCATTTTTGTTTCATCCTTTCTAGTCAGCTGAATTCCTTATTTATGAAATTACTACAGTAATAAAAACAACTCATTCCTTAAAAAAATAAAAACAACCTACTGCAGTTATGTAACAGCCAAGGGAGCTCCCAGTTCCGGGCTATGGACCTGAGTGTTTGCAGATGAGTTATCTTTAGAAAAGCACTAAATACTTGCTTACTATTTATGCTGCCACATTTGAGCATCTTATGAGCAGTAATTAATATCTCCTGTTCCCCTGAGATATGGGGGTATCATCCTTGGCCACAGCAAGGGAACTGAGGCACAGAGGGATGCAGTGATTTATGCACCATCATGCAGTGACTCAAAGAAGACACAAAGCACTGGACCAAATTTCCTGAGTCTTTCCTTGCTCTATGAGTGCCAAACTTTGCCTTTCCTATCGCAAAGCCAGGACTCAACTTTCTCTGTAAATGGGGGTGAAGGGGAGGTTCTGGGGGTGCTGCACAATGGGTAGGAGGGAAGCAGGAGCTGAAAGCTGTGACTGACCGAAGCAAATGTCAGTGAAAATTAAGGGCCTCTCTGAAATCAATTGCAAAAGCCAGTCAGGTTCACAGACGGCAGATTTGGGTCCCTGGAAGGAAAAGGATATTGTTAACAGCAACTTGCTGGCAAGGCAACTGCTCTGCCAGGAGCTTTTGGTCTTTAAGAGCACAGTTGTCATCCCAAGTCACTGAGGATTTTACTCTTGAGTTTACTTCTGCTCCTTCAGGACCTGAGGGTAAATCTCCCACATACCATGACCGACTGCTGAACCTTACAGATAGAACGAATTTAATTAAGATGGACAGTTTAAAGTTTGAATGTCGTGCCAGTGCTCTCAGCAGCTCTCGCTGCTCAGTGTAAAACAGGAGACTGTACAGATGTTTGATACGTTGGTATGTTGGGGAAAAAAACCTGGGATAATGAAGGCAGTCTGTGTGACTCTGGGGGCTGAGGATGTTTGAGTATTTCAGTAAAAAACATGCTTTGCCTTCAGCAGGTCTGCTTTAGGCTGACTGCTTTGGATTAGCACATCAAACCAGTCAGCCTTGGAAATGCCATTATTTATCCTTCCCAAATCAGCAGCTCTCATCTTAGGTCAAGGGGAGTCACCCCCTCTCATAAGCCCTAGGAAGCACCCAGCAAATGTAGAACAAAATTATCAATTCCCCTGCTGAGAAGATCATGCCCTGCTCTTGGTCTGAAATTTTAGGTTTTCTGTCCAACCCTGGGCTTTGCATGACTTGAAACATCTTCCAACTAGATTTTACAGTAACTCTTGAAGCAGTGAGATCTGTGTGATTGCAAATGAAGCAAACAATTCAGGAAGAGCAGTTGCTCTCTCAAAGCACCTATACCTAAAGAGTGGGGAACGCCAAGGCAGGTCCCCTGCGAACCTCTGTGACGCATTTCTCAGTGTCTGCTGGACAAGGAGAGGTCCTGCTGGCTCTTCTGCAAAAGCTGCAAGCAGACACAATCCTTTGCTCATCAGGGGCTGTATCTATCAACCTCAGCAATTAACTGGTTGACAGCAAAAGCTGCCCCAGGTTATATTAATGCAGTGATTCTGGAACAGCTCATCCCAGCAGGAAGAGGCTGTCTGTCAGGGATGGCTCCCACCCTATCCTTTGCAATGTCTCCATCAGTGAGCAGGGGGGAAGATATTCAGGTTTAAAGATCTTCTCAACTACCTCCAGGTTCTCCTCCAACCTGGACCTTGGTCATTTCAACTGTTTTTTCCACGCTTGACCCAAGATGCCCGGAGCAGGCTGAACACTCCCAGCACCTCTGGCTGGTTGCAGCAACCTCCCACCCTCCAGACTTGCTGGGCTGGGGAAAAAGTAAAAGCCTCTTTGTTGACTGCAGATGTGCATATGAATGTGAGGCATTTGCCTAATAAATATCTTCCCAAAGGGGGATTAATTAGCATCCCAAGATTTTCTCACTGCACTCCCTCTGACTGCAGCAGCTCTGCAGCACCTCCTCTTAGGGACGCTGGTTTACTGCTGGGAGCACGTTGCTGGCCCCTTTCTCAATGCACAGACCGCCAGGGCTGAGGATTCACAAATCTCCTGCTCAGGAGCCGGCCTTGGCAGTGGCTCCCGTGCTGTGCTGTGTGAGTGTCTGGCAGTAACCACACACACATCCCGGTTTCCCCAGTCCTGTGACCATACACTGTGACCCATCACAGCAGTGATGAAGGCTCCCTCCTTCCCCCCCTGTCTGGGTGCTGTGAATAAGTCACTATAAAACCTTTGACATGCCAAATTATTTCCAACTGGTAAAAATCCATGAATTCGTAACCAGGGCCCGAGGTGGGATCTGCTGACACACAGAGGTGGGATCTGCTGGTGTTGGAGCTGGCTGGCCTCTGCTTTGGGCACATCAAAATGGGAAAACAGGCCCCTTTGGAGTCACGGAGCCTCACAACCCAATGTGGATCTCAAATAGATCGAATGAATCGTGCTAAAAGCAGTTGAGTTTATATGTAAAAGGGAGTTCAGGGTGACTAGCTCAGCTGTGTAAGTCTCCCCAGGGGATCTCTGAAGATTATCTCTTCCTACAACTTTTTTGGGCTGAAAGAATTTTGTGGGTTGTGAATTAAATACAAATGTTTCCCAAACAGTGTGCATGCCCACGGCTGGCTTTACCCTCTGTCACATGGGGATTTTGGAACTTGCATGTACATTTAATGTACAATAACATCTGTGTTGAAGAAACCCCATTCTAGATCAAAGCAACATTAAAGTCTGAGCTATGTAGCAATTACTCAGAGACTTATCTACAGCATCTCAGTGCAGCTGTCAGGAATACTTTCAAAGAAGTGTTCAAGGCCAGAGTGGATGGGGCTCTGAGCAACGTGGTCTGGTGGAAGGTGTCCTTGCCCATAGCAGGGAATTGGAACTGAATGATCTTTAGGGTCACTTCCAACCCAAACCATTCTATGATTCTATGATTCTATAGAGATTTTAAGAATCTTCATTTAAGGAGTAGTATTTTCTGACACTGGAAATGAAGTCCTGGGGAGACAACATATCTTTCTTCCTTATAATATTTTTTCTGCAAGTTTAGATTAAAAAAAAAAAAAGTTTGGGTTTTTCCTCCAGATGTTACCAGAGACTTTCACTTCAATTAGCTGTAGGAGACAGAGCTGTGCTAGCAGAGCAAAGCTCCATGATGTATGGGAGAGGCTGTCCAGGGCCTGTGTTGGGAGCATGATGCCATGAAGGAGGAGACAAGACTACATGTGTCCCGAGAAAAGCTGAGAGCATGAGAGCTCTTATGCATGTGGGAATAACACAGGTGGTGGGAGCCAGGAAATGCTCATTTCTTGGGGTTTTCAGTGCAGGACTTTGCACCTTCTTTGTAAATTAGCAATACTGCTTTGGAAAATTACCTGCCTCCACAGTCAGTTCCTTCTCTTGCTGTAAATAACCTCCAGCCACCTGAATTTTGGCTACCTGCTTGGGTCAGCAGGGTAGCACTATTACAAAATCTGCTGTATCATGAACAACTCTGTCAATGTGTATCCATCTTTGCTAAGGAAGAAGGGGAGAACATGAGGTTAATGGCTGTACTTTTGACCAACAGCTATTTTGCTGGTGTTTTAACCAGTGATTGTTTTAACTAACGATCACTGAAGTACAGCTGTAGCTTTATGATGGGACTTGGATGAGGAGCATCCTATTTACTCTCCACATGGCAGGCACTGCAGCCTGACAGCAGGCAGGGGGAAGGGAGTTTGAAAAGGACCAAGGGGAGGTAAAAGGAGGAAAACAGGAAGAAAATTGGAGCAGGGAAGGTATGAGGATATTCTGAAGCAAGGAGAGGAAAATTAGATGTCAAACCAACCACTGGTAGAGAAACCTCAAAATATGACTACTGAATGCCCTGGCTCAAGACGATCTCTGCAATGATAAGGCTGTAAAAGATGTGGCAAGGTTACTTGAAGTTTTTCTGACATTTGAGAGTCAGTTCTGCTGCTGAGCAAAGGAAAGTCACACTTTCAGCTTGGCCTGCAAGGCTGCCCTGTAACTGCTTGCAAGGTCCAGCAAGTGCCCCAACTCCTCCGACAGCAATGTTGTGTGTACCCTCAGGGGAAGCAATATAGATGATCCCCTAAATGGGTAGGGCTCATGTCAGAGCTGATTTTACACTGGTTTTTCAAGCACTTGATCCAGGCTGGGGTTTTCCTTTCCTTGCATAATGCCTTTCAGCAAGGAGCTGAGGCAAATTTTCAGGTATTTCCAGTTTTCCCGCTCAGTGATGCCTCCAGGCCCCAGTGCTGCAAGACACAGGCCACAGGTCCCCTTCCCTCTGTACATGGGGTTGGGAGACACTCACTGCAGATGACACAGAGACCTGGGCTGCTTCTGGAGAAGCAACACCTGTCACAGAGAGAGGCATCTGACTGATCCTCCCTTCTCAGTCTGGGGAACCTCAGGTTCTTAAAATCCCACTTCCCACAGCTGCCTGATGCTTGCTCCTCTTCTCCACAGGGATCCAGGAGCCCAGTATCCTCGAGGACAGTGTGAGCATGGGGAGAGGTGTTGGGCATCATCAGTTAGGGTCTGCAAAGGGGATTTTGGGGAGCCCTGGGCAGACTCTGAGCTGGCCACAGACAGCAGTACTCGGATGTGCCCCCTGTGAAGGGTACTCTGGACATTTGCTCAAGGAAGGTTCCACTCCAAAGTTCACTGGTGGGACAGGAAAATAGACCTGCTGGAGCAGGACACAGCCACACATCTGTTTCACAGACTGGTTTCCAGTGTTAGATGCAGACCTGCCTAGAGAACCAGGAGTCCCCATTTTCCTCGTGTAGACAAAGCCAGACCAGCTTCAGCCTGGGCTCTGCTGAGAAGTCCAGTTTGGTTTTCTGTGTGTGCTGCTCTGGTTTTGCTGTAGTGGGGATGTTGTGATCCTTGGGTGTCCTATTTTCTTTGAAACTGAAGTCCTAAAAGCTTGTGAAGTTTGAAAGATCCAGTGGAATTTTCATAATGGTGGAGTTGCTATGTTGATTGCACTGGACAAATTCATAAAACACAGTGACTTCCCATGGCATCACAATCCAGAGCAATGAGCACAGCCTGGCACCCTGCTGAGGCCAGGGCAGGGAAGAAGCTGTCCTACCATTGCGGGTGGATAAAACTGGGCTGAAACACAGCCAAAGTGAGCCAGCTTTGAGTGACCTGTGATCCTGCATCCTCAGTGTTGGCACTGAACTGCTCCCTCTGTGTCAGACAGCTGCTGTGTCTGTCTGTTTGTCCCGCTGGGAAGGTGGGTGAGCACCTTCCTAGAATGAAACTGCTGTGCAAGCACACACTCATGCCATTATCCTGCAGCTCACAAATGAGTTTGAACTTGATTAAAAACATAATCAGGGCAACTGATGCAGCAGGGGCCAGGGATGGATCCAGGCAAGAGGTGCAGGGGCTGAATGACAGCAGCTGTCTTCAGAAAGTAGCAAGCTGTGACCCTGGAAAAAACGAGCCTTATTGTGAGAATACCAACATCACCCAGTCAATGGTGCCAGCCAGCCAGGGAGAGGAAGGAGGTTTGCACATCCCGAAGGTAGACAGCCTCGCGCTGGTCCGGCCCGAGGATGAATTCACTCCAAACTTGGGAAAGGTGCAAGTAGCTCCTTGGCAAACAGAGAGCCGGTGCAGCTTCAGCTGCAGGAGGTGCCTCCTGCGTGGAGAGGAGCCAGAGGAACTAATCTCCCCACGTTCGAGTTTTGCGCTTGGATTTTTGCCCCACCATGGAGCAGAGGGAGCCAGGGAGCCCAAGGCTGCCCTGGGATGCTCGGAGGAGAGCGGAGCCGCCCCAGGAGCAGGGCTGGCCTGGGCAGCTGGGTGCGCTGTCCTGGCCGGGCTACGGGAGGACGAGTGGGGCTCATCCCGCACTGTGCAGCGCTGGGCAGGGAGCGGGAGAAAGCAAATGCACACAGACCTCCAGTGGCCCTCCCGAGTACTACACGGCACTGGCACTGTCACTGTCACTGCCACCCCACGGACGGGGACCTCACCTGAGGCGCCTCTTCTTCCCCTGCCACTGCGAGTGAGTGAAGAAGAGCTCATGTGCACAGGGAGGGGTCCTGCAGGAAAGCAAAGAGATACGGAAGAGTTACTCCTCTTCTCCCTGCTTCAGTGGCCAGTGCCTCAAGCATAAGCGTGGCGGGGGCTGCAGGCTGTGCTTCAGGTCTCAGGGAGGAGCAGGACAGTGCCCGTGCAGCAGAGCACTGTGTGACACTGCCCCGTGGCAGCCCTGGGCTCCGTCTTACTTCTGAGGCCCAGAGCCTGCAGCATCTCTAGGAGGGTGCTCTCAGGCACAGGTCCTTGGAAATGTAGGTAAACCTGCACAGTCCTAACGCGGGTCTGGGACCTGGCGTGGGCTCAGCTGCTTACAGCCCCTTGCTGTGCATTGGACACACGGAATTTGAGAGCAGGTGAGACAGTCAGGGATCCCATTTCCCAGACTTGACCATATGCTTTCTTAAAACGAGCCACCAATGGCTCAGGAATGCTCAGTGGGAAAGATATTGAAGGTCCAGAAAAGGTCTGCCCTAAGGATTTTTACAGTGCACCACCAGGACAAGCATCACACATAACCTCCCACCCTCAGGAATGGGTGTGGTACTGAAACTGTGCCTCCCTCCTTCCCTCCTTCTTTGAGATGCAGAGGGGTTTTCCCATGCCATCCTCCCTCCTAGTGTTCTCATCCAGACAGGCACAAGGCTTGAACTCATCAGCTTCATGTGATTTCATCAAACCCTTCTAACAACCACCACTTCTTCATGTGCCTCTATTGTAAACACCTCCATAAGAAATGGTTACTCATTTACAAGGTAGTGCTCTACGTGCCAGTCTGCTACTCCTGGGAGAAAAAAAAAAGCAGCAATATAAACCCCTAGGGTTTGGTGATGATTTCCTGGGTTTAACAATGACCAAAGAATTAGGTTTGAGGCTTTTTTCTTTTGTGACCCCTTTGCATCACATGGGAAAGCTGGTTTTACTTAGCTTAATATCTTAGCCTCAGTCTCCTCCATGGCTTTTTCTGACTTCCCTGATGTCCATCACCTTCCCGTCATGCCCTCTGCAAGAGGCAGAGTCATCTCAAAATTCAGGACAAATTATTTTGATACCAAGGAGGTGTCTTGTGTGGCTATGACAAACAGTTTTTATAAGGGAAAAACCAAGAGCAGTGCTGAACAGAAAAGGGAAGATGAGAGCATTTGAGTTCAAGGCTTAGTGTGTAATTTCAGCATGTCCAAGAGAGGATTGAAGCCTGGTAAGAAAAACCTCCTTCCTGCTGTCCCCCATCTACCCGCTGGTGCTCCTTGGGGGAGTGCTGCTGACTGCTTCAAAATTCAATTTTTACATGGGCAGTGGCATGTTGGGCCTGGCAGTAATTGCTTTGCCAGACAACTCTCTGCTTGTCGCTGCCTGCATGGTGGGGGGCCAGAGTGGCTGGGATGTGTTGCTGGATTAGTACCATAAGTCACAGGGCTGCAAGAAGCCCCATGCTTTTGGGTCAGCACCCACCGCACTCAGCTGTGCCTCTGTGACTGGCACACCAATGCGTGGGGCTCAGTGCCTTGCTCTTGCTGGGGTTTGGAGACTTGAATTAGCAGCACTGAGCCTACAGCCTTCCCTACCCCATCCCATCCCATCCCATCCCATCCCATCCCATCCCATCCCATCCCATCCCATCCCATCCCATCCCATCCCACCCCATCCCACACCCACCTGGTTCCTGCTGTATCCTCCCAGTGTACTTTGGGGTGCCCAACCTGGTAGGAAAGATTTTGGTGGTCCACAGGTTCCCTTGCTGATGCTCACCCTCTGCTGCTCCCTGACTACCCCGTGCTATTTCCAGTACATCTCCAGAAAATAGCTCACTCCCCCCGACACCACTGTCTCTCTACAGCAGGGAGCAAACTCAGCAATTTACCAGAGGGATTCTGATTCTTATTTTAGACTCCTATTTTAGCCTTCTTTTTCCTTCTAAATTTGTTAAGTTAATCCCTTTTACAGCTCTGGGAGCAAGGTGCTGCCAGTGCAGCATCACAGGGCCCCCAGAAAGACTTACTGGCTTCCCAGCCTCACTCCCTGCAACCTGTTTTCCTCACTTTGTCCCCATGAGCCTCCTTTAATTTGGACAATAAAAGATGCTCTGAGCTAAGCAGATGCTTTTTATTACTATTATTATTTTTAAAGCTGCAAACATCACCATCTCTTCAACTACAGCAGAGAAGGTGAAATGGAAAATGTGGGGTTTGGGTATGCCTGATCTGGGATGGCAGCAGTGTTGCTTGGGACTGAAAACTTCAGAGTCCTAATGTAAATCAAAACTGCAGGTTGTATCTATTACCTTACAATCGGCTCCATTCTGTATCACTCATTGCAAATGGCTCTTCCCAAGACCATGCTTTGCCATGGGATCTGCCTTGTATCTGCCTTGTGCAGAAACCTTGTCTCCAGAAAATCTGTGTGTAACATCTGTGGGTCATCTCAGTTTCAGAGGCTAGGAAGAGGGTGATATGCTGTGGTCATGCGAGTCTCTTTTCAGTTGTTTTAGCACATCAACATGCTGGTACAACCGGCCCAGATGACATCTGTTATTTCTGCAATGCCAGCCATGCATCATCTTGACTCACTTTCTATTAGATCCAGCTGTTCTGGCTGATATGGCTCTTGACCTTTTCAGCTGGTTCAGCACTTAGCTACCAGGAGGTCACTGGATGCCACTTTGAAACAGGCTCAGTGCTTACAGCTATTCTGCTGGGGTGAGGACGGATTTCATCCACCTGTTTTGAGTATGAGCACCTTGAAAGATCAGCTGGCCTTTGCTACCAGCATGAGGTCACTGCCATACCTGCGGGCTTCAGGAAGGATCCATAAATCAGTCTGGCCCTGAAGTTTCAGTAAATGGTGTAATCTGGAAAGTGCAGCTCAGCAGCTCATGCCCACTCTTGGGAACCACAGGTTCACATCGCAGCATGACCAGGTCCTGGCTTCAGTGTCGTTAGGTGGGAGGAGATGCCATGGTGATGCATGTGCTAAAAATACCTATTAAATATCATGTAGCAGCCCAGCTCTGGGGGAAAGCATGGCCAGGGCTTGGGCAAGGGGGGAGGATAGAAAAGCAAGGTGAGTGACTGACCAATACACGTGCAATACAGGAGATGGGACATAAGCAAAGAACAAAATGTGAGGATGTCATATTTCATAGAGAGACTTGCTCTTGTGGGCAGTGGCTTCTCTAAGTAGCTTTATTTTTTATTTTTGTTTATTTGTCTAAAACAGCATTGCTGGTTGAGATGGGACCAGAATTTATGAGATTTCCTTCATCAGATAAGGAGTATTTCCATACTATTCCAGGTCAAAGTTACTCTGATCTGTCATTAGAAACCTTTAGAGATGGGGAATCTGAACCTTTCTTCAGTAACTCGATCTCTGTTTTTATTGTCTGGTGTTTAAATCTCCTTTTAGCTACTTGTCTAGCTTGAGCCACTTTCGCTGGATATTACTCCAATTATCTCATGTCCTCCTGTCAGGATCTGAGGGACAATGACTGACCATCTCCAGCTTTACAGCAACCTTTTACATGTTGAAAGATTATAATCATTTGGCATTTTAGCTTCCTTTTCTAGACTAAAGCCAAGACCCATCTGAAACTCAGATTCATCTCTTTGTTGCAACCATTGTGATTTGCAGCATGTTTCTGCCTTGGTTCCCAGTGGCATTGCCACTGCCCGACTTCTCCAGGAGGCTTTCCAGGAGAGGACACAACCTGTGGCTTTGGGTTTGAGCTTCCTGGTGGTTTTGGCTGCTTCTGGTGCTGTGGACAGGGAAGGAAGTGGAACAGAATCTGTCCTGCAAAGCTTTTGATTTGTCTTTGCTAAGTGCAAAAGCCTGTGCAACGTTCCTGGAGCAAGGCAGCCTGGGCTGGTACTACATCTTTCTGGGGGGACATGCCTGGATACACTTTTCTTCCCCTTCCTGTAGGGAGAAGGTGGAAATCTGCTCTCCTTGGGCTTTTCCCACAGGTTTCCTTTCCTCTCTGTAGGTGGGAGCTTATGTAACCGGTGTGCTGTCACAGAAGGCCACCTGAGACAGATATCCCACACCTTCTGGGAAAAGGAGGACAGGAGAAGGACAAAAGGCAAGTCAGCCCCATACCATGGAGAGGTTTGGTTTCCTTATGGTTGGGTTTACACTGAAGCCCCCTTGGGTCCCCAGTGCTGAGGGCAAGTTTTGAAAACTTCATTTCTGCTTTTGATAATTCCCTGCATCTCTCAGAGGCCCCAAGGGGAATCCGCATCCTGCTCAGGGACTTCCCTCCATTACTTGTGGCAGGCATGAGGCTGTTTGTAGACTGGAGGGACACACTGGGAACAGCACGTTTAGCTCGTTTTGCTATCTCAGAGGGACTGATTGTAGGGAACAGCTGGTCCGGCCAGGAGAGGAGTGCGATAGCGAGATGCCAGATGAAGAAGACTGAACAGAGCTTGTCTCAGCTTGCCTGTCCCTTCCTGCGGATCAAACCAAAACTGACCCATCCTACCAAGTCACTCAGATGAGAGCAAATGCAAGTCAGTGCTTAATTTTAAAAATCGATTTTACTCACAGAAAAGGACCTGTTTGAAGGACCCAGCACCCTGCCTCCCCTGTGGCCTGCTCTGATGCTCAGGGACTCCCAGGATATTTTACTGTACTGCTAATAATGCTCAGTTTTTCCACCAGAGGCAATCTCCATTGTAAATTCTGGTTGTAAATCCTTGTAAATATCATGCTGGGTACAGCTTCCTCCAGGGACATCCACCTCCTCAGCCCAGAGGCAGGTGGCCATTGCAGGGGACGTTCCAAGACTGCTGGTGCTTCTCACCCCAATAGTGAGTGGTGAGGTGCTTCTCACCTCACTTTGCAAATTTTTGCCTCTCCTCCTGAGCTGGCCTTGGCTCATTGTGTGGGGGAGATCAAGTTGTCAGCCACTGAAATCTCCTGCCAGAATGCTGAGGTCCTGGGGCCCTGCAAGAACTTTGGTTTGAATTTAGAAGTCTTACATTAAGTGTCCAGTTTAATCATGGTACTTAACATCAGGAAAGGGATGGGATCCACCCACCAGACCTGACTGCCTTGGCAATGGAGAGAAGCTCTGCAAGAAGGAGTATGAACACAGCCATAATCTCACTGTCCCAGTAACATTTGGGTAGTGAAGCATTTTCTCTTTAAGCAGACAAGGACAGTATAGTGTTCTTGCCTAAACAGAGGAAGGTGATGCCATTTCACAGCCTATCTGGTGTCCAGCCACTCTGTATGGGCTGGAATCTGCCCCAGGCCCCCTGCCAGAGCCACCAGTCCCCTACAGATGGTCCAGTGCCTGCAGAGCACCCTCAATGGTGCTCTGTGTCTCTGCATGGGCAGCTGAATGGGGCCCATGCTGGCTCCTCTTTGCAAAACCAGACCCTGGTGCGGGTATGCAGTGCCTGGTGGGGACACTTGCACCCAGACTCCAAGATGGCATTGTTTGAGACTGGAGCAGCTCCAGTTGATCTGATTGCTGACTGTTATTGTGACTGTTTGGGTTAAACAGGCAGTTGCACAACTGGGCTTTGGGTAGCCTTTGTTTTAGCTGCACACACCACAGCCTTCCCTGCAGAACAATGCCTGGCTCCCAAGTGCGTGTAGCCAGAGCTCAGCAGAGTGTGGTTTTCTCTCCCTGTGAAATTTGTTAGGGTGTCAAAGAAAAGAATAATAAATCTGTTGTGAGTTGCCATGAAAAGCCACAATCACCGAAGTGTTTTCCAGCTGTAAACCTGAAGAAAGATTCCAGTGTGTTCAACTGAAAGGTTTCACTTCCATTTCAAGAATGCAGCAATTGCCTGTCACCCCACTCCAGCTGCAAAACAATATGTGTTCCGCAATGTCAAGTGTGGTTCAAAAAAATACTTTTCCAACTTGCAAAATTACTTGAAGCCAACTTTTTTTCCCAGCAGAACACAATGTTTTTAGCTCATCTGATCAATTTTTAGTTTTCCCATGAAGCTTGTTAGCCCAGCAGCAATCCAATGAACTCCAAAGGGTAGCTGGGCTCTGCCATTTCTGTGAGCACTAGAGGAATAAATGTGGCATGTGGAGTGATTTATGCAAGTTCACTTGTGTTTCCCAGTTGTGGTTGCAGTTCCCCTGCAGCTTCAACACTCTTCAGGAATCTTCTTGCTTCTTGCCCTACTGCTGTGCTCCTGAATGGGCTGTCTGGGTCTCCCATCTGTGCTGCTGTCTCCCAGCCCAACCACACCAGATCAACCTGTCACTGTGATGAGCGTGGAAAAAGGAGCCAGGAGTGGGGCTAAGAAGTGTCTGTGTCAGCCTACCTGCCTGCCCAGCAGTGTCGGGCTAACGCCTCCACCAGCCTGCTCTGACTGTGGCAGTGAAAGGAGACATTAAAGAAGGACACCAAGGCTGGGGGAAGCAGAGGCACAGAGTTAGGAGCTAGTGGCACTTGGAAGTTTCTTTCATAAAGATGTGTTTCAGAGGAAGGATTTAACTTTGGCGCATGAGGAAAATGTCTGGTCGGGGAACAAGACAGAAGCAGTCATTTCATTATTAGGCATCTGAAAGGATCATGGATTTCTGATGAGCTCTGAGACCTGCAGAGTGTCTCCTGGGTCTCAGATGTGAAGTCAAGCATGGGATGAAATCAGTTCCTGGGATGAGTTAATATTTAGCATTATTGAACAGGGAATGGGAGACAAGGCAGCGAGGGAGGCTGCACATGGCAGTCAGGCCTTGTGTCCTGCCAGGCACAAGAGTCACAGAGAGAGTCCCAGATGGGGACTCCCTCCCTCGGGGTGGACAGGAACAGTCACTGAGCCAAGGCAGCTGGAAAGCAGAGATCCCAACCAGATCCCTGGAAGGGGAGAAACAAAGGTATTCCCACTGCTCCTTCAGTCTCTAGTTACTGTTGAGGATGTATTCAATGACTCAAGTTATGCTGCTTGCAAAGAATCCTCATCCTTAAAAAAAAATCAAGTGAAGCTGAGATCCCAGCAGTACTTATAAGTTCCTCCTGGATGCTAAACTCTTTGGGATGACAAATCTCTAAAGCACATAACGCAGCACAGACCCACTTCTCCTTTGGGGTCTCTCTGACTGCAGTAGGAAGGTGTAGGTCTGGTGTGACCTCATGGGACCTGGTGTGTCTGTGGGCTCCTCTCCAACATGTCAGTAGCTGCTGGCTGTTCCACAGGGCTCATTGGGCAGGTTTGGCTTTGACTGAGGACACAGAATCATGGAATGTTAAGCAGTTTCTTCCTAATATCTAACCTAAATTTCCCCTCTTTCATTTTGTATCCATTGCTCCTTGTCCTATCACTACAGTTCCTGATGAAGAGTCCCTCTCTGGCTTCCCTGTAGGCCCTGTTCAGATACTGGAAGGTTCCTATGAGGTCTCCATGCAACCTCCTCCAGGCTGAACAGCCCCAACTTTCTCAGCCTGTCTTTGCAGGGGAGGTGCTCCAGTCCTCTTATCAACTTTGAATTGCCATGACCCCGGTGCAGGACCTTTTGCTTTGTTGAACTTGAGGAGGTTTGCATTGGCCCACCTCTCGAGCCAAAGCTCCCCATCACTTCTGTGCTGGCTGGTGGATCGGGGGTGGCCTCACATTGCCAGCTGTGGCTCTCCAGCAGGGACAGAGAGGGCCTGGGCACCCTGCCAGGAGGTAATGCTGCTTGAGCACTGCTGGCAAAGACTTCAAACCCCTCAGCTAATTTCGGATGTTCTGCTTGTGACATGGAAGGCTGCATTCCCATCTAGGAAAGAGCTCTTCCCTGGGACTAGGAAGGGAAAGGACTATTTATTAATATAACATTGTCAAGAGTGGCACATCTATCTTTCTGAAAGCCCTGTCTGAGGTGGTTTCCTTCATATAACACTTTTCCTCCAAGGAGTCCCAAATATGCTGCAGAAGAGACCATCACAAGATGGTGGAGACACAGTGCAGGACAACTACTCCCTCTTATTCCAAGAGTCTGAGAGAATAAAAAATGCAAAATATTAAAATCAGAGAGAAAAAATTGGGCATCATGCTTACTTTTCCACATTGGCAAAGTTACACATATCTTTTTATCTAGAATAAAAATAGCTGTATCTATATCTATAATGGATACAACCTTTTCTTTAAGCCAGTTTAAAGAGAGTTTTAGCTGGATCAGACTTGAACCCTACATGTCAGGAGCAAAGCGTCCTGCCTGTCTGTGAGGTCCAGGTAGGAAAACAGAAGCATGCTTGTCCCCTACTGGAGATGCTGTATTTTTTAGTTCTCTCTGGTTCAGGAGTTGCTGGGGAGCTGAGGAGAGCCACCCAGGCTCCCTTTGGTGCACCCTTGTGGAGACGCAGCCTCTTCTACTGCAGTAGAAGACTAAACATGGAAACCAATCTGAGGAGGCTGGATTCCCCACATCTGGCCTGGGAAGGGTGATGGGAATGGAGACCTTTTATCAGTGAGGGATTTCCCCAGAGTGTGGTGCTGACAGATGCTAGCAATGAGATCATGGAAGAGGCAGCAGCACCAGATGATCCGATCAGTCTCTCTTTGTCCTGGATGTGTGTCTAACCCAGAGCCTCCACCTTGTAATGCACTGGGGCTGTGGCCTGCTGGCAGCGTGAGATGTACATCACCTGTGACAACACTTGGCAAGGCTGAAACAGTGTCCCCTAGCCCTTGCCATGGTCTGTCTCCCACCTTCTCTGTTGTGATGTTTAAGGCTGCTGGATGTAGGAAGTTTGGGATGGTGATTGCTCCCTGTCTGTTGTCAGCTATATGGTGAAGTTTTACTCCTAGCTGCCTGGTTCCCCAGGGAAACAGATATATGGTTGTAAGGATGTCACCATTATTACCATGACTCTTCTGGGGAAGCTACAGGGTGATGCATTCATTCCTCTGCTTTGCTGTCCCTGTTGGGTAAATATGTCACTGTGCCTTGCAGACTGGCCCTGTCTTAGATCCTGTAAATGTGGTGTCAGTGTCAGTGCTGGGATTTTCATACTCTAACCCCCCATGTCTGAAAGTTTTAGTCAAAACTGAGAACAGGAAGGGGATGAGGACTCCTGTCCGACCAAAGCTTATCCCGACTGAGCCCTTCTGGCTTTAGAGAAGGGAGAGTGCTTTGTGCAGGGGCTGAGAGGGCAGTGAGGATCCTGCTGCACAGGAGCTGCTGCTGCCAGGACACCGGAGAAGGAAGAGTGAGTGCCGCTGACTCTGACAGCAATCCTGAGGCTTTGGCATCATATCCTCCCTGTTCAGTGTCAATTACTTGGGCTTTGTGGAATTTAGGCTTTAGGGCATGTTTCTTCGTCCACAATGGTTAAAAAGGCCACAGATCTATATTAACAAACCTGCTTATTTTCAGTCCAGAAAAAATAAGGAATGCCATGTACTTCCATACTGTGCTACAGGTTTTCCTCATCCCTCAGGGGATGTGCAACTGAAGATTGTGTCTCTGCTGGGACTAAGGGACACCAAGAAATTCTCAGCATTACTGCTGATGATCTGAATAGAGAGGCAGAGAGGGAACACAATCTCCCTGCTGATAGTAGCAAATCCAGGCACAAAAAATGAAGTGACATCCACAGCAACAAGACAACCCTCTGGCAAGATGAAATCTCCTCAGTCTCCTATTTTGCCCTGACACTGTCTGCTTGTTATAGCTATGAAAGGCTGTAGGAGCACTGGGATGTGCCCTCCAGACCCTCCCTGCTGGAGTCACGCAGTAGCTGATGTTACTGCCACAACCAAGGGTCCCACGTGGCTTCCCGGGAGTCTCCATCTGACTGCTCTGAGCCTGCAGCACAGATGTTCCCATGCTCAGTGGATATGTCAGGATTTCTGGGAATCTGCTTGCCTGGTAAGATCGGCTGCCCCAGTCAGGCTGCCTGACATGTGTAAATTATGGACAAATGTGCTGCAATCTACAAATACCACCACGGCGGAGACAGAGAGCACGTCCCCAGGAACACCGAGCTGGCTGCCTTCCCCTTGTTGTGATGGTTTGTGCACATGTAGCAAGTGCTTTCTGTCCTTAGCTCTCATAGATCTTCCTTACAAATCCACCTCGGCTTAACAGGCTTGCTGCAGAGAGTGGGAGTTTTTCCTTTACTTCACAAGTGCAGTTGGGATGTGAAGCTGCACGGGTTCTCACACTGGGCTCAAATGTCGGCACCAAGACTTAATGCACAGCTGTGGAGGAAGGGAGCAGAGAGGATGGGGAAAGAAACCAAGAATGGGGAAAAAGAGGTGTTTGTTTGTACAAGAGGAGCATAGAGCTGGGGGAAAAAAAAAAAAGAAATGCAGAAAAATTAGTGAGGGAAGAGGAAAGAGCAGGGAATGAAAGAGGGAGTTTTAGAAAATCAGAGGATGCATTTATTGTGCTGCAGGTGCTTGCCCACACCAGACTAATGTTCAGCTGGTTCTCTTAGTCCTCTCAGAGAGAGAGAGCTGGCATCCATCTAACTACAAACCACGTATGTGCAAATAAAACCCACAGCAGCTGAAACACCCTGAGATGAAACACAGGAGATTAAATTACAAGCTAATTGGGCAGAGATGCTTTCAGAGGAATGAAAGTTTTGGCAGGAGGCAATTTGTCCAGAGGAGATGGCCTTGTCAAACCCTCCTCTTCCCCTTCTCCATGAAGCAACCTCATCCCTGCTCTGTGGAAAAGGCTGTGCAATTTTGTTTTGGTCTGTTGGAGGTTTCCGTCCTGGGCAGGTCTCCAAAAGACTGTGGGACCTTCTTCTGCCCATGCATTAAACCAATACTGCCTGTTGCATTCCATATGGGAACTTCTTTAGGTCCCCAGTGTCAAAACACATTTCTAGTAACATGGTCAGGGACCTCCTGCCCTTGTGGGATCGTTTAGTCTGGAAAAAGAGAGTGAAAGGACAAATTCAGCAGTTGTCCACCACTCCTTGATAGACAATGATAAAAATGATAGAAACAAACCCTTCTCAGGGGCACAGGACAGTAAGAGAGGGAATGGACAGTCTGCAGCTTGGGAAAGATAGTGGGAAAAACATAATTTCATGAGGAATGTAGTGCAGCACTGAAACAGGTTGCAGAGAGGGAGCTCAGCCTCTGTCTTTGGAGGTTTTCAAAACCTGGGTAGCAAAGCCACATCTGACCTGATCTAGAGCTGTCAGTCATCTGCCTTTGAGGAGGCTGGGCAAGAGGCCTCCAGAACTCCCTTCCAACCCCTGTGTCCACATTTCTAGGGTTATTTCCACTCAGTTTCAGTGTTTTATTATTTCAGCTTCTGAAACTCTCTTGCTATGATTATTTTCCTTTTAAAAAGACATCCGTAGATTGTAGCAGGTGATTGAATCTGATCCACCTTTAGTATGTTACTAGAAGACTTTTTTAATTGTCAAAACTACCAAATTTGTGTATTCTGAAGCCAACTAGGAGCACAAACTGGATTTGAGGTTGAGTATTATGCAGTTGGGCTCTTGGGTAGAGTATCTTATTTTAATTTAAGGGTTGTTTTCCTTTTGTTAATAAAATATTCAGCCTTTAATGCCACATAAACAACAGTTGGAGAACCGATGGAATGGTGGTTCCAATTCTGCAAGTTCAGTAGGAAACCCATAACATTTATCAGATGCTGAAAGCTAACACATGATGTGTGAAATCTGTGATTTAAAATGAGCGTGATATATAATCCCTGAGACACCAGAGCATCAAGGTTGGATAAAGTTTCTCTGTGCTGCACTTAAGAAAGCCAAATGAAAACAGTTGAGGTGAGTGAGATTAATAAAAATAATTTCGTATGATAGCAATTTACTTCTGACTCATACAATCTACCCCTTTTGTTAGTCCCAAAATTAAATTGAGGAAAAGCTGTGTTTTTGTGGAAAAGAAAGCAGCACATTTTTTCTTTGGATGCTCTGAAGCTGAGCTGAGCAGAATCTGATTTACTCAGATTTAACCCTAAGTCATATGCTTCCTGCAGGAATCCCACAGCAGTATTCTATTTTTTCAGGTGCAGAAGAGTTGGGTTTTTTAAAATTTTATTTTAT
Organism: Corvus hawaiiensis; assembly: GCF_020740725.1. Classification (NCBI taxonomy): domain Eukaryota; kingdom Metazoa; phylum Chordata; class Aves; order Passeriformes; family Corvidae; genus Corvus; species Corvus hawaiiensis. The sequence continues at coordinate 8,888,939 of NC_063217.1, read as the reverse complement.
GTGATTGTTCACTCTGCTGACATTTAAGGAAATGATGGTCGATTTCCCCATTGTGTATAAAACCTTTCCCCTTCCAGCAAATATTACCTACTTTTTTTCTAATCCTTCACTGGCCAGGCTAGTACAGCTTTATAGGTTTCATACCTTGTTGGTTAATTCTTTTTTGGCTTCAAGAAGCTGTGGTATGCAAGTGAGTTTCCAGTCTTTCAAATCTTCTCCTTCACATTAACCCTTTTGATTCTGTTAGAAAAGTTAAAACAGAACATAATCAGAACAATTTGTTTTTACAACTGTCAGAAAACTTCCTGTAAAAAAAAATCCTACCAAAAATCCAGGTATTTTGCAAAATCAATGACCTGCTGTACCCCTGGTCAGGAGCAGTGTTTCAGAAAGGCAAGGCAGCTGGAACATGAATATAGGTAAGTGCCAAAATTTAATGAAAAGCTGTCAAACTCTGTCAAAAGGTGAAGGAACAAGGAGGTCACGTTGTAGAGGGCGCTTCCCTGTGCTCTGGTGATAACAGATTTGCTCCTCTTCAGGGAATCAACCTGGCATGGGCAGTGACATCACTGATTTGAACATCTTGCCTCCTTTCAAACAGTTATATTACATTGCATTGCATTGCATATTGTATAAGTGTTATATTATATTATATTATCTATTGTTTTCAGGGTTGTTGTTTTGGCAACTTTAAATGGTGTTTACACAACATCAGTGTTTCTTTGAGTCCTGAACAAGAGCTTTGGGATAAAACTGTTGTCCTCAGTAAGCCCTTGGCTCTCTCCCAAGAAACATGTTTATGGTATTTGCTTCCTAAGGAGGCAAAATGGTTAACAAAAACATGTCCAGGGACTGGCTGGGTTTTCTGATCACTGCTTGAAGGGTTAAAGCTTTCTTAATGCAGCTGCCTCAGGAGAGGTAGCTGTCTTTGTAGGACTGTCATATATCCCTGTTGAAGGTGTTCCTTTGTAAACTTTTAGCTGCTTGTTTATGAGCTGGGAATTGATTTCGTGATGACAGTATTTCTTCAGACTCTTCAGTATATAGCAGATCCCTCCAGAGTCTTTTGATGCCCCTAAGGATTACAGGTAGTGACGGAAAAATGTTATTGTACTTCTCCTCACTCTTTTTTAAAAACTTTTTTACTTCTGGGAATTGTGGGATGCCTTGTGAAAGCCAGAGATTTCAGTACCTGCTCTGCAACTGCTGCTGTATTCATTGTAAGGTGACAGTACTACAGAAAGCAAAACTCTATATTTATTTATAGTCAAAATACTTTTTGTATTATTAATATATGTATTTATTACAGGCAGGAGTAGATATAAAAATTAATAATGTTAAAAACCAAGGAAGCAAATGGTGAAATTCCCATTGTCTGCCCCAAGGACCCAGAGAGCTCCTGTCCAGATGCACTTACAATTTTGGTATTTTCTTTACAAAAGAAATAGTAGTGGAGCATGTATGACTGAGCCCCTGGGAGCATGGGTGCATGAAGCAAGTGCAGCAGAATCAAGGCTGCAGGAGAAAAAGGTCATGGGTCTCACAAGCAAAGGGAGATGTAGCAAGAGTCCCTTACTGCCTATATTCTCTTCTGTCTGCCAGTTTTCTGGTGATAATAGTATCAAGTAAAAACAGAAGTCCAGCCATGGTGATGTTAATCCAGACAAAATGGCAGGTAAAAAGGAGAGCAAAAGCCAGAGACATGAGTCAGTTATGCCCTGAAAGATACTGAATGCACCCAGCTTACTTTGAAGTGGAGGCACTGTAGATACGAGGGTCTTGCCAGGTCCAGACATCTTCAAAAGATCCAGACACAATCATCAGGGCAAACATGCAGGAAGGGAAGACTGTTCAGGCTGAGGACCGGACACTAATGTGACCAGGCTTAGTCCTTGTGAGGTTGGGAACACTTCATCAGGGACCTGCTTCTGTGGAAGCAGAGAAATGACAACAACAGTAAATGGAACGTTATCAGTATAAAGTCTACGGGGTGGCAGAAAAGGAGGCACACTGCACTGGTGAAATAGGGTGCAGGAGGGGCTCAGTAAGATTATGCAAAATGGCAAGTCCAGGCACACAGAAGCTTCTGAACAGAGAAAGGGCCTGGTTTCTGCCAACACCACTCAGTCACCTGCTGAGGCTGCACAATGGGAAGTGCCTTGCAGGCCTGGGAGTTGCTGCCCCACTCTTTCCAGAAGGGTTTGGAGGGAAGGCAAGGAGCCAGTGAGTGTCAAGTGTTGCTAAGACTGTATCGGAGCATATGCAAGAAAACAGAGTTGTAAGGGACCTCTGGAGGCCTCTTGCCCAACCTCAATCTGCAAGCTGTCTATTCTGGCTCTGGAGACATGCCCACTTCCAGCTGTCAGTCCAGCACTGCCCAGATCTCCCACAGTGCCCATTTGGTGCCTACCCACATGGCTGTTCCACGATGCACATTAGCACTTACTCATGGCCATCTTAAATGGTGCTGGGCCACATTCAAGCAGCCAAATTATGCCTTTAGACTGGATACACAAGTTGGCATGACAGGATACATACAAGTCTGTTTCCAATGCTGGGGATCTGGAACAGTCACTTCAGAGTCTGACATAGACATCTAGAGACCAAAATAAGTCCATGATTTAAAATAAAGTCTTGAGTGGCCTTCCCCTGCTCCCTCCTAAAGTGTGGTGAGAGACCAAACAGCCAGACCACCCCCAAGGAAAGCAGGTTCATATAAACCACATCCCTCCTGCAACTGGAATCCATTTGGCCAAGAAAACACAGAAATGATGATAGATGTGCCAACCAGCAAACTGCCTCTGAGCCAAAACCTTCTTTCCCTCATGTTATTGTTTTACAACTTGAATCCCTTGAAAGGGTTAACAAAGCTGCAGAGCAGGGAGGACTCCGAGGGCTCTCAAAAGGCTTTTGATAAAGTCCAGCACAAGAGCCTATTGAGAAACTTGGCCAGGGGTGAAAGGTAAAGTCTTGTCATGGATTAAAAACTGGAGAAAAGATAAGGAGCAAAGAGTAGGAACAAATGGCCAATTCTTAGCATGGAAAGAGATTAATCAAGGGTAGCTGCAAGGACAGTGTTGCAGACTGGTGCTGTGTTTACTTACCACTGCCCAGCCAGGAGCTAAAATGCACTGTTGGCTCAAAATGTTCAGGTTAGCCAAGACTAGGGAGATTTAATACAAACCCATGGAAAAATTAACTTAAGAGTCCAGTTCTGCCAGGAATTATTATCACTCAGCATGTCTTAAGAGGTATGATGAGAGTAAAAAGGCAAATTGATGTGAGAGGCAAAGACTTGAGGGAGACAGAAAAATACAGGCTAATGCTGAGAAGACAGAACAAACACTTATTAACACATTGTCATGGACAGCAAAATTAGTGCACCAGAAATAAAAACCTGAAAAAGTGAAAATAGGAAAAGGAAAATCCTTAGAGCATGACATGGCATTGCACTTGGATTAACTCCACTGCCACCCATATCACCTGATGCACAGCAATGGATTGGAGCAAGGCAAGACTGAGACTTTTAAGTGAATATGAACAGCCTACACAGCTGTGCATAAATTACAAGAGGTCTCCATCCTCCTGGTCCCTGTTTACATGAATATCACTGTCTGGACTCAGAAGAGGTACTTGTAGTTTTCCTCTGGACATCTCTCTCATTGGAGAAAGGTTTTGTACGGGTTGTTGCTTTTTCTTATATTGAGTAAAAATGGCAATAAATTCAATTTAGATTCCTGAACAGGGATTTAAAAATATTTGACATAAATTAGCAGCTAAAATTTCCTGGTTGCCCTCATATCATACCTAATAAACATTATTGTCTCCATTCCCCACAGAATATCACTGCAGTAGAGAGGCACTACTACAGTCAGTATTTACCTTGGAGGTGAGTTACTTTACTTAACTTAAACATGTTTATTTGGTGTGGAATGGTACATTCACAAGTGTATCTCCCTTCTCTCAGCAGAGGAGGTCTAGGTGAAAACCTGAGTCTATCTTTTAAAAGGTCAGAGCCTTCTGTTGAGTCTCTCCTCTAGTGTTTAGTGCCAGAGACAGAAATAGTCCCCAAACTCCTCACTCCCAATGTTATACTCAAGTACAAGAGTCCATAAGTGTCCCGGAAGATGCCAAGTGGAGTTTGTTCTTGAAATGTTTTGGCCAGGCAAGCAAAGATCATCTCAAGAACCACCCTTGGAAGGATGGAAAAAGGATGTGGAAATTCATATGCCCTGGTTAAACCCATCAGATATAAAGGGAAGCTAAATAATCAAAAGCCGTTTGTTGCAATGAAAGGTGAAGGGAATTTCAACCTACATTTCATATACATATGATTTCTTTAGGATTCAGTGTTACACAATGCTGTTTCAGGAGTACATGGCATTTCTTCTGCCCTTCATTCAATTTAGTTTCTCCTCACTTCTGATTCTTTTGAAAGAGAATACAGAAGGGGAATAGAGCAAAATGGACACAGCAATTAAAAAGCAGATTTTGTCTCTTCTACAGAGGGCTCATCTGCGGCTGCCACAAAATTGTTTGGAAATATCATGGATTCCCTTGATGACAGCATTGCAAGTTAATTAGGTGCACAAAGTCAGGTAATTAGGTGAGTGCAAAGAGGCAAAAGTTGGGAGCTTCCCTGCAGTTAGAAATCCCAGACAAATTGCTTGGCCATAGGATCAGATGGGTTTCCTCACGTATTAAAGTTTTCCAGCAATTTGTGTTATGCAGGCTGCAGAAATTTGCTAAATAGCAATGACACTTATTCAGGTAGCATCCATATGGTGTTCTGAAGATTGATCAAGTATTGTCAGAGGAGCTAGGTTTGCTTTCTGACACATATATCAGGAACCTTCCTGTCATTTCTGTGTCATAAAGGAATGGTGAAAATGTCCTCTGCAAATAGCTGAGATTTGCTCCGGAGAGATGAATTACTTAGGCTGGGTACAACTAACCACCAGAGGTTCCACTTTGTCATAAACATCAGCAAGAGGACTTTTTCTTAGAAATGGTCTCTGTCTGCTGTCTCTGAGGTCAATTGGAAAACTATTGAATTAGCGGAGAATGAAATTAAAACAGAACCTAAGGCTGATGATCATGTCCTCTTCCTCCCCTGCCTTCATCTACTCTCCAATATGTTCATATAATAGAGCTGAATAATTACAGCCTCGGGTCCACATGAGCATCCCAATGAGCAGGATCAGCATCCATAAAACAGGCTGAATCATCCAGAGGTGCAGCCAGAATACTTCAAACATGAGCTGAATATGAATGGCCATCAACAGACACCAGCTCTCTTGTCCCTATCAGAAATTATTCAAGTGGCAGATTTAGTAACTCGCTAACTAATTAGCTCAGGATGAGCAGCTAAAATCTGAGCTCACGCTATCTAGCTCCAGGCTCTGAACTGTGGTCCCAAGTTTGGAGTCTCACTCCTTGTGTCTGTTTATAGTCAAGTAAGAAGTAGACACTGCCTCATGGTAACTGAGTAAACAAAAGTACCAGTAGGGTTCATCCCCTCATCCAAAGCCAGGACTAAAGCAACTGAATGCATTTCTGAGAGTTGACTGTCAAACCTACTCCTAAAACATTTCAGTGATGGAGATTTCTTCCTCAGATCTAATTTTTTTAGAAAATAAAGTGTTTTTCAAACATGCAGTCTAAGTCTCCTTGAGTCCAGTCTAAGATTTCCTGCCCAACAGTTAGGGGACAAAATCTTCAAGCCATGTCATTTGCTCAGAATGCGGCCAGTCAGGTTGGGTTCACTAGATACAAACAGGTGATTTTTAAAAAAATATGATGTTTGCATATGAAAATCAGACTTTGTCATTTCAGATTGTTTTAGGCAGCAGCAAGAGTGGGGCTGCTGCAAGGGGCAGTGAGCAACGACTCAGGAGGACAAGGTTGATGAGAGAGAGAGAGAGAGAGAGAGAGAGAGAGAGAGAGGTCCTGTTAGCAGCTCTGTGACTGTCAGACATGGCAAGGTAATAAGCTAGGTCTGAGGTCCTCCCAGAAATGATTGTTGTTGTAGTTACTACATGTTATTCAAGTAGGAAAAAAGCTGTATGCTTAGGAAAAGCACTTATTTATTTCAAATTCTAGAAGTCATATTTAGCTTCCAAACTACAGTCAGTTAGTCCTAAAATGTCAGTTATGACTTTTGCATATTTCTGTATTTGACAAACAGTTTCAGATTTTTGAAAATGATATTTTTGTTCAGTGTTTGCACCTCAGCCTATTTTGAGTCTCTGACAGAGAGCACCTTATCATTCCTTAGCCAACAAAACAATTAATAGTAATGTGCAAACACAGAAAGAAATACTGGCTATCTGAATATCTTCCTTATGCATTACGTTTACTTGTTCTCCTTATGCTCTGTGTACATTTCAAAGGCAGCTTTCAGCTAAACAACTACATCCATGCTTTTCCATGCATGTAAGGAGGATGACATGCAGCAGGTACAAGCTGATATGAGAGAAGTTCAGACCAGGAAAAAGGGAAAATTATTTCATCATGAGGACAGCAGAGGAACAGGCTGACCTCATAGCTGGCCCTGCTTTGAGCAGAAGATTGGACTAGAGACTTCCTGGGGTCCCTTTCAGCCTGAATTATCTTCAATCTTGAGTGCATTCAACTTATGTCACAGAGACAACCCCTCTTCCACCAGCTTTGTGCGATGGACTCACTGTGTGGAGACCAGCAGGGCTTTGGCCTTCTCCAGACTCTCCAGGACCTCCTTGGGAAATGATAGCCAGAAGATATGGCACCAGAAACTCAACAGCACGTTGCTGGGAATCTGCAGCCCCAATCCACCTTGGTACATCTACAGGGGAGCACTTTCAAAGCTACTGATTTTCAGTAGCATTGAAAATTTTCAGCATAATTCAGGACTGAATTATGTTCTGGCGGTGCCTAATTTCCTATTGAATAAATATAAAAAGGTAAAAAGCCTACTTTAAGGAAAACTGGCCTCTCCTCACAGGTTATCTGAGGTGCCAAACTCAACTGATTGCAAAGGGAAATTCAGTATTAGGTGGATGGGATTTGCGCTCCCAGACCGCATCTACAACCTTACTGAGGCAGTGCCTACATTAGGCTGTGATTGACTGCTGCCATTCCAGGCAGGAGGATCATGTGAGAGGCAGTGAAGAACACAAACACAGAGTTGATGACCCTAGCAGGGTGCTGCACAGACTCTCTTTGGTGCAGGAAAGATCCAGGAAAATAGTTCCAACAAGAATTATGCAGAAACCATTCTGAATTTCTCTACCAACACCATAAATAGTGTTTGTAGAAATCTGTTGCTGCAGGAACAGGGACAAAATGGGCCTCCTGTTCTTTCTCAATAAAGCCAGATCTCAGTAGGGCCATTTTGCATAGTGAACCAATTAATCAGCCCAGGCACTAGATCAGACAAATAATTTCGCTCCTGTGAGGAGCTGTCAGCACACTACAATGATGAAACCAGCTAAGTATGTGTGGAACTAACTGGGAAACAAAGTGGTACCTGACCAGAATATGTTTTCCACTCAATAATGCCTGCCTGAATTTAGCCTCTCCAGTCATGCTAAACTTCAAGTCTGGAAAATGTGTTGGGAGGAAGAGTAAGTCTGTCCAGTGTAAATTGAAATAGTCAGCAGTCCTCTATGAGTGGCACCAAAATACACAGTGGCTCATCCAGCCATCATTCATGCCAGTCCCGCAGCCTTCAGGAATGGTTGCTGAAAACCTTGTCAATTATTGTGCCATCTCGATTTCTCATTCTTGGGCAGAATAACAGAGAACGACACAGTCACCAGGCTTGCAACACAAACCACCATGATTCTGGTGCAATTCTCAGAAAAGGTGTAGACCACAACAGAGCAGAGGGACTCCTATGCTTGTACTGTAGGACATCCTCAATACAAATGGATGGATGATGATTATCCATAATTTAATCACCCAAATAGCTTGAAAAGTCTGTCACTGGTCACTTGAACCCACTCTTTCCAAGAGGGAATTGCTCCAGTAGAATATTTTTAGAGGACATTTTGAGGTACTTGCTTAACATCTCTAAAGCTTGTTTCAACATTGTGACATTTGAACAATTTGTAGGGATGAAAGCACTCATAATTATCATTTTGCAAGATGAAGTTGTTTCTTTGATTTTCTAACATCATTCAGTTCGTTTTCACAGGCCCTATAGTATGACCCTGTGATTACATTTTTTATTCTTTGATTTAGTGATTCCAATTCTTAGGAGCTTATCAGAAGCTTCACAGAATTCAGCATTTATCTTAAAGATCTTGCTCCCAGGGCAACTGATTACATAAGAAAGTCACATTTTATTCAAAAGAATAAGTTTCTAGTCCTCTGGGTTACAATGCAAATTTAAAACACAGATCTGAAATATCCCAATAGCTTGCAAACTGTAAGATAAATTGGAAGAGTTCTTCTTTCTGTATCTCATTATTTGGAAGTCAGTCTTAAAGTGGAAGACTCTTGTAAATCTTTTAAAATGGCAATTATAGGTGATTTCCTCCATAGAAACTGTTCAGTGTCACACTGAGACAAGTTTTAGAAGTCTGATTCATGATTTTGGAATATTTGAATTTGGTGCTGCCATAATTTGAAATCTGTAAGCATAAACACTTGGAGCTTGTGTTTCCCTAATCAGATACTGAACATTTTATGTGAGAGTATAAAATCTTTAGCCTGTGCTTATATTTATGCTCCCTCAGCTATCTTCCTAAAGAGTAGGCACAGATATTGCAAAGACAGTGTAATTCCACCAGATTAAAAAACCCCCCATCATATGGATTACCTCTTTCACTCAAAGGCATTATGGGGCATCTTGCTTTGCATTGGATTTTGGTGCTCTGCTTTGGATCATGGGCATTTCTAGCATTTTATGTTTTGTAGCTTTGTTACTTTTCTCGCTGTGAAGTCCCTCTTCACAGAATATCATATCTGTATCCACAATGACTGTCTTGTAAATTTGTGGGTTTGGTGGAAGGTATCACTTAATATTCAGAGTGCAATATATTTTTATCCAACAGCTACAGAACAGATATTAATAGAAGACAGAGATAACTCCTGTGAACTGCATGGACGTCAGTTCCTGCTTTCCTTTGCAGACCAAAACCCCAGTCTCTCCAATGGCATTTGTCTAAATGTGCTCTTTGTTGCCTGTGTGGAGCTATGCTGCAAGTCCCAGAACTTTCCCAAGGAAGTGCCACTGCTGGAAAACAGAGCACTCTGGCAGAATGAAGCCTTTTTTTCAGGTCTGCACTGGTGTTGATTCATGCAGCAGCTCCTGGGGCGTGCTCAGAGCCAGGTGAAGATCCAATGCAAGGGAGCGCCAGGATGGGGACTGTGTTTCAGCTGATCCTCACACCTTACAGGAGGGGCGTGGAGACCAACAGTGGCTCAGCAGCGTGGGAGGTGAACAACAGGACAAAAATGTCCAGGTTAGACAAGATGTGTACCTATGAAGAGCTAATACTAAAATACAAGAGCTGCATGCTCAGCACCTTCATAAGGTGGTGTTCAGTTCTCTCTACATGGCACAGAATAAAGTGGCTGGCAGGCAAAGGACACTGTCCCACCAGAGCCATGGGTCACCCAATCGAATGGCACAGGGCTGGGTATTCACCTCTTAAGGAAGCAGAGCAATGCTGGTGAAGACTGCCTGGTGAGTTCCACCTCAGATGTCCCCCAGATACAATCCCAAAAGCTAAACTTAGCTGTAGAAGGTGCAAAAGATGCCTAGTCCCACACTGGGTGTCTCTCTGACCCTAACAGACCAGAATGTGAAAGGAATAACAGACCAGATGTGAAAGTGGAATTTCTAGCATAGGATAAATGTCTTCGGTGTTCTTATTTGAAATTTGTTTGTGGTTTGAAGTGTGCTGCACCTCTAGCTGTCTGAAGCTTCTCAAACTGAAAATTCTTGGAAAATGGCAGTTCAGAAACATGTGATGTGATGTGATGCTTGAAAATGAAATGTACTTCTTGGACTGTGAGCCTGCCTAGCAGATCCGACAGGCTTATGTTTCCAAATGTTGAGGAAGATTAATTCTTAACATGCACACCTAGCTGCTTTTCACAAAAACCTGCATGCAATCACAATTCCCTTGTCTTCTAAAGATCATACAGAGTAGATGCAATAGAGAGCAGTATTTTTAATGTATACGCTAATTTAAATTGAGACTTAAATAATGCTATGACAAGCACCACAGAGTGAAAAAGTGGTAAGTATTTTAAAATGAAAGTCCCAATTCATCAGGAACACTCATCAGTGGGATTATTTCCATGCATGAAGTTTGGCATTCACTTAAGTACCTTTTTGGACTTGGGCCAGGGAATAATATTGATTTTGATGAGCTTTCCATTAATGACCCTAAAAGATTAAACACTTGGGTTTGGGGGTAATCACACAAGTAAACAAATTGTTTTGATTTTCTCTAAAATATCTCATTGGTCCCAAAGGCCAGCTGGTTCAAATTTACTCTTGGAGTAAATGCTCAGTTGCCATTAGATGTCTGTGAGGCAGGAGATGGCATTCTATAAATACTGTATGACCATGACCACAGCGGGGTGATGCTCGTTCCTAAATTGGATCAAGAGAATGCTGATATGTGAAATATGCTCCCTGCTCTCTTTCCTGGCCCCTTCTCCCACTACCCTGGTTCTGCTCCCTCTGATTGCATCTTACCATGCCTTACACCCCTTAATGCCTGGCTAATTTTAGAATCAACGTCATGCCAAAGGCATGGCGATAATCATATATGCACAGACAAAATATGTGAAGCCATGTAGGTTCATAGTGTGCCATCTTCTATGGGCATTTATAACCTGCTTGGAAAGGCTCACTAAGGAAATGACATACGTTACTAATTAGTCTTGTTGCTAATAATAGCAATCTTTGGTTTACAGTGTTAGTTTTTTTAATCTGGAGCAGGTGAGAATCACCCAGAGCCCATGACCTGCGCAGGGTTCATGAAGCAGTTTGAAATGTGTAGTGGAAACATAAGTTGGGATGTGAGTTGACTAAACACCCAAACAAATGCACACTTTGGGTTACTTTTCTGTGAGAGCAGTATGCACACATTCAGTCATTGCTGCCCCTTACTCTGAAACTTGGGAGCGGTGAATGCAGGGGAAGAGTTGGGGCAGCATTGTCTGGAAATTTTCCAACACACTTCCAACACTCATGAGAGTTATTCACCATGGCATTGGAGTAATTTGGGTTGAAAAACAGCAACTGTCTAACCACAACTGAAACAATGCATAATTAGAGGGAAAAAATAATTATCCAGACAAAATTACGAGTAATATTTCAAGGTATGTTCTTCCTTGAGCATGACTGTTGATGCAAGCAGATACCTTATAAATGGGATCCTAAGGGCTGTTCTCTGTGGGGTAACATAGACCTTCTTTGGTATAATCTTGCTAATGCACATGAACACACAAGGTACCCTGGATTTATATCACCTGCCAGTATTCCAAGCTATGATTTTGAGTCTGCCATTAATATCTCTTAGATTTCCTTCTAAAGCATCTTTGACAGTTCTTTTTTAAAAAACTCATTTTCCTGCCTTCTCTATAGGTTTCTGTGACTTACACCTCTAGTTCCTTTCCTTATTCACTAAAATATCTGAAAAATGACAAACTCCCTGCATTTAGTTTCAATTTGGAGTCAAATGCTTGTAACCATATAACACAACATTATTCAATGACAGATGACTTTAGTTGTAGGGGTTAGCTGCCCAAAGGCTGTATTAATTTGCTCATTATAAAAAGAGCTTGACCACTTCTTCCACCTGGCTCGAACAAATATTATATTCCTCATCTACAATAACTCTTCTTTCAACCCTCACCAAAATAATAAGTTATTGTAGCCTTAACCAACCTAGTCATCTCACCTTGCTAATTGTAAGGTTCTTCTACTAGTTTCTATATTAAGTGTGCAGAAGAAGAAAAAAATAGGACAAATATAATTTTATAATGAGACAGATAGAAATCAGAATGTCCTTGGCTGTGACTGCTGTGAGTTATATCCCTATGAAATAAAAGGAAGACTGAATAAAGAAAAGTGAGGTCGTAATAGATACTAAGGTAGGATGTGGCAGGAGATAAAGACTTAGATAGGTGAAGCAAGCATGGATCATGGCTGTGTGGAAGCAGGTTGGAAAACTCGGAGAAAGCAGAATTGTATCTTCAGAGGTAAACCTGGTGTGGTTACTCTGGTGAAGGCATTTGAACTCTCTCATTTGATGGCTGTGTATCATGCAGTATCTGCCTCATGGAAGTTTTCATAGTTACAAAACTATAACTTTAGCTCTGTGAATGAAAAGACTGAGGAGACAAAGAACAAAGCCCTTGGTGGTTTGGTGCTAAGATAATACCAACAGATGGGAGTGCTGCTGAGGGAATGTCATGGATGTGAGGGCACTCTTGATGACAGGAAAATGTAGAACTGAGCTTTGTTTCTCTATGATGCAGTTATAGGGACAGGCCTCCTGTGGTACACACTCATTTCCCACCTGTGTTTAGGACTCCCTCTAGCCTGTAGAAAGGAGGCAGCAGTGGAATTTCAAAACTCCCCCAAATTGCCAGGTCCTTGCATGGAACAGGGAGAAAATTTTCTCAATAATTTAGGGAACTTGAAGGGTCTTAATGGACAGGAACACCTGGAGATGTCATAAAACCTCTCTCTCCTGTAAACAGTGCAAGATGGAAAAGAATTGGCAGTGAGTCAGCAGCCAAGCCAGTGTTAGAAATCCAAGGGCTGTGACTGTAGCAGCAAATCCCTCATCTAAAGAACAGACCAAAAGAAGAAGACAATCAGTTTTCCCAGAACTGATCTGACTGCACTGTTAACTCATATCCAAAAGCAGAGGGTGCTGTGAGGAAACAGTCAACAGTCATGTAACAGAAAATCAAAATATGGAGAATTGAATTAGTCAAATTATCAGAGATACAAAGGGAAGAATTATATTGAAAAAGGATGAAGTGGCCAAAAGAAGGAGAGGCAATGATGTGATCAGAACTGCTGGGATCTGTCTGACAGCTCAGAAACAAGTCCTTGACAGTCAGTGATTTGTATCCTAACCAGTAAAGAGGATAACGGTGTCTTCTGCACACCAACCATTCACACTTCAGTTATCTGCTTGCGGATACACAGAATTCACAAGTATCAAACGTAGCTGGAGGGAAGGAGAGGGGATCCTTATTCTAATACATGCTGGAGGCATTTTTCTGCCAAAACTAAACAGCCTTAGAATTTCTAAAAACTACAGAAGTTAATCTCCTTACTCAAACTATTACATCTAATCCAGGAAATTCAGTATTAAACCTCATCTTGACAGTCTAAGAAGAACTGACCACAGAATTAATTTTAGTGATGGCTTTGATACAAATGGTTTTACTTAATTGGATTTCTCATATACAGGCAAAATGAAGCCCAGATGATTAATGTAGTGAACTGATACATATAGTCAATCCCTTAGAGAAGTGTTTTACAAACAAGAACAGTGATAATCCAAATAACTTGGAAAGAAGCATGTGAAAATATGATTGTTAGCTCAAGCTTTTTAAAGATTTGTCTTAAAATGGTCAAAAAAAAATTTATAATCCTGCAGTCAAGAGTCAGAACTTCTGAAAACCGTACTCAGAAACAAAATCAATTAATTAGTCCATTTTTGAATAAACACACAGTTTCAATTGACAATAGAAACAAAATATCATTTTAAAAGTTTTGGGGAAAAGATTTTAAAAATCCACTCAGCATACACTAAAAGGGAGGCAAACTGACTAAACTAGACAATCCCAGAATTACAAGAATCATAATTAATGAAGTAAATTTTTACCAAGGCTGCACAGCGCTTGTTCCCATGCTATTATGTGTTTCTATTGCTCATTGGGTGGTGAGGCACTGGCACAGGTTGCCCAGAGAAGCACCTCCACAGAGTGGAGGTATAGAGCAAACATGAAACTGGATGGACAAGACAACTTCACCATTACTGAACGCAAATACTATATTTAGAGTGAGAGACTCAGAAATTTTCACAGCCCAAGATACAGTTCTCTGGTAAACTGACTTGGAAAAGCATTAACAAGCAGCCGTAGCTGTTTAGCCAGCCATGGCCTACGGGCTGATGCAGTGATTAGAAAGGCAAATGGGACTGAATGTCCATGGTGGATGTTGCTTTCTTTGGTGTCCTCTTTTCTGGGGTCTGGAATCCAAGAAAGTGTCAATAAATTTGGGCAGGAATAGTTGACTCAGGATGTGCCTTGGAAAAACAATCACAAGAAAAACCATCTCTGTGACTTATGAAAAAAATGGAAGGTGACTGAGTTGTTTGATCACTGTCTAGCAGAAGTCTTTTAGTTTTTATGGGCAAAGGCGCAGGAGTCCAACTATGAGGAGCTGAGGCCAGACAGCTTCAGAATAGAAGTTTTTACCAGTGATGGAAATTGGCAACTGGGACAGTTTACAAAAAATATGTTCCATATTTCATTGCTTCTTGTCTTTAAAGTCTTTGGATCAAGAGAAAGATTTTTTTTTTTCAAGAAGATAGTCTTTCTGGAACAGAACTCTGAGAAGGCTCACATCTCACCTTTCGGAAGGTGTTGGCGTAGAAGACTAGGGTCGCAAAATTCTGGCCTTATGAGGCACAAATTTGGAGTCTGGATTTTAATCAAACATGTCTTTGTATGCTCCTGGCTTGGGAACACCTTCATATTATTCCCTCAAATGTTCTCTGTAAAGAAATGTCTAAGAAGGAAAATTAATAGCAAGTAAGCAGATACTGGTTTTGTTAGGATTAACCTAAATCCCGAATTCATTCTTACTGGCTTTCCTGGGGTTTGAGAGATGTCAAGTGACCTTGCTCCATTGAGTCAGTGGCTCAGATTTAAACCAGGATTGCAAAATTAGTGATCAGCCTGTGCTGCTCTGTGCTGCGAGTGTCTGGTTGCAGTTTGTGCCATATGTGCATTCCATTTCAAGGGGGCCTGTGAGAATTTTGAGGACATCTGTTAGCAGTGCTGTCCCACAGGAATGCTCACAAGTCACTTGTGAAACAGCCCATTTTAATTTTGAAAATCCTCTGCTTTGTCTATGAGATAGGGGATTTTCTTTACAGTTTTTCAGGGTTGACTCTGCTGAATCCAACTGCACCAGCTTTGGCACTCAATTCACAACCCAGTGTTTGGAGGAAAATAGTCCGTCTTTACTAGTCAAGATGTCCAATTTACATTTCATTCATTCACTTTCCATTTGTGCTGCCAGGTGTTCTAAGGCCTCGTGATATCTCTAGTCTCCCAAGCAGAATATTTTTTAAGACAGGAAGTATTTGAAATTCATCATTAAAAGGTCTTGTCCACCTTTCACAAACCCCCCTCTCATTTTGACAGACCAGATGTTTCATAGGCTCAGGTTTTAGAGCAGGGTCTTGAAAGGCTCAGGGAACTTCAGCTTGCCTGTATTTTGAAGACGTTTTGAAAGCACAGTATCTCCGATCTCAGCGGAAATATTTGATGATCTCAAACCCAACAACTGCCTCTCACCACAACCCTTGTCTCAAAGTGCCTCGCTACTGACAGCTCTTTAGTGCCCTCTCATGATGATTTGTGTTTGACAGCATAAGAAAGAACGTGCACTTCTGGCTAACTCAAGAGTGATGGTTGATGTGCAAACCTTTGCAGTCCTGCATCATAAGTGACCCTTTGTAGTGAGATTAACACATCTAAAAGTTACAGTCTTACCATTCACCTCCACCCCTGTTATGGGACCAGAGTGCAATGCTCCTGTACAATCCTGCTATAAAAGAGAACTGAAAACCCAGCTGTGTAGGCTTCTGTGTCTGTAATGAGTATCATTTCCATCACCCAAAACTGTCTATGTTTTTGCAGGAGACACAGAAACATAGGGGTGGTGGTGCCCTAAGCCTATGAGTGCTGATAACAGTACTTCTGTTGACTTCATCAAGTTTAGTATTTTGTCAGTGACTCAGTCTTTAAAAAAAGAAGGTACCTTGTAAATTGGCAAACACTAGGGAATTAATGGGGAAAGAATACAACAGAAATTGATCTGGCCTTACTCAATTTAGCTATATGAGCCTAAGACTTGGGGGGGGGGGGGGGGGGGGGGGGTGTGGGTGGGTGTGTGTGTATGTGTGTGTGATTGAGCATTAGGCAAAATAAACCCATATCTCTTCTTGAATCTACTTAATTTAAATATTTGTGAGAAGTCAGCTGGTGAGTGGTGCATATCAGAGGTCAATGAAGATCTTCAGGGAAAACAAATGTTTCTTAAAAATATTAAGGTCCTTTTCTGGCTAGTCATGGTGCTGGTGCTGATGAGGTGCTGAGAATGCATCCATACATCCATTTAAAAACATTCATCAGAGGTATTTTATATCGAAAAATCAGACAGAGCTCTCAGCAAGCTGATCTAGTGGAAGATGTCCCTGCTCATTGCAGGGGAGTTGGATTAGATGATCCTTAAAGGTCACTTCCAACCCAAAATATTTTATGATTCTATGATCTCTCTTTATACACTGTTGGTCAGTAAAGTTGTATTTCAGACATGAAATGAGTCTTTTGGCCTAAAGAACTTGGGTGGTTAAAGGGTTGGGGTTTTTTTCAGTGAAAATACAAATTGACCTGTCAAAACTCACAAATTAAAAATTTGGTGGAATCTGGATACTTTTTCACAAAGATACAATTTTCTCTTCTGCTTGCTTAATGGATCAGGAAGCTTAGATTTCCTTCACATGAAAAGTTTCCAGAGCATTTTAGCTGCTAAAATAATGTATTTATAACTGTGGTAAAAGTAGTCATCTGTTTCACTACTGGCACTTCTCTGACATTTTTTAATTTGCCAGTATCTCTGGATGAGGAGAAGATATCACAGAAGGAATAATAAAATATGTCTGAATAGTAAAAGACTGTAAGAACTGGCAAAGTTAGCTCATAACAGAATCATAACCTGAAAAACCCTTATTGTGGCTGTTTTTGTACTATAAGCAAGATACTTTCTGGAAAAGGGCCTTTAGACACATAACATGGTGTAAAGAAAACTGTCTGGGAACAGGAGATACTATGTCTGCAGAATCCTTATAAAAAAATTGAACCTGATACACAACTCAAAGATGACTTAATGGGAAAATAAGCAATCTTGAATAAGGAGATACATATCTTGGAGGTTTTCTAGTCCTTCTAAATTATGGTTCCTCTTTTTAAACAACAGCTTTGTTAATGCTTGGTTCTCAGGATCTTTCAGATGGAAGAAATACAAAAAACTTCAGATGAAGGACCACTGTGCTGCTTATGGGGAATCATGCAATATCCAGCACCACGCAGTGAGCTTGAGGAATTGTAGTGTTAACTCTGCTGCATAGCAGCTCAGAAGGGGTAAGAGCTGAATCACAGCTTGATCCTGCCATCCCACTAGGCTGCAATCCTTTATGGAATAATTGCACATATGTCAATAGGTTTGCAAGGAAGGTGTATTCTGTGTGGCGATTTTAACAGAGCAGTGGTTTTGAGAAAGAGCTGCAAGATGTATTTATTCCTAGAAAAGTGACAAAAACTAATTTAAACCAGCTTCAGTTACAAAGCAACTGAAAACAAGGATTCCAAAACTGTTGTGCTGGCATTTTGTCTCTGCAACACCGGTGTCACATAAACCTGCAAGTAGCTGCTTAGTGGCACTGTTCTGTGTGGAGCATTTCAAAACCCCACTAAGCAGGACACAGAGCACACCCCAATGGTGGGATCCTCGTCACAGCCTTCAGTACATCCAACACATCTCACAGTTCTGTCAATTCTTTAATTCCTTATTAAAAATACTAAGCATCACTCCTATTAATAATATGGTAGAGGAACGTTCATGTACATTCTTTGGCCTGCTGTAACTGATCTTTTGTTTTCTCTTAGGCAATTTCTAGTCCGTGACAATATTTGGTCTCATATACCAGGGTATTTGTTTCCCAGATTGCCTCCTGTGGAGGACTTTGTCCTATGTCTCTTGGAAATCTAAGAAAGTCACATCCACTCTTCTGGCAGTGTATTAAAAAAACTAGTAGATTAGAGACAATTTCCCTTCAGTGAATCCAGACTGAGTCGTCCCCATTCTGTCATGTTCATCCAACTAAACTTCTGGTTTTGATTAGTTTCAGCCAATGCAGCTGGCACTGGAGAAGGGCTCGCTGGTCCCCCATCCTAGGATCAGCTCTTTCTAAAACACAAATATGACATAAATGAGAGTCAGGGTATTTTTGTTAGCAACTCAGCTCCTCTTTCCTAAAATTCCTCCAGTTCTCCTGGGGTATATACCTTTCATTCCTAGCAGCTTGAGGCTCTTTAGCTTGTTCAACACCTCATGTTTTAACATCTCACTGTCTACGATTTGAGCCTGAAAAAATACATCTGGGGCCAATATTTCCCGGCATTCTCTGTGGTGTAGACTGATATTAATAAATCCTTTAACTCTGCTGTGAAGTTCTTTATGCTCCTAAATACTTCCTTGTTACCTTGCCGCTCTGGGAGTCTCTCAGAGGCTTCCTGTTTCTGCTGGGGTAAAGCTCGACATTGTGAGCTATCTGCTCCTCTGAAAGCACTGTCTCACAAGGTGCATGCCTTTGGATATGTGCCTCCATAGGACTGCATTTCCATTTTCTGATCTTTGGCACTGAGGTACACTGCTGTCCTCACAGCATGCAGCTGAAATAGATACTCCTAAAATGCACAGTGCACATGAAGAACTGGAGCTCCTTAGAAGCCTGAACATGGCCAGGTTCTGCTCTAAAATGAATAAAGAAATCCTTCAGATCCCCAGTCATGGCTTCTTTTGAGTGCTCAGTTACCACAAAATGAAGTGTCAGTCTCTCAGTGGTCATGTGCCAAGATGCCTGGTTTGAGGAAATGCATTCTCTGGAGAAGATATTTCCTTTGAGCTGATAACACTGAGCCAACAATTCCTTTCAAAATTGATCTTGAAATAAATGGCACATTATTTTACAGGCTTGTATCAGTTACAGCTGACAGTGAAGCATACCCAAAGGAAACAGCACCACCAGACTGAGCAAGCTTAGTGGTACCACTAAGCCCTGGAGCAGAGCTGGAGGGATATTTGCCCACCTTTGCTAAAGGAAAGTGGATGCAAAACCTTCCCGCCAGTTTGAAAATAATTTCTGTTCTAGCTCCCTTCTTTATGGGTGCACATTTTCCTCTCTGAAGCAGCAAACACTGATTTCAGCAGATGTTATGCAAAATGGAGAGGATGCAGAGTGTGGGAGTTTGTTCAGAAGAGACAGTGCTTATCCCCTTCAGATGCTGAAGGTTTTATGCAGAGCAGCTGGCCTGGCCTCCCTCTGTGAGTGAGACAATAGATGTCTTATTCATCTTACTCTGTCTCTCAGATAGGAATTTATTTGCCCTATGAATATCTGCAGAGTAGCTCTCCATGGCATGGCTCTCCCTGAGCTATCACAACTTGAGGAGAAGCTCAGGCCATGAACCATGCACTGGGGAGAGAGTAGATAACAATTAATGACAGTATTTACAAGGCCAAACCTGTGTAGAATTGGAAGCAGAAGACCGTAACAGAAGTGGAGAAAATGTCTTTGGGTGCAGTCCAGGCCATAGGTATTTTCCTGACCCAGTTTTTCCTTTCTAATTATAATTTTTTGTGTTTATATTGTTGGACCAATATGCCACTAAGCTAAACCCTTCCTTCAGCATGTTGTTAGCCTCTGGAAAGGAATTGCTAATGAAGAGCTGCATCCTTGCTTGGATGAAGTAGGAAGTCATGATGGGGGACAATAACTTCAGGCTGATGTTAAAGGACGTTTGCGTTCATACATTGGGCTGGGCTGATGCGCCAGTGCTCGGGGTTGTCTCAGGCATTCAGCTGCCCCAATACCAAGGCCATGGTTGCCATATCCTTGCTTCAAAAACCCTCCTCAGAGGGATAAATTGGCAGATTCTGGCATTTTCTGACCAAGGTTTTTCCCACAATCTAGTTATTCACAGTACTGAGATCCCACAGCCTGGCCCTTAGCGCCCAGGGCCATGCACTTCTCTGCACTTTTCTAAGAAAGAAACCTGCTCTCGTCTTACTCTTTTCAGTGAATTTCTGCCCCCATTCAATCTGCAGAAGATGGGGAAGTGAGTCTGCTGCAATTGCCATGCTGGCCACAAAGAGGTCACAGACTTACTGTGTCAGCCCATGTCACGCTTCTATTGCTCTGCTTCATGTGCCTTCAAATCCCTCATCTTCACACCTGTCACTTGAGACAGCAGGTAGGAACGTGCACAAATGTTTCTATAAGCAAACCCAGATCAGATTGAAATGTAATTGTGCAACCACTGTGACTTGCCTCTCTATTTTTCAGTGTCTGTAGTTAGATGTGATTTGTGACACTTGGTTTAGGTATACTCTTTTGCATTGATTTAGCATGTCAGCCTTGTATTGATCCCACACTTAGGTCCTGTCATTTGTAGACAGTGCAGACTGTAAGCTTCTCTGCCTGTTTGAGGGCTGACATCCAAATCCTCCGTACATGTCATTGTCCTCCCCCTGTCATGCTCTTATAGTCATTTTCCTGGCTTATATCCTGTCCCAAAGTGTGATTGACTGAAAACCAGGTTCAGTTGATTGTCTGTGTTTCCAGGCTTACTCTTCTTGTGTCTTAAATGCCTTTACTGATCTCATCCCTCCAGCTTATATTGGCATATGAGAAAACCTGGAGGATTGGTAAATCAGCTGAACTTTGTCTTCCATCAGTCTCCTTGGGCTTGTCCAGGCAATGCTGCACCATGGCAAAATTCTTATTTGTGTTTCAGTGTCTTGTTTCAGATGATGACAAAAGTAATAACTAGTAAGGTTTGTTGCCATCATGCAACATGATGCTGCCACCATGCAGCATCCTTGAAAATAACCTGGGTGCACCAGCACTCCTCAGTCACAGTGTGGATGGGTTTTGAGCTGGTGTGTCAGACTGGAGCATTGTAGGGATACATGCTGGAAAGAGGGCACCTTCCTGTGTAGGATCACAGAGTCACAGAGTCACAGAGTCACAGAGTCACAGAGTCAAGGAATGGTTGGGCTTGGAATGGACAACTAGAGGTTCTCTAGTCCAACCTGCCTGCTCAAGCAGGGACCCTGAGAACAGGTCACTCACGATTGTGTCCCGGCAGCTTTAGAAAATCTCCAGAGATGGAAACTCCACAGCTCCTCTGGGCAACCTGTTCCAGTGCTTAGTCGCCCTTACAGTAAAGAAGTTCTTCCTCACTTTCAGGAGGAACTTCTGTGTTCCAGTTTCTACACATTGCCTCTCGTCCTATTGTTTGGCACCACCATGAAGAACCTGGCTCCATCCTCTTGACACCCTCCCTTCAGGTCCTTATGGACATGGATAGGGTCCTCTCTGAGTCATCTCTTCTCAAGGCTGAACAAGATTCCAGGATGAGCCTTCCATCATATTTTCAGTGGCTGAGGTGAGGTATTTAGAGCATCAGAATGAAATGAAATGAAATGAAACAGCATGTTGCTAATACCATTTAGCATTATACTGGATTTAAATAATCTTTCTGGGGGAAAGAACACATTTTTTACTTTATTTGAAGTGAACCAAGAAAGCTAACTAATTCTTTACATTTCAAGGCACCTTTCTGATCCATTGTTCTATTCAAACTGAGCTTTAAAATCTCATTACTTCTCTAGCTGCTCTGACTATTAAACTCTCCCTTTGCTTGTCATGCTTTTGTGCAACACAGTGGATCTCAAAAAACCTGATTTAATTACATTTTAGAAGAAGACCCACGTTGCAACCACAGAGCTTCCACCCTCACATAGCCCCTAGTCAGCTCCCAGGATGGGAATATTACCTTTTACATCTGCAATGTAGTTCCATGAAGGAAAAAATTAAACAGAAACCCCTCTCTGCTAAATATAGCAGTGAACATTCCCCTTGGTTGCTGCAATAATGATGAAGTTGTATTTTTATTTAATTAGCAGGTTGATCCTCAGAACTGACCTTCAAAGATATACAAGGTTCAAACTCTGTTGCACAGATAATGAATTGAAAAATAACACAAACCAAACATTTATAAATCACTTCTTTCTTTACTCACCAAACTCTCTTACCTAATCTGTGGGGTGAGAGGGCACAAGTGTCTTCCACTTGACAAATGCAAGTAGGTTTACAGCAGGGACGGTGAATTGACTATAAGAGAGTTATCATCAGAGATAAGCTGAGATATGATCACTATCAGGGAGCTACGAGAGAGCTGGAGAAGAACTTTTCAAGAGGGCATGTAGTGATAGGAGAAGGGGGAATGGCTTTGAACGGAAAGAAGGAAGGTTTAGCTTGGGTATTAGGAAGAAATACTTTACTGTGAGGGTGGTGAGACACTGGAGTAGGTTGCCCAAAGAAGTTGCAGATGCCTCATCCCTGGAAGTGTTCAAGGCCAGGTTGGAGGGAGCTCTGAGCATCCTGGTCTAGTGGAAGGTGTTCCTGCTCACAGCAGGAGGGTTGGAATGAGGTGATCTTTAACCCCATCTAACCTGAACCATTCTGTGATTCTGTGATTCTCTGTGGGAAATGGCACAAGACCTTACATACTCTTTTTCTCATCCTTGGATCTAGCTCAGTTTTGTTCCACTCCAGAGACTATGTACAAAAGTACTTAAAATGCAATGGTGATTCAGATATCAGGCATTTGACTGCATTTTTTGTGATCTTTGCTTCCGTACCAGAAAATTCACATCCCTTCCAACATGAACACTCTCCTGTTCTCCTTCCAGTGTCTCCTTTGCTTTGCTACGCAGTATATAATGGTATTTATTCATGTGGTCCTGCTCAGCCTCTCCTGGCAGTGACACTTCCCTAGCAGCGTGACTTAGCAGGTGACTTATTTCTGCAGCTTCCAGTCACAGCCTCTCACAGTCCTGCCCAGGTGGAACTGGCCAGCATTCAGGGAATTTCATTATTTTTCTTGGGGAAACAAAAGATTTGTAATGAAAAAATGAGGAGTTACTAAGATTTCTTTTCCTTTTTGCAGAAAAATATGTTTATTTAGCCACAAATTTGTCTATTGACGCGTTAAGCACTTAGTAAATCAGACTTTGCAATAATGTTTTTGATAAAAGTATCCTTGGAAGTAGTTCAAGGTCCTTGCAAACCTTGGTATGCTTCATATCTTTCCAAAAGGAAGAAAAATATGAATTTTTTCTCCTCTCTGAAATATTAATTTTTCCAGCAGGTCTGCTCTGCTGACAGTACAACTCCTTTGTTCCTGCTCAGTCCTGCTTTCTCTGTAGCCAATGCAAAGATCTTCCCTTCCTCTCCTATTGAGAGAGATCACAGTTGATTTGTGTTTAATCCAACAACTAATTACCTCAAAATTGAAGCTGTATAAGCACAGTCAATGGCACCATGAGGCATTTATGTGTCTAAGTAATGAGCTAAACAGCAATGCCCATGCTGTTTCCACTCCTCATCATCTCCTTAGCAGGGATTGTATCAAGTGCTTGCAGACATTATATGTCAAGACATTCACAGTATGCCAGGATTGTAGCCCCCAGTTCATTCTTTGTAACTTCAGCCTGTCTGAAACATTTGCAGCTTGTCTGAAAGTCTAGCCAGCCACTCACAGTCAGGATGTGACTGGCCTTTAGCCACTGTCTTTCCTGAACTCCTGGGTGCATACACCCTCTTCACCTGTGTGCCACTGGCACTGTGTCCCTACAGCCAAAGCTGGCCTCGGCTGCAAAACCACAGGTTCACACAATACTTTGTGAGAATAGTAAGAGCTGGTGAGACCTTGGTTGTATATGTTCCTGTTCCTGCTCTGTCCAGCATCCCTGCCTGTCTTATTTACAGTCAAGGGGAGGATTGTGATACCTCTGCCAGCCCCAGTGTGCTGTCAGTGGTGCCACAAGCAGATGCTGTGGAACCCTTCCCACTTCAGGCAGCCTTGGGTCAAGCTCAGACTCGGCTGCTGGCTACATCAGCCTCAGCCTGTTTGCAGGATCAGTGCCCCATTCCTGTCCAATTTGTCTTGTGGAGGGCTTCTGGCACTGCCAATCCTCCCTCAGTGCCCACAGGGCCAGCTCGGAGCAAGGCTCCCCTTGTTCTGGGTTTGACCTTCAGTGCTGGTTGTTTGCAGATGTGTTTAACGTTTTCTTATGTGTAAACTGCAGATACATTTAGAACCTTTGCCTGACCCTCAGCTGTCCTGGATGAGAAGGGGGGGGTATCACCACATCCCTGGGCACAATGTCAAGAGAGATTGCAGATTCCTGATAAAGCTTCTTTGCACCAACTATGCAGTTCTGTCTTGGGATAATTGCTCTGCCCACAGACCATGTTACAATTTCTAACACTGAGAAACTCTGCTGCTGAGGGTACAGGAAGTTTGAAAAACAGTGGCTGTGAAATGGGGTGGCCTCTGCTTATGCAGGGCCTGTGCAGGGCCCAAAATTTCCTCAGGAGCTGCAACACCCTGTGAATATGCTCACCTGGGAGCTGGTACCACAGGCTGAGCAGTTCCTTAGGGCTGAAATTAGTAAATCTACAATTTCCCCTTGGTTATGACCTCTTGTAAGTAATTTCAAGCTAAGAAGTGTTTGTGCAACACTGCAGGCCTTCACCTTAGCACAGACATGTCCTCAGACATGAAAACCCTGGGACTTCAGTTACAAGATCTGACCGCAATTAGGAGGGGAGCAGCAAGGTGCTGCTGACATCCAGGGAGAGATTTATGTCCTGGGATTTTGTGCACATCTCACACTGCAAAACCTCAGGCAATGAGTGACAGTCTTGCTGTTTAAGAGGGGAAAGAGGACAATCCCACTTAATAAATGGCACAGAAGTGTGATGATTCAGAAGGGCTAATTCTTCCAGACTAAGAAAATTATAAGCAAATTATAAGCAAATTATAAGCAAACAGGGGGAAAGGCAAAGGCAGAAGGCTAACAGAAAGCAACATTTTTTCAAATCAAAATAATCACATTCCCACAATCGATAAAGAAGACGACATTGGCTAAAATCCCTTCCAGTTTCTGTGGCAAAGGGAAGGCTCCAATCAGAAAAAGAAAAGCATCATATGACAGAGAGGGAGAGGGGAAGCAGATCAGAGCTGATAAAAATGCAAAATTCTGAAGCCTAGAAAATAAGTAATGTGTGATAAAAATATCAGGGAAAATAAGGACTTTTAAATAATATTACTGATGCCATGAAGACTTTTTGCATTTTCTTTTATACCCCTGTTATACCTTTTTTACAACTTCTGTATTCTTAGTGCTTTTTGCCTACATTCTTGGACTTGTTTGTCAAGCTGGGAGACTAAACATTTTAGAGGTTTTGTAGGTAGGGGTTAGTGTGCCCCAGACCCCAAGGTCCTCTCCAGAACACATTTTGTAAACTAAGATAGAACCATCCAGGAGAAGGCTCCTTGGGGAGGGGGCTCATTCAAGCCTCTCATTGGGGAATTTTTGAAAGATATGCTAATTAGTAAGACCTATAATGTGATACCAGATCTTTTGGGGGGGCACGGCGGGGTGCATTTCGCTGCATTTGACCTGGACGTGTGCACCTAAGGATCCTTAAAATAAATACAAAGGTTAAATCCCTTTTTCCCTTCTAACCATGTTTGACTCTTGATTTTAAGACCAGGAAAAGGCATCAGTTGCTGGCGACCACGAAGGGACAACTAAAGACCTTCTTCCATTGGACCAGAGGATACAAATCCCATAATACAGAAGCATACAATGTCAGGAAGGTGATTCTTCCAGTCCCTTTTCCCAATTAAGCTCCAGGGGAGATGGAAGGAAAGACATGCCAGAGTACTTCCACTTCTGTCATGCTGCAGCACCATGAAGAAGAGTTTCCATCCTCTTGCCTTGCTGTACACATGAACCATGGAGGCTTCCTTTGCTTTGGTCCCTGCTGAACTTTTGCTGCTTTCACCTAGGCCAGCAGTGAACAACAGATTTCCCCACAGAGGGACACACACAGTCCCCTTGGGGGATGAGAGCTTGCCATTTACATCCTCTACAAGAGACCTGTTCTCCTTTGAACACAGACAGGCTGAGGTCTTGACTGTGTTTTGACAACATGGCATTTTTCTTGTTAGTCTGCCACGCCCTTTGTCTACCAGCCACATTCATACAGGCAGTGGACAGTAGCTGTAAGACATAAGCAGCATCGAGACTTTCATCTGCATGGTTGCCTTTAGTTATGTCCCACTCAGCCTCTCATGAAATGCTTTGGAGCACTTTTATGGAGTCTAAGTTTGCCAAAACATGGATGGTTATTAAAGTTATTTATTTGAAATAAGGCTTTTGTTTCCTTTTTGCTTCCCATGTCAGAATGTGCCTAAATGACCTTCCCTTCTCCATTACACACTTTTAATCCGACAACGGGGTGAAGGGCTTTATGGTTCTCCTACATTAGTCTCGTATCATCTGTGTGTGTGCAGAAACAAGGCACAGCAGGGCTATGGACAATTATGCATTTAAAAATCGAACAGCCTGGTAGGTGTTTTCCAAACCTTCAGTTCCTGCAGGAGGCACTGCCCACTAACAAGCTCTCCACAGTTCTTGGCCCAAGGCTCTGCAGACAGTCAGTGACAGGCCCAGGCCTGCAAAAATCCCCTTCCTAGGTGAAGGATAAGGCAGCCACAGGGAATTTCTTATTCACAGGTTAGATGCATGAATTACCATGATAGTGACATTCTCTGATGGCCTTCAGCTGAGGGCCAAAGTCACCAGCCATGTTTCCAGTGCTCATTTGTGGCCATTTGTGGCATCTCCCTTTTCCCTGGAGGCTGAGTCCAGTGCTGGTCAGGGTGGCCTCACACCTCCTCCTGCCCAGCAGGCTCTGAGTGCCCAAAGCCAGGCAGGTGGCCTGGCAGGTCCTTGCAGGGTGTGACACATCCCAACAGCACCTGGCTCTACCAGCACCCATACTAACCCTTCCAACCCCCACAGACATGATTTGAAAGCCTCTTGCTGGTTTTGCTGGAAGTTTGATTTAACTTTTTGCCATGTTTCTCCCTGCAACACACCAAAGAACTCCTCTGTGAACAGTCAAGCTTGGCTCTATCTTATTTTTTCTCTCCTTTTGGAAAGAGAGAAAGGGCATCAGAAGCTGAGATTTTCACACCAGATCCATTGCTTATCTGCTCTATGTAACAGGCCGTTGGATATTGGATCAGCTCCTGATAATACATGAAGAGATTTCCCACCCCACACCTGAAAGGTTCTTGGGATGACTCATCTGCCTCCTTCTCAGGTGCTGTGAGTGCAGCTATAATATAAACCAGCTGTGTCCTAGTTTGGAAAAATATCCATCCGTGTTGTTGAGAAATAACTGTGACTGGAAATACCTTAAAATAGCTGAAGTAATCAATTTCATTTGTAGGCTGCAGCAAACTGCTGTTCCAGAATGGGCCGCACTTAGTGGGCACCACGTTATCCTGTGAACAGGATTTATTGCTATGGATATAAAAAACAGGGAAGCTGTTCTTAAAACATCTTCCTCCAAGGCATGTCTTTGCCTAAAACTATAGAAAATGCAAGATGTATTGGGCAGCACATCGGAAAGGTCCAAGGAAGGGAAACCAAGGAAGACTGAATCCAAAGTGCCATTAATGGTTGTTGGAAGTAAATCCCAGAGAAGGAAACTTTCGGTCTCTTTTCAGATGTGTCAAAGAAAGCTGGAGATATGAACAAGGCTCTATGTGCTCTTCCCTGCGTTTCGGAAAGCAGGAACTCCTCCACCTGTCAATAGACTGAACTGTATCGGGGGTGCACCCATCACCTGTGCCTCCTCCTGCCTGGTAACACACCACAGCACTGAAACAAAGCTGTTGGCCAAAGCTTCTCAGGGACATAGAGCCACCCAAATGTATGCAAGGTCAAAAAGCTGCTTGTTCACCTGCTGAGTGCTCCTGAAGACTTTACAATCCTTTTGACAGGAGCTAAGCCTATGATGCTAGACAGGAGAGCTGTCCCATGTGCAGGACCACAGGTGACCCACCAGCATTCCTCTTAAGCCAACAAAAAGACTTCCAGTTATTTCAATACTTAATTCAACAATTTTCAAGTACCCTGATGAGAAAAACTTTTCTCACATTGTCCTAAAAATCTGAAAAGGATACTTGAAGTAAAAAGTCAAGCAATATTATGGAACCTGACAAGACATCATGAGTGCTGCTCGTTTTTTTCCTGGTAGCAGAAGTCATGTAAAGAGGGATATTTGCACTCTGTATTCACAGGGTTGCTTCCATGTTTGCTGAAGACAAACTGATGTAAGCTTATTCCATCCCCACTCCTGAGACATGAAACAAATATCCAGAGGCAGAGGGAACTTAAACAACCTTTGCTGTACATGTGCATAGAGATATTCTCTGGGGTTACTTGTAGGAGAAGCTTAACAAAGCCTGGTCCGAAGAGTCTGCCCATGGCCAAGCTAGTGAGGACTTTGTACAGCTCCCTACAGCATTTGAGCAGACGGGTGAAAAATTTCTGGAAATTCTGAGCCAGAGACTCTCGTCTCCCTCTCTCTCTGAGTCTGAAAAGTCAGTACTTCCTTCTAATTAATTGTGTCTGTATAAATTAATGAAGGTGGTATGGTAAGGAAAGTATTTTGTGAAAGAGATAAAGTGAGTCAACAGCAAAGAAGTGTTTTCAATGTAATCCTCTTTCATTTACAGATCCTGCATCCATCCTACTCAGAGGGGCTTGAACCCCATGGACATGGAAAGCTTCACGACTGCTGCTCACCACTGACTGCTGGCAAAATTCCACCACAGCATTTTCCTATCAAGGAGAGATGCCTGACCCCACTACCAAGCCTGGGTCAGAAGGAAGAGTGAAACTGAAAACAGACCTTGTTTTTGCCCTTTGTGTAGCTTAGGACAGGTGTAAATGAAACTCAGGTACTCAAGCTCCATCCAGGGCTCCCCACATCATTCAGCCCCACTCACACTGCAGCAGACCTTTCAGGGCACAGGAAATACAATTGGCATCACAGCATCTCTTTCTAACCAGTATCATTGGAAACAAGATTTACTATTGCTTTACTCCTTTGTCCTACCATAGATTTAAAAATAACACATTTTATTTGCCATAGGAGTGTAAAGGACAAAGATTTTTCATTTACATGAACATTTGGAGAGCTTTCAGAGCAAACACAAAATCCAATTTACTTCCAATTTTTCAGCTACCAAAAAAAAGCCCCCAAACCAAAATGAGATATACCAAGGGCTGGCAACTGATGAAAGGAATTACAGCAGTCCACAGTGTAAGCAAAACAAGAGGCACTGCTCACCTTGTTGATACAGAAATGACAGGCCAGACCAAGGCTTTCACTCAGACTTGCATCATACCCACACTTTAGGGATGAGAGCCAGTGCTCTTCTGTTTTAGGAGGTTAGAGATGCTCCTGGGCATCCTGCATCAGGCTGGGCAGTGGCTGCTACACAAATCTTGTCCTCCTGGTAAGTAACTTGCGTGGACCAAAACAAAAGCATTTTCAGAGGGATTTGGTCTCATCAGTTTTCCTACCTGGTTCCATTTCAGATGATCTTGTGGCTTTGTCTACTCCTTTCTCTATTCCATTTTTGGGTACACATGATTTTTTTTCTATAATCTGTTGTCTGGTGCATTATTCTGAACCTCAGCCATGTAGATATCACATTTCCTTTTTCTAAACCTCCTGACACTGCTGACTGCTCCTGTTTGCACCTAATCCTGTAATTACATCAGAAATGTGTTGGTTCCTTGAACACACGTGGAAACTGTGTCATTCTCTGTGTGCCACTCACATAGCAATTAAAATTTTGCGTTTTCCTCCAACCAGATTATGGTACTAATTTCTTTATGCATAAAGCACCTTTTTTATTGCTATTGTTTTTGTAGATGCCCTTTGCATATTAGGATCATTTTTTAATAACTGGATGAGAAAATTGTCGACCACCACAAAGATAGGAAAAGGCAGACAGAAAACTAGTAGAGATTAGGGGAGATTTGGAAGGTTTCCAGAGCAAAGCTGGGAATTTGATGACTCACAGAAGAGGTGACAAAGGTGAGTGGTGAAGAGGAAGGTTGTTTTTCCCTTAGGGCTGCCTTCCTGTGTTGACTTTGACATGCATACATGGGATGACTGAGCCCTGGCTGCTCACTGTGCCTCTCCGAAATGCAGTGGTGTGGCAGCAGCTGCCCTGCGGCTCTGCCTGACTGCCTGTGGGACAGACCCTGGGGCTGTGATTCCAGTTCTGAGTACACTGGGGAGCTGTATATGTGGTCATAAAGGCGCCTCAGAGTTGTGGGTGGTAGGACGTGACAGTCCCTGGCCTTATAGTGTCCCCTGCTGCATTGTTGACACCTGTAGCACTGCAAAGTGGCCTGGTTTCCCCAGGTAGCCCCCAACAGGGTGACTTGCAGTGGGAGTGCCTGGGGTACCCCTCTGCAGGTGGAAGAGAGTTTCTCAGCTTGCAAACAATCCATGCATCCTTTGCAGGGAGTAAACCATGATGCTAAAATGCTGCCCAGCAAAAGTATTTTGCAGTAGGAGAGAGAAAATAAAGCGCCTTCAGAGACAACCCAGCCAGATGGTGGCCATGGATATGCCCTGCATCAAAAAATAAGTTATTATGATCCTGACTTTCCCTCTTGACTCAAATTGTCTTTAATACACTGGTTGCAGTGTAACAATAAAAAAAATAATTTGAGAGGCATTAGCTGACTGATGGTTGTTGCTCTTCCTGCAATATCCTGAGGACCAGACCCACAGGACTCTGGGCCAGTGCGTGGGAGTCCAGCAGCCAAGAGATGCACTGGAAGTCACACAGGTTTGCACCACCTCCTAGTGACATGCCAGACAGTGCAAATGCCAGAAACCCAGCACAGCTCCTGAGAGGGAAATAATCACTGCTCTCCCCAGGGAAGGGAGAAACAGCAACTGTAATTCGTGTAGAGCAAATTCACCTTATCATCAGTTGTCACAGGAGAGTCCCTAGGCACTGTTGACAAAAATGTAGCTGGAGAGAGGCAGCTTATGTCAAAAAGTCCAGCAAGAGCAATCAAATGAGCTGAGGACATGCTTGTGATGTGGCAGGCAGAGGATTGAAGGCTTTGCTTATTTGAGCTGACGAGCTTGGCTGGTGGCTCACAGGGCCACTTTGAAAGGCACCTCTGCCTCTGCTGCGATGAGTGTTTGACAAGTTTGTAGCACAAGGACTCTAGTAACAAGCTAGAAGTTAATTTAATTTGTTCACTGGTGATGGGTACATGGGTTTCCTGTGCTTTTACTTGGGTTTGCATGCAGCCATAAGGAGATTTACAAGCTGTGAACATCTGCAGTTTGGAATTACTTTTACAGCTACAGGAGGCGTTTCAGATTAACGTTACCTGCAATTTGTAAGATTAAGAATTTTCTGCTCCCATATCTTCCTGGAGTTTAAGAAGGGAAGTGGGCAGCAGAGTGGAAGAAGTGCTCCTTTCCTGGACTGTAAGCATTCCCACACATACTGCTCTCCATCCTGAGCAATCCGACCACCTTTGGAGAAACTTTTATGTCACCCCTGAAGCTGAGGGATCTCCAAAGCTCACTGAAGCCTGTATGTCTCCAAAAACTTTGTACCTTATGTTCTCTTAGTGATCTAAGGACAACCTCACCTCAAACTAAGTCCACCCACCTGCTCCTGGGATGGATGATGTTGATTTTCCCTGGCTTCTATAACCATGTGGAGAAATATCCACAGGCCTACTGCAGATGGGGAGATGGTGGCTAAGTTTGCCTCAGAATGAAGTGGTAAATTTGGCCTGAGTATCTCTCTGGGAGCAGAGAGGCAGCCCCTCAGGTTGCTATCTTTTCTTCCTTTGTAATAGCTTTTGGCCTGGTAACATGAGCTAGCTCTGAGACATTGTGCTGGGAAAATTGATAACAATGTCATCTCTTCTTCTGAGCTGCTGCTGGAATTGTTCAGTGGTTGAAATAAGTCCTTTGATTATTGTTTCCTATTGTTTGGCCGGTTTGATAAGGTATTTTGAAGTCAGTGGAGTAAACCAACTCATACAAACTAATGGTGAAGCTTGCTATTGTTCTGGGATGATTTGCACCATGATAATTTCTGAGGCATTTGGATGCAATGTTTAATTAATTCTGGTGAATGATTTAAACTCCAGTCAATTGCTGCTAACCTGAGATAAGGCTATTTGTATAATTTCACTATAATCATCTTCTCCCCTGCATTAATTAACACATGACAGCATTACACTGACAGCTTCTTAACACTTCTCTAACATTTCTTCCAAATCTCTCTCTCCCACTTCCCTCTGGACAAAATGTCAATAAACCCCCCAAGTACTCTTTTTGAAAGCCCTTCATGTTTTAGTGCTGTGTTTTGCTCTGCGTGCAATGGTACAGGCTCATACCAAGGCCAGTTGGTCCCTGTCTGGCTGAAAGACTGATGAAGAAGCCATGGGGTCTCATTAGCCTACGAATTCATCCTGAGATCCAGAAGCCACAAATACTGCTAATAGTGACAGGACTTGGGAGATGTGAAGAACCTAGGGCAAGGCACCCACTGGGATGAGGAATTGCACAGGACAATTAGGCAATTGACTTTTTTGGGTAGTATTGAAGTGGTCCATGTTCTGCTGCTGTAAGGACACCACGTGTTTCATAGTGCTGGAAAACATTTTTCAGCCTGTGGGTTTGTTTCTCATCATCTTTGTGTCTGCCTCTAAATTTTAGCAATAACCTTTTCATGATTTATCATAAGTATTACTGCACTTCCCAATCATCTCTGCAGCTGTCCATCTGAATTCCTACAGATATTTTCTCTAACATTTTCAGCAAAGGCTTCTGTGTTCTGTACAACACAGAGACCCACCTTCACCTCACCAGGGAATGACACTGGGTCCTCTTGACCTCATCACACCAAACCTCAGATGTCCAAGTTAGACTATGTTCCCTCTTACAGTCTTGGAGACCCCCCATGGATAGTTATTTCACCGGATTTGCCTCCTGCTGCTTTAGGTGCTTGTAACCAATGTTAATCCAGGAAGAATCTGATGTCCAAAATATATCCACAGGTTTAACTACTTGGTTTTTTAGCTTGTTCTCCCCCATATAATCATTAATTCACCACTGCAGCTTACACAAACAGCTCTCCAGAAATGACCCTTCTTATCCCCTGCCACAAAAACAGAACCTGTCCTTAAATCATAATTCTGGCACCACAAAAATCTCTGCAGTGTGATTTCAAAGAGGTAGATGCAGGCTTTGGAAAGAATAAGTTGTTCACAATTCACTGCTCAGAAATATCTCACAATTGGCTGCTGTGGCTTTGAACTGAGTCACAACAGCATGCTTGTGCCTGAAAGGAACAGCAGCTTCCCGAGCCTGGGCTGTGCAGAGGTTGTTCCCCCACCACCCCTTCACCCCTCAGTCCTCCCTCCGGCTGGCACACAATTTTCTGAGTCACTGGCGCTTGTGCATCTTGCCCTTGCACAGTGATTATCATTTCTCAAATCATCAGTAGTCCTTCCTCTCCTGCTGCCTCTCTGTCTTAAAATAGCCAATAGAGCTCTGCACCCTGCGGAGAGGATGACTTTGCTCTTAAACTATCTCTGTGGCATGCAGGTAAAGAAACACAGTAACAAGTGTCTAACCACGGCTTCTCACAAAAGCCTTTTCAGCTAACTGCATTTCTTTTATATTGCAGTGTGGAGGGAAGTGTGCTCTCCTTTGATGTACATCAAGCTTTGACTAACTTGGTTAAGAACAACCACAATGCTCTGGCCTTACCATCTCCTGGTCAATGGCTTGGACTGATCCTTTCACTGATCTTACCTCCTGAGTCACCAGGTACCCAGTTTCTGCAAAAATTAAGTACCAGTTGAAATTAGCTGCTTAAGTCTTGTCTAATCTTGCGCAGAAAAACACTAACAAGAAGAGTTAAAAGAGTAAAAGAGATCAGTCTTGTGCCTGGAAGTACAAATTCCACAAGGCAGAAAGGTTTGACTAGCTATTCCCCAAGCATCACTTCACAGAACAGCATTTCTGTTTAACCCAACTCACCCATATTTTTGAATGCAACACACTACAGCATTTTTCCCCTTGGACTAGGGTTCCTAAAATGCTAATACCTTTTAGCTGCAGGTCCCTTTGCAAGGCATCTCACTGGTGAATTAAATTCTCACCGCTTTATGTTCCTGCAGGCTAGCAAATGTATTTGGAGTGCTTGAACATTAATTGTCAAAAATATTTTCACAGGGCTCTACAAACTAAATTCATTAGAATATCCTCAGTATTCAGTGTGAAAAAAGTGGTCTGTAACAGAGATCCACCCTTGCAAAGCTGTTGCGGAAAAAGAAATAGACATGTATAAAGAATGTTTCTGATAGAGGAAAAAATAACTAAGTTGGAGAATATCTGGGAAGTACAGCTTTGTTATTGAAACACTGGGCTGGGAGATAGATGTCCACATTGTATTTCCAGCCTGCCACAGATTTCCCATACGACTGCGGACAAACTGCTTGCAGATTATTTCTGAAACACGCCTGCAGTTTTTGGGTGACACTTTCTGAAGACTGATGCTTCCTCTTGGCTTCAGCAGCACCAATGCTGCCTTTAATCCTGAAAACGCGAGGCCAAGGCTATAATAGCTTTGCCTGTACTGCTCTGAAAGATCAGCCTCCAGAGTGGGCTCTGGCACCGCGTGCCCAGCCTCCTGCCCACCGCAGCCCTCGTGTCCAAGCCCAGGCTGCTGGCTCACAGCCTGCCCAGGCAGCTCTGCCAGCAGGGCTTAGACATTCTCCTGCTCTGGCTGGCTGCCCCTGCCAGAGCAGATCTGTTGGGTTTACTTCATGTTTAACTAGCCTGATCTGCCTGTCACTGCTGAGTGCCAAGGCTCAGAGCTGCAGCGCAGCATCTCCCCAGCTCATACACGGGCAGCAGCAGGGAGGCCTACATGGCTGTTTTGTAGGGAAAGGACTGAACAGTGCTAATCCTAAACTGAAGCCATTCTACTGCAAGCTTGGATCATATTAAGCAGTTAAAAACAAACAGTCATTGGTATCCTAGAATCATTAAATCTGGAAAAGCCTTCTAATACCATCGAATCCAACTACTAACCCAGCATTGCCAAGTCCACCATCAAACCATGTCCCTAAACACCACATCTACATTTACTTTGAACACTTCCAGGGATGGTGATTATGCTACTTCCCTGGGCAGTCTGTTCCAATGCTTGACCCCTCTTTGAGTGAAGAAATTTTTCCTAATATCCCATCTTAACCACTCCTGGTACAAATTAAAGCCTTTTCCTCTTGTCCAGTTACTTTTTGCCTGGGAGAATAGGCTGACCCCCACCTGGCTACAACTTCCTTTCAGGTAGTTATAGAGAGTGATAAGGTCTTCCCTGAGCCTTCTTTTCTCCAGATAAAACACCCCCAAGCTCCCTCAGGTGCTCCTCATCAGACTTGTGCTCCAGACACTTCCTGAGCTCTGTTGCCTTTCTCTTTTTATACTCCAGCACCTCAACATCTTTCCACAGAACATTCAAATTTAAAGAGAGTTTCCAGCCTCAGTCTGTGTCTTGGTTCCCTCTGTGGTACAAGGGGGTTGGTCTCACTAATTAACTTGCAGGCTGTGACAACAAGTACTTGTGTTTGTGAAGTACCCAAACACCAAAGAATTCCAGAGATGTGCCCAGGAGAAAGTGAATAATGCTGTATTCAGAACAGGGTTTAAAGATGGGCATTAAATAAGACATGGGACCCTTCCACAGCAGTAAGGATAGAAGAGATTATTGGCTAACTGCTCACTAATTGAGCATCATCCTTTCTGGGTACTAAATGAGGTGGGGGACTAGGGGAAACAATATGTGCAACTATAATCTGTCTTCAAATGCATATGCATGGAGAGGCCTGAATTAACTCTGCTCAATCACTATTCGTGCTGACATTTCCTTAGTTTTGACAACATTTATAATATACTTTTCCCTCATCCAGTCTTGCACTTCACAGCATTATTTGGCCAAAGGAAATGGAAACAGAAGGGAGATAGCAAACGCTTCCTTCTATTCTCAAAGAGCAATTCTCTTCCACTCTACATTGGTGGGAAATACAGATCTCACAACATATGAGAATGGGGCCCTTGGCATCAACATTGGGAAGCCAAAAACTGGGGTCTTCCAGAATCACAGTTCATAATTTGTGTTGGAACCTGACTGTGCCTTTGTTTTCCTATTTACACAATAACAATGCAGATTCAATTTTCCTGAGGGATTTTCAAGGCCTCACCAATGTTTAGTGGCACCATTCATAAAGAACATGGCAATAGCAGGTTTGCTGTTTGCAGCAGAGCACCTGATTTCTTAGTCCTCAGACAGTAGTAATTACCACTGATTGCCTGGTCACATTACCTGGCAGAGTATGAAAGGGCAGAACAAACCATAGTGAGAGGATCTGGTTTTGCTACAAGTAGGAAAATCCCCCTTAGACAACACTCTTACATGCTGCCATTGACCACGGACAAGGAAAAAAAATAATGCACTGGTGTCAGATATTTATATATCACAGCTTAATAATACCCTCCAGGAAGAGCAGGAGAGAAAAGAAGTGAGAAGGCAACAACCTAAGACAGGAGGAGATCATTTATAAGACATGGGCAGTTCATATATCTGTAGGAATGAATAGAGCCAGTCGAATGGTCCCTGTGACACAGCACAATAGTCCATTGTCTCGGTGTCAATAAATCAGCCTCTCAGCCTGTGCTTTGAGAGCCAGATGTTCATTATTAAACACTGTTCTGTGCTCCCTCTTGCGTTTCCTCGCCAGCCTTGTTCCACACAGTGCACAGGAGAATGCTGCTCCTCCTGCCTGGATGAAGCTGTGGTGGTGACCAATCCTGGAAGGGCACTTTAGGTGCCCCTGTCCCACTGCGGTTGTTTCAGTTCCACACAGCATCACACTGCTCTGCATTAAATTCTGGCTCCCACCAGTGCCCATCACAGTGCACCAAACCCTCTCAGTGCGCACGTGTGCTGCTAGGACAGAGCTCTGCTTCCCCATTTACTTTGTGGAGCAGGTTTGTGTGCAAGGTGTTGATAGTGGGGAGGCTACAGGAGTGGCTTCTGTGAGAAGCTGCCAGAAGCTTCTCCCATGTCTGACAGAGCCAATGCCAGCCAGCTCCAAGGCAGATGGAGGAGAGAGAGAAAATCAGGAGTGAAGTAAGCCCATCAAGAAAGGTGGGATGGGAGAAAGGTGTTTTAAGATTTAGTTTTTATTTCTTATTATCCTACTCTGATGTAATTGATAATATATTAATTTTTCTCAAGTTGAGTCTGTTTTGCCCATGACATGAATGGGTAAGTGATCCTTCCCTGTCCTTATCTTGACCCATGAGCTTTCTGTTAGGATTTCTCTCCCCCATCCAGTTGAGGAGACGGAGCGATAAAGTGGCTTTGATGGGCACTTGGCATCCAACGAGGGTCAACCCACAATGTCTTATCAGACAAGTCTGCACAGCGAGGAGGTATGGGTTCTTGCCTCAATCTATAGGATCTCCTTCTAGACAGCAGCAGGATCACCTTGGCTTGCAGGTCTCTCTTTAGGGGAATCTCCCATTGAGAGCCATACTCTGATAAGCACAGGAAGGTTATGAATTTCTTTACAAGAAGTTTTATAATTTTAAAGCACTTTCCTGCTTGAGTGCTGTGCAGCATCATAAAGGCGTAAATGGCTTGATGAGCTACCAAACATGCAAAATGATGCAAAGCCAGCAAGAGATTTTCCCCAAGTGCAGGCTATGCTCTCCACTACCTGCCTGCAAAACAGCTGCAGCATATAAGGTGGGTAAAGGTATCTTTATCTGCATCTGGGCCTAGCAGGTAGAGTTTGGATCTAAACTTCCCAGAGATCACTGTTGGCTGAAGCAGATGTAGTGCTGTTTGAGAAGCTGGGCTGTTGATCGTGGACAGCTTTTAAGATTTCCCTTCCCCTGGGAAGGGCATTAGGCACCATGATCCTTCCCCGTTTAAGGTTGCTACGGTTAAAAATGTCCCTAAGAATCCTTCCCTGAACCAGCTTAATCTGGGATATAAAAATGGTAAATCCAAGCAGTTTTAGGCACACATTATCTTCAGTGTTTTACTCAGCTTGGGCAATGAGCAGAGAACATTTCATTTGTCTTGGCTCCAAGTCAGCTTCTTCCTCTGCTGGCAGAGGGAAGGTGGTGTGTGCATTACAAGACACGATGTAAAACTCTGATTAGAAGAACCACGACTGATAACCAAGAGGACAGCAATAGCTTTCTGAGTAAGTACCTGTCTCAAATACTGACTACCTGCCCCTATAGAAGGCAAATATTTTGTCAGTGCCCTCTGTGGGACAGAGCTGGAGGGTGACAAGACAAGACAAGAAAACCCTTGAAAGATCCTGCAATCATACCTGTGCCCAGGTACTGTATGGCAGTACCTTCAACTGCTCCTAATAGATGGCTTTTGCTCAAAATATCCTGTGCTGGGGAGGAGGCAGCCTCCCCAAGCAATATGCTGCAGTGTTCCTCTAGCCTTCTGTTGAAAATTCAGGCAAGGATGTCAGATGTGCCTTATCCCATCCCCAGAGACTGGCTTTTCCTCCTCACCTTTGCAGCTCACTCTCTGGCATAGTTCATGTCTGCTCAGTGGCTTGCTGGACTTGAAAGTTTCTTGTTCAGTGACCTACCTCTTGCTAAGAAATAAATTACTCTTTTCCTCTGACCCCTTGATTCTTCCTTCCTCTTGATTCTTCCTTCCTGCTGTCATGGGGCAGCAGGGCTAGTTTCTGGTGAGATCACTTGTGTGGGAGAAATTCTGTCTGTGCTCCCAGATACTCAAGCACTTTGCAGACCTGCCAGACTCTTACTAAATGATGCTTTACAAAAAAGGAGTGCACAGAGGAAAAATTAAAGCCCCAAAAGAAGGGGCATGAGCCAGTGGCAGGCATATTCCTCTCCTTGCTAAGTCCCCACACCAAATAAGAGCCAAAATTCTCATGTAGGCAGTGCTTGGCTGAAGGTGACCATTAATAGAATGAAGTCTGGCCATGCAGAGCATCTGTGGCAGCATATGAAAAACTGAGATTTACCAAGCAAGAGAAACAGAAAACAAATATCGTGCTGGAGATAAGGACAGACTGAAACAAAATACTGTCTGGGTGCAGAGATTAGAAGCTCTGAAAATCTGATATTATTAAAGGAAGATGTTGCATTTGGGAGTAACTGTTCTCATTTAAAAGATTAATAATTTAAAAAGCATTGGTTATAATATATGGCAGGGAATACATCCATCCTCCTAATGATAACAAGACAGATGATTTTCCCAAAATTCATGCCACTTTTGGCTATAACTGAGGAGGAACTGGGGATTGCTCCAGAGCATATGGACCAAGGATTTGCTCCAATGCACATCCTCTTGTGAACATGCCACAGGCTATGATTAAGTGTCTAAAAGCATTTGTGAACAGAAAAATGATATGTGTCTGATGTGGCTGTGTCCTACTGCTTCTGCTTTGAAAAAGGATTTGCAAAGTAATCCCAGTGTTTGAACAAATGAGGATTCCAAAGAGATGGAAATGTAAGTGATGTGTTGCATGCAGACAGTGGGAAGCATTACAAAGGCAAATGTGTGGGTCTGTGAGAGTTTCCTTCCTTGTGTTTAATGGCATTTTTCATGGTACAGCATAACACCCGGATTAATTTGAAAGCAGTCACAGAGAGACATTCCAGGGATCCCATGCAGAAAGGTCTCTTACCTAGAACAAACAGGAAAGCAGCTGTCCCAAATCCAGGCCTTGATCTGGGTTCACATCCCACCTGCCTAGCACGTAGTCCTAGAAGTGAGAGCAAAGCCTAGCCACTATTACAGGGCTGAGAAAGAAAAGAGAGGAAAAACAACAAATTAGCCAAATGAAACAGGAAAGCATTTTTTAATGCTTTTAGGAGCAGCACCGCAGAGCCAATACCAGCTCTGAACTAAACCTCTCACTCCTTCTGGAACTCAGAGCAGAACAGCGTGGCTGCCAAGCTACCAGGCCTCTCTCCAAGGCATTGCCAGGCTTTGGATACCTCAAGCCCTCTCAGCAGCTCAATTTTCCCTGGACAGGCTGATCCTCCAGCTGCCCTAGTGCTGTGCTCCGAGATCACTTCCATATTGTACAGACTAAGCTTACCTTTAATTCTTCTTTGGAAACTGTTCTGCATATTTCCAGAGTCCTCTTTGAGTATGAAACCTCTCCAAATCCTACACCTGGCAGGGTAATGCTGCCCCTCCCCATCAAAGTTCATGAACTGTGCTTCATACACTCCAGTCTTTTGGCATTTCCTATAGAAACTGGTCCCTTTGGGCCTATTTTTGTTGACACTTGCCTCTCTGCTTCTCACCTGCTGCTGAGTAGACACAGACACACACACCGCAGGTTTAACAAGCCCAGAGAAAGCAAGGACTGACCATGTCCCCAGCTGTGCTGCTGAATGCCCTGGGCTTGAGGTGGTGATCAGGGAATCACAGAATGGTTTGCATTGGAAAGGACCTTACAGATCATCTAGTTGCAACCCTTCTGCCATGGACAGGGAGGACATCCACTAGATCAGGCTCCTCAGTGCTCCATCTAACCTGGCCTTGAAGACTTCAGGGATGCTAGAAGGAAGCAGGAAGCTGGCTGCTCATACCCAACCCCATGCTCTTCCTTAGGGCTTGCCAGAGGCACAGGGCTGGGACAGCTGAAGAGTTTCAGCCCTGGATGTGTGAGGTTTTGCAGGTGGAGGCGCTGGGAGAGGAGAGGCCACTCCTGGCTAGCCCACGTTGGGGTGAGTAACTGGGAAAGGCCTGTCTGCCCTAGCAGGTGAAGTGTGGCACCTGGGAAATGTGCCTGAGTGTGAGGAGGTGATTTTCCTGAGCATTGTGCCAACAGTGTGCCTCATAGCAAAGCCTGCAGACTCTGCTTTGCAGCACAGTGGGGAAAAACAGCAGAAGCTTGTGGTGAATCTGTTAAGAGCTGGGAAACACTGGTCTGTGTGCATTCAGTTAGCCAACGGTCAAGAAAATTTCTCTGAGGAAAGCAATTTTTCCCTGCTTTCTTGTCTTTCACTCCCCTGACTGTCTTTGCCTGTGTCCTGGGGACTGAGAAGCCCACTGGATGTTGTTCAGGGGTATAAATTACTCTTATCTTCAAAAAATGACTTTTCACAACTATCTTTAGACCTGTACCTGCCAGAAACAAAGCCAGAGACATCTCCCAGCACTGGGTAAAAGAGTCCCTTTCACATCTTGAAGGCAGTGTGGCTCCAGACAATACTGAATAATGTAGAAAAATTTGATCTCCAGAGGCTGGCACATGCAAAAATGAACTATATATGTGCAAGTAATCACAGAAACAACCCACAGGCATAAAGATGGAAGGGAAACACTGTTGGGGAAGATGAAACAGGAAAGCCTTATAAATATGATTGCCTGACAAAAGATTTTGGGAATATGAAAACTACAGGCAACATCGAAATGAAAGCCACTTTTGAAATACCA
The DNA here is from genome assembly GCF_020740725.1 of Corvus hawaiiensis. NCBI lineage: Eukaryota > Metazoa > Chordata > Aves > Passeriformes > Corvidae > Corvus > Corvus hawaiiensis. The sequence goes on along the minus strand of NC_063217.1, from coordinate 8,847,365 downwards.
GGTCTTAGTTACTGAACAACTAGAAAACAATGGTATGGCCGACTGAAGGTAATCCCCTCTTGATGGAACAATACCCTCTGCTTGCAAGCAGGTCCAAGGGTCAGAGCAGACCCTACTAGCTCAGCAGAAGGGGTCCAAAGAGTAGTTTTTAGAAGTTAAGATGTAACACTCTATGGTAATATAAGAACTCTTATAGGCTGTATGTAAATGCTATAGGATTTGTATCTTGTATTAGATTGGTTAGTGACAATTAGAATATTCAGTACAGAAGATGATTTATTGTATTGTAACCAGGACTTCAGACATTCCTTACTACTTCTTCCACTCTTGCTCTTACTTCCACTCTTACTCTTGCTCTTACTTCCATTCTATTCTCTTGCTCTTACTTCCACTCTTGCTCTTACACTCTCTCTCTCTCTCTCTCACCCGCTTACTCTCTTGCTCTCTTGGGCCTGCCCAGAGCTGAGTCTGGCAGCTCTGAGCAGTGCCCCAATACCCACGCCCTTTGCAATAAACCGCCTGTGTCCCAAGATCTGACTTCAGAGATCTCTCGTCTCCGACCGTCCGTAACCTACAAAACACCACTAAATATCTAAGGACAGGTTTTTGCAGTTTCCCTCTCAGGCAATGAGATAGTGAGAATTTCTCATCAGGCAGTCCAGAGATTTTCTCTCTTTGAAACTACTTGCAAGGTGTTGCAAGAGGAGACACTTTGCTGGAACAAGGTATGACAGAGATATTTCACATTAAAAGGTCCATTGTAAAACTAACATCCCCACTTTGGAAGTGGTAAGGAACTTTTTGAGAGCCCTCATGAATGTGCTTCTGCCTTCTGGCAGAATAAAAATATAAATAAAAATATTGGTGTTGCACTGGTGGCAGACAAACGGCAAATTCAAAACCTAAAAGCTCAGACAAGAAATTTGGAAGCAAAGCTGGGTTTTGTAATGACACCTCTTTGTTGAACTACACTGGTAACCGTATGGACAATCTACACCGCAGCCCACGTCCATGGCTGGCTGCTGGAGCACTGACAGGAGCTGTTCTTGTAGCCTGAGACCATTTGAGAAGATGACTATGCAAAGGAAGCACAGGTCCAAGGGCAGAGTCCTGAGGGCCCAGAGCCTTCAGGCACAGTTCCAGGTGCTGGCACAGAGCAGTTACCTGGGACAAATCAGGCTCTGCCATCTGCCACAGAGAGCTGCAGAGCTGAGCTGGAGGACAAGAGAGGAAGAGTCCAGAAGGACTTTCTTCTGCAGGCCCCAGGGAGCTCACATAAGCTGCAGAAATCATTTGAAGCTTTTTTTTTTTCAGGTGTTTGAAAAAGAGAATTTTTGAAGAACAGAATTTTAGAGGGTCACAGGAAAACCAGGAAAAATCATTGGAAGAAGCCCCTTGGAGTTACACTCCTCAGAAAAAGCTCATCAAGGGGATGAAACATCCATTAGGGTCAGTGCCCCCTAGAAACAGGATGACAGCACCCACTTGCCTCAGAACAAACGTTTCAGGGCAGCTGCAGGTTTAAACTTGTGCTCTGTTGCAAAGATGTACTTGCTGCTCTCACAGCCATCCTTTTTAGGGGAAACTCAGTTTCTACAGACATAATGATCCTTCTTTTGCTGAAAGGTTAAAACAGTTCCCAAGCACAGTGAGCTCTGCCAGCAAGATGACTTGTCTGCAACCCGAGGTATGTCTGCATGCAGGCTTCTGTTATTAAAAAGGAAAACCAAAACCCTACCAATGCTGTGATATGGCCAGACATTTCTGGAGCTGATCTGTTCTGATATGAGCACAGCAGCCTTGCTCAGAGCAAGGTTACAGCCAGGTTTTGGGTTGGTGCAGTTGCTGTGCAAGAGGAGGCTCTGTATGAACCAAGGGCTGAGTGGTGGTAGCATTCCTGCATCTCAGGTGCAGGAACTGCATCACTTGTGCTAAACTAGGTTGTTCCTGATTGCCAACATGGGCCAAAATGCCTCCTCTGGTATGCTTAGTCCTCTATGAGGATGGAAATGTCTGAGAGCTGTGCCCATATGTTCCCCTGCCATATGGAATTAGCTACACTGGTATAAAATAGCTTTATACCAGGCTAATGTCTTCCATTCTGCCTTTTAAAGCAGTTAAAGCAATCAGCTTCCATGCACAGGCAAGACTTGACTTTCTTTTCATGCTTGGAAGGTTTTATTCACAGCTATGAAGGCCAGACATTTTATGTTTGGGTTTTTTTTCCTTTGTTTAATGAAAGTGTCAAGTCTCAGCAAAGAACCTCAGCAGCTATAGAACTGTGCTGTGCATGGGGACCTGAGAAACCGAAGCATTTCATGTTATGGATCATCTAGGAATTATATGAGAGGAATCTTTTCCTCATTAAAACTGGTTTGTCTTGTCCCCACAGCTCCCAGTGGCTGGCAGTTGACTGTGCATGGCATTTTTTTATTCATGAGCTAATACCAGAAACAGCCTCTGAGCAAGCTCTAACGTTGGGCACAGCCTCAAGGCACATCACAGTGTTCTTCCACCCACTCCAATTTTCCTGGTGTAGCCATCACTCATCACCCAGATTTGCAGCCAGAACTAAGACAGACACAAACCTGGTTAGAATAAATCTAGCTGAGGGCTAGACCTAGTAGAGGGAGTGAGGCTGGCCAAATGCAGCTGGTGAGGCTGTGGTATTTTTTGTCACTGGCAATTGTTACGCCCATCAGTTTGGATCAATTGCCTCCCCTTCCCTTTCGATTTTTGAGAATCTGCAGTGTCCACATTGGCTGCCACAGTTGTGATCTGAAACCTCATCAGGCTGAAAGAATGAGGCAAGAAACAGTCTTTTTGATTAACTGGACTTCAACTACATTTCTGCTTTTTGGGGACAAGAAAAATGAGTTTTCCTCTGCCGGCCTTTCAGAGAGCTGGGCTGTCTGAAACCAGAGGGACACCTTGGATGGGGCAGGTTGGAAAGAGCTCTGCTGGAGCTGCCAGCACAAGAGAGCATGACAGAGGAGGTCCCATGAGGTGGAAGGTGGAGTTGAAATCCCTAAATCACAGAATCAGAGAATCACAGAATGGGAAACGTTGGAAGGGAGCACGGATGCAATCATCGGGTCCAACCTCCATGCTCAAGCAAGGTCATTCCAGAGCACATGGCACAGGATTGTGTCCAGATGGTTCTTGAATATCTCCAGTGAGGGAGACTCTACACCCTCTCTGGGCAGCCTGTTCCAGGGCTCAGAACAGTAAAGAAATTCTTCCTCATATTCAGGTGGAACCTCCTGTGCATCAGTTACTGCCCATTGCCTCTTGCTCTACTGCTCCTAGAACAGCCTGGCTCCACCCTCTTGGCATCCTCCCTTCAGATACTCACATATAAACGATGACAAGTAGGAGCAGCCAGCAGCAGAAGGGAAAGCCAGGGGGAGCAGCAAGAAGAAAATGTCCAGCAGACTTGACCTCTGATTGACTGGCTCTAGGAAATGCCAGTGGAATGGTGGGGCATCTCTGTCCCACAGCCTGCCCTGGGATAGGTGGGGAAGCCTGGAAAACCTCAATTCTTTTGAGTCAAAAAAGTCAATTCACTGCTTGTCCTCACCAGTGAGGTGCTGCTGTGTGTTGGAGCCAAATCTTTGTCTATGTGAAGGGAGACTTAGGAGCAGGACTGGGAATGTGCAGGCTGAAGGCAGCCCAGGTATTTTTGATCTGGTAATTTTCAAAGGCACCATCCCTGTCGATTAGCTCCTAATTTGGTGAGAAGTTATATGGCGAGCCCAGGATACTGTGACCTGTGAATGCGTTCACAAGTTTGTGCCTTTTGAATGATTATATTTGCTTCCTAAAATAAAGAAGAGTTAAGTGAAAAATACGGAAGATCAGCTATTTCAGACACTGTTAAAACTTGCTCTGTGTTTATGTGTGGAGTCAGTGGAGTTGTTTGTACTCAGGCCAGATTTGAAATGACCTACCAAGTCTAAACTGGCCAGTATAACTAGAAATTTTGGCAGCTCCTTAAGGAAATTTAACTCCACAATGGTACCACAAAATCATGGAAGTCCATTCAAAAGGGACAGCTGTTGAAGAGCAGCAACAGGAACAACACAGCACTCACAAAATGTGTTGTTGCAGTCTCTCACAGAACTAGCCAGCAAAACCTTATAAAACCTGCTAATGTATGGGATGAAAGGAGACAGAAGAAAGTTCAGACTACAGTGGACATGCTAAAAATAGAGGGGGAAAGAAGAGCTGCTCCTAGACCATGCTAGGTAGCTAAGCAACTAACCTACAAAATGCCAAGCTCAATTCCCCCCCAAATTCCTCCAAGAACTGAAATGAACTGTTATAGCTGATATAAATCCTGAGTCACTGAGCAAAATCTCTGATTAAAAAAAAGAGATGGAAAGAGAAAATAGCCATTAGCAAATTTTGCATAAGGAATTCAGACCCATACTCTATAATTAATCAGGAAAGGAGGAAAATCCATTCAAGGATATGGAGATGAACTCTAAAACAAATTCTGTGAAAGCCCAGGTGAATAAACTTTCAAGTCATATAACCATGCTCCAGAGAAGACAGGAAAAGGACTAAAAAAACCCTTTTGGAAAAGCAGATCAATCCATTACCTCAGGAGATTACTTAAAACAGTCTTGTTTGTTTTGTTATAGAAAGAGAGAAAAACAGTTATGAGAAATAATTGCAAGTTTTTGTTATTTCTTCAGATTCTGAGGTATCTTCTTCAAATGTCAGGTTTTAGCACACTTTTAGCATATTTTTCCCCACCAGAGCTCCTCTTCCTCAGAGCAAGCACTGAGTGCAGTTCACCATTTCTCAGCATGTCCCGGCACACGTAGGTTGTGTGTGAATACACAGCTGTTTGCCCCAAGAAGTGGGAAGAGCAGGACACAAGAGCAAGGCTCACGAACCATTTTCAAGGCTAAAATCTGGCAGTCTCAGCTAGAGCACTGACAGCGTCTCCTGTGCTGACTAAATGTGACACCAGCTGGAAATTTTTTCTTAAAAGATGCTGCTCTAGGCAGGTTTAAGCTATTACTTGCCATGCCATTGCACAGCCCTGCAGGAGGTTTTTGCAGGCAAACCAAGCTCATTTAAAGAGGTGTGTGCATTGCACTACGGAGCCAGAGGAAAATTCTTGCCTCAATTTGAAGCAAATAAAGTATTACATTCCTTGAGACCAGCAAATGTTCTGTTACATCCAAAGAGGTACTTAAAATGTGGCATTTTACTCAAAAGTACAGACATAGTGAAGGTGAATTTTCAAAAGCAAAGCTCTGTAATTTCTCATGTATGTGATGACAACTCTGCGTTTACTTAACATTTTATGAAGAAGCCAAATTCCAGATGTACGAACACTTTGGCCAAACCACAAAAGCACAAAGGAGGTCAAAGATGCATCATTAATTGCATTAAATATTCCAGGCATAAGCCCCTGAATTTACTATTTCACAAAGATTTAGCAATCTATTTTATGAGGATCTGTAAAATACCTTCATTTCTATCCTGCTGCTAGTAGTGACTTCATTAGCAAACTGTGTCTACAAAGCCTGGTTAATATAAATAAGGACATAGATATGCCAGAAGCCAGGAAAATAATGGGATCAGATTTATAGCTACTGCTAACTGGTGTAGCTCTGATGGCTTTGCTTCCACTGTTGACTTTCAGCTCACAGAATGGCACCCACATTTAGGCACCTACAGGTGTGCATCAAAGTTCCCATTTCAACCTATGGAGATGTAATTTCCTTCTCAGCTGACAGATGGCTTGAATGGTGCTTTGAACTCCACTCGCCAAGGGAGCAGAGCTCCACTAATGTACCCCTGGATGCCTAAATCAAGTTATCTTCATCCCACCTGAGGGTCTGATCCACAGCATGAGGAATACAAAAACAGTCCTGGTGGGACAGATCTGTGCCTGCTGCCCTCTCGTTGGCATGGCCAGTGCCTCACTTTGAAAAGAAATGGACATAAATCCTACCTGTACTGGAAGGTGTTGTCCCTCTCTCTGGACCACCAACTTCCATCTCCCATCCTGTTTTCTTTCCCCAGATATTCCTATCAATTACTTAAACAGCCTCTCCTGCCAAGTGTCACTGTCCTCTGGGTTTGGCATTATTTTTAACTCTTCTTAGCAGACTTTACTGAATGCTGAGTGCCTGGGAAGATGCTTTTTCTAAAAATGACTCTGTGAGCAAGGTAAATCAAACCTTTTTCTGGAGCTAGTAGAGCATTAAATAAAAACTCCAGTGTGATTTGCAGTCTCATGTTCAGTGATTACAGTCATCTGCTGGACTTGGCAGAACCAAAGTGCTGTCAGAGTGACTTTCTGCCTCTTTGTTGTAACCTGACGAGAGATATTTTCTTCTTCCACAGAAATGCAGCACTTACTAAATGTTTATACTGCTCCGAGTTTCATTTTTCTCACTTTGCTTATATATCTTCTTGCCCTCACCTGGCCTGATGCTCCTTGAAAGTACCTGTTAGATTCATCCCTTTCTTTTACAGGTTATTCCCCTTCTAAGTGGTTTTTGAAGATGTGCCTTTTCCTCTAAAGGAGTGGGGTTTGTGCCACTTTTTTTTCTTTTGATGGCACAATGACAGCTTTCCTCCCAGGTGTCTGGTCTATTCTCACTCCTTGCGTGCTCAGTGGCAGCAGTGAGCAGGATTACTGCTGCTTCTTATCACCATCAAAGCTGCTTTTCTAGCTGTGATGGGCATGAACTTGAGTAAGCAACAGAGGGGACAGGCAAGCAGAGGTAGTTACCAGTAGGGCACCTGCTCTTTCAATTAAAGTCACCTTTCCTTCAGACTTCTGGGTTGCCTGGAGCAAAGAAGGGGAAGAATCTGTGCAATGAAGCTCTGTTTTTAATCTCCAAGCACAGCACAGCTCTACAACAAAATATATGAGGACAGATTTTTGGGGGAAAAATAAAAAAGACATAAGATGCACAAATTTTTCCATTTCTAAAATTTTTCCATTTCTACCCTTATGACTGTAAACAGAAATAAGGTACAGGTCCCCAGATACCTGCTGTTTCCTTTGCTACTGCTGATGCACAAACCCATGTCATCTAAGGAAGTATCCAGATACTTGCTCAAACTGTACAACTGCTGGAGAACTAGATTCTTCAGAAGTCTTCATGTGAAATATCTGTCGGACTGGTGGCATTAATAAGATGAAATGATTTGCTTTTTAACTAAGGTATGTGAATCTGAGACCAAAATATTTTCATTCAAGCTGAAAGCAATCCCAATATTAGGTGGCAGGGGTTGCTTTTGGAACACATTCATTTAAAGGGAAAAAATGGGAAGAACTGGTGAACTAGTAGTACTAGTAAACAAGGAAGTCCCTGAATAAATCTTTTGAGGCATGGGTCTTTGGGCTGACAGAAGTTCAGCTGCAAACATAATATCTCATTTCCACTGAAGTATTCTGCATTTAAGACTTTTGGCTCAACCAAGGTCCACTGAAGCCAGCAAAAACACTTCCATCTTTTTCCATGTGTTTAAGGTCAGGAACTTTCTGAGGAAGATGTGTAACAAATCCAACACATCGAAAGCAACAGACATGTTTCCGGCTTTGCAGAAAATCTAGCTAGGGAGGGAAAACAGGCAAGAAAGTCAACAATTTTTGTGATTTTTTTGCAACAATATCTGACTGTGGATTAATTCTTTTTCCCACTTAATAGTATTAATTCCTTGTTCCCTTGCCTTGCCACTGTTTGTAATAGTCATTTGTTGTCTCTTGTCTCACTGTGAGCTCCTCTGGAGCAAGGACTGTTTCTATCCTGATTTTGTGTGGCCCCTGGCCTAAGGGTTCCCGGCCAAGATGCTACTGCAACATAAAAAAACAATCAATAAATAATGAAAATGTCTCTTGTAAAGACAGCAAACAAAAGTGCCAGACTGCACAGATTTTGGCTGGGTTGAACAGTCCCCATAGTCCTCTTCTGTGCCCTTCTGGGTTGCACAGTGCCAAAGGACTCCACGACTTTGTCCCAGCCCTTGCTAAAATGCTGGTGGGAAGTGCTGAGCCTTTTTGTCTACTCTTAATGACAAGGGTAGAGCCAAAGGCACTCAGCACGTTTCAGAAGATACTCAGTCCCTTGCAGAATGTGGCCCTGATGAATTGCAACTCTATCATAATCAAGGAGGATGAATCTGTTACTAAGTCATGGGTACTAATCGTCCCTGTAGTATGAAAAGTGGGAAATTATACATACCATGCCATGAAGCAGTTCATTTTGAGAGGGCTTATTCTGACAGCTTGCAGTTCTCCTGACTGCTTTGCACAGATTTTGTGGACAGTGAAAACAACTGTCCTTCTGGCAAGATCTGGAGCTAATTCATCAAAAAGTAACAAGTTTTCCATTACTGGCTCCCTGTTCTCTCTCTGCAGGCATTCTGCCATTCTAGTTAGGTATCCTGGCATCTTGTCCTGGAGCATCCAGCAAGTGTCTTCCCAAGAGCTGACCCGCTCCTTGCTCTCCAGCTCACTGTTGCCTGGACAACATGTTACAGCCCTCTGCTCAGGCATCAACATCCACATACACAAATGAGACTGTGCCACCGAGATCACCTTCCGTGGCTGTAACAGCAAAGGCCCCAAACTGCTAATTAAAAATAGATCAGAAGAGAGAGAAGCCAGCAGGCTTCGAGCCTCATCTGAAATGTATGAAGCGAAGACTTTGGATGACATCAGGAAGCGCTGACTAAGTGATCCAGTCCCCAGGACTGTCACTAATACGACAACCACAGCCTAGAGATGAGACTGACTGTTAGGACTAATTAAGCTGTCTTGCCGCAAAATGGCCACGAGGTCAAAAAAATTCCACGCGAGGCCGATAATTGAAGCCTGGCAAGTCTTTGCGGAGGGGATGCCCTTGCAGAGGGCAGTTGAGGGCCGCGTTGAAGGCGAAATGCCGCCCAAGAGCAACAGGAAATCCCCTCAGAAGCGTTAGGGGAGGGTGAATGGACACGCTTTGCGCTGGGCGGGCGGGGCCCGGAGCAGGGCCCGGCCCCGGAGCAGGGCCCGGCCCCGGAGCAGGGCCCGGCCCCGGAGCAGGGCCCGGCCCCGGAGCAGGGCCCGGCCCCGGAGCAGGGCCCGGCCCCGGAGCAGGGCCCGGCCCCGGAGCAGGGCCCGGCCCCGGAGCAGGGCCCGGCCCCGGAGCAGGGCCCGGCCCCGGAGCAGGGCCCGGCCCCGGAGCAGGGCCCGGCCCCGGAGCAGGGCCCGGAGGGCAGTACCGGGTGCTGCCAGCAGGGGGCGGGGCGGCAGCCGGGCCGGCGGCGGGCGGGCATCGCTGCTCCGCCGTCCCGCGGGAAACCGGGAGAGCCGCCGGGACTCCCGGCCGGGACACGCACCCCGGCTTGCCCCTTAACTTGTGGCCATTAGAAGCGCTTCCCAGCCCAGATTTTGTCCAGCCTCATTTAAATATCCAAACAGTGGTGATGGCAGATGTTTCCATTCTAGACTGGGGTTTGATTTTCTCTTTATTTAAAGGATAAAAATCAATGAGTCGGGTCCGTTTTTGATTCTCGCTCATCTCATTTTCAGATCCTCAACACCGCATCCCAGCAGCAGGGCATTGATTTGAAAACAAGTATTCCCCTGTTTTGCTGTTAGCTGTAGAAATCCTTGTGGTTATGAAATACTTTCCAGTGTAAGTGACACTGTCCTTTTAGAGGTGAGCAGCAGTGCTGAAACACTGAAAATGGTTTCCCTTACCAAAGGTGGCCACGAAGAGAGGGAAGCCACAAGCAAGGATTGCAGGCAGACTGTGCTAAGTACAGAGTGTGTCAAAAAAGAAAGCAGTTTAAAATGGATATTGATGCATGAACTGCAAGGTGTCCTTGAACCTCAGAGCTATAAGAGGCAGTGGAAAGAGCAAAGCTCCACTCAGAAAATGCTAGGATTTAATTTTCTTTGTATTAGTGGTGTACTTGCTCTGGGAGCTTCAGAGACTCCGTGATAATTTCTGAGAGATGAGAAAAGAGTGGGAACCCTCATGTCTAGGGAAGAGGGATGCTCAGAGGAGAAAGTGCTGCTCTTGCTGTTGCCCCTTTCTTTCATAACCATAGGGCTCTTTCTTTGAGAGCCCTAGCCCCAGAAAAAATTAGACCTCTCAGTGACTTTGTGGATTTTAGCTCTGAGGTCTTTGTGCTTTGATTTTCTAACTGCAAAAAGAGACAAACAATACAATTTTCCTGCTGGAAGCAGAAAAATGTTGACAGATAACGCAGGGGCAGGGGCCATACCTGCAGAGGAAGTCCATAAAGTAGGTTTATCACCAGGGGGTTGATTTATCTGTCATCAGTCAGATAAGTAAAAGTGTTCTCAGTCTGACAAAATCCATCTGGTGCAGCAGGTAAGTGCTAATAGACAAGCAGCTCTTTAGTTTTCCTGGATGGCACCAAAATCTCATGTTTTCCTTACTGAAAAGACTGAATTTCACTCTAGAAGTTGCTTGTCACCTATGACCAGCTGTGTTCAGCACTCTCAGCAGTGAAAATGACGAATACCCTGACACAAAGACAGAAATCCACCCAAACCCAAATATCCCTTTTTTCCTGTAACCAGAGCAGCTCTTTTTCTCAGGACAGTGGCAGTTGAACCAGGTCTCACCACCAAGTCTCTATTGCTTCTGCAAAATCACCAGAGAATATTTTGGATGGAGCTGTCAGCAATAACCCTGGGAACAATCTCTTGTATTTACAAGTCAGGAGCAAACTTCCTATGTGAAAGTCCTGTGGTGTCAAAGGATGCCAACCTCTGCCATACGAGGGGGACAGTAGGTTTTATCCAGTATGAAACACTGGAAATGCTTTTTTCTCCCACGCCACAGCTTCACTCCCTTGCTGCAGCTCACTCCTTCCTATGTCTCAGCGAGCTGCAATGTACAGATCAAACGAACCCTGCTTAATTTTTGCACTGAAAAGCATCTGAGTTTCTTTGTGAGGGGAAAGGCCCTCAGCTTCAACTGAGTAGATTCAACATCATTAACTGTCTAAATTTACCCCCATATGCACAGAGCAGGAGAGACAGGAAAACCACCTCAGCTACATCCCACCCATGGGAATGGAGAGTCTCAGTGGATATAAAAAGGGATTTGAGTACAAGCAACTGGCAGCACACACAAGTCAAGTTGTTTAAGGAAACAAAAAAGTGGGATGTGCTAAAAGCCAACCATTGTCTCCTCCTGGAGAGCCGCCCGCTCTGAGCTTCTCTCAGCTTTTAGGCTGAATTTAATATTTACACAGCTCTGGAGATGATCCTATCTGGATTTGTGTGACACATAGCATAAATATAAAATCCTCCTTCTCCAGAGGCACCTGGTTGGAGCCCTATTTTTCTTGCCAAAAACATCGTCTTCTGCCTAATCTAAAGGAACTTGGCCCATCAATGCAGCCCAGCATTCTTTGGAGCATCATCAGAGATTTTGAGACCTACATTAGCTGAGTATCCGGCAAGCTTCCAGTCCCCCTAAATATCTTCTAAGCACTCAGCTCCCTGAGGGAAGAGATTTAAGAAGAAATTGGCATGCAGTAAAACTACTTGTATTTTTTCTGCCACTGTCAGAGAAATGGCTGTGGGCTTCTTTTGGAAAGCTGCAGGTTTCCACTAATATTTTCACATTTGTGCTGTTTTGTTTGTAGCTGACAGGGCCCAAAATGATGAAAAATCAATTCACCTGGTCCCCAACTGGGTGCTGAAGAGAGTTAGCATCTCTGTACACTGCTATTTTACCCTTGCCTGGTGGCAGTCTGTGCCCTTGGGAACTGAAATCCCTGACCAATCCCTCCCTCCTTTTTTCTGCAGTGTATTCTGTAGGGCACAGCTCATCCCCACTGCCATGAAAATGAGATCTTCTAGCACCCTCCCTTTTGGTATAATAGGCTGGGAATTTGCAGAAGATTCCTTAGTTGAACATACAACATTGGTAAAACTTTCTGGCTCCGCAGCAGATATCCAGGTGGGGTCCCGGAGACTGTGGTGAAAATCCCATGGAGGGGAAAGATGGCCAGAAGGGCAAGTACCTCCAGGGTAAGTAGCCCCCAGACCTAGGAGAAGTAAGAGGTTTGTTGGTTCCATTTTCCTGCCATTTCTTTTGATCCATGCCCACCACAGCCTCCTGCCAAGGAGGATGAAGCACTACTGGAGATGCTGTGGTTCAGTGTCCTGTCCTGCGCAGGGCATCTCCAGGTGAAAGGCAGAAACCGCAGGTTCTCTGATGTTGGATCTGCAGTTAGGGAATTTTCCTACATTTATTGGAGCAGCTGAAGCTCAGTAACACCACAGTGCAAACCCAGTGCAAAGAGCCCACCCCAGACCTGTCGCCGCAGCAGACAGTTCCCCTCACATGGATGCTTCTCCCAGCTTTGGCAGTGCTGTCATAGGACATAAATCTATAGGACCCATCCCCAGTTGCCCCAGTCTCTCTGTGGGGAAGATTTTAGCCCTGGTTACAGGCAGAATGCCCAGCCCCACAGAAGTGCAGGTGCATTTTAGACAACTCATCAGTGTGGAGAAAAAAATGTGGATTTAGATGCTGGCATCGTCGGGAATTCTTGACACACATATTTGAGCAGGCAAACAGAAGTAAAACAAATACAGACTGAATACATGTGAGGCTGTCTTGAAAACAACTCCTATGACTCAACATGACACCCCATCAGGCCATGTTTTCTCTGAGTTAACCAGCACAAAGCCAAAAACTGACACATTATTGTGGCTGGATAATAAAACACAGAATAGCTCAAAAAAAAAATCAGATTTTTACATTTCCACCCAAATTTTCTAACATCTGTAGAGGGATTCCTGCTGAGGTAGATACAAGTATCTCCTGCTGCACAGATGTAACACAGAGAAGACCTGGATTTTCCAAGGCTGTGCAAAAGTGCTGCCCGAGTGCCATGGTTAACAGTCCTTGCAGGCTTGTACCTCACCATAAAATGTGGCAGCATTGTCAAATATGTTATCTTAGCATAGGATTTTGCTCTAAGCATTTAGGATTGATTCTCTAACACCTGAAGAACAGACTGACCCTCCTCCTACAGGCTGCAAAACCTGTTCTGGGGCTATTTAAGTGATCAGTGATGGGATTTAGTGTTGGGCAAATTCTTACAGATATTCCTTCTATCTCCCCTTCCTCTATAGGGCATGACTGCAGAGAGCATATTCTAGTTTCTCAATGTGAGTTTTAGGTTTAACACTGAATTACAAGAAGGCAAAACTGCCAACAGCCCACACCTCTGTTCATTGGCTGATAACAGACACAAAGAAAGAGAAATATTATGAGCAAACCTTTTTCATGAAGTTCTTGTGTAACTTGTTTTGCAAAATTGTTTTCTTTGTTTCTATGCATGTTCAAGATTTACACTGCCTCAGTTTGGTTGTGTTAATCTTTAACTAGCCTACACAGTGCATGGGCTGATCAGACAGGCAGCTCTTGGAGGGAAGAGGACAGAAAATTCAGCCATAACGAGGGAAAAATGTGTAGGAGTTCAGTTTACAAACCAGTGAAACCAACCCATGGGCTATAAATCAAGATGAAGTTAATGTGTCTTACTTCAAGAACACCCCAAGCATTGAAAAAATAAAGTCTGACTGAACTAATGAGACTGATTCAAACATAATGGAAAAGATATTTGGTGCTGGTGTGACAGCAGAGTATCGCCAGAAGCAGTCTTTGTTAGATCTGTTTTACTGCAGACATGCTGGTTTGATTCTTGGCATCACTGGGCCAGGGATGTTCACACTAGGAAGCTGAACCCAAATCATCTTACATTTCTGGAGCTGTCTAAAGCTGGATACTTGGATCCACCTCTGAAGCAAAGCAGCTGGTTTTTGTTTTTGCTTTGAATTATGGAAAGAAGAGACAGTGTCTGTGCTGCACTGAGCCCATGCATGGGGGTACTAGCTTGGCATTCACGGCAATATTCAGCCATCAGGAGAAAGTGATACTGTGTGGGCATGGCAGCTCAGAGGGGTCCTGGTGGTCCTGCCTTGAGCAGTCTGAGCCTTCAGCTACACAACAGCCAGGTGCTGTCAGCTGAAATGAAAGCGCAAAGCTGAGAGGTCTCAAATGTGTGGGCCACTTGCAACCGGCCTGATGATTCTGGTGCCTCACTTATTTTGTAGCTGCCTGTCAGTGCCCTGGTAAAGCTCTTGCTGCCACACATGTGCCAGAATTCTGTACTGGACCTGTGTATTTGGCCTCAGACCTGAGAAAAGCTGAAGCATTTTAGTCCATCCTTGTGCTCCGACTTGTACTCCCCACAGTGAATGTGTTTACTCTGGCTCTGTTACCCTGGGCCCAAGATTACAGCCAGCTTGTCCAGCTCCTGCAGGTGCTCACAAGCTCCCTGTGGCATTCTGATTAAGATTTTATGCTTTCAAGGAGGATGACATGAAAATACTTATAACACTCAGACTGCTCAGAGATCACTCATTGTTGTAAGAAGGATACTGCCATACCATCAGAAGATTGTCAAGGTTCAGTGACGGCCAAATTCTGGCACTGTGTCATGCCCTCTGGACACTATTTTGTCCTAAAAAGCGATGTAAAGAGACAGAAAAGTAAGATCTGCTCTACATTTGGAAGAGAGCCTGTAATTTAAGCAGCATATAGCAAGTCCTCAATATCAAACAGAATTTGTGAGTTGTACAGACAGATTTCTCAGACACTTCCAAGCTGGTTTTTTTATGTACCACAGTTGTCAATAATGATGTGCAGTTGCTGCTAAACAGCACACACAGTGTAGGGTAAGTTCCAGAACTGTGGGGCAGGAGGTTGCAAAGCCAACAGGCTGGGTGTGCTGCCCTGGCTTGGGGAATGTGTACAGAAATAAGAGAATGTCGGGTAAATGAAATTAGATTTTCATCCCTTCATCACCAAACCTGACCTCCAGGGACTCCTTATCTTTGCACAGGAGCAGCAGGCTTTGCGCCTACAGGGACTGCTGCCTGCTTCTGCACTTGGACTGTAGCTGAGCAGGCCACAGAGACTCCTAACACCCAGGAGCTTGCTCTAGGCTTGCTCAGCCATATCTTTGCTCCCACATGTGCATTCAGTGCTCCTTTAGACACCAGAGTGAACAGACACATCTCCAGGAGCTCAGAAAAAACATTGCTGCAAGAGCTGTCACATCAGAAGCTGAAGGACCTCAAGCACTCTAGAAAATCCAAACTTTTTCTGGGGGCTTTCCTGATCCAGACTTGTTTTGATAAGCTGGGCATCTTTGGCTGCAGCATCATTCAAGGTTATATATTTCAAGCAAATATTATTTGGTTTTCATTCAAAAAAGAGTGCTAAGGACCCTGAACTCAGGTTGTAAAACACTGTAAGCCGGAATGTTTTCAGAGCTCTTGTACCTTTACAAATGAGAATAATTTTAAAGCTCCCCTGAACACAAAGACTTGGCAGACATAAGGAAGTGGGCTCTGCTTCTAGGTCATCATATGTGAAATAGCTGAGGGAAGTTTATTGAAACAAATACAGATACAGCGTTTGGATGCTGCTGATTTTTTTTCTAAATGTCCTCTTTTATTTTACACTATTATTAAGTACTGCCCCTGCCAATTTTATCTTACTGTGATCCTTTGTCCCTAAGGCAGATCAATTTTCATTCTGTTGAATACGTGGCGAAAGGGGGAAAGGTTTTATACAATGTCCTCTGTCCCATTTATTTTCTTTCTTAGTTTTTTTGCAATTTCTTCACATCAAAAGTACAGTGTTATTTTGTTTGTCTTTGTGATTGAAATTACACAGTGTTAAGAACTGTATATTCACTTAAGTTTTAATTTTCAAATAAGCAGTTTCTTAAAATGACAGGAGTTTAGATGTAACTTTTTCCTTACTGTATATCTGATGTTCCAGTCCTCAAAGGATATTGAATTAATATGCTTTGTTCCTCATATAATGAAAGCCAGAAGAAAATAAACACATGTGAAAATGTTTATGATTCGGTATTCTGAGCTCTGAGTTTTTTAAATTCCCAGTGAATTCAATGGAAATTGAAAATCTAAAATACCAGATCATTAATGACTAGGGATGAGTTTATGGCTATTAAATAAATTTGCTTGTGGCTGATGATAAAATTAATGGGGTTTTGGATGTATTAATAAAGATATGTAAAACTTACTTGAAAAGATGATTTCTAATGCTTTGACATTCCATTTATATCTTATTCCTAAAATATCTTTGGCCCATGAGCACTATAGACAAGTAAATATTGTATTATTGTATTTACATTCCAGATTAATTTTAAAGGCCTACAAGGATGAACTTGATGATGAAGACAGAAATTTGGGGCTATGATCACTTTTCAGTTCACCTGTCAACCACTTTTGATGAATCTCCTCACATAAGTACCAGCACTTCCCCCACTGTCCATGTTTTAGGAGGAAAATCAGCAGGTGGCTCAGAGAGATGACAAGGGGATGACAAGGGCCATGCTGGTACTTAGGTATATTGAAAACCAACAATTGATCATCTTAATCTACCCCCAAGACGTTGCTTTGTCCAAGTAACACACGAGGGTGCAGGGGGTCACATTTTCTGCTTCTCAGGGGAGCACTGCAGCTCTTCCTTGTCCTGGCTGCCTCTGACATGCATGGGGACAGTCACTCATTCTGGGGACAGTCACTCATTCTGGGGACAGTGCAGAGAAGGGTCAACTCTGCTACCCCTTGTGGGCTGCTGGCTGCAGGGGGGAGCTGCCTGGCTGGACACAACTCGCTCCAAGTAGTTTCCCAGCTCCTCTGATCCACTGCACTTCTCCTGAGGGCTGAGGTGCTGGTCTGAGGAGCCATGCAGAAAGTGGTAATGAATCAGTTTGGATGATAATGAACCATGGAGTGTATCTGACACTGCAAGGTAGAGAGCAGTTAAAACCCTGAGGTAGTACAATTTACTTGTCTCCCCTAACATCAGCACATCTGACATGAGTGGGGAACAAAGCCACTGAATAAGAAAATGCCATCCTAACATCCCTTTTTCAGGGTAAAACTGCCCTTTATCTCACCCAAACAAAAGCATGTGTAGTGTTTTTCACAGTCCCCAAATGAGCATAATAGCTGCTGGCAGCAAATCTACTTCCATCATTATCAAGGGCCCTGTGATTATGTGTCTTATTGGTTCCTGTTGAGATTGTTACAGTGAAAACCAATAGTGGAAAATCAAAATGAATAAAAGCTCAAAAATCTAGTATCATGTTTCACTGTTGTCTTTGGAGGAGTGAAATTAAACTACCTATGTAGGGGAGAAAGCCAAGAGCCCTTGTAAGCAGGAACATCTATTTAGATGGAGTGTTTGCATCTAATGAATCCTTGATAATTTACCCTCTTTGGGTCCAGGAGAGCTCAGCCATTATTTAAGCATGGAATGAGGAACAAACACTTCCACTGTGCTGGACTGAAGTGTGTGCACAGGTACAAGCCTGCCTGCAGAGTGTACTGACCCTTTGGCAGGTTTGGCACAGATTAGAAAGGTGCCAACTGAACTAGAAAAAAAATCATAGGAGTGTCATTAGATGGGGATTAGCTGTCTGGACCAGCTTTCCTGACTTTGGCCTTAACTACTGTAAATGGTATGGAGATAAGTGAGATGAAGGACTAGCCTTGATCAAGCAGATCCAACCTGCATCATGGAGCCTGGAAAAGGCTCATGTCCTTGGAAGATGCAATGCCACAGAAATTCGTGTCAGTGCTAAAAATCCACAAGGCAGCACTGAAATCAAGAAGGTCTTTACATTTACTTCTTGTTCATGATCAACCAGAAAATGGCTTATGGGATGACAGGAAATTTGAAGAGGGTCTTTCTAGAAGCAAACTAGAGGAGGCCACAAAGTTAGAGAGACATTATTTTTATTTCTTCTCATTGTGACATCACTGGTCTCATGGAGGATGATGCCAGTTATGTTCTTTTTCCTTGCACTACTGGTTCTAGCAGTGTTAAAAGGTTCTCCTGTGCTAAGCACACACCTGAGGTATTAGTGAGGAGCCCTTTCTCACAGTGCCCAGAGTTTCACCTCTCCATCTTCTCTGGCCTCCCTGGCTTGGCTCACTGGGTCACTCAGGACAGCAGAGCCTGATCAGAGAAGGCAAGGTGGCTGAGATGGCACCTGTTAAGATAGGAGTGATGCTGAGTGGCTGAGGAAAGCATCCAGGAGATGCATTTGGGGTGATTTTTAGCTCAGCCTTTTGTTGGTGGTGTTTTCTGACTGAGGGCACAGTTCTGCAGCCCTGGTGGTGCCAGCAGGAAGTCTGAGGCCCTGCTCTGAGTGCAGGATGTGCACAGTGAGGTTCCATACCACCAGCAGCCTATCTAGACTGTGCCTAACCTCTCCAGAAAGAGTTTAGTTTCTGGCTTGTTCTGAAATGTGTGTCAGCTTTGATTATGCACCACAAAGTGTGCAATGGTCATCACACCTTCTTCTGCTCTGCAGCTTCTATTCCTCTCTCCACATCCTGATACTGGGGAGAATTTGTTTTACCTGCCTTGCTGGGAAGTTGGCAGTCTTGGTATGTGGTTACTGACACCTCAGTTTATTTAGGCATGTGTTAATAAAAGACACCATGATTGTAACTGTAAAAAATACAAGGCCAGCTACACGAGAGAGGCCATTTCCTAGTAAATCCAGCCCTCATTTGTGCTTCTAGTTCAAAGGTTCCTGCAGGAAGTCTCAAGACAGAAGTTATCAGTAGATAAAAGAAAGCTTATCTACGGATTTAATTGCAGATAACAAAGTATGGCCAAAGTGAGTGTTTTGCTACACAAAACCCAGTTAGTGTATCTAGGAGAGATATCTCCAGCAGGACATGGTACAACAGTATGAAGAATGGTGAAACTTCTGCTTTACTCTACCAGAACTGTCAACAGTGGCCTAATTGAAGAAAAATTAAGAATGAAAAAAAAAGCATGGCCATGTCAGGTGACAGAGAGGTCACTCTTCAGAACTACAAATCAAAAGAAGGCAGCATAAACATGTAACATTAACATCCACTTTCTAGAGCAGGCAGGATGGTGCAGGGCTCTGCTGGTAGCTGTGAGAGCTGCTGGTACCCTTGTACTCTGTTCTGACCGGGTGTGAGCACTGTTCCTGGCATTTAGACAGAGGAAAATGGGTTTTGCAGCAGAGTGAATTTTAGTTATATTACTGAAAAACAGACGTCTTGGCTACCACCTGAAATCTGGTACCCTCCTCCTCCAGGTCTCTGCAAATTGATAGGGCAGCTATTAACCCCAATTGCTTCCAAGAGAAACAGGGAAGGCATTAGAAAAAGGTTTCTAATTGAAACTCTAATTTGAGTTTCAGTCAACTGATTGGAAAGTGGGGCACACAGGGATTACAGGTGTTGCCAAAACTGCTCTGGAGGCTGAGCTGGCTTCTGATGAGCCCAGAAGCTGTATCTGCCAGCCCTACCTAAGTGAAGAACACCACATTGTGTTCCCCAGTGAACTATGATGGTATTTTTAATGTAGAGAGAAAATTTCTCTTTCCTGACAATTGCTACAGAAGACCGGGTATTTTTTGGCCTTTTTCTCTCTGTTGCTTTTATGCAAGAACTAGCTTCAACTCTAATTTTGGCTTGAATAGATTTTGTGAGGCTGCAGGCTGACCCGAAAGCCCTCAGCAAGCAGAAGAGTAATGCTAGTGCCAACAGCTCTGCAATAGCCTGCGGCAGCTCAGCAGTGCACTGAGCAGCCAGAGCATCAGAAGGGCACTTTGGGAGCCCATTGCTGCTCATCTCCACTGCCTAATTGGCAGAAAACTCTGTAATTGCTACAAGTCAACAACACCAAGAGTTCAACACAGAAATCAAACAAGGGGGGCAAATTAAATGACTGTACATGCTTCTAGGAGAGCCAAAGGCTGTGCATCTCACAGCAAGTGAGCTACAAAGCAAGTCCCTAACAACATATGCCCAGATCTTCCAGCAGGGAAAGGATTGAGTTCAGTGAAAATGCTGATGAGCAGGGAATTTGGCAGGGGTTGAACTCATGGCACAGAAAGTGAGCCTTACATGGTTGGGTTAAGAAGTGAGAAGCCTTTGCCTTCTTGTGTAAAGAATTTTTGGACACACCTATCCCATGAGACCAGGCAAAGCTCCTTCCTGCTTAAAGAGAAATGTACCTCTCCAACTCTGCGGTATTCCCATTTTCAGGGACCAGGTTTTTAACTAACCTCAGCTAAACCTCGAGAAATGGCACTCAGTGAAATGCACAGGAAACATCCAAGGTTTATTCCTTTTGATTCATGTAACCCATCTAAATGGCCTTCTGCCCAGACTCTCACACGTCCCCTCTGCTGCATCATCTTGTCTCCCACTTCTCTGCAGACTTATAGAAGAGCAGCCAAAACATGAGGGCAGAGTGATCTCAAAGAAGCAGTGCCAGCCTGTCCTATAAATAATGCATACAGATCTTTTGTAGTGGTGAATTTTGCCTCTGAATCATCAACTGTGTTATCTTTCCCATTCCTGTCTTCTGCTGCAGCCTTCCTGTAACCCTTCTAGAATTAAAGTAATGTAAACAGCAGATTTGAAGTGTGGTTTTTACTATGGGTTCAGCAACCCATCGAATGGCTCCTTCTACTCACTGACTTCACAGATGAGCAGAACTCTTTATCCAGGGAACAGGGAGCTGTGGAGCTGGTGCTCAAAGGTGGCAGTAAAGAAGAGGCCTTGAATTATAACAGCGCTGCAGTGCTCAGTGAGAAAGGACATTAAATTAAAAACAATTTTTGTAAAGCAAACAGGACTGTATCCAAGACAAGCCAGACCTTGACCATCCATTTTACCACTTCAGGGGGGAAAAACCCCAAAGGTTTCAGATACCAGTGAGACAGAAGTAGAAACTCAAAGACCAAATCAGACATTTTCCTGTCAGCCAAAATCTACTTACAACTGATGGCTGACTTTGAGATAGCACACTATACCAGTACAGTGGTCTGTGAGCAATTGGCTGAGATACACATTTGTGCAGCTTTCTTCCTTAAAACAAATGCAAAAGTTTGAGATTTGTAAATTGAAGAGCTATTGACTCATTAATGTTTGTTTTGCTCGAAGAGACACAGATCCTGCTGAAAGTGTCATTCCAGCCAGGAAAAAAACATGATCACTTCAGGAGTTCAGATATGGGGCTGAATATTGTACTTCCATGTCTGAAAGGTTTCCAGAGTGAAAGAAATAAATATCATAAAGTCTGAACTGTGGCTCAGTGCATTTATAATTATACCAAGTGTGATAATGGTCCTAAAAGCAAATTAAATGCAAATGAAAATGAAAAAGGTCCTAAAAGCAAAGGAGATAATACCATCAAAAATAATGCCCTGCAAGCCTCCACCAGCTGAATGACATTTATATAAAGATGCTTTCAGATCCAAAAGCACACAGAGGCACTTACTGTCACCCCCTCCTATCCATCAGTTTGCTCTTGCTGGCTCTCTGAGGCTGAGCACTGAGGCCAAACAATGCACTTGGCTTCCCAAATGTCCACAGAGATCACTGCTGGACAAAGGGACACACTTTTTTCTCTTCCTACCATTTATTCTTCTTTGAGAGGCTGAACCTGATTGTTGACC
The DNA here is from genome assembly GCF_020740725.1 of Corvus hawaiiensis. Taxonomy (NCBI): domain Eukaryota; kingdom Metazoa; phylum Chordata; class Aves; order Passeriformes; family Corvidae; genus Corvus; species Corvus hawaiiensis. The sequence goes on along the minus strand of NC_063217.1, from coordinate 8,825,786 downwards.
ACACTTGCCTCAGAGGAACTGACATACCAAGATCTGAACTGAGCTCTGCAGTTATGCCTTAGGTTTCTGTAAGACCCCATATTTTTGGATGCCAGTGTCATAAAATGAGTTTAATACTCAGACAGCAATAGATGGAGCAATTCTTAAAAGATGTGCATTTTCTGCAATGGTAATAAGCAGTGGGGAAGCAGTGTAACAACCCAACCTACTAGCACATAAAATGCTGTCCCTCCTCACCATCAAAGGGGACAACTCCCTTGTCTAAAACTATAGAAGCTGGTCCCTTCTTTTTCTCTCAAGATACTGCAAAGTGACAGCTCAGGGACAGAGATCCACAGGATTGCTGAGCTCTTCCTTTTCCTTTCTTCAGCTTTTGTACAGTCAGTGTTGGCCGTTTAGGGGACAGGATGGACAGTCCAGAATGGTACTGACTGGCTTCCGTACCCTGGTGGAAGCCTGACAGATTTTGAGTGTCCCCTTGCCTCCCTGACCTCCCAGTGCTGGGAGCACTGGCAGCTGGGAACAACGCACTGGTGATCTCTGTATCCTTTCTTTTCTACTTCCATGCCCCTGTGATGCTTCAAGGTGGCCACCTATAAACAGAGACTAGACAAAAATAAGAGGATAAAGGTAGGTATTTATTTGAAGGGCCTTCAAAGGTATGCCCTGGGCAGTCAAAAGGCTACACCATATGAAACAGATAACAGGCCACATGAAACTTCAGAGTTATGCACTAAGCAGTACAGGATTTGAAAAACATAAGAGTTAAAACCAAAGGCATCACCTGGATTTTAATACGTTCCAGGCTGCCTCTCTTGTGTGGGTATCCCAGTTTAGCTGAAGCCTCTAAGATAGCACCATTCACACACAAACAGTGTGGCTGATGAGTCATGCCCACTTAATGTCTTGAAGGACTGGACTGCACTTGTCCCACTGCTGCTGTTCTGTTCCCCAGCAACAGCACAGGTTCTCAGTAATTTCAATCACTTCCACTACCTCCTGGTATTTTGTTCCCTGAACACTGAGTTCTCCCCATCTATCCCAGGAGCACCTGGGCACCTGGGTTACTTGGATGCAATTGCTTGCAGCACATTCCTCCACTGGCATTTCTATTCCCCCTCAACCACAATGGATCATTAATGAGTCTGTTACTTGGATCATTAACTATCATTTATGCAGAAACTCAGTAGAACATTGTCAACTTCAAAAATTGTATTCCTCAATGAAAACATAAGTTGTTGATAAAGCCGAAAAGATTGACCAAATTTTTTTTTTCCAAGTTCTTGATGCCCTTGCCAGTAAGCTGAGTAGACCCATGCCATTTTCTTGCTGCACTTTCATTTGTGTTTTCCAGTTTGGTCCTCACCACCACTGTTAGACTCTTCTTGGGCAGAAACCACAAAACCCAATAAAACCTAATTATTAGAACACTATTTAAGATAAGCTTCCCTTTCTAATGATATAAACCTTCCTTATCACATATAGCTGTGCTTTCCTCAGGCATTTTCTAGCAGTGCCTCTTTCAGCACAAAAGAATAAAGCTCCAAAGCACTGTGATTGAAAGCGTGCCAACCTTTATTGACAAGGAAGCGCCAAGGCTTTGGAGAACTGTGAAACAGAAGCCTATGGAGAAAGAGATACATTATGTATAACAAGATATTCTAGAAAATACCCAAAGGGGAAAACGAGCTAGCCTTGAACAACTGTGACAGACTTCCAGCCTCAGCACTTACATTGCTGTTGAAATCTGCTGAGGAGAACTGATCAAGAAGCTGAAATCAATGAAAGACAACGATTCACAGGTTTCACACACTGATGACCCTCTGTATAAAGTTAGGTGACTGGGAAAAGCAATGACATGTGAAAGATTTGGTTGCCTATTTTCCATCAGAAATGTGTAAGAATGAGGTTTTCCAACTCTGAGAGAGGCAAATTCTAACTTAAATGTAGTAAAAGCTATGGGGGAAATGTGGAACTGCATCAAACTAACAAATGCATGGAAACAAAATAATTGTCAGCAAATGTTTCAGCCTGGTTGTCTACACAAATGTGGTAGGCAAAGAGCCAGCAGGCACAGGAAAGACTCGGAGGTCCAAATGTGCTCAAGACATTGACAAAACAAATCACTTCAAACCAAAACGAAACCAGACTATGACTGACAACCAGATTTATACACTGACAGCCTCCAGCCCCTCTCACATGGTTCAAATTCTTGAATGATCTTGCATGTGCTTTACTTTGGGGCAGTGACAGGTATCTATGCTTTGTCTGGAAGCCCCTAATATCTCAGATATCTAGATCCACTAAGAATCTTATTCCTTTACAGTTCTCTTAAAAGCATGGTGAAGGAATTGGTTCATGGTACAGGTTAATCCATTCCAGAAGACCACTCCCAGCATCCCAAAACACAGCCTAAAATGGCAATAGCCTAGTTGTGCTTTTCCAGGCAATAAAGAAAATAAATGGTTTAAATTCTAGCTAAGTCATGCAAATGCCAGCATTTTAACTGACAATGATGCAAAGAGCACTTATTTTCCAAGAAAATGTATCAGCTTAACACAGCTTAAATCCCACTGTGATCTGCCTAGACCCTTTTTGCCTTGTCCACAATACTTTCAGTCCCTAGAAGAAGACCCTTTTAAGGACACCCTAAAGAATGTCCTCTATCTATGAAATCTGTAGGCTGAGGAAGCTGTTGGTTTGTTCAACCCCTCTCCACAACTTTCCCAGTCCCAGTTTCCAGCACTTCATGCCAGGTTTGACAGGAGTCAGCCTGAAGCCTTGCCCCTTCCCACTTCCTCAGAGATTCCTGATGGATAGACCTGGGCTGCTGAGTATAGCAGCACCTGCTTATCTCTTAATTTGTTAAAATTCTTCCTTAAATGCTTCACCCCAAAGTTATTCAAGTTAAACCCCCAAGTTGCTTTTCTAAATATCTTTTTGAAATAATCATCCTCAAGGAATGGGCTGGAGCCCTTCTGTTTCCTTCAACCTTTCCCAGCCAGATCATCCCCTTTTCAGCAGGGCCTATTGTAAAGTCCCAAACAATTGTTCTGGAAATGCTGTTTCCAAAAATAACATTTGGGTAGTTTGCAGGCTACATTTCCATCTGGAGCAGATCTTTTCTCAGCAGCTCCAAAGACATGGATACATAATGGAAAATACTGTCATGGCTTGAATAATGGCTCCATCGAATAGAGAGCAAAACTCACTAAGCAATGAATCCCCAAGCATGCTGAGCCCTCAAGATCCAATTCTGCAAAGCTGTTAAGCATGGATGTATGTTGTTTTAAACAAGCTGCTATTGTAGCACTTCGCAAGATTTATTGTTTGTACTCTGGTGGCACATATCGATTCCTGGGATGTGCAGAGCTGAAAGAGTTGTTACAAGAAGAACCTCTAGAGCATTAGATCTGGAGCATTGTATCTTGGCTCACAGCTTCAGCCAGTTCATCCACCCAGCCTCTGTCCCTCTGGTCGTCTGTAGGTATCCTTGCACAGCTCTCCTGCCTTGCTTTCCAAGCAAAACTTTGCAAAGCATCTCAAAATTGATTTGATTCTGAGAGGACACCTAGGTCCCTTGAGCTCTGGAGTCACTTTCTTGGGAAGCATTTGAGAAGCCATCTGGATATGTGAGCCCAGTATCTGATTTGCTTAATGAGCCACATCAAACTCGCCCAAATCTACATCAAAATGTAATGAATGGAGTGATATAGAAGCAACCTTTGATTCACCAGAGTAAATTCATCAGTAGCTGAACTCCGAGGAAGTTGATGGAGTTCTTTGACTACAGGCTGCTGGGGTCTTTGCAGCAGGGCTCTTCATGTTTTGTCTACTGAAACAACCAAAGACGACTCATTAAAAACCTCAGCTCTCTGGAGTTATCGGATTTTCAGATTTAATACAATTTCTGCACTATTTCCTGCTGTAATTTCCAGCTAGCATGACTTAAAGCATGAAAATTGGCACAAAATTAAGAGAACCAATTTGGATGTATTAATTTTGTCGTGTGCTTTTTGTATAAATCCCATCTTCTTCTGGACTGCTGGATTTGTCAGCACAAATAACCTGGCAGATTCTGTGACTAACCTTGAGGCTTTCCCACCATGGTTCCCATGTAATTTCATCACAGTGGCGGTACTGAAGTAACACACTAACAAACTGCATTTCAGATCTGCCCCTTCCTTGCAAACAAGCAATACACCAGGGTTATGCTGGGATCATCCCAAATCCTGCAGTAAGGCTGTCTCAAGGTGAAGGGGTGGCTTTGAGCCATGAATGTCAGACCTTACAAGGCTGGGGTTTTATCAAAGGCTGCGGGAAGCCAGTTCAGGGCAGGGGAACACCCTTCCTAAGGGGCCAAGCCCAAATACCTCAGGCAAAACTAAATTCGGGGTCTCCATTCCTACAGAATACAAACCTTTTTCGCCATTAACACTTGGCTCACAGACCCAGCAGAAAGGCAGAGGTGTTTCTGTACCTTTCTCTTTAGGAAGGATGGACCCAAGGGCAGTTCTAGGACCCAGGCACAGCTGAACACCCAGGGAAGTGACAAGTCCAGGGAAATGGCTCACCCTCCCAGGCTCCGTGTGCCAGAACAGTTTGCCAGGAGGGCTGTTTCCCACAGAGCCAGTCAGTGACCCCAGCAGAAGGGGCTGGATTTCCCCATGCTGACAGTGACTGGCAGGAGTACATGGGCATGCAAACGACCAACTGTGTGCCAGTCTCAGCACAAAACGTCACACTGGCTAATTGCAGACTGAATTTGATGATAAAGTTCCTGTCCTGATGTACGTGAGCTATCAAGTGACCTTAAATGAATCAACTGCAGGTCTAAATGGCAACTGATTATAGCAGGTTGCTCTAAGTGGGCTTAAAACAGCTGGAACTTTACCCTATTTGCAAAAATTACTAGTGGTGGGTAGAGAATGATGGGACATCAAACTGCTTTTGGTGTTGAAGAACACCGAGAGCAGCCTGACCCATCAATCCCAAAGTTAAACATTCTGAGGATGTGAAGAACAATGTTTCCTGACAGAAACTGGCACCCAGTGAGGAGGTAGCAGAAAAATTACTGAGAAAGGAACCAGCAAGTGATAGTACTGATAAGTTATCCAAAGCTGCTGAGCTAAAGGCTGCTGAGCTGACACAGTTGGCACAGAAACATCTGACTGAGAGACAATAATTTTATACTATAAAATCCCACTTTTTAATGGCAGGGACTTCTAACAAACCTTTTCTAAGATCATTTGTGAGACTCTCCCATTAGTGGGGATGCTCCCTGAGGCCAAGTGAAAGAGATTTTCACACAGTTGTTCATATGGGTGAGAAACATCCAGTCTGTCCTTCATAATTATTTTACTGTCTTCAATATCATTGCTTCAATATTGCCTCAGAAAATAGTGTACTATACTAGTAGCTGTAACTATATTGTGCAATAAGTAATTCTGATTTGGGTCATTTATTCTAATGATTATCATTAGAATCATCAATAACATAAATACTTAATCTTATAAATATAAACATGTTTGGATTGCCATCATTAATCCCATGGAACAAAATTGTACAAAGATGCAATTGCATCTATAAAACCCTTTGACTAAGTCTGGGACTAGGATTCCAGACTCCTGTCTGAGAAGGAGTTTAGAAGGACAGGGGGTCCTTTCTGCACCTCGTGACTCAACAGGAGATCTGTTCTAATAAACTTAGTCCAAAGCTTCTTTCTGCTCACAGCACTGACCTTGAGGAGGCAATACAAAAAACTTGCTTGTATGCCATGTGCAATTAATGGGACATGGTGTAAATCAGACCTCATGTCAAAAGGAAAGCAGTTAAATGCATTTTCCCAAGTTTATCATATTTGTCTTCCCAAAATTCTGCTTCTTGTTTGTTTGGGTTTTTTTCCTCTAGTGTTGCATCTTTGCACTTGTTGTTGGAGACCTGACCAAGGTCCAACACTTATTAAATCCAATGAGGGAATTCATTTACATCCAGATCCAACTCAAACTACATCACAATGAAGTTGTTTGCTTCTGTTATATAACTGTTTGTACAGGAAATAGTTCATTATTTGCAAGGAAGGTTTTAAATTTTGCCACTTCTCCTTGGCTTTTGTTGTGTATTTTTTTTGGCACAGCAATGAAGTATTCTGCAGTCCTCACAATCCATTCTTCAGAACTGCTTCACAAATTCAAAATCACAATGTTCAATACATTATTGGGCATGGACTACTTTTCTTTTGCAGGCAATATAGAGCAGTCTATTTAGAGAGAGAAGGTCACATTATGTTGGGCCTTGCACATCACATCTTACCTCAAGTCTCTGAACAGAAATTTATAACCTTCTCCTTTGTCTTCCTTTGTGAATGTTCATAAAATAACCTTGGTATTTCCTTGCTGTTGCACATCTTGGTATTGAAACTTACTGATGTGGTTGTTTGGGGGAAGGAAATATAAAAAGCACAGCTCAGGAAGAGCCTTTAGAAATATGGACCAGAATTTGACATAAAGTTTTTCATTAGATTCCAAGTAGGAAAGTCAGTGATTAGATAAATGGCTTAAATGTATAACACTTATCTCTTTATTTCCTGTATAAATTATCCAAGTGTTAGCTAAACAGCCAATAGTTAGACAGACAATAATTCTTTGTATCTCTAATGCTAGAAGTCATACATGGCAATTGATGTCTACTGATTTCACCTTAAAATAATTGTAACTTGAAGAATTTGCTATTTTCATACATAAATGATTGCCTTTAATACGTCTACAAGTGAGGCACAGTGGCTTGCATTCTTCTTATGAAAAGAATATTTCTCCTTTGATGAATTTGGAGGCCAGAGACAGCAAAAGAAACATGGGCAGTACCTCAAAGCACTCTAGTGGCAAAGATGTATCACAGCTCAAGAATTCTTGGTTTCCACATCCCTCTTCAGGCTCGTACTTAACTGCTACTGATGAGCTTTACAGTCTGCTATACATTCAACTCCCACACACACCTTGAGTAGTAAGGTACAGGCACAGTTTCTTAAGCAATTAAAAAGAAAAGGAATTAAACATCAGGGAAGATGGACTTGTTATCATTATTGTGTTTCTGTGGGGCAAAAAAAATTGTAGATCCATAGTTTTACCTCTCCTTTTTCATTTATTTATATGGAATGAAATCTGATGTAAAGAGAATCTGTCCCCTCGAGATGTGTCATTCTGTCCTCATCTATAATGTACAAACTGGTAAAAGCAGGTTGGTGTACCAACAGTTAGAAAAAACATGGATAATATATAATCTTGAGCTCATTATCAGCCTGAGAAACAAAATTTATAGATCAGATTCCTTTAGCCCTTGGCCCCCAGTTCTGTATTTCTAGAGATAGGGCACAGAAGCATTGCTCTGGCCAGGAAAAGAAAACCTTTTGCAACACTGTAAGGGAACTGCAGGAGATCTGAAAGGCAGCTGTTTTACACAGAGGAAACAAAGCACTGTGCTCCTGTGAAACAGGCCTGGGTCACCTCACGTGGTTTTCAGTGAGATCATGGAGATTCCTATGCAGGCATATGAGGGTAGACTTTGGGCCACAGTGCTGAGAGAACAGCTGTGATGATTTCAGCATGAACAGAGCCATGATATGGAGTCCAAAGAATGCATTGAGACAAGCCATGCTGAACAAATGGTCCATCATTTACTGGAGAGTTCTCTGCAAGGAGCCATTGCATGGAAAATGTAATGATGGATGAAGTGAACTGGAGATTTAATAATGGACATTCATGAATGCCATCATTGTTAATCCTTTTTTATCTGCTAGGGACACAGACAGGGCAAGCAGATACCTGGGGTTCCTCAGTGTATAAAGCTCCATCATGGGTGGCTGCTCTGCGCTGCCACTGGGCCTTCTGCTTTTGCTTTTCCTCCCCAACATCTTTGAGCTCAATGGCCAACTGGAATGACGTGATTCAAGGATCCAGTTGTCTCCCCTTTGCCACCCAGCTTGGGGATGGAGCAAGAGACACAGGTGTGAGGCAAGTGGACTCCTGCAAAGTCTACCATGTGCTTCAGTCTCCTCAAGAATCATGAGAATGATTAAGTGATTTTCTAAGAGCCTCCTGGTGTTTTTCATTCCTCCCCTCTGGAGCTCAGCAAGTTAATTACTTCAATTTGTTTCTAGCCACATACATAGAAAACACAACAAGAGCACAGAAGCTTGTCCACATTGAACCAAAGGCCCCTCCATTGTGGGATCCTTCTTCAGCAATCAGCAAATTATCACGAGCATATGGGGGGAAATAAATTCCTTCCTCTGCTTATGTGGAGATGCATGTTCTGAACAGACCCCCAAGGCCAGTTCAAGGCAGAGCCAGAATCAGACACAGGAAAACCACGGTGACTTTTCAGAAGTTTAGCAGACCCATCTACTTCATCCATTGCAGCCAGGAATTATTTATTCAAAATGTTTAATGCAGCAAAAGTGAGGCTAAATATTTTATATGTATTATACACACATATATGCATATTTGCAATTGATATTAGTTTTCCACCTCTATTTAATGTTTGCTGCCAAGAACACTCTTTAAATGAGTGTTGCCTTTCTCCTTAGATGGTAAAAGCACCTGCAAAATAATTTCCTCTTAATCTTTAAATCAGCAAGTACCAGTCTGCAAAAGATGCTTCCATCTCTTCCATAATTTCTTTGGGAACAAGCACAGCACACAGCCTCCCTGAGACTTCCCGTCTTCTGCACAACTTCAGCTGAGGAACACAGGGAGTATTCACAACTGCCTCTTCCATCTTCATTTCATTGCACAGCTCTCAAAAGCAGGTTCTGGAAAGTTTGGAAATTTCTCATGCCATGCTTGATGAGAGTGTGGAGAATGATCCCTTCTTTTGCACCAGTGCACACAACATCTCTGAGCTCCCCTTTTCAAATCCTGCCTCTGACACTGCTGTGATGCTTTGTCTGCAGCACTGCCCTCAGCCAGAGTGGTTGCAGCCCCTGCTTACCACACTCAGCACATAAATCCCTGGGAGGCTGCAGCTCTGGTTTCTCTGTCAGGAGCCCTGATTTGCCCAGAACTCAGCCAGGCTGCAGAGGGCAGGTGTCTTTTCCCCTCCACACTTGCTCCCTTTTTCTCTCACACACTGAGTCCTCACCAGGGAAGGACTGAGCAGAACATTGTTTTAGGTAAGGGGGTCTATATCTGCAGGCCAAGAGAGGCAAGGGCAAATTTCCTGCCTTGTGCCAGTTCCAAAGAGAAAACATCTTTTATTCTTCTCTGCCTCACCAAAGGCTCCTCAGCCTCAGAGCCTTTCTGCTTTTAAATTACCTTTGAACTAAGCTGGGATTCCTGTTATCCTCCTTCAGCTCAGCAAGTGCTTTGTCTCATCAGGGTGAGATCTGTGCAAACCATGAGTCCCACTGCTAGAGGAGGAGCTCTTGTCTTTGGGTTCCAGTCTGGGACAGGTGCAGAAGAAGGTACAGAAACCACATGGTCACTCTTAAAGGAACTACTTCCACACTTTATAACTATTTCTCTGAAAATGGGGAATGTATATCAGATGCTCAGATACCCCAGGAGGTACCTACAGACTAGTTCTGGGTACAGAGACATAACTGGCTTCTAAGTATGAGGTTTCCATCTGGACAGGGTTTTTCAGAATATTCCACAGAGTCCATTCACCAGCTGATTCAGCTAGCAATAATACTACTGAGCTTTGATGTTACCTAACAGGATTCTACATTACAAGCAAGGTAAGCTGTGTTTCCATTTTCAGAATGAAATCCAGACATGTCTTCAGAGAATTTTTCTGAGACTCAGCTCAAAACTACTGACTTAGAATACACACAGAATTATACCCAACGAAGGCACTGGCTCAGGTATGAGAAGCTCTGGAGATGTGGGGATCATTACCAGGATTTCTCTGTCACCTTGCCTACCTAGAGACACCATCACACTAACATGATTATACCACTTCTCTTCCAGGGAGGACTTGGCTGTGCATTTTACGGGCTATCACCTGCATTCCATCCTGTGTACAAATGCTGCGTGCCCAGGGCTACCAGCAGCAGCACTGCACCAAGAGAAGAGAAGACACAGTTTGGTTTCAAAAGGTCACGAGAACTGCCTTGGCTCTGCAGCAAAAAAAGTACGGGAAGTGTTGGGTGGGAGAAAAAACATTCTGCTTTAAAGGCTCCTGCAATTAAATCCTTCTGCAAAATACATAGTTTCTTCTAGTAAGTAGAGACTCAAGAGGTTCTGAATTTAAATTAACCTCCTGACCAAAAATAAATTAAAACTATCTAGCTCCATTTTTTTCTTCATGCTATCCTGCAATTATAAGGAACTTTATCAAAACCACCTAGTACAGAGTATGGGATCCTGAAAAAAGCTCACAAAATCATCACTGTACCTTTATTTGAAAGAGTGAGTTTGATTTTATACTTCAGCAAATAAGAATATATTAATAAATGTAGCCCAAATGCCAGGTCTTTTTATTTTTGTATTAAAAATAGCTTTTTTTCTCTGAGGATTTTCCACCTAATTAAAGACCAGATGTAAATTAATGCATAAGCATCATCATTTTGTCAAATCAATAACAAAGCACACCAAATACTATAATGCATCTTGCCCTTTTATTGTGTTGTATTATAGACAAAGAGAAGTACAGAATAATCACTCTCTTACAGCCATAAAGTTGCAGTGTCACTCTGATCCCTTTGGGAGTCAGACAACATCCCCTTGTCATTCATTCCACCTTTTATCGTAACAAGCTGTGTATATCAAAACTCAACTGTGAGCAACCACTTTTCTAAATAAAAACATGAACAAAACAAAAGAATTTCAGTTCTTGTAACAGGAATTTGCAAGATTCTTTAGGGTACCAGCAGAATAAGCACGCACAATAGTAATACCAAACCATAGACATGCTGCCCCCTGAAAAGGGAAGCTGTGCTGGAAAATTCACAGGTTCAGTGCTGGGACTCCATCTCCTGCAAAAAGCTGGCTCGAAAGCTGTGCATTATTTTGGTCCAAATCTAAGTGAGGATAAAGTAGCCAAAGGCTGGTATTTTGCAATGAAGCTGTGTTAATCCTACTGCTTTCTTTGATAAAATTTGGTCTATGAGGAAAACCTCTATTGCTCTATTGACCGGTGCCACAGTGCAGTGTGATGCTACCAGGAAGGAGCTGTTGCTGTGTCATGCTGCTTCTCTTGTACACAAAACAGGTCCCAATGACCTATAAAGGGGTTTGCTGGAATACTACAAAGGACAAAGCAGATTTTTTATTTGACATGCAGGTGCAAGGAAACTTTTCCTTGCTGAGAACCACACACCTTTCAAACAACTTTGGCAAAATATATGGCAACACACACTCCTTTGTGTTACTGAGTATGACTGCTCACAAAATAATGAGTTGGCAGTGGGTCACAGGTCCCTATTTCTCTGTGCCTGATGTTGTAGACAAAATGAGAGAGAAGCAGTTTGGAAACATACAGATAGCTTTGATCCTAACTTACTGAGCAGGCTGAGAGCAAAATATCATAAACATCAGTCACTTATGGAAAGACAGACATATTAATAAGAATTAGTAAAATGACTTTGAAAACCACTGTTGTTCGTCCTGCTCCAATACTCTTGTTTGTATAAAAGTTTCTAGCGTGTACATAGATGCTCGAGCTGATACACAAATGTCTACTTTGGGGATGATATTTTAAGTCCAATGAAAAATCTATTATTATGAACAGGAACTTTCCACTGGGGCCATTTTCTGTTCTCCTTCCCAAAATAAATGAAAAAAAAGGTAAACAATGAGAAAGGATTTGCTATTCTCTTTTAAAAATTAACAAGGCACAATCTTGCTGTCTACTACTACACTGCTTAAATTGTTTTGTTCTCTCTTGTCTCACACTGACTGCAGCAGGAATGTGAATAACATCAGCACTGTAACCCACCCTGATGGAGTGCAGAGTCCATGCAAGAGCTAAGGACCATTCTGGTAGAATTTAAGTATTTCCCAAAATACAGTTTACAAGAGACTCCTGGGCAGGCAGGCGTTGTGTAGGCTCTCTGCCAAAACTCTCTGCAGAGGCCAGTTTGAGTGGTTCAATCCAGCATGTGATTTGCTTAATGAAAGACACTTCTCCAGAAGATTTTGGCAGATGCAATCAGTTCAACTGCCAGGCAGTATTCAAGTGATTAAAAATGTTACTGATCACATTAGATACTTAATAAATCTCTCCAAAAAGATCACAGCTACTGTGTGGCTTTGAAGAAATGAAAATTGTGAGACAGATTACTGTGTTTGCACTGGACTATTGATACAATTGGTAACAAATCCCTTCCCTGGACTGCCAAGCAGTCAGTGATAACTATTAATTTCTATATAGAGCCAAGTCTGCTTGTTTGTAAATATTTATCTATGCATCATGGCAAAGTATCTTCCTTTTCATGTTATTCTTCTATAAATACATTAAAAATTTTGACTCCACTGAATTTTACAGATCTATGGCAATTCACATAAGCCAAGAGGTTGGCCTGAGAGTCCAAGGACAATTTTTAAAAATACCAAAATTTTGAAATACCAAAAAAGCAGGATGCTATCCTTGCATAAAACCTGTAAGCATGACTTTGTCACTGTTTCTTCTGTTGACATTTCAGCAGATGCAATATCACATAGAGTAATGATAAACCACAGCAAAGCAAAAAGAATCTAACTGAGCTATACCTGTTCTGATAAAAATGCTTTTCCTTATGGTGGGGCACAACTTGCACTCTGTATCTTCCTGTAATTTACTGAACAGCATTTTTAAAATGAATAAATGTCCATTGGCCAAATACCGGTGCTCATTTCAGTGTATTGCACGAAAGCAATCACACAGGCCTCTCTTTTCTGCTCTCAGGAGGAGGGTTTCTGTCTGAAGAAAAAAAAAAAACAACAACTATGAAATCAATGAACTGAATATATCACTTTAAAAGAGTATATAATTGATTAGATCTAATCCCTCTGCACAGCTGTAGCCAAGGTGCTCTGCTGAGTGAAAAATCATAGTTATTAGTGCTGGTTTTCATCCAGAAAAAGTGATGAAATGAGTATATTCAGAACCGAGATGCAGGGAGAGTATTTTTATAGTTCGAATGTTTTCATTTTCACAGTTAACTTCTAGGGAGTAGGCTGTCAAAATTATTAAAGTGTCCTTTATAAGCACTGCGACAAATTCCACTTTCAACTGCACTGCTCTTAATTCCTTTGTGGTGATTGATGGCTTCCTGTTGACGATGCCTTCAGTACTGTATAATTTAATTGCACCAGATAGCAAGTGCTGAGGAGCCAGTTGTGCTCTCAGTTACACTGCTGTTTCTCTAGAATAACTCTGAGTTGAATCCAGCTGTCAGTTTAACTCTGTTGTCTGAAACTCATAATCTTTCAGGGCAGATCTAGGTCTGAGTGTGTGGTTCCTATTTCAACCTGAGTTAATTTACTGACAGTTGTTTTATTATCAGTACTCGAGCAAAAGCTTAAACACCATTCTCAATATACATCATTTAAAATTAGTTGCTGTTGTATTTGGAGCTCCTTAGTGGAAAAGCATTTCCAAGCTTTTTTTCTCTGTATACAGTGGGAAAAAATAATTTTAGATCTTTAAAGATCCTCGAGTATCATTTATTTAATTGTGAACAAAAAACTTAAGTATTTTGTGAGTTCTTTTGTCACATTTTTTGAGAAACAAAGGCTGAATCTTTTGAATGGCACCATCATTTCAGAAGCCAATTTCTTGTGAGACTCAAAATTGTTGCTGCAAGGAATTCACATCAGCAAATGCAATTGTGACTGAAGAGAAACTTCTTCCTGAGCATATCTTGTGGTTTCCACCCTGCGGTCTGCGGTCCCTCAAGCAGTTTGCAGACTGGCTTTGAAGAGTTTCTTGAGGGGAGAAAAAAAGAATTTAGTGGACTTAAATTCACTGTGCCTGGGTTTCCCATCCGCACTGCAAAAACCCATTAAAGGTTAAAACCCCCTTGTTAAGAAATTATCTCAAAGACCTGTGAAACAACAAGGTCTTCAGCCTGCTGGTGTTCCTCTGACCTGATGCCTCCTGACAAATTAGACACAGCAAAGGGCTAATTAACAAAGAGTTTCCAAAGGAGTAGCTGGGCACTCCTGTATGGGTCCTGCTCCACTCCTGGCTTGCTTGGGCAGCAGTACGTCTGTCCCCCAGCTGTACCCACTCTCATTCATTTCGTGTTCTCAGACTGCAAGTTTGTGCAGGACAGGCTGTTTCAGAACAGCTTTTGCTCCCCTCCACAGCCCTATATCCTCTTCAACTCGAACTTTTGACATCCACCTTTGCCTTAAAGAGGACTTGTTCACATTCCTTGCCTGCTTTCACTTATCAGCTTAGCGCAATGGCAGGCGCTGTTAAACACTGCTCCCTGCTCGCACATTGAAATCTTGGATGAGTGAATGCTCCCATTGTTGGGAGCCCAGGAGAAATCATAGAATCATCTTAACATCAAACAGGCTTATTGGATTTCACAGTAATGCCAACAAGCTGTCACTGCTACCACAAACTCTGCCTGGGCGTCACTCAGAACTATTTACAGGCAGGAAAAGCAGCTCTGGGAGCACTCAATTGCAAATTGAAAGACTGTGAAAGAGAAGTATCAGTTAAGAAATTAATTGTGGCCTTGATGGCATTGGCTTAGAAAGTTCCTGATATACAGGAGCAGTCCTGCATGGGGCTTGCCCTTGTAGCAACAATTTCCAAGACTCAGGAGTTATTCAATGAAGTTATTTGTGTGTAAAACTTGAGAAATGATAGTTGGTCAGCACAAGCCAAGCACCAGCAGTGGAGTAAGGATATGGAAGCCCTGCCTTTCAGAGTATAGAAGGCCACAGGGTGCCATCTGTAGGGCCTTGGCTGTTGTATTTCACTTTGGTATCTCTGCATCATTCAATAATTTGTGTTTCATCAAAGCATCTCTGATAGAAAGCCCATTGGAGTCTTCATCCAATGCTGGAAAAGGTAATACAGCCTTTATTTACTAGTGGTAGTAAACTCAGTTGTCTAAGGGTGGGTGATCTTACGAACAATGGGTTCTGTTTGTTTTTGTGATGCACTGTTCCTATGCCCCTTGCTCTGTAACACTGGGAACTGTCTCAGCCAGTCTCTTGGCATGTCAGGCCCATCCAGGTCCTCACAGAAACAAAAATTCATCTTGTGACACCCTGGGACCAGCCTCTCCCTTTATATTCTGCCTCACCTCTTCCAAGACAGTGCTGCTCTCTGATGGGCTGCATTCTCAGCCACTCTCCAGATAGAATAGACATCACAGATACATCTGAGTATCTCTGCATGTGGGATTAAAGAATTGTGCTGCCTCTATTACATTCAAAAAAATCTTTAACTTCCCACATAAAGCCTGTTGGCAGTATAAGAGCCAGCACAGCTGCAATTGCACCTGGCCTTGACATGTCATGTGTAGGTACAAAACATTTCAGCTGAACCTAATCCAAACAGGTGGAAATCTGCTATGCACCAGAAGAGCCCAGCACAGCTGCTGGAGGTAAAGCCCTCTCTACTGACACTTTACCACTTAAGAATTATTTATTATTACTCCAGTGCATGGGAAATTTTTGGAATGTAACCCACACTGGGAACTTTGTCCTAATCAGTTTGCTATTGATAGATCAAGAAAGCTGAAGTCACTCCAAATTTATTGTGTAGGGCATGACATGGCTGCCCAAGGTCACAGGAAACCAAAGGCAAAGCTACATAGTTGCCTTTCTATGTTACGGTTTGAGACACATAATTCATTTCTATCCCTTTAGTTGGCTTTGCTGTGAATGACAATTTGAGCTGAGTGTGACTGTAGAGGAGCAAGGAGCCCTTCTCACCTGCCAAGAGAGATGGCCCTGCTCGAAGCGAGGAGAGGTAGGACAAGACATGCCTGGAGGGGCTTTATTACAGAAGAGACCTCCTGCCTCTTGCAAACTTCAGACAGCCCCAGAACCACTGTGGTAAATCCTACCCCAGTCAGTTTGCACATATTTATGAATCCATGCATATATGAGTTGCTAAAATCAAGGCATTTAACATGCCCTCATTTTGTTCACTGAGACCTGTGCAGACCGGCATGTGAAGTGGCAGAATTCCCTGTGTGCTGTGATAAATGCCCGAAAAATTGTGCTTCCCCCTTTTTCACGGAGTATCAATCCATGAGCAAGGAGTGTTATGTGTGTGCTACCCTTTCCTCTGCCAGCCTTGCCTGCCACCTTCTTGCTCTCCCGCTCATTTCTGCTCCTGCCCAGTGAATAGTCAGTCCACAGCTTGGAAGCAACGCTGTGAGGGTAAGTCATCTTTCTTATTTTCCACTGCTTCCTACATCTTCTTTCCTTCTCTGTTTGGTGCAGGGACTGTCTGAGATAATTCCTTAGGCTGTTATGCAAGAAGTCAGACTGGATGACCATTAATGAACCTCTGCAGACTGTGAAAAATAATCCGTGCTTGGTATAAACCTATTTGCTGAGATGGGAGTGAGTCAGCAGAGATGTCACGTCTGCTGTACCCAGACAGGCAAACCTAGCCGCTGGGAGATAAAGGCTAAGGGAAAGCATTCCTACAGAAACACATACCCGCGTGTCGAGGTTATACGCCGTCTTCTTTAGATCCTGCAACGCCCTCTGCATGAACTCGAACGCATGGCAGTCAACACAGGGACGGCCTGGGGAGAGAGGCAGAAGAAGACATCACTGCCACAGCAGGAAATTTGGAGTTCAGCAGTACAGAGGAGGAATACTCAGAGACCTTGCCAGGGGAAACTCCATTTTACCAGGCACCCACACCTGCATGTGTGCAAAATTCGGGCTCCCTGTATCTATCTTTGTGCCAGTGTGAGAGGATCAGCAAAAACCACAAAGAGTACTTTGCTGTGTGTGCTTTTCTGAACATGGCCCAGACCTGACTCTGCCTGCTGCTTCAGCCCCCAGCCTCTCCCCTTAAAATTGAAATCCTTACCCCTCCTCAGACATGGGTTAATTCTCAACAGATACACTGAAAATAGCAGTTTGCAGTGGTTCAGGAACCAGACAGGCAGGTCTGTTTTTACAGGAGCTCTTACAGAGCAGCTTGGCAAGGGACAGTGCCAGATCTGTATTTGCTTCCTTTCACCTGCTGCTGTATTTTTTCTCTGCCAGGAATGCAAAGCATCCCACTGGCTCTGCAGCTGCTGCCAGTGTGTGTGCACAGAGGGGCAGGGCAGGGAAAAGGCAGAGAAGTGGAGGAGGAGGGGACTTGACAATAACTGGAATGGCTCACTTCTGAACCTGGGCATTTCTGCTCTGCCAAGATTCACCCTGCACCAATCTCTGCCTATTCGAAGTTAATGAAGTGTGAGTTTTCAGAAGAAGAAATTGCAGATACTGGAAGAGATGCAGGGGGAATGGGGAAAGAGGATATTTCACACTGATCACAGAGCCCCCATGTTGGGGGAAGTGCCGAAAGCCTTGTCCACATGCAGCCACTTGTGCTGCTCTACCCAAGCAAAGAGGGTGCAAAGCTGCTGCTGAGATGGCTGGGGAGCTGTCTGGAGCCAGGACCTGCTGAGCAGCACTGCAGCACCCATCTGTGCCTGGCACCCTGCTGCCAACACTGCCTTCTGGGTTGTACCTGAAGGAAGGGAGCAACCAGAGTGCTTGTCAGTCCTCTATGCAGGATGTGTTTAGGAGGTATTTCTCTCCCACCCACCCTTCTCCATCTCCCCTTCATGCAGCTGACATCTCAGGGAGACCTGGGGATCAAGCTAGGGATTTAATTCCCAAGTTGTGAGGAGATGCAAAGTCCCCACCTCTATCAGAACAGCATTGCTTACAAAGACTCTGCTTCTCCAGGCACAGGAGTAGTGACAGGATGGTTTTGAGCACACTTTAAAGACACTCAACCCCCTCCTGCTTTCAGTATTTCAGTAATTTAATTGTTTCTACTTCAGATCATGAAACAGAGCCCTTAGAAAGAACCTGCATGCTCAGACTGCTGTCAGCAAATCCATCATTCGCTTGGTGTCACGCCCTGCTCCCTCCCCTCACTCTGGTCTGCTCAGAAACACTCTGCCCTGGCTCCACCTCGGGGAGGTGCTGCATGCCCTGAAGTGCTGACAAGCACCAAAGTGCTCTCAAAACCAGAATCTGAAGGAGGAAAAAAAACCTTCAGGTGATAAATGAATGTCTCCTGCTTCTGCAGTGGGAAGAAAGCACATTTGAGGAGAGCCATGAATTCCATAAACTGTCACTGCCTGTCACCCAGGAAGTCTTCCCAGGCCTTTGTGAAAGCTATGATGGAAGGGCTGTGTGGGATCATTCACTGGTATTTATGACAGCCAAGTGCTCCTGTGTGGACAGGGAGGTACTAGTGGAATGGCACAACCATGCCAAGTGGTTATTTTACTTCTGCTAGCCCTGGGAAAGCAGCTGCCCTGGTGTCAAAGCAGCTCCTGCAGGAGAAGAGTGGTGGCACAGAGGACCTGCCTGTGCAGCTCTGTGTGTCCTGAATCAGCACCTGCAAAGCTCCTAGCACGGCACTGCCCTCTAAAGTCAGAGTGCAGATGCAGCCAGTTTCACCACATGACAGGATATTCACTCTTTAAGGTTGTTTCTTGGGCTGTGCTCCGCGGTGGAGGGTCCTTCTCCAGGCACTGCTGTCTCCGGGTCAGGTCAGCATCCCTGCCTGCTGGGAGCCAGTAGCCAATAGCAGATATTTAAGGAAGATGTCAGAATAAGTGTCTAGCAATGTTCTTCCAGCCTACCAAGAGGCTGGAGGATATCCTGTGTCTGGCTGGTATTTCTACATCTGATAAGCCCTCCATGAATTTTTCTCACATTAATTTGCATCGTTGCTTCCTGAATCCATGTAAACTTTTGCCATCTGCAACATCCTGTGGCAATGAGTTCCACAGCTCAGCTATTCACTGAGTGAACAAAATACCATTCCTGTCTGCTCTGAAGTTGACATCTGCTGCTTTCATTTCCTGCCTCTAACTTTTGCAGTGGATGAGATAGTTATTAAATAATCACCAGCTTTGTCCCCCTTATGACTTTGATGTTCTCCACCACTCCCTGCCTTGGTCTGCTTTTCAGAATGAAGAGCTGAGCTGCTAAGCTGGCCTATCTAGGTGGATTTGATCTCTCCTCATGCCCACAATATTTTCAGCAAGGTGCCCATGGACATTTCCCCAACATAAATATGTCTAATCATCTGTTTTGACAAACTAAATAAGTGCTGTTGTCACTAGGATCAATCCCACTGTGCTTTCTGTCCTTGGCTATGGCATCTCACACTTCCACTCACAGCAGGAGTGGCAACGCAGCTCCTCCATCAGCTGGATTGCTGATTTTTTCCCCGCAGATCAAATCCTGAATGCCCAGGTTCTGGGGCCAGAACAAGAAATAGAGCAAGGAGAGGAGGACAGCTTATGGAGAGGAGAAGGGCAGAGGCAGCACAGGCTTACATTGGCTTAAAGCAGTCATGAAACCAAACCTTAAGTCACATCATAGCGAAGTATAGAAGAGTGCTATTAATTCCTTGCTGACAGCTGGAAACAGACTATCATTCATAGGGAGACTTAGCAGGTCTGTGGATTAACATAATGAGAATTACCAAGAGTCAGCTATAATTCCTTAAATGAGTCCTGTCAGCACAAAGACTGTGTGTCTGTGTGTTTTGGGAGGAGTAGGGGAAGAGAAAAAATAAGTTTCTTGGCTTCTTTGTGGTAAAAAATTGGAGCTGGAACTGGAAGCACTGCGTAAGTCTAATTTACTTTCCCTTGCATAAACTTGGTGTTTACTCTTTGTATTTCATGCACCTTGGCTAATGAAAACAGACTGACCAGCTTCTGGTCTTCAGATTCTATATTTTAGCTTTCACAGTGGGTGATCTGGCCTATAAATGCAATGGGAGGTTAGGGAAATAACTTTTTTTTTTTTTTTTTTTTTTTTTTTTTTTTTTTAGTGGATTGCAGAGAAAATTAAAGAAAATAATCTGCAAGTATTAGCAGCAGCACCACTTCAAACTTGAACAGTCTTTTGCATATGCTAAATGCTGTGTATAAAGGACACAATTAATCATTGCTAATTAGAATTATTCATAAAAAGCTATGCCTGGCTGTGTGACTGGCAGAGAGCAGGGGATAATGCCCTGAGCCAGATCTCAGTGCCACACACGGGACAGGATCTCTCTGCAATGCTAAGGAGAACTGTGACTCACTCTCATGCTCCTCTCCTGTGACTCCTGCACCTCCCACACTTGAACGGAGCATTGCTGCCCCTGTCCTGCTCGTGATGCTGCAGGAGGGACACTTTCCTCCCACCAGGTGGGAGAGAGAGACTGTGTGGTCCATGCGGGAATGTTCCTGCTAAAGGCATGCTGCCAGCGCCACGTCGCACACCTGGGAACAGAGAAAAGCATTGAGCACCACACTGCTCTGCCCCACAGAAGGACGCTTAGTATGCTTAGTATGGTCCCTGCCCATCCTATATCCATATATATACACTAGAGCCTCCTTCCCCTCTCTGGGTCACCCAGGGTCCCCGAACCAGCAGTTTGCCTGGGCCGACAGTAAGGGCTGAAGTGCCAGCAGTAGGGAAGATGTGTGCTCGTGCTGCAGAGGCAGTGCCCGCTAAATGGGTCCGTGCCCACGGGGGTCAGCTCCTTGATGAGAAGTAGCCAGTGGAGCACCAAGCAGGGAAAGATCCAGGAATGTCTGTACTAGATCCCATCAAAGTGAGTGCCCGACCCTGTGTCGAGTCTCCCTTGATCTACATCTCTTGAGGAATATTGCAAGCCTGGGAGCATTCCCAAGCCTTGAGAGCAGCTGGCATGGGACAGCTCATCTCTGGAACAGTAAAAAAAGTCTGTCTTCCAGATGGACAACTGGCCTCCTATCATGGACACAAGAGTCATCCTAGCAGGTCGCTGGTACAGTCATGTCCCTGTGCCAGGGTGCATCGCTGGGCACTGTTATAGATGAGACCTTCATGGCCAGCAATGGGTGCCTTGGAAGAACAGGGCAAGTCTGGAGGGATGCATTCCCAAAGACCCTCCCAGGTCTCAGGAATATGCTAAGGCAGCTCCTGAGCCAGAAGAAATGCTGCTGTATCTAACAGCCTTTTCTAGAATTTTTTTCCCTTGAATTTAACCAATCAGTTCTGCAATCTCATGCAAACTTTTAGCACCCGCTGTCCTAAGGGAAGAGTTTCACAGGTTAACCATCAGGAAGAGCCCTAACAGGCAAAGGAAAGTGTCTGGAGCACTTAGCAGCTATGTAGCACTCTCTCAACAAGTGGCTGATGAGGAGCATCAGGAGTTTTTTGCGGCTTTAAATCTCTGGCCCTGCAACAGTCCAAAACAATTTACAATTCACAATTAGCTGACAGCCTTGCTCTTGTCCTGGTCTCAGACAAAAATAGCATTATGCTTTTGTGGCAATGCTCGCAGCCTCTGTTCCTTGGGATGGGGCAGTGTGTCTCTGCAGGAACACTGCCACAGAAACACTCTGACCTGCCCTTCATTCCACACTCTCATGTGCAGGAGTAAGACAAGGAATCTTCCTCAAAGGCTGTTCAAGGGACTCCACAGCTTGGCTAGAGGATGGTAAAAAGATAGTAAAAACACTCCTTGATACTGTAAAAAGGAGGGGACAGACTTTTTAGCAGGGCCTGTTGTGATAGGACATGGGGTAATTGTTTTAAACTAAAAGAGGGTCAATTTAAATCAGTTAAAGAAGAAGTTTTTTACTGTGAGAGTGGTGAGGCACTGGTATCGGTTGCCCAGAGAGGTGGTGGATGCCCCATCCCAGGAAATGTTCAAGGTCAGGTTGAACTCAACTCTGAGCAACCTGATCAAGTTGAAGATGTCCCTGCCCATTGGAGGGGGTTGGACTAGATGAGCTCTAAATGGCCCTTCCCACCTTTCTATGATTTTATAATTCTCTGAGACCTGGGTCAGAAACCCTGAACCAGGAGTTTTGCTCTACAGATCAAACAGGAGTTTTCACTACACAAGTAGAACAAGAAACCACTGTATACATTTTCCCAAATGTGTTGACTTGCCTCTGCTAACAAAGACACACAAAGGGTACATACAATTTATTTTCCAAGCCTGATTTTCTCTTTGAGGAGATAAAATGGACTACTCATCACAAAACTCCTTAGAATTAATGAATGTCTAGAAAACAGACACACAAAATAGCAGTGAGGTCTGGTTTAGAACAGACCAAAACACAGCACTTATAAAAAAAAGAAGAGAATGGAAAAAGAGGGAAATTCAACATCTAAGTCCTGTGGAGACAAATACGCATAAATGTATTTGAAAAGTAGTAATGGAATTAATGGAGAATAAAATGCAATGACTAAACCAGACCTTGTACTAAATATTTTGGTAGTCATATAAAAAGATAGCTGTGATACAAAGTAAGCATGACTAAGTACTAGAGATTTGTTTTTATACAATTATCTTTCTTTGGTTTAAATTATCTTTTTTTTTCCCCAGAGGATATTTTATGTTTGTAATGAGTGGCTACTTCCCACTTGCTGTCACCAAAACACTGTGAGAACATTGACTCCATCCCCTAATAACTTTGAACTATCGCCTCATTTTGGAGCTGAGAAAGTTTAGAGACTTACTCAAAATGACAGAGGAAGCTCTTATAGAACTGTGATCCAAATTCAAGAGCTCCCAGCTCTGTGGTGTGCTCAAGCTAGTCTGTCATATTTATTTATTTTTCAGGTTTGCAGGATTTCAGAAATTTATATATGCTTCACAAATGCACTATTTGGGTAAACACCCCCTGTGTTGATTTGTAGTAGTTACAAGAAAGTTGAACTTGACCTATTGTTCCAGCCATATACTAAAATAAGCAAGATGCAATGCCCCAGCAGAAATACACAGAAATTTCTTCTAACAATACTCAGACTAGTAAAGATATCACACGTATTGTGGCAAATCTGGAAATGAAACTTCCAAGAAGCAGATCTAAAAGACCTACAAACAAAGAGCTTGAATACCAGTTCAAATGAAAATTAGAGTATGCAGTTAGCAATTTTTCCTAAATAACTACTAATCCTACTAATCCTATGCTTGCTTGCGGTTTCTATGACTGTTGTTTTCATGTGCTTTGCTGACATGGCACAAACTCATCATTACTGCCTCGTTAATCAGGCAACACAAAGTTCCCCTGGAGCTGAGTGCCCGTGCGGCTGCTGAGGGTGCAGTGGAGGAGGGCAGGCAGGACAGGGTGCAGCAGGTACCTACTTTCTGCAGGGATGACACTCCCGGAGTCCTGGCCAGCCCCCACGAGCCCCGCGCTGAGCAGGCTGAGCACCGAGAGGAGCAGGATTCCCACACGCATCTCGCTCCACACAGACGGCAGCGCCATTGCTCTCATCAATAATTCAAGCTGTCTTCCCTGCCTGGAACAAGGAGAAGCAGTGAAAATCAGCAGTTTGCTCCCTGCATGTTCCTCACAAAGAAGTGGATGAGACACGATAAGCACAGGCGCTGTGCACACACAAACCCACTCGCACACACCACTGCCGTGACACGCCATGGGCTCGAGATGCACCCCAAGGACCAGTTTGCCCAGTACCTGATCTTTCTCTTCGCCTGTGTGCCAGACCCTTGGAGCAGCTGTAGCGAGCAGGCAAGGCTCCAGCAGCCACTCTGAGCATGCGCCCCTTTTGCATCCCCTCTTCCCTGATTAGGGTCATTGCCATGGAGATTTGCTATAGCAACACTGAAAAATTGGAGCTGCCAAGTGGAGAAGAAGATTTAAAGAGACCACAATGTGATGGATGGTCACTGCTGTACTCCTCCTCTGCTCCCAAAGGCCATGCCCTCTCCTTGGCAGACACTGGCTGCTGCCACCCACATAAGAGAGTCTTGGGCAATTTTTGTATTTGTTGCTGTTATTCCCAAAGGAACTGAGCTGAAATACAGAGCTCCCATCCCTTGCTTTAGCTGTAACTCACTTAAAGTGAGATTTCATTCTGTGAGGTATCAAATGAGATGAAAACTCAGAAGTTTGCTTGGATAAATGAAGTTGCCGGGCCTGCTGATGGTAGCCCATACTTTGGGGAAGAATGCATTATGGTCTTTGTTTAACTACACTGAAAACAAAGATTTGTAGACAAGAGCACCCCTGGCACATGGACCAGCCACATGAAAATAGATCCTACACAGCATCACACGAGGTAACCGTGATAAGAGCCCAGCCAAGATGTACACACTGCAAAAGTTTAAGGATGCTCTCTTCAAGCTCAACTTTTGATCTGGGATCAGCCTATCTGCTAATAGGCTGTGTCCTGACAAAGTTCAAGCAGGAGGCTTCCAGGACAGGGAATCTGTGTAAGCACCTGGCTGAAACCAAGCATTCAGATGGGGGAGGTGATACCGTTGGGAAAAGAGAAAGCGATGCTCTAACATGTACCTGCTTGCCCCAGAGCACAATTAAAGGCTCATTTTGCAACATAAGTGTTCAATTAATGTCTTTGTTGTTCTGTCACAGAAGTACACTCCATCTCTTCTCACCGAGGAGAAGCTCCAGCCTTCCTCGTCTGTACAGAATAACCACCCTGCCAGGCTGTGGAGCTATCAGTCTCCCCAGACACAGACATCGTTTATCCTTGGCTTTCTTCAGCCCTAGAGGCTGTCACCTGCACTGCACTCTGCTTCCGTTTCACTTGTTCCTGTGGATTCTTCAGGATTACCTCTTACAGCCCTCCCTTCAATGCTTGTGCTTTTGGACCAGGTTAGTTTAAAAGTCCTCTCACAGGACTTTCTGGAAAAGTGGACGTGCCTTGGAACTGCCTCTCTTGCAAAAGAGGATTTTGCAGGGAGCAGCCCAGAGTGGTGGAAGCAATTCCTACAGAAATGACACACTGCCAAATTTTTAGCCCACAGTACAACTGAAACTCAAATTCCCCTGTGTGGAAGGTCCAGATGAAGGTCTCAGTCACTGGGATCTTCATGAGGTGAGTCTGGCACCAAAATGGCTCCTCTGGCTTTGTGAGAAGCTGAGACTCCTAATCCAAGTTCTGATGCTGGATGCCTGAAGGGAGGTTGTGTGAGATGGACCAGTTTTACATTGTTTGCGTCATCCGAGGCCTCAGATGCCTGTTAAAGGAGCAGCTCCGTAAGACCCAGGGTATCAACAAACAACATTGTACAGCTAGACAGTACACCCATCTAGAGCTGGTCACAAAGTCTAGCCTGATGTGCAGTTTTAACTAACATCCAATGGAAATTCTGGCACATAATCCAAAATCCTTACACTTCCATTTACCCTGGTGTATGTGTTTCTTGCCCATACCCTTGTTATGGTCCCAGGGCTATAACCTATTTCTCGTACATGACTTTCAAGAAAGGGACAGGAAGGAATTACCTACAGGTGCAATAACCTTTATAGGTAGAAAGCACTGTTTCTTATAGTATTTTTTCAAGGTATCAATATAGACTTCTCTAAAATGGTAACTATTGTGATATCTGCAGTAGGGCATTCTGTATGCACCACCTAAAGGGGTACAAGGTGTTATTTCAGTGTTACTTACACTATTAAGCTTAAAATACTGTCCTTTTTTTTTTTTTTTTTTTGCTCAGTGCCAACATAAAACAATCAGACACTGCACTTACAGAGTCTGGCCAGTTTTTGAGTAAAACACCAGGGTCTTTAAGAAACATGAAGAAAGTTTCCAGCTCCTCCTGCTAACAGAACCATGAGGTCCAAGATGTGATTCTCAATTCACAGGGAACAGGAGCCAGTATGAATGGAAAAGTTCCAGAAATCTGTGCTATTCTCTCACCTCCAACAAAGCTGAAGAAGAGAGACACGTGAAAACATTTGCATGACTTGCTTTGCTATTACATTCACTATTGGCTATCACCATAGCTAAGGGATACCAGTACTAAATTAACTTTGGAAGGTGAGAAAATTCCAAGAGATTCGCAGAAGTCCATTTGTGGTTGGAAGGATATAATAGTGAATCCCAGAGGGCTGTTGGAAACACTTATACTTATCTTTTTCAATGGAGAATACACACCTAATAATTGTTTGCTAAAAGAGAAAAAGAGTTTCCTCCAAAACAATCAGAATGATCAGGCATTTAAATGGAAGATGATTAGTGATGATAGATATCTGGTAGCTTTCTTGGAAAATTTCGTATTGATGCCTAAGTGTTACATGTATTGAAAGTTACATCTTTGAAGCGGAGGAAGAAAATTTATATATCCAGTTAAAATGACATACATTAGAGGCCTGAGTTGAATAGGTGTGCATAAAAGCAAGATGCAAGCAAAGGTTCTGATTTTAGAACTAGCTCCATTATTACAGTGATGGGCACACATGGCAAACAGGGCAGTTAATCCCAGCCTAATATGAAGTGCTAAATCATTGCCTACTAACAAGGCCACAAGCCCTTTGTTGGACTCAAACAGAGGAAAAAACCACAGGCACAGAAGAATCTGTGTCTGGTCACTACTACCTGAATAACAGAAGGAGAGGAGAATAACCCCAGGCATAACCCCAGAGAGGCCAAAACACAAACCCAGATACAAACAGTGTGAAACATGAAGAACAGCAAGAAAGCATCCTTTAAATACAAAGGGAGTAAAATAAGGAAGACAAAACCCAAGGGAAGGGTTTATTCTCTGTTCAGCAGAAGGGGAAACTCAATCAAGCTGATGCCTAGAAAGTGATACAGGGCTAAACATCTCTTTTATCTACCAACGAAAATAAGGAGAGCTGGTGAGCAGGAGGCTCACACAACTAATACCAGTGAACATATTTTAGGTAAGAACATTTAGCAGAAATTTACTTTGGTTACTGATGCTTGTAGGTTTGTGACAGGTCCCTTTTCTATGATTTGATCTGCCTGGAGCTCCTTTTTAGTCAGGGCTGTCACTAGACCTACCACAGGAGACTGAAAGAAGAACCTAAAACAACAACCACCAGCAATTATTGCTGAGAGCTCAGGGAAGATGTAAGTTATGCCAGCCTTGGAAAAGGGTAAGTGCAGTGACTGTGTTTAAAATGAGGAAGAGAAACTGGAAAATGACACACAAGCCAATTTACCATCCATCCCTGAGAATGTTCTTGAAGCAATAATCCCACCAACATTTTGTAAGTGTTTGAAAAACAAGAACTGGAGTTGCAAATAAGAGCAAGAATCAAGTCAAACTGGTTTGTTATCCTTCTGTGACAGGGTAACAGGCCTTGCAGATAAGGAAAGACAAATTTAATCAACTTCAAGGCGATTTCTACTGCTGTGTCACACAGCATTGTCAGAAGCAAACTAAAGAAACCTCTCTGAGGCCAGCAAGACTGGCTGGGTCACTGCTCAGAGTCAGCAGTGGGTCACTGTCACCATGGGAAGATGTATCACATCAGGACTGCAAAGACTCGCTTAGTTCAGGTGTTATTCAGCATTTAATTAGACAACTGGATAATGAAGAAGCAGAGTGGTCATTTAAGATGTAACATCAGCCTGGACGTTATAAGCAAAGCTGGGGGAGAGGACTAGAATTCTAAATCAGGCAGACAAGTTGGAAAAAAGGGTCTAAAAACTGAATACAATTTTATAAAAATGAGAACAAGGTGCTACACTTCATCAGGAATAATCAACAACTCATATTTGGAATGGGGAACAGCCCCTTAAGTGGCACTTTTATAGTGAAACTAGGAAGTCACAAACTAAAATCAGTTTATCATATTCTGTCATTCCCCCCAAAAATACAGTTATACTGGGATATACAAAGAAAAGTGCACAAGCTTAGGCAGCCTTCAGCAGAAGGTCTGAGCTGCAGTGCTGTGTCTGGTTTGGTCACTGCAGTACTAGGAAATATCAGAGACACCAAGAGCAGCAGAAATAACCACAGATTTAAATAGCATCCAGGAGGCACAACCAAAGCCCCTGGAAAACGTCTTAGTAATGAGGATGGCACTGGGATGGATTTCCTGTGGAAGACAGGGGAATATTTAAGCCTGCAGGTATAAACTAGACATCATTTGGGAATGGCATTGGGATAGTGGCCCTGCATAAAGACAAGGGAAGAATGGAGTGATTTCTTATCGATACCTTTCCCTTCCTGTTTTTCCCAATTCTGTGATTAAGAATAATTTTGTTCCCCAGGCAGTCACTTCCAACTCTCTGTGTTGTAATTCCAGCAAATACAGACACCCCTGGGAGAAATTATTTGCCCTTGTGCAGCATCTGAAATTCAGACTAATTATTTCTCCTCCCTCAGTTATCAGGGCAAAGGAAATGTTTTTTCTGGTTTAAGCAAGTATGATGTCAGAACATGCCCATTCTGGGATGGGTCACTGATAAAGCAGTTCAGAGATATTTGGCTGTAGGGCAGTCGCCAGGTTTCACAGTTTCTTAATCTGCCTTTAACCAAGTAAACCACAACCTTGCCAATGAATTGAGAGGTGAGAGGCTGGTGCACTGTTAGACATTTTAGCCCATAAACAGAATCAATTGTATTGTCTTTTTTTCTGACAGCCATCTTAGGCCTGAGAAGGACTGAAAATTAAATCACCTTATACTTACCTTGTCCCTCATGCTATGAGATAATTGCTTGATGGCTCAGTATCTTCTTTAAACACTAAGTCAGAGGTTTGGTGAGAGGCAAAATTCTCCCTCGTGAAAAGACCAATTTGTTCTTGGCATCATTGCTTGACAAGTTCCCTATCTCAGAGCTTCCTGGAAAACCCTTCAAGAGTTGACCACAAGCTGAACCTTGGTCAGACTGTGAGGCTTCGAGACACCAAAACTGTCCCAATGAAGTTCACGTGACACTGCAAAACAGGCATGTGGCTGCAAACAGGGAGTATGACAGAAACTTAGCACTAAGATCCTTCAGTGTAGGAACAAGTCAACTCCAAGAACCCTCTTTCACCACAGTGCAAAATGTGGGAAAGCACCCAGGATTGATCAGTTCTCCAAAAATAACTGAAGCCAAGTGTGACAAGCGTCTTTAAACACTTTCAAAAGCCTAGAATGCTTTCAGCTACACAGGAGGGGCTGTGTCAAGCTGTTGTGAAATGAAGGTCAGTTCAGGCTTTTGGTTCCAAGAAAAAGTAAGAACCACTGGCAAAATACCAGTTTTCCTGGTTTATTTATGAGGCTTGCACTGGACTGCTGGAAATCCAGCAGGCATCACTGTGCTGGACATGGGGTCAATTTACAGCATAGGCAAGGGTTGCGTGCTGCTTGTGTGCTCTGAATGCCACTGGACGAAGCTGAGCTATTTGCCTTGCTACTGCCAATCTTATCCCTGTCTAGGAAGATATAAGCATGCTGTTGTTTACTTGCCAGTGAATTGTGTGTAAAAATCCTTTCTGAATTTTTATGTTTGGGAAGAAACAGTTGGTTGATTTTTTAAGTCCTGGTATTTGGGCAGGTTATTCCACGGCTACCAAAACCAGAGTGACTGAAGGCACAGACAGTTCTCTGCACAGCCTGTCTGTGCTTACAGAAAGGGCAGGTGGGGAGATCTCATTCTAGTTTAGGAAATCTATTGACTTCCAGGACGTGGCTCAAACTTCCACGGGTAAAATGGTATATAAACCAAACCATACTTTCAATGTGCAACATACCAGCTGTCAAAGGGCATGCAAACATTGTTCAGGTCCTGCTTCAGTGCAAGCCCGAATTGTGTGTTACATTTAGTGCTGTTAGCTGAAACCAGACACGGTTCACAGGCTGGATGCTGCGGTACAGTGTATATATAGTCCAGGATGAACGCAAGAGCTGCTTAGGCAAGAAGTCTTGTGTATCAAATCTAGTGCATGGATGAAGTTCTGCTCTTCAGCCGGGGAAGAAGAATAGCCCACAATGCCCAGAACTCTGAGTGACAAGTTTTAGCACTGCAGGTGGCCTCCATGAAAGCCTGGACTTCAGGCAGTCACAAATGGTAACTCTGGGTTTTTTCCTGAAGTTTGTGTCTCTCCCCAGACCCTATATTAAACTGAAAAGTTGCAGAGTGCAACTCCACAATCCCCTTTATAAGTTGCAGTCAAAAGATTAATAGATATAACCTCACTAAACCTGTGAACTTTAAAGCCCGTTGGGATTTATGCAATGGAAGATGCTAAGCTTCACCTGGCTCAGTGCAGGAGCCACACAAAACAACAGATTTGGTCAGTACTGGTTGCCTAAATTAACTTAACAAAAGTTAGTCCAGATTAGTATTAAAAGGTACTTTCTGTTAGCAAATCTTTCCATTAATTTGGACTAGATTAAATTTATAAAGAAAATCTCCTATGTTTTCTATTTTGTAGAAAACTCCCTTAGATGAATATCCTTATACATACCAAAATGTCATGTTATCAACACTTTTAGCACTTAAAGCTAAATAGAAGCTGTGTTTTTCTCTTTCTCTAACAATTCATACAGGTCCCTAACTGCACAAAAATCCCAGTGATGGGATTCCTTCATTTTTCTGTCTGTGTTGCCTACTGGCTTTTGCATAGCCAAACACTTTATGGACTTTAGGAATAAAATAAAAGAATTGGGTAAAAATAAAGTTTTTTTTAAAAAGCATCAAGCATCAATTCTTAGAAAACATCTATCTAACAGTTAGATGTGGCTCAGGGCTGAGGCTACCATTCTGTTTGCCTGAACATGAACATTAAGTGTTAAGTGCAGCTATTAATGCACACACACAGAATATTCAGATCCCCCCACATCTAAACAAGAAACTGAACATTGTTTTCCCTTGAAATCTGCATCCTGCTTACCCTGTGGAAGGGTCTAACATGCATCACCAGCCAGCAGTCTTTCCAGCTGATTTGGACTCTCAAAGAAGTGAAGCTGTATGAAGAATAATGAGAGGGTTGCCAGTCCTGTCCCATTTTCAGACTCTCTTGACGAAGAGACAGTCTATAGTTTTGTCACTTAAATGACCAGAAAAGTGCAGCGTCACTTACTTTAATTTAAACAGCAAAAGGTGCTCAAGGCTAACGAAGACAAGCTGATGCGTTAGCAGGTTTTCAGACAGTTCCAGGTTCAGAGCAGGAATCAAATGATGACAGCCCTGACTGTGAAGAAGGAAAAGTGTAGGCAGATCAATGTAAAAATAGAATTTCTGCAGATATTTGCATTTCCTTTCTCATGGCATCCATGCCTGGAACTCTTCTTCTTATTCTTTAAGCCACCTTTTAAACTTCAGGTGTTTAGAGGTCTTGAAAATATCATCTCTGCCACTTCCCATCTCTACAAAGTCACAGCTGGAGCAGCAAGATGGAGTTGGAAGGTTAAGGAATATCTAGATGGAGATTAAACTGCAAATCTATGCATATAAATGAATACTGTGCTTGAAACTTGAGGAACAGGCCAGGATATTTTACATTATGATTTTTATTTAATAAATTGATGATACCTAAAGGTGTGATGGCCACCTGACAGTGCAATTGACATGACAATTTCTCTGCCCCAAACAGCTTTCAGTGCAGTCACAAAGTGAGAGGCACCACGTAATGTAGAACAGGGAATAAAACAGGACAAGGTGGAGAGTGAGAAGGATGCATGAGTATTCTAATGACCCCATTACATTTATGTGTAACAACAGTTTGGATTAAACAGGAACCTTTGGATATTTAGGAGAAAAAATGCACATCTTGTAGGACGCACAGCAGCAGATTCCCACAACTGGAACACACGGGAGGTCAAGAGCATCATCCTCATGTTTGCTCTGACCCTGCCTCCAGCAGGTTTTGTTCAGTGCATCCCACTGCTTGTTTGCAAAGGGATAGCAAACAGCCATTCTCTGATCACTTATGGTTTTATAAACTTCTATCATCCTCTTCAGCCATCTCTAGTCTAGACTGAAAACTCCCAGTCTGTACATTGCTTCTGTTTATCCTAGCTCCTTTGTCAGCACTTTATATGGTTCTGCTGTATTCTTGTTCTCTATAAAAATGGTCTTGAGTCTTGTCACTGTGTCATACTAAACCTGACTTTACATATTCAAATTCTTCAAAAGTTTCTTTCCCATAATAGATATTCTAGTTGCTGGGTGCAATTCCCACATCTTCCTGCCAATCCTTTTTCAGAACTGGTGGCATATTAGCTGCTCTCTGCCATTTTGGTGGTTTTGAATGAGAGGTAATACAGAACAGTCATTGAATGAAAAGAGAATAGGAAAGATGGACTTTAAAACAGCGTGCAAAAATCTCCACTAGAAAAATCCTGGTCCTATTAGAGCTCTGCAGACGGAAAAGAACCTTAAATTTTTCAGATTCTGAGAAAGAGAATGAGAAAGTTATTCCCCTTTCCCCATCCAGCCCCCTCCTGGCTCCTTTGTCTTGAGGCAACAGCCCAATTCTATCTTGTGTTTCACTTCTGCAGTTCCAACATAAAGTAGAGGTGAATCATAGAGTTGTACTAAAATGACTGAAGGAAAATATTTCCACATGGTCAGGTTTTCTTTTGCTCAAGCCAGTGTCTGTGCAATCACCAAGGGAAAAATTTATGAAGATCTATAGGTGTTTCCATCTGGCAAACATGGCTGGGTTCCTGTCCACACCTGTAAGAAGCCAGTGAGATTACATCAGCCTGGGGGACAGTGCACAGAATAATTCAGCTTCAGGAGCAGAGCTTTCATCTGAAACTGAGCTGTTCTAGGACTTCCTCCAAGTTTTGTAAGAGAAATGTTGGCTTTTAGGTAAAAAGAGGCTGTTCCACACAATGTCTTCCCTGGACAGGTGAATTCCTCTTCCTTGGGAATGAGATGCTGATGTTGCTCACACCATAGTCACTCACTGCTCTGGCAGTGCTGCCGGCTGGACTACAGGGGCTGCTGACCTGAGGAATATCAGCCCCACCACCCACAGCTGCAGTGACTACAGGGTCACCAGGATGAGGGGCCTGGAGAGCACTGAGAAATCCCTGGAACTAGAGGGAGGGCAGTGCCAAAATGGAAGGGGGAATGGAGTTTGAAATGCAGAGGAGAGAAAAGACAGGTCCAGAGCAAAGCAGGGGAATGAAGCCAAGCTAGAGCAAGATGGGGATGAGCCAAGTGCAGCAAAAGCCAAGGAGCTCCAAGAAGCCATTGTACTGCAGCCAGGATCAGCTGAAGCCCTCCAAAGGAGGCTTTGCTCCCCAAAATCCTGAGAGTGCTCTGCCATGCATAAGGACTGCTGCCCCTTCCCACTCTCTGGGAGGGGAGCTGCAGGTGAGGCTTGCAGTGATTCTGACTCTGCCAAGCAGCCCGAACTGAGCAGTGCCAGTGCTCCCATGCTGTGTGAATGAACTTGGTGAAAAACACACAGCACAGCTGCTCCTTGAGGGAATTTGGAAAAATAACATCAGAATCCCCTCTCCAGTTCACGTTGGGCTTCTGTGCTGGCCTGTGTCCTAGTCACACACAAAAGGGCATGCTGCACTTCTCAGTGTACACGAATTGGTTTTCTAAGCTCTGGAGAGGTTTGAGAAGCCACTCAGGGTTCCTATGGTGTTCCTCTGCTCCCACAGCTGTTGTTACCATACCTACAGCTGCAGTGGCAGAGCAGTAGTTGTGTTTCCTCTCTCATCCACTTCCAGCAAAGTCAAACCAATTTAGTTACAGAAGCAAGGCCACAGGCAGGGACTTTCTTCCAAATTCAGCTGAAGAGATTCCTACCTTCAGATGTCCTATCCACTTCCCCAGCCAGGTCTCAGTGGTGGAAGGGTTTGAGACAGCTCTAAATCACATCCGACAAACTCCAAGCACCTGCTCACAGTGCTCAGCCTGTTTCAGACTTGAGAGTGGACACAGTCTCTTACAATGAAGGGGGAGAGGTGAGGATAAAACAACCTCAGATTTCAGGTACAGAAGTCTTTCTTCATCCCTGACACAAAAGGAGCTTTTCAAAGGCAACTATGAGGGAAAACCAAAACATTTGGAGTTCGGTCCAGCACAGGATGGACTAAATATGTGTGACCTAATCACTGTGTTTCACTCGAAGCAAAATAAGGCACAGTCTCATGAAGAAACTTCTTGGCACTGCACAGAGCTTTCCTTCAATGTGATGCTCAGCAGTTGCTGGTGGCAGCATTTGGTACAGCTGGAACTGGCCAGGCTGCCTAGTCATACCCTGATTCTCCTTTTTACTCTATCCATTTGACCTGCTAAAATAAAGCTATTTAGAAATTCACTACGTTAAGAATGGAGGGTCCAGGGAAGGAAGGGAAGAAATCAAACATTTTAATTAAAGAAAATAATACTCTTCTGCAGGGTAACAGAAGGCTCAGCACTGAGATATAAACTGTTTTGGTCCAAGAACAGCAGACACGTAACTCCTCATGACACACACCTCATTACAGCTGACAGAACTACAACATGCCTGAAGGTGGTCACAGCACAGACAACAAACAGAAAGGACTTCATCATCTTTAATAGACAGGCAAAGCCTACAGAGACCACAATGTCATGTCTCAGTGTAACTGGGTAAGTTGCCACAGACATATGTTCATTTTAGAGACAAAAACCAGCTGCATGTGTCTCTAGGGCACTGTTCTCCAAAATTATATTGTGGGTTACACTTGGCAAATTCTGATTTAAAAATCAAAGCAGGTACATTTTCCCTCCACTCTAATATCAAGTAACAGATTTACTGAATTGAGCCGTTACTGGCCATCCAGCAGATGTGAAAAGAGGGTACTTTTAAAAAAGATACAGAACAGACCAATACATCAGACACAGGCCCCGAATTTCATCAGTACATTGGGGCATACATGCTTGCAACATGAACTCCATAAAGCTGTATTTTATACAGCTGCATTTTAAAAACCACTGGTCAGGTGGCTCTCCTCAGGTGTCTCCAGGATTCAGTTCAGTAGATTGGCAGCTACACAGTCGCACAGATTTCTCTTTTCCACCTGAAGAAGCAGAGTTTCTGTCTATAAGAGGGAGGAACAACATCATCAAAAAACAAGCATCAGCATTGTAAAACTAATTCACTCCCAAAGAAAAATCCATTTTATTTTTTAATCTACAATTTGGAACTAGTGGTATGAGATGAATTTTGGGGTAAAAAATCAGATTTATTTTTACTGCTCTGCAAAATGATTTTGCTTTTGTGGGATTAATTGGCATACCAACATAGCACTACTTCCTGTGACATGGAGAAATTTATTTTTCTTTCCTGCAATCTTACTTCAACAGCAAAAACTGGAGCATAAGCTTGGAGGTTCATTAGAGGCTTACCACCCCACCCACCCCCAAAATCATGTCAGAAATTTTATTTTACTTAAAAACAGACTCAAAATTTAAACTTAGAATATTACAGCCTGGATCCACTCTCAGGGAAGAAATTAACTTCTTTAACTTCTCCTGTTTCACTGATAATACAAAAATTCATTTGTTACTGATAATATGCTTTGGAGCCTAAAACAGACAAGAGGTGCCAAGCTGGCATGGAGCCATCCCAGTTCAAAAACATTATGAGATTCCTGGCTTCTTTAAGGCAAGAGGTCCAAACTGGTGAAAGCAGAGGTCTCTGGGTTCGTCAGTATCAGGAGATCTCTGTTGCCCACAGATCCCTGCTTCTGAAGCAACAAGGGTGGATTGGAGACTTCTGAGAGCTGGAGCTGGGAATGATCAGAAAGGCCTGCATCCTCTCAGCCTAGTTGTGTGAGAAAGGGCTGAGGACCAGGGAAAGGCAGCAGGGCTACATAAGGAAATTTTGGAGTCCTTCCTCTCTAGCACATACACACACACACCCTTGGGTTTTCTTGGCTGTCTGGAACAATTGTTGCTTCAGCAGATGCATGATGGAGCATGTTTGACACCAACATCATAGTTCCACCTCAGTTTGCCTATCATGAGCTGAAGCTGTATCTGAGAATTAGCCTGATCCAAGAGAGGACTTCCCCCTTATTGTCATGGGACACAGTAGCTGTGGGAAGTCTACTCACCAGATTGATCCCTACTGGTGTAGGCAGCTCCATATTAAAAAAAAAAAAAAAAAAAAAGGCATTATGAAGACTACCAGCTCTAAATGCCAATCAAACCCATCCTTAATCTGCCTGATTTGAGATTTTCGTATGAGATGGAGTTGCCTGTGATTAAAGGCTGTGTTTTAAAAGCTGTGTTATCTATTGACCCACATCAGCAAAGGCACTTAGAGCAGAGCTGGGCTGAAGCATCCTGCTCTCTACTTGCCTTCTTAGCGCAGGAAAAGCCATCTGCTGCTCAGGCTTCCCCCCCGCCCCAGATGATAAATCTCAGGAAAAACCACAGCCCTGTGGTTTTATATTAAATCAGGTATCACCTTTGATTGTTTCAGCCACCCTGCAAAACTGAAAAGATCTGATCAGACTTTGCTAATCATTGAAAAGACACTCAATCACCACCTTTTCACCACCTCTTTGACATCATTTGCAATGGTTTGCATAAGGGAAGTTGACAGCATGCCAACCATCTCCAAGATGCTCCATCTTTGGAACTGAGCCCCAAGGCTGCTCACCATCTTATGTATCTTTAATAATATTTTCAAGCCTTTCTTTTTGTTTTCAGGGACACATCTAGCTTACTGTGCTTTAAACATACTAAATAACCACTGACAGTTGATAAAGCAATAAAGACCAACATGAACGTTAGTAAATACAGCTTTGCTGACTGTTCTGTGAATGTGATCACAGAACTGTTTGCTCATAGATTTGTTATTATTGCCTGGTAGGTTAAAGCCTGTTCTAAAAAAAAGAAAACCAAACCAAAACGGCACCAACCAACCAACCCAAAACTAGGGAAAAAGAAAAACAAACGCAAGCCAAAACCATGAAAAGGAATCAGATTTCGAACCTACAAGAAAAAGATATTAAGTTCCAGCTAAAAATGCAGTTACTGATCTCTTTAAAGTTGTAATGCAACATCCACTGGTTAACTCTGAAAAACGGGCTGGAGTTCTGAAAACAAGTGCAGACTTTGAGTGAACTGTGTAGCCCATGGACTGCATTTGTTTTGCAAGGTTTGTTTTATGGCTGAATCCCTGCTGGGCTCTGTCTTGAGCAGCTTTTAGATGCCACAGGGAGCTGGCTGTGAACTGGCTTAAGAGTTGTGGTGGGAGCAGCTCCCTCCCAGCAGTACAAGACCCCTCTCCCCAGTTCATGACCACATACGGCACTTGGGCTGAGTGGGGAATCACAGATATCCCCAGAATATATTGCCCAGAGTTAGTTCTCACTGCCAAAACAACTACTCCAGCCTGCAGCCTTCTCTGAGGGGCCAGCAGCAACAAAAAACAGGACAGAGAGGGGTAAACAGATCTGGTATGTGTAGAAATCAGCCTGTCAGAAGTGGTTTGTGACCCTTCTCATACAGCCAGCCTGACAATTAGTAGGGAATCATCATCTCAGCGTAGCTTACAAATACAGCTAGTTTTGGAAAAGGAAGGAGATCCAGTCTATGGCCTTCATAAAAGGGTTATGTAAGGCTATAGATGGTCTATGCTGGAGTCAGTTTGCTTTGAGACACCATGTAGAGCAACCCAGGGCCAAATGAAGTGTGAAAACTCTTGAGCTGTGCAATAAAACCATATACAGGCTTCCCCTGTACAGAACTGCAGGGTAAGATGTGCAGGAGGAATTAAATGAGAATTTTCTCTCTAAGCTTTTGGGAATCCCTCCCCCTCCAACACAGTTAGGAGCTGCTTAGTCATCATCTAACAATCTTGCCCACAAACAAAGGAGAGTTTTTCAAGGAAATCAGTGTCTCCAGTGGGAATATTAACAAAGGGAATTGTATTTTCAAGGACAGAAATACTTGCCCTACAAAGTAGCAAAACAGACTAAGATAGTCAAATGTGAAATATATAGATATATATATGGCTGAAAGCAATGATCCTAAAACCCTCAGTTTGAATCAATTTGGGCCACAACTGAATAATAAAAGTAAGAGTTAAAATATCATAGAAGGCAGTTCCAAGAAGTCTTCAACTGTTAATTATTCCCATGTCTTTTGAAGATGTAGGCAGAATTCCTAGCTTAATGACTGGAACAGGCCTGTTCTAGTTATGGGGATCTGAAGGATTTCAATATGGATTCAATTATTTAGATTTTAAAGTGATAAGGAAGTGATAGGTTTGTTTCCATGAGAATATATCACATTTTCAGGCTTCCTGTCAAATCTACAAGTGTGAAAGCCAATAATAGGACATTCATCTCAACTGACTTTTTTCTATCCTCATTTTATCTCTTTGGCTGGCTTTTGTTTTTAATAAGTATTAAAACACTTGCTATCTTTTGGGTTCTTACTGCTACTCCTGCTTTGGATATCTGTGTTTATAAAGTTTTTGTCTTGGTCTGCAAGCTGAAGGTTTCATAAAGGTCACTGCCATAGCCAGACACTCAGAGAAAACTTTAAGAGATTTTGCATCAAGATGTAGAAAATCTGGTGAAAAGTTCATAGGTTTGTAGAAGGAAAAGGTGTGCTAGAACCACTTTACAGCACAATCTGAACATCTTGTTTGGCCTGTATACAGTGCTCAGCAGATTCATTAGCAAGATTTCTTCATGAAGCCCAAAATATATTTGACCTGTAATTATTGAACAGATTTTGTTTAGCTGTAAATGTGCTACATACCAATCTGGTTCTGCTGGAATGTTTGTTTCTTTTTTTTTGTAGAATGTCACAATTCAAGGTATATTTGTTCACGCACTTGCATTTTCACCTAAGCATCAAGGACCATTCCTCAAAGACAACAGTTCACAGGCTTTGACCTGGGAACAACCTTGACCATAGATCAGAAAAGCAGAAAAGTTTCAGTGCCTTCTGTTGAACAATCTGTGCAGGAGTGTATCTATAGCACTTCAGCTAAAGGGTACACAGGAGGTGGGAACAAAGCCACCCTCCTGGGACACCACCATCTGACAGCAGCTGGGACGCAGGTAGGCACAGATTGCAGGCTGCAGCAGCAAGAGACAGATTCAACATCCCCCACAGAAGGGAGGTACCAACCCTGGCAAATTCTGCACACCGACTGCAAGCCAAACAAGTTTCATTCCCTATGCTGTTCTACTTTGTGGCATTTTTCATCATTATGAAATCAGAGAAACGTAAAAACTCTCTACGGATGATGTTTTCTCCCTTAGCCTCTCCCCAGGGATAAAAGCATGTGCAGGGAGTATTTTATTTTAGTAGGCTTTTTGTTTGAGCTGGGTCTCTTTTTTTGGGTAATAAACGTAAGTTATATTCTCACCTATAAGTTATATACTCCCCCTGACATAAAAACAACAGTGTGTGCTCAGCATTTGGAATGAGAAGAGCAGCACTAATGCTATAATTCAGCAAGAGAAGGCTAGAGGGCAGAGGATAGTCAGTTCACACTTTCCTATACTTCTTATTGTCCCTGATACCCCAAAGCAGAAGAATTCCACAGATTATTGCACAGAGAGGTGAAATGTAATTAACCAGCCTCACCTTAGAAGACAGGATAGTACAGTTCACTGAGTGTGCAAAATCCATCCACCTTATCTGCTTTTATCCACAGCATTTTCTTTTATATTGAAAAAAAAATTAAAAAGAAGACATTTAATGTTTCCTTACCCTTGTGTCTAGACTATATGCCGTCTTCTTTAAATCCTGCAGAGCTCTCTGCATGAACTCAAAGGCATGGCAGTCAACACAGGGGCGGCCTAGGAGAGCATTTAGTAGAGCACTTAGTGGAGAATCATGACTACATGGCATGAAGAATTAACTAGAAGGATTAAACAGTGATTTTGAGCATCAGAAAGAGCTACAGGAAAGAGTCCACGGAGTGAGTACTGATGCTCTTGAACAACCCAGGTGATTGTAAATGGTCCACTATGATTGCCCACCCAGTCTCTCAATGATAAAAGAATTACTTCAAATTTACAATAATATTTTTCTTCCTGCCATATTGCTGTTCCACTTTTCCTTCCACAGATCATTGTATATAAAAAAAAACCCCATTAACTTGAGCCTTTTGTTCCAATAAACCTGAGCATATTCTCAACCTTATCTTCACATTTTTCAGAAATTATGTCTGAAAATATGAACCTATTCCCTAGAAAAATCTTGTCTCCTAATCTAAGAAATGTGAACTCTAAGTATAAAACTAATGGAATAAAACTGACTACAATACCTCAAAGACAGACCACTTCAGCCTCTAACTTGGAATACGATACAGCTTTGTCCAAACAAACACCCAGTTATTAGTGGGCATTGCTGATAAGCAGAACTGCTGCAATCTGGATTTATTGGAGTGCTTAAGAGAGTGTTCCCAGATTGAGACGCCCAGACTGAAGGCCACAAGGCTTGCTTTGCCTTGATCACCATGTAACACAGAT
Organism: Corvus hawaiiensis; assembly: GCF_020740725.1. Lineage (NCBI taxonomy): Eukaryota > Metazoa > Chordata > Aves > Passeriformes > Corvidae > Corvus > Corvus hawaiiensis. The sequence goes on along the minus strand of NC_063217.1, from coordinate 8,785,467 downwards.
CTGTGCCCTAACAGACAGCAGTACTGAGACAGAGCAAATACAGATACGACAAAGCATTTTTGAATCATCAGGCCCTACATCTGTTCTCATTTGCCTCTTGGTGCCCGTGCCTTGCTGACAACTTCACCGGAAATACTACACAAGTGAGAAATTCTGAGCCCAGGTTTAGTTTGCTCTTTGAGGTCTGGTGTGAATGAAAGGATGAAATCTAGACCAATGTTGGAAAATCCTGCTGTGTCTGTAAGCCCATTTTGCAAACACTTGGTGTTGGACTGTACATGCCTCTCACACGCTGGAGAATGAGCTTCCAGCTCATGATCTGAGTGCTAACCAGCAACCAGGAGCTCTGTCTGCTGGAGAAAGGGAGCCTGCCAAATTCCTTAACAGGCTAAGAAAAATAAAGAAGAAGAGGTAAAAACCCCACATTGAGCAGTATTAAAGACCTGCTCCATCACTGTTGTTCCATCACTCAACTTCAGTGTTACTATATTTACACTATACAAACAGAGAGGACAGCAGTTTTTCACATCAATGACTCGATGCAAGGACCTGTCATTATGTTTATAATGTAAAATAAACTCAACACAGATCAGCAAAGGAGAATTAGGTGGTTGAAGGCCACAAGACTAGGTGTTGACAAAATGCTTTCTTGGCATCTTCATTGTGAATTTTTAAAATAAATATTCATGACTTAAAGACAGCAAACATACTCAAGAATGAAATACAATGAATGGTCAATGTCAGCTGAAAAAGAACAAGTCTCAATAATGACTGAAAAGCAAACAAGGTGATTGCTGGCATAGAAAGGGTTAACACAATGAGAGGGCTGTGCAAAAGAAAAGGTGCAGAACAGTGGCAGATTTCAGCTACAAGCAACACAGCAACAGCCAGAAGACAAGGATAAGAGAGTGAAGAGCTTTGGATGCAGGAGCAAAAGAGCACTGGTATGTTACCAAGTTGTGGTTTTAAAACAATGTATGCAAGACATGTCCAAAATAGTTTGAATTATTTGGACAAACTTCAAAGTCCTACAATATGAGAACTGCAGAAGAGGCTGTAGGAGAGGACTGCAGGGTACATACTTTCAGCTGGTATGGCTGTTCCTGCTTCTTGGTCAGCTCTAACAGGCTCCGTGACAAGTAGTGCAACCACAAAAACTAAAGGAACTGTAACGACGGCTCTTCTCAGAAGGCAGGGTGCCAGCATCTTGGGGCTGGGTGCTTCTCTGTTTGTCAAGAGACATAAAAAAGTTAGTGAGGAACACTACAGATACACAAGGGTTTTGTTACAAAGAAGTTAATGTTCCTGATGGCTAAAGCATTGTCGGTCTTCCTGTGAAAGAAAACAAAATAGCAGAAGATCTAGAGCATGGACAAAAGTTCTCTGTACCTTTTCAGAGCGTACATAAAACTCAACTGGGAGAGAACATCCCTACACAAGATAAGAAGTCCCTAGAGTGTTCTTGGTTTCATTTGAAAGCCAGGATGCCAGCAACTTTGCTCGCTCTTGTGACTTTTCTCTAACTACACAGTCACAGACATTGATTTGGAGTCACTGTTAGACTTTGAGATCAAAACTGTCGGGATTTCAGAGCTGGCTGAAAACAGAACCTGGAAACAAGGTCTTTGGCCTCTGCTTGCTTTACTGATGCATCATCTTTTCACAAGTATAATACCTAAAGGTAACCATTACCATTACACAGCACACTGATTATAAAAACTTACTCCTTAATTGAAGTAGATGAAGGAAAAGACTTTTGTTAAACCTCCACAAATTCATAGGTAGAACTTCTAGTGGTAAACACATCAAAACTCTTTGACTTTCTGTTTCCCCTCCTAATCTGGGCTTCAAGCCATTATTTACAGCCATCCATTTGTTCCTGAACACCACAGCCAGGCCACACCATGCTCTGAGGTTGGTACAACCTGGTCCAGCAACAGTTTCCCTTCACAAAGAGGCAAGTTTTTTAATAAGTTTCAAATTAAGTATTTTCTTGACCCAACAGGTAAACTGTTTGGATCAAAAGGGACTGGCTCAAGTTGCAGCTGCTCGTTAGAGATTTCAATCCAAGGATTCTGGCCCACTGCTAGGGAGGTCCTTAGCTCAGTCAAGTTTACCTTTCATTCCTGTACATCAAAATGGAAGAAAGAAAGAATTAAATAAGGCTAACTTAAGTCAATACAATAAAACCACATGAAAAATCTCTTCAGCTAAACATGGGAAAGCAGGACAACATTCTGCCTCTTTCTGATTGTTAAGTTGGTGCTTACTGAGCAAAGGATGTTGCATAAGAGCATCAGATCTGCATGTACTGAATGCAAGAGTACAGCACTCCCCAGAACAGATTGTATTTCACATTTAGAAAGGCAGTAGGGGGAGGCAGGAGAGGGAAGGGTTTTTCCCATTTTGCCACAAACAGAACAGAACAAGACTGCTCTTCTGTATATGCAATCCACCTTTTCAGACACAGCTAATGTGAAGCTGTAAATTCTGCACAAACATTTGCAGCATGTGCAAATCAGTAATTCACCCAGGAAAGGGGCAGCATTATACACATCCCCTTCCTGTGCACCTCAACCTAAACACAAGAGAAGGGAATGGTTCAGAAGCAACATACAAACATGTATGTGTAGAGTCACAGATATATTTGAGCACAAAAAGATCTGGTAATGTAATTTCTATACCCTCATATTTGGTTCCTGTTCCACCCACTATTTAGATCTGATCCTTTCTCTTATTTCTACAATCCTTAAAGTAAAGGGATTAAAATCACTACAAGCGGCTTGGGCTTTCTTCTGTTTTAATTAATGGTGATCTGCAATGAAAACAAGTACAATCAAAAATACCAATCTTTGCAATAGGATGCAGCAGAGTGTCTCCAAGTTACAGTAAATTAGGACAACACCAGCCTCTTCTGGAAGCACCTGATGAAGAAGCCTCCTGGTCAGTAGAAGCAGAGCCTATTCTCATAGTTGATTATGAGTACTACAAAGGTTCAACAAAACAAAGCAGACACACTGTTAAACTTTTTTTGGGTACCTTACCCATCACCCACCCCAGAGCCAGCTCAGCTTTGTATGTGAGCCCCACTGCAAAACAACTGCTCCTCTAGTGCAGCAATCATCTTAAATCACATCTAACTCCTGCCTCTTAGTTATTCTGTGGGAATTTGCAAGGAATAATCACGACAGGCTTCAAGGGTGGTCTCCCTCTGCAGTGCAACTGGGAACAGAGACAGATCTGTGCGTGGACTTCTGTGAAAGAGAAAAGTCACCCCCTTTAACAAAGGAAAAAATATCAGTACCTGATCTTTCTCTTGTCTTTGTGATGGTTTCTTTGAAATGGCCGCTGCAAACTGCTAAGAGAACAAGTGCAGCATTTCTGAGCATGTGCACTGTCTCTTTTTAACCTTCGCTGAAAGAGGTTATTACTATGGGGAGATTTCTGCCATGGCAACAATGCAGAGCACTGCAGCACGCAGCACAGATTTAAAGAGGCACAGGCTGTGTCTCCCAGGTCTGGGGAAGGATGTTTCTGCTCTGACATGCAAGATCCAGCAGTGACTCATCTGCTCTGGTAAGGTTTTTAAAGCCAGGCCATTTGATTAATCTCTCTTGAAGTCCGCTGAATGGTTTTCCTGAAGTCTAGCAGCTGGATGTGGTGCCTGGTTTAAGCAACTTGCTTCCCTAGTGCCTGAAAATAACCATGACAAACTACAGCTGCTTTATGAGAAATGGGGACAGACCATGGGATTGCACTCAGGAATTGTTTAGTGTCATTTGAATGGTTCTGAGTTACAGGGGTCATAAGCACTCCTGCCTGCTCTCCCAGGTGTTTCTGTGATTCCAGTCCCAGGGCTGCCAGGCGCAGCTGCAGCCACTAAAACTCTGAGTGGGAACTTGAGCCCAAACTCAGAACCCCTCTTTTCCAGCCTGCACCTCTGTTCCCCTTTTAATGGCCCGTGAACTGCACTCCAGGAGAATGCTGACAGCAGTTGTTCTGAAAGCAGTAATACAATGGAGTGCAGATGATAAAAGTGATTTTGTCAAAGCAAAGCTAAGCTCAGGGATTGCATCACCCCCCAAAACCCACATTTCCCATCACAAATTAGACACTAGCAGTGCTTGTTTCAGAGACAATGAGCCCAGCTGAGGGCAGGCACAGCACTGAGGAGTGTGCACAGACCTTCAAAAGGACTCTGCACTGTGTTTGCTACAGATGGTTCAGAGGAGACTCAATTTTCAATGATTTCATGGTGAAAGTTGGGGGTATTCTGTGCCCAGGAAGGTCAGGCACATAGCCTTTTTTCTTTCATGAGCAGAAACTCCTTCTCAGAATTATGACTGAATTGCTGGCTAACATTTTTCTTTTCAACATGCTCTATAACCTGTCTCTCCTGTACAGCCCTAGAGGAACAGTTTGTTCCCATTAATCCAGGTAAGTAAGTAAGAAGCTAAAATTTCAGCTTGCTCAGTGTGTAACTATGCTGCTGTATGAAGCTACAGCATCCATGAGCAGAGTCAAGAGGGGATTAATTATAGTACTGCTATCCTTATACATCACAAAAACAGAAAGCAGGGGAAAATAATTTTTAGAGACAGTTCTTTTGGGAAAACAAGGCTTAGCATTGCAGAGATAACTATTTGGTCTGAATTAGGATCTGCCTATGCACAAATTACAAATGCAAAACTTTATTCATGATCACTCTCCGCCCTCTAATCTCACATTTTAGCTTCTCTTCCTGATAAATAACATAGATATTCATATAGACACACACACACCACCTGCCCCCCTCTCTATATACGGCTTTTCTTAGCCTGATCATTCCCAGTAAATCTGTTCTCCTGAATCCTGTTCTTTCTCTATCACAACAGTAACCAAGCAGCCAGCCCTGGTACCTTGGGTGTTATCACTGATTCATTCTTCTAGACCCATGCAATGGGCTTCTGATTCCACTAAATAAAATTTTAAAATCTATTTCTGCCATTCTCAGATGCCAAATTGCTTGTTCTAAGTATCCCATACCACATATTGGAATGTCTCTTCTTTAGTCTTGTCTTAGATCTATTTATCCTGCAAGGAACAACTTCCATTTCAATGTTTTAAACACATTTCCTCTTTATTCACTTCTCCCCACTCTGCACTCTGTTAAGCACCAGTTTTTCTCTTCACTGAAGCTAAAATTTTCTTAACTGGAAAATATCAGTTCACCAAGGAGGAAGTCTTCTGTATAGGAGGAAGAAATTCCATTTCAGGATATTTTTCATAGAACCATAGAATGTCCTGAGTTGAAAGGGATCCACAATGAACATCAAACTCCTGGTCCTGCACAGGAACCATCACCGAGAGTCACACCATGGTCCTGGGAGCATTGTCCAAGCACATCTGGAACTCTGTCAGGCTGGTGACCATTTACATAGGGGGCCTTTTCCAGTGCCCACCCTCTGCGTGAAAAACCTTTTCCTGATATCCAACCTAAACCTCCCCTGACACAACTTCAGGCCGTTCCGTCAGGTCCTGTCACTGTCACCACAGAGCAGGGATCAGTGTCTGCCCCTCCTCTTCCCCTCATGAGGAAGTTGTAACTGCAGTGGGGTCTCCCCTCAGTCTCCTCCAGGCTGAACAGACCCAAGCGCTTTCAGCTGCTCCCTGTATGGCCCCTCCAGACTCTCACCATCTTTGTGGCCTCCTTTGGACACTCTCTAACAGTTTAATATCTTTCTTATATTGTGGTGCCCAAAACTGCCCCCAGCACTCGAGGTGAGGTCACCCCAGCGCAGAGCAGAGCAGGACAATCCCCTCCCTTGCCCGGCTGGAGATGCTGGGCCTGATGCCACCCAGGACATGGTTGGCTCTCCTGGCTGCCAGGACACACTGAAGACTTTTGAATTTTTGAAAGCTTTGAAACTTTTTATTTGGAAAATATTTTGAAAAATATTATTTTAGCAATTTTCAAATTTTGATAATTTCTGGCTTTCTGCTTCAGAATTACTTGGTTTTTAAAACTAAGCTTAACACAGTAAAAATACATTGCATAGTCTGTTCATGGAATTGGAGAGTGGGAACAGCTCTCATGTTAAAGATACTGAGGCACAACCCCAACAGAACATTACAACCCCAACAAAATCTTTCCCTCATGCACAAAGCACAGGTCACACAGATGCTAGTCCAAGGGCACCTGAAAATTTGAAGTACAGACCAGGACTGGAACTATACAGCACCTGCACAACACCCTCAGTGGTGATTTCACTGGTGTGTCCAAAGTTGCAGTGGTGCTCCATGGACTGGGCGGGAAAAGTGACATTTGTGTGAAAGCTGGAACAACTTGACTCCCCAACTGCCCTTGGGGATCATTCATGAGCAAAGCAGAGAGAATTTATAGCTTCTTTCTATAATGAAGTCAAACACAATAGATTTTTTTTCAAGATCCTTACCAGCTAAGGAATATCAAAGCACTGTTACTAAGATTTCGTTTTTTCATCTTGATAGCATGTCTTGATACTATAAATATTTTGGTGGGATTGGGAGAAAAGCTTGAGCCTTTACTTCTAAGTCTCTTCACTGCTTAGTCTCTCCTCGACTCTTAAATCTAATACCCTGTCACTACAGAAAACTTTCTTCCCTCGCTAAAGATAACAGATTCTGTCATTTCTCCTGGAGACACTTTTATGTTTTCTCACAGCCTGTCCTCTAAATCATGGTAAAAATCTTCCCACAAGGTACCATCTTGTCTTCTATCAACTACACTTTTATGCTTTACCTCTGCCATGAATCCCAGGAAGCAGAGACTGGGGATGAATGTGGTTGGGGCTGTGGATGCCATACAAATGTGTTTGTCATACCAGTATGTCCCTGCCTCACACCTCTGGCTGTGTCCCCCTTGTCACCCCTGTAATCCTGGGCTGTGATAACTCGAGGGCTGGGCTGTGTTTGTGCTTGTTGGCACAGTGCTACAAGGCTAGAGTGCTGATAGAGGCCTCCAGGCACATGTGATGAATATTAGTAAAGTCAAACTACCTAAAGCTGGTCTCATTCTCCCACCTTCCGATATATGAGCTATTCATAGAGCAAGCCTCTTATTCTTTTCCTTCCAATGTAAAGCTCTTGGGATGTGTCAGAGTGACCAGATTAAGAAGTGAAGCCTGCCTTTGTTCCCTGAACAGGTCTCGCCTATCTTGGTAGCAGCAAATAATTGCAATTGTTCCTCCTTCCATTTTCCCGACCAGTAATTTTAGGAACAATTTCCTTGTCACTAACTCCGAATCCCACAGTCCCTATCTGTCAGAGTATGAATTCCCTGAAGTCATTCTAGGACCCAAAAATCTGGAGTTTCAGCACAACACTAAGGCTGGGCTCACATCCAAGTCTGACTTTTCCTCAGAGATCTTAGGGAGACCTGCACTGTCAGAACTACTTACTGCTTTTTGGATGAGATGCTAAATTGGGGTCATATCTTCCTGCATCTCTCTGGGAGCTGAGAAGCATCTAAAAATCCCATGGCGATGTTCAGGAAGGGTCATTAACTGAGATCCTTGGCTTGCACTCTCCCTCTGCACCCTGCTGCACACACATCTTTGGGGAAAAAAAGCTGTGATCCAAGCTGTGCTTGAGCTATTTCAGGGTACATAAGAGTTGCAACTTTAACTAGTTTGCAAATTCTACAGGGATGTCTTGAGTACTCTGCAGCAATTAAATATCCAGGAACTTGAATGAACTTTGAACGAGAGGGGGACAAACCTCTTACTTCCCAAGCTTCCCTGTCTGGAACCAGACTTCAGAGTCCAGGGGCCTCTTCTAACATGGGAGAGAAGACCTCTCAGCTGAAAAGCAATGCACTGTTAGCCAGTTTCCTTGCAAAGGCTGCTTGGAGAAATAGCAAATGAGGAAACCAACAGAAGTGAGATTGCTAAAATTGGAAGTTTATTGTTGACCTTTTTTTTTCCCCCAAAAAAGATGCCTATTAACCAAGGTCTGCATCAGGGCTCTCAAACTACAGAAGACCCACATCCAGATCCATTCTCTGCTTCAGGAATCAGCTCCTTTGGAGCCAAGAGACTAATCCAGAATGATTTTTATGACACCAATACTTGGATCTCATTGAGAATCAATAATTCTGACATTATGATCTCTATGATTTAATAGCTTAAATATGGGTGTGCCTTCATACATTTGTGTTTGAAAACTGCATCTCTAACTTGATTTCATGTTTACAAGGTATTTGCAAGCTGAGGGATGTGGTTTCTCCTTTTTGCATTTTTCTTCTCCTTTCTACAATGACAGTGCTACAAATTGCAAGCTGGATAGTGCAGTTGCAGTAGCTGTGACTGCACAGTTTTCAGCTAAAAGCTTACTCATGTCTGCCTTTAAAATACCTTGTAAATGAATTCCTCATTTGTGATCCTGAGATGTGGCAAATAAGCAATTAAAATTTCATAAGTATCACTATAGTGACCATAATCTTGGCTGAAATCCAGGAAAACAGACCAGAACCACCACTGTTAAAAGCATGGCTGGTTGGAGTCTAAGTAACTGAGTCAAGAATCAGTGATCACAGCTGGGACAGACTCCCATCCTTAGGAGGTCCAGAACTTGATCTAGGTAGGGATCAAGTTCTAGCACCCACTTAATAACAGATTACAATCCCCAAATCCTCAGGCTCATCTAGCTGTCATCTAGAGGGATACACAGTGACCACCAGGGCAGAATGGGTTACTTGTTCCTTGGAGAACTTAATTTCTAACTGTTGGCAAAAAAAAAAGTGTAGGTCTACAACTCTCAAAACAACAGATTATGTTCAGATTAGTTTGTAGTAGCAACTACTGTTGACCTGTGTTAGCACCTCCAATGCTGTCCAAATGCCCTGTAGGGCATGTCCCACGCAGCAGCTGATTGCCTTCCTGTGCTCTGACATCCAGTCTCATTTTCTGAGCAATGTGTCCTTTCATTCCTATCACCCAGGGAAATATCTCTGCTTTCTTCCACACTCATGCTCTCGATTTTGTTATTATTGGGTTTCACTGCACATAGTTGTAACCCACGAGTGAATGCAGAAAGAGTGGCACTTAAATATCTCATGCCCCAGCAGTATCAAACTCATAAAACACAATCCTGCAGCTCTGAGATTATGCAGAATGTACTTTAAGAGAGCTGAGGACAAATCAATCTTGTTCAGGACATTTGTCTGCACGAGTAGCTTCAGAAGAAATATGGTGAATGCAGAAGTCTGACCAGAATTAGAAAATGCTACAAAATCTTCCTCTCAATAAAAGCCTTTCAATAATTGGCAACCACCTGGGAGGTCGAAATGCCGAAATTTTCCACTGAAATGCTTCTTTTTCTCTTGAATTTCTCATCTTCACATCTACTCACTTAAAAAGCAACAAAAGTCCCTACCATAGGGAAAAAAAAAGTGTATCCTAAGGAGTTGAGGATGTAGAAGGAAAACAAACAAATATACCATGGTGAGAGGTGTATTAAAAAATGCTAAAACAGATGGTATTTCAGTATGTAAAGGAGGCTTACAAGAAAGAGGGGGACAGACTTTTCAGCAGGGCCTGTTGTGATAGGACAAGGGGTAATGGTCTTAAACTAAAAAAAGGGTAGATTTCACTTAGATATAAGGAAGAAAAATTTTTATGAGGATGGTGAAACACTGGAAAGAGTTATCCAGCGAGGTGGTAGATGGCTCATGCCTGGAAACATTCAAGGTCAGGTTGGACAGAGCTCTGAGCAGATTGATCTAGTGGAAAATATCCCTGCTCATTGCAGGGGAGTTGAGCTAGATGGCCTTTAAAGGTGCCTTCCAACCCTTTGATTCTACGATTCCATGAACTACAAAGTCTTGCTCACTTTGTCATGTCCCGTTACCATGATTTCTGTGGATTACTGGTTTTAGAAATGTAGACCTCAGCAAATCAAGAAAAAGGTGATTTTCACTGTTGTGATGGAACCCAGAGCTGTCAGGACACTGTAAACAGGTCTGTCCTGATAGGTGAATGTGCCTGCCAAACCAGCCAAACACCTCTTCCAAAATTCAGCACTGCCTGTGTGGGAGTTGGACAGGAGCTTATACAATTTTAATAGCTTGAAACAGTGCTTATGCTTAAAATCAGGAATGGGTTATTTACAGTGCAGCCAAATTTTCAAGGTGAGCAGGAAGAGAACTCTCAGAAAATATTTTACCAGGTGCTTAGAGATGTGAACAGGACAGTGTGGCAGTTGAGAGAAAGGGAAAGAAGTATCTCAGCTAAGCACTTCCTTTTCTTACTTAGCCTCTGCTCCTTTCATATATTGCTCTTTTCTCTTAGATAACTTCTGCTGTAATTACTCATTCTCTCTTAGTTCTTTTTCCCCCTTTGACATCTTTTGTTCTCTCAGCCCCTGACATTCCCGCAATCCAATGCTCAGCTGCAGTGCTTGAATGCTGACTCTTGTTTGGGCACTCAGCTCTCTGAGTGCAGTTTATCAGCTCTCCAGAGCAATAGCTGCTCCTGCACATCTCCCCTGCCTTATCCCTCTGCCAAAATGTTGCAGTTCTGTAAAAATATGGCTGGAAGAAGCACAATGGCTCCTTATCCCCTTGTAGTTGATAGTCTGGCACAGTAGATCACAGAGTGCATTGTAAAGGGTATCGTGCAGTGTCACTGAGTAACTCCTCACTTGTTCCATCTGCCAGAACCAGCATCAGCTCGGCTGCCTTGCTGCTCCAAACAGAGCTACAGCCAGACTGTAAACAAAGACTGAGGTGAACATAAAACAAAGAGAGACTCTAGTTCTTAAAAGTCATGTAACCACTCTGAGAACTCCAAACACGCTTGGGAATCTCTCAAAATACTGTGGAGCTAGTGGGTGGCACAGGTTCCCTGAGATCAGTCAGTAATCCAGCACGGGTGCTGGGCCTGTGCTGAGTCAGGGTGTATCAGCTCTTTGGGGACAGCAAGACACAAACATGCATTTTTTAAAAGAAGAATGTTATAGGCAGGGGAGGGCTGAGATAAAAAGCTGCCCAATCCATCTCCCAAAAAATAACAGCTGGCTCCAAGGTGAACAGGAGGCTGTACAAGTGCTGGAAAGGCCCTCACTAGAGGTTCTCCATCTTTTTCACACTGAAACCCATCTTGCCTTTTCTAGAATGTAATTTTGGGGGATATGGGAAATACATGGCAGTAACCACCTGGCTATTTCTCTTCATTTCTTCTGGGTGAGGAGTCTGCAACAGGGAAGACCATCCTGTCCCCAGGAATGTAAGCAGCCCACAGTACCCTCCTGCATTATTTTAGATCCTGTGTTTGAACCTGTGATAATGCAGAAGCTACTTCTCATGTCCACATCCCAAAAATGGAAAGAGCAAGGGAGAGCTCTCGGTTGCATAAATATTTTTCTCTTGCCTAGGAATCTTCTCTGGGCCAGCATCCTGCATTGTTATCCCTGAAAGCAGCATCCTCTCTTCAGAAAACAGGTATCTTTAACTTCATTTCCCACTGCATTCTGGAAATTGCACCAGGAGGAAGAAAAGGAGATTATGTGAGAGTTAAAAGACCCAATTTTTCGAAGCATAAATTCCTGCAATGTCTAAGCCAACAGTGCACTTGTGATAGGCTGATGTTCCTAACGTGAGCAACCACCTCTCCAGAGTTACTGTCTAGACTAACACGACCCTGAATCACCATGGGGCAATGGGTTCACATCTAGGAAATGTGGCTGTCATATGAGCAGATTTTTTAATAAGCAATTTGAAAGAAACAGTTTCTCAAGACAAAAAAAGGAAAAAAATCTCATGGATTTGTATCAACTTTACAATATAGCTGAGGCAAAGAAAGGTTTTCTAGTAGCATTAGATGAAGAATCCTTTTGACAAAGAGGTACCAAGGCTTTCTAGAGTGTTTTAAAAAGCATGCACTATGCAGGTAGACAAATGTAGCTGCAGCATCCTGGGCTGTTAAAGCTGAATTACAGCTTTTGCTGTGATCCTTACTTAACCTCTCCAGTTGCTATTTTTTTCATACACTGTCCTGGAACAGAAATTAATTCAGAGAAAGCACTTGAACCAGAATTTATGCACTGGTGTGAGAACAAAACAAGCCTACCATTCCCTGTTTGTTCCAGTGGTTTTTTTGAGCCTGAAATGCTCCCACTTGGCTCAGCTGTTTTTGTATTTAAACTTGAATGGTTTTGAGTCAAAACTAAAGAACATCTGTTTGGCAGTTTTAAAGCTAGAAGTATTTCACATTTTTCCCTTGATGCGCACAATTTGATTCACTGCCCCGTTACACTGATGCTACTGGAGGGGCTTTATGCATGGTTTAGAAGACAGATTGGTGGTGTGGGACACCCGGGATGGCCCGTGGCAGCCAACAGTGCTGTTGGGCTGGGGCAGGGCCAGGAGCCACAGCCTCCTTACTGAGGCATTTGTGAGAGGCGGTAGCTGTCAGCTTCTGGCTTAAACCGAGTTCTGAGCTCAGCAAGAGCTGCTGCCTTCCAGAGAGGCAAAGTGCCTCCCACCAGCCAACCAGCTGCACGACCTTACTTCTTTGGGAGGCAGGATTGCCGGGTTCCGGACAGGTTTCCCTTCTGAGGAGAGAAAAATGAATCACTTCCAGACCAGCAGTGTAGCCCTCCTTATCCTGAACCTCCAGAGTGCTTCCCATTATTCTCCTCATTCTCCTCACTTAGACCTGCCAAGCTGCTTTTCTGATCCAGGTCTGCTAAAAAAAAAAAAAAAAAATTAAAGCATGTACATATTCTGGAATTTTAAAATTCTAAGAGACAAGAAAATATTTGCTGTTTTGCTATCAATTACTTTATTAGTTGGACTGTTTCCACTTAGTAAACTATTTTATTTATTAGAGGAAGTGTCAGATGTATGTTTTTTAAAGGCTGTAATTAAGCAGAGTCAGGAGTCATTAGATTATTCAAAAAGCCTGCTGCTTCCCATTAACTAATAGCAACTACCAAAACAAGTGGTTTTTTATAGACCAGGTCTAGATAGAAGTGTAAAAGTATATTGGAGAGCATAGGCACATATTGTACTTAGACATCTCATCTTCATGCCATAGAATGCCCTACTTGGCAATTTCTTCCAAGATGGAGTTGAAAATTGCCACTTTCCAAACACTGAAATTACACTGAAATTAATTAGGATTAAACTGTCACCCTTTCCATAAAAATGGGCTTTGAAGATCTATTATGCCATGAGTCACCTTTTATCTTGAGATCAGCTATTTAAATTTGATGCAGGCTATACTTTTTTTGCTAGCATTTTCTATCTTGGTGGAAAAGAGGCTGAATATTGTGGTAGGGGATGTTTCTCAACCCATTTATTATGGCTCTTCTATCTTCTAACCAGTGTTAAATTGCAAATGTGATTGGAGAAAATGAGAAGGGTATAAAGGTGGCAGAAATGGTAACTTTCCAGAATAAAGAAAATATCATTTTAAGACCCCATCTTCTGAGACAGACAAATGTCAAAAAAATACCTTTATTGCACCAGCAAAAAAAAAAAAAAAAAAAAAGCCATAAGAAAATGTTTGGACACTGTTCATGTCACACCATACTATGTTGGCATTTCCATTTGACATGCAGACTTGTCAGTTTCAAGCGTAGCTGTGAACTACAGATGTTTTTAAAATACAGGCTAGAGGAGAATAGATTTCCATTCAAAATAGAACCTGCTCTGAATGTTTATTTCAGGTCTAAAAAGGACTGAGATTTACAGTCATACAGACAATTTTCCAGCTGTGCTAACAATGAGGGAAAGAGAGAACATAGTGAGGTGCTCCCTGTCCTTTATCTTTCAAGCTGGTTTTGAAACCTCTAAACAGAAATAATTCCTCTGTTTCTAGAGACCAGCTGTTCAACAAGAGGTGGGAAATGAAGGGAGCAACAGACAAGCAGCTTTGAAATCTGTTCATATTGGCATGGCTGAATTGTATTAACTCATCACCTGGCCAACAGCATGTAAAATACAACACAGTTCACAGAGGATTTTCCCACCTGTGCATTCCTAAGTACATACAAGAATATTTATTATACTATCTTTTTTCTGTCTCTCTGATGATAGACACAAAACCAAGTGTGACTGCTGGGGGGCATCCTTCATCTGAGTAACAGACTTGCAGTGGCTGGGGCTCACCACAGAATCACAGAACGGGTTGGGTCGGAAGGGACCTTAGAGATGATTTAGTTCCAACCTCCCCACCGTGAGCAGGGTCAATGTGTGCCACTTTTTGTTGGTTATCATCTCCTTCCAGAGTCAATGCTGGTGTTGAGGAAAGGTGGCTGAACTGAGGATAGATTAAACAGGAAGCCAAGTTCCAGGCACTGTCCAGCCAGGAGCAGCCACTCACACAGAAAGCAACAACAAAAGGAATTACTGCACATCAAACGACCTACTTCGTGCTGTGCTGCTGAGGAGCACCTGGATACAACCACCACACCAAAATCTGCCAGCCTCCCTCAAAGGCATCTCTACTTATGGGAGACCCAGACTACTGCGTGGAAATTCTCCTCCATATGTGCTTTTACATGGCCTCTTCGCTAAGTACATTTTAGTACTTTGCATTCATGTGCTGGGCTAACATCACATAAAATTTTCATATAAGCATTGTTGTTCCTCTTCTACTCTTAGGAAGGAGAATGTAACATTTGGAGAGCATTTATAGTTAAATGAATGATGTTTCTGTGTCAGACACATCAGGTCAAAAACTATCTTCCATTTGGAGGAATGAGAAATAACTTAAGAAGATCCTTAACTGCTGCAAGAGTTGTGTCCTCAGTCTGTGAACTACTCCCCAAAAATGCACCTACACTGGCAGTTATGACTGAGACAAAGGATCCCATGTTCTCAGCCACCTCCCTGCATCTGCATCTTGCTTGTCAGCACCAGCTTCCACATCATTCTCCTCAAACCTCCATCCAGCTCTGTCTACAAGCTGTCTTTCTCCATTAAGTCAGATCTCTAGTCGTGGACACCAAAGACAGGAGGAAAAATGCCGTGTGGGATTGCTACTCACCACAACCCATACTTAGGTCGTGCAAGCTGCAGCAACCTGATGAACTAAGTATATCATGTAACTTCAGAAAAGCTTCTGGGCTCAGACTGAATGGCTGCTGAGACTTGTACTTATGGGAATTTTTTCATAGGCATCTACAAAGTTGGAGACTGAAAGTGATCCTGAAGTTTCCTGTAATTACCAGGCATTTTCTTAGCCTTCTTGCACACCTGTTCTCCAGCTGGGGCTAACAGAAATCCTAAACTCTCTCAAGCTGAAGGGCTTTGTTTACCCTTGTGGTCAAAAGCTCCCCAGTGCCTCAGGAATAGCACTGTTAACTCCAGCCAACACCCCAGAGAACACCACTTATAGTTCCCAGGCCAGGCCACAGAGCAGCAGGGAACTAATAACTCAGACCTGGAGTTTGAGCACGGGAAGCCAGCGCAGAGAGCAGGAACGAGTTTGACATGAACATGGATGTTTGTTAAGGACACACACTGCAGTGCTCTGTAACAGCTGTGTTTCCTGAGGACTTGGGGCATTGTGCCAAGTACACAGTACCCCTGTAGATCTGAGAGCAGCCTGTGTTTCAGAAAGCTTTCCTCCACCTCCAGATCTCTTTACCAGCCAAATGGGAAATGGGTGTCTCTGGGCATCTTTCCAGAAGCCTCTGAACCGATGCCTTCATGCAGCAAAACTCAACAGGTACATTCATGTACTTTTTCACCTTAGTATTCACACTACATGAAATATTTGCCTCACTTGCTGCTCATTTGGATGCCCACTGGCCTTCTGTCTATTTACCAAAGCAGGAAGTACCTAAGTAGGAACAAAACTAAGTCTGACACAGCAATAGTGTCTGGCAGATATCAACATTATCTGCCTCGAGCTTTTTAACAATCATTAATGTTAACAAAAGTGTTAAGCTCTATGGGTAGGTGTCCCTTCTGAAGTTACGCCACTGAGCTGAAATTTAACCCGTCTTCACATTTCCAAAAGTCAATCAGGCTGTCATTGAAACAATGGAATAAAATCACCAGACCTTGCTCTATTCCTGTTTCTATTTAAAGGTGATAAAGAGTTGATTTTACATAAGATCTCATCAGCGTTCCTTAGTCAGCATGATTGTTCTGGACTTCCTGGCATTCTGACAAACTGAGCAAGTAAGGTTGTTTAGGAGCTTAGAGCTGGGATGGATGGAAAGGGAAAGGAGACAGTATGCTGCCACCTTTTGGTTACAGAAATGAGAACAGGTATGATCTGGGCAGATCTCTCAAGTGGAAATTAAGACATCTATGCTTATCTTCTGTAATAAAACAACCTGAAAGCCCAGATACTGCAAGATGCATCCCTTCATGTTCTAAACTGTTGCCATAAGCTTAGCTCCCGTATTTTACATTTTTTTCAGTCTTGCTTGAATGAATTAATAATTATCAAGCCATAATTAATAATTTATCTAATTTAAAACACAAAGGCTTGAGTTCTCTCACCTAAAACTAATGCTTTGCATCACTAAACTGATTTGAGGAACATACAAGATCTCATGAATTAGTAGCTTGTAAAAGTAAGTGACTGTATGTCATGACTCCTGACACTTTCATTACTAGGTTTGCTATCAGTACTTTACAAATTCAGCTTTAACTGCTTGAATGAGATTTTCTGTGCTGGCTGACTGCTGAGGAGCTGAAGGGTATTTTGTTTGCTTGTTTATTAAAAGATTGGTTCAGCTGTTTATGAGAATAAAAGATTGAAGAATTGCCATCTTAATAAAAGGAATGAAAGGCTGCTCTGTTAAAAAGTTTGTGCACCTCCTAGTTTGATGCAGAACCTCAAACTTTAGCAGAGGAACTCTCTGTATCAAGGATGTGCTTCTCACTGCTCCTATGAGTCACTGTACAAATTTGGGGCAAGTGATGAGCTGTGAAAGTCTCAGTTTAAAAATGTTCTGTAAAAACTTATGGGAGCCTGTGAGTTCAAGTCCATGAATGTTCTCTTACTTTCTGCTCCCATGAGCCAGAGGCTCTTTACATTTACTGCATTTATAAGCATGCTGCATCTTCATGCACAAAAATCCATCAAATACTTGATTTCTTCTTTCTCAGTGCTGGCACTGAGTTCTCTTCTCCTGACATAAGGGTACTGTAAAGGGGGATCCTGTCTGCCTGTACTGCAGAAGGGACAGGAATGCTCTGACCACTACCAAAGCTGTGTTGGTAGGCCTGTAATGTCCTATTCCAGTGACACATTGGTCCTTGAGGCCTGAAGCACTTAACAGAGTTTCAAGATCCAGCTTTGGGAGTGCTTGATACGGTGCTGATGGTCCCTCAGGTGGAACACCAGGACAACAAACCCTAAGGGTGTCTGGCTGTGAGATCCCCCCGCAGGACACTGCTCATGCAGTGAGCAGCACTTTGGTGCAGCTCCCACCTGGAGCAGCCGCAGCCACTCAAGCACAGCAAAGCTGTGCAGCAGACCCAAACCTGGCCCTGCTGCCACCTCAGGCCGTCGTTACACTTCACACATGGATGCTCATGCAAAACGTCCCTGTCTCATGAGAGCTTGCAGACCTGTAATACACTAACGGTGCCATCCTACGCCACCTGCTGCACACACTCCACTGCCTGCTGCTCCTTGAGGAGTTCCAGCCTCTCCTGCCATTTGGAAGAGTATCCAGAGGTCTACAGACCTGAGAAAACCACTAGGAATTATCTTTTTTATGTACTCATCACTCACTGACAGTCCCAGCAGAAGCACTCAACAGCTTCCAGACCCTGTCATATAGACATCAAAAAGGAGACCTACAAGAAGGCTCTTGGTAGGAATTTTAAGGCAAAACAATCCCTCCGCTATGTGTTATTACTTCTTCAAGGGGTTTAGCTCCATCACCCATCAGGAAAAGGATGAGAGGAACTGATTTTATCTTGCTCTTTTTAAGAAGGGAAGTAGTGCAATGAATTACAGTGCATAATCTCTCAGGGTAAGGGGCATCCTGTTATCCTTCACAGGTCAGGATCACATTAACCATCTGGGTGGGAAACAGCAAGACACATCCTTCCAGAGCTAAATGAGGCCTCATTTTCCTACCAGCAAATTCCTCTAAGCCTTTTGGCAACCAGAATTCCTCCTCTCCATCTCAGCACTTGTCTTCCACACACCTCATGAGCCATTTTTCACCTGTCTTTCAAATATAAAGGGGTTTTATACACTTAACCTACATGCTCAATACCAGCACAGGCACACACTGATGGCACATCAGGGTGGAGAGGCAGAGGAATACCAGGACCATCGGACCTGCTAGAAATATTTGAAGAAATGATCTTTTTTTTCTCTCTCTCTCTCTTTTTTCTTTCTTTTTTTGCTTTTTTCTCCCTACACCACTCTTCCATCATTTTTAGGGAAGCATATCTAGCTTGTTGGCATAGAGCTGTATATAGCAACTCAGTGAACAGAATGGACCATGGTATGGAGATGAGTCAGGATTTTGTGATGAATCAGATCTTGTCCAGAGAATCCTGGCTCGTTTGTTGCAGACAGTGAACACAGTGACTGCAGGAGGAAAAAAGTGGTTCCAGGCTAAGGCATTTGTATGCGGCTCAGAAGGACTGGATTCTATTTTTGTCCTTCTCACAGACTACTAAATTAGCCACTTAAAAACCCATTTTTCATGGCCAGCCATGAACTAGGTACAGGGTTTTGATGAAAGCCTGAATTCTAATCTTGTGCTTTTATGGCTAAAAATGTAGCTGCAATGTAATGTAATTAGCTGTAATGCTATTTTCTCCTTAATTTATGGGGATGTTATCAAAATACACTGAATTCTGTTCGTGAAACTCTCAGCTTCTACCCTGTTGTATATCACTGAAAAAATGCATAACAAAACTGATAACTCTGCCTTCAGAGCAGGATTTGAACAGTAAGTAGTAAGGCATGGAGTCCCATGTCAAGCACCAAAAAGAGAACAAAATATTGACGAGTGGCTCATTAAGTGACAACTGTCCTTTCTGTCCACTAATGAGCTCCTGTCATTAATGACTACCTTGCAATCAAATACAACAGAAGGCAAATCAAAATTTTGCAAACAATGCAATTCCTGGCATCTTCTAACTTCAGAATGCTTGACTTTGCAGCCTTAAAAGCTTTTAAAGCTTTTATATTATTTTTGTGTGGAATTTAAAAACACATTACATAAAACAAAGCATTAAGAACATAAGAGGAAGCCTTGTAGATTAAAAGTGCATTAAGAGTGATTTTTTGAGACCGGGCAACACATGTACAAATCTCATAAAATGGTACGAATCCTTTTTAGCAGGGATTGAGTCAATACAATCCACTGGCAAGTAGAACCACACCAACAGATATCAGTAGAACATGTAAACCAACTTTATGCCATCTGAAGCTCCCTGTAAATGTGTTCATCAGGACATCACCTCAGTTACTAGAATACAACAAAAGTCT
This sequence comes from Corvus hawaiiensis, assembly GCF_020740725.1. Lineage (NCBI taxonomy): Eukaryota > Metazoa > Chordata > Aves > Passeriformes > Corvidae > Corvus > Corvus hawaiiensis. Next base: position 8,766,022 of record NC_063217.1, on the reverse strand, counting down.
TTCTGAAGTCATAACAATAATTTTTTTTTAAAAAGAAAGAAAATTCTCAGCACATCCTACTAATTTGAGTTAATTTACTGCGTCTATAATGGATATGCAGTATCAGTTTGTTCTCAGAGTAGCAACATCTCAATAATTCATAAACAATCACAAACAAATATTCTAAATCTGCCTGCAAAAGCTCCAACTTTGTAATTTATTATTAGAATTCTGGAGGAAATCCAACCATGCTGAGAAAATCCGTGCTGGAAAAGAGAGTTTGGAAGGAGAGGTAATATGTTTTATTAGATGAAATCAGACCAAATACAAGGACTATAAGCCTGAAAGGGTTTATTTTTCCAATTATATCTGATAAAATATAATTATGTTTTGGTACAAGCCTAACCTTTCTCACAGATTACAGAAGTATTACTTTAAAAGTAAAGCATTTGCAAGAAACACTTGTACAATAAAGCCAATAAAGCTTAAGATAACTTACAAGTGAAAAAAGATTAGAAGATTTATAATAATTTACATTGTTCTCTACATAACTCTAAAATTGTGTAGTCAGCTAGTAATCTTCCCCTGCTTATCTGGATTTTTCTCATAGCAATGAAAAAAGCAAAAATAAAAAAAATTTAAGTGTTATTTCAAAAACAAAAATAGGTGCAGAGAATTCACTGGCATAAAAAACCTTGAAAGGCTTTCAGTTCATTTTATCTTTAAGGGACTACAGTTCAAGTTCATAGTATCCCTTAAACTATGAGAGATGTTTTGATTTCAGCCAGACTCCTCAGATATGTTTATCTTGTCATGGTATTTGGAGGTGTCTGCATTTTTTTCCTACTGTAATCTGTGTTTTTCAAAAAAAGACTCCACTTCTCATAGCAGAATCTGAACTAACACCAGAGATCTTAACTGTTAGGCACTAACTGGTATTTGTGGTTTATTCAGACAAGCTGGAGAGCTGGTGAATTTTTATAATGTTTTGATTAATGATTTGCATTAATTTTTTTTTTCTGTGTGGGTGTGAATTCTTTGACTTTATGCTGGGAACTTAAGCAAATACTGACATAAGGAATCTCTCTTTTAATTATAAGAGTAAGAAATACATCAGCAGTAACTCTGGAAGGCTCACTGGGTCAGGAGCTACCATTAAAAGCAGGAAATTTTGTCTGTGAGAGTTATCAACTTCTAACTTTGAGTATTTCTATCTTGTTTTGCTACCAGTGTTGATACTGACCGGGATTCAGAGCAGGCAGAGATGGGCTGTGAAATCAAAGTTCTCCACTGACTCACAAATATGGAGTTTCAGGCCCAGATACCTACATCTCCTAAATCACACCTGGAACATCCAGCTGTACCACACAGGGAGTATCTCAAACTACGGAAAAGGGCACGTGTAACACAATACTGCCTGGTAACACTTAGATACTGTAATTCCTATCCAGATATTTTAGCATGTCCTTTCTGTGCCCCCTCGGCTTTTAAACTCTTTTCAAATGTTCAGTGTGGGATCTATGAAAAAAAAAATCAGGTCTCTTTTACTTTAATTTATACAGTGACACAGAAAATAGTCCTTTTTGAGAAAACAAGGGCTGGGCTGCAGTCTGTCAGATGGTTTGAAAACTGGCTGGATGGCCAGGCTCAAGGAATGGATGACATGCAGTCAGTGGAGAACACAGTGTGTGTCATATGGTGACACAGAATGCACCCTGAGCAAATTTATGGGTGCCAGATTAAGGAGTGCTGACATGAGGACTGGCAGAACTTAATCCAAAGAGATCTCGATAGATTTGAGGATTAGGCTAACAGACACCTCAGGCTTGATGGAAAACCCCAGGCATGAGGACAGGTGGGAAACTGGCTGAGCATCAGCCCAGGAGAAGAACCAAGGAATCACAGTGGTGTCAGGCTGAGCACAAGCCCATCTAGGCCAACAGCGCATTCTCACTGCAAATAATGCAAACTGCAGCCTGGACTCCATTGAGAGGTGTGGCAAGGAAAGCATTACCCCACAGTCATTAAAACAGAGAAATGAGGAGCAAAAAAATTGTCACAGAGGCTGAAAAATTCTACTTTAATTCAAAGTTCATCCGGTTTGCATAAAAAGAAAGAGGAGAAGCTTTCCATAGAAATGGGCGTAGCCTAGCTGGGAAATTAGAAGGTAGCAATCCTTGCCAGAGCAGTGACTTTGTGGAATACTCTTCTGCCTTCAGCAGCAGGAAAAAACAATCAAGCCAGTTGCAACATGGAGTTTAATAGCTTATAAAAAGACTGATGTAATAATGTGGCACATGACAGCAAGTGGTCATGTAGGACATCTCATCCAGTCCTACATTCCTCAATTCTACATGCATGAAGAGTGATAAAAAATGAAAGAAGATAAAGAACGGTTTCTGAAACATAATAAAGAGGAGGAGAGAAAAGGAAAGAAACTTATGGGTGCTGGAAAACAAAGTCCCAGGGGATTATGAAGAGGGAAGCATTCATTCTTGAAAACTTGGTGATTTCCTTGTTGGAGATCACAGCATTGTCTCAACATGCTCTGATGTCACAACCTTTAATACCCCTCAATTCACAGCACAATTTCATTGTGACAGCTGCTGGAAGCATTATGCCTCCGACAAAATAACAATAGGGTGTTTTATACAGTGTATTCCACAAGATGTCAAGTAAGAGATGATCCAAAGCAAGGCCTTTCTACCATTTGGCCATATCATCATAAGCACAGACAATTTGAAGCACAGTGCATGGACAAATACATGACTTTGAAACAACAAATTTATTTGTGTGCAACACTTTGTGTTTTAGGTCCTAGTGGTTTTTCAAAACCTCTAATGGTTTTTAGTTTTGCACATTATTAGGTCTGATTAATGGTATTTGTACTGCTCATAGTGATGGTGTTCTTATTTATTAAAAGTAATTGAGAGGGTAATTGAGCTCTGCATCCATAGTTTCATGTTTTAAATAACAAATTTAATTCCTCCTTTTGTTACATTAATACATTAAAAATCTTGTTAAAATCAAGAGTAAAAGAAAGAGAGTGGAAAAGGTGGCAAAGGCAATCAAACAGATCTGTTTCCAAACAGATGGGTGTTTCCTCAAGGATGGGATCTCTAAGGTAGGTGTGCTGCTCTACAGAAACTTCAAGGAAATTATTTCATCACTGCTGACCTTCAATGTTCAGGCCCCATCAGCCACTACCAGACATGAGAGCCCAGAGTGGGAGTGTATCAAGTGAAACTGCTCTAGAACAAGATAGAAGGGAAATTACTGTCTTCAGTTCTACCTCTCCCTCTTCATGGGCCTTTTTCATCTTAGGTCTGAAGTCACTACATCATTTTGAAGTTTATTTGGGAGGGAAAATAATCACAGAATCATGTGGCTGAAGTTGCAAGACGGTATGACAGCAATGTAAGCATAACCCTGGACTCAGGCAGCTGGATGGAGCACCATTGAAACAATTACTGCCCATAATGCCATGCCAATTCACAGGACAAGATGTACCAGGACATTTTTCATAGCTTTTGTCTTTATTTATCTTTATTTCTGCCAGAGGCTTTGCCTGCCAGGAAAGGGAGCTGGCTGTGTCACAGCTGACACAGGAGGTTCCCACGAGGAAGCTTTGCCTTTGACTTGGGGAAGTCAGATAATCTGGTTTTATTTGAGTAAATTCTCAGCCAGTGTTTCCTTTTAGGTCACATTGCTACAGCAAAGTTTTAAAATGGGTCAAATAAAACTCCCGCACAAAATGATGCACCCACGCAATTGCATTAACCCATAATAAGCAGCATTTTACAAACTGAATTACTATAAAAATATATAATGTATTTACAGGTATTAAAACTGACACTAAATACCATTTTATAAAATCAACTACTGCTTAATGACAATTAACTGTGTTCCTTAGACCCACTGACAAACCTCTGTTGTCAGTTACCATAAAGGATATTAGACTTGTACTACTACCAGTTACTCCATTAGTGCCCCTGAGAGCTCTAAACGCTTAACCCCACAGTAAACTTACATGCCAGCCTATATCAAAGGATAAAATTTATCCTCTTATTCTGCTTTGAAAACCTAGGAAACTGCACTTTAAAAGCATATTGAAAAGATGTGGTATTTAGAACTCAAGATACAAACATGAAAGTTCACAGAAAAGCTGTTATTCAGTCCTGATGGCAATGTTGGGGGAGCAGGGTTAATTATATGATAATACTCAATCTACTGCTTTGTGTGCCTTCCTGGGCTGGTCCCTGTCAGCATGGCATGAATCACAGCCTAAAGCCTTGCTGGCTCAGACTCTGCCATACTTGCCATTGCAGGATGAAATGCCAGTGGGAACTTAGTGCCACTGCTCATGTCAACGTTGTGTTTATTGCACATGCCTCAGTGCTTACTTAAAATCAGTAAAGCAGCTTCTTGTTCACAGAGAGATCAATGCCAACACCAAAACTGAAACCTCTGCCTATGAGTGTACCAGAAGCTGTGCTGCTTTCCCTTGAACCAGGATAACTCCAGGCTCTACCCCTGGAACATCCTGCTGAGTACGCACAATTACCCTGAATCTGACACATAACACAGTGCAGGACTGATGCACCCCCAGCAGATTATCTATCTATCTATCTATCTATCTGTCTATCTATCTCTTTCAATAGGTAACAAGATAAAACTGCAGGTTGGGAAATTCATGGAACACTAGTTTTGGTATGAAACAAAGTTGCACCTTTCTTGAAACAATTATAAAGTGGATTCAAAGAAATTAACCTTGCCTATGTCCGGCTTTTATTTGAATACTGTCATGACCGGATGAGTGAATCCAGGGTGTCTCCCTCAGTCCATTTTGTAGCACTCTCCAACTCTTCTCAACAATTTCATATTCAACATCACCATCTTTGAGATAGGGACCTGCAACTCAGAGGAGAAAACATCTGCAGACAATTATCTGTGCAATGCAACATCTTGAGGGATATAAAGCATTCCAGAGAAAACAAGTATGTCCTTTTCAGCTCCAGAAATCCCTGAGGAATGAGCACTTTTATATTTGCCATATTACTCTGAAAATTACTACTCAAACTAAACAAAATTCAGGTTAAAAAAAGTAATAATAAAAAACCACTTTATTCTACTCCAACAGAAATTTAAGGTACAAGTAGCCGGCAGGACAAAAGCTCTTACAGCTGGCTGGCACTTTGTCTTAATCTCCAGAGTGTCTGATGCCTCTTCAGTAAAGAGCCGAGAAGGACGCATTTGCAGGTGATAGGGCTGGAGCCAAACTGACTGTGCAAATCCTTACATTCCAGATACACATCACAGAATAGGCTCCCTTCTCAGGTCACACTTGAGATAAAAGCACAGAAGTGATCACAGCAGCTCAGACGAGATGGCCATGCAGCTCAGTGCTTTAACACTGACAGTGTCCAAAAATAGATGCCTCGAGGAAAGCACAGGAACAGAATGTGTGTAATAGCCCTTCCTTAGCTTCCATCAGCCTGCAGTTAGGCTCTCCTGAGAAAGCCAGCACCTAATCCCACACTAACTTTACTGAAACAGAGCTACCCTTTCAAAGGACAGCCAGTCCACCCGCCTGAACTGGTGGAGTTTGTGCCATCTCACAGAACCAGGCTAACTCTCTTACAGCTACTGCCTGAAGACAACCAGCCGTGAAAACATGTTCTCTGATTTACGTCCCTCAACACAACCTGAAAAGGAGTTGATTACTTTTCTGCACAATTAGAAGGTGAGAACATCACTAGTTTTCCTCGCTTAATTAGATTTTTTTACACTATCTCATGGATTTTACCTATTATTTTACCTAAGCGTGTACCAAAGACCAGTACTGCTGCCTACCTTTAGCAGCTGGGTATAATCAATAGAGGGCAAAGGTTACTAGTGACAATTACATGTTGATTATATGACTTAACTAATACAATTCCTTTACAGTTATTTTTAAACCTTTTGCTTTAATTAATTTCCTATTCTGTTTCAAATTAAATCATTTAACTCAGTTTCTTAGTTACAAATTTTTTTTCTGTACAAACTAACAGATAAATAGTTACTCATGGATAAATAATTCCCCCCACAGCTACATACTGAACTCACATACTGAGATAGAAGTCAACTAAAATTCTGGATATTTATATGCTACAAAAACTGCCTCAACTTTGATTTTGCTCACTGCATACAAAAGATCCTTAAATCAGATTTGAGTATATGTAGTTTGATGGTACCAACAAAATGCATGATTAGGTATGGAAAAAAAATCACAATGTACTAATATATAATTTATTCACATAGAAACTCTGCCCTTCAAAATACTTTCACACTGACAGAAGTCATAGCACCCAAGAGCTGCAGACACTCAGCATTTTTGATATCAGTAAAAGTCAGAAAAAGAATACAATATAAAACTCCACGATGCGGTATTTGGATTTTATATTAAGAGAAATATTTTCACTGCAAAGGTAGTTAAGAATTGGAACAGGCTGCCCAGGGAAGTGGTGGAATCACCACTCCTGGAAGTGTTCAAAAGACGTGGAGATGTGGCATTTGGTGACATGGTTTAGTGGTGGCCTTGGCAGTGCTGAGTCGATGTCTGGACTCGATGATCTTGGAGGTCTTTTCCAGCCTAAAGGATTCTGTGATTCCATATTGAGGAAATATAAAGCACCTGGGCAACAATTGCTCTGTTCTCACAGAGAAATCAGGTTGTAAACAACGTCTTTTAAAGGCGGAATGTTGTAAAGAAAACGTTTTCATTCAAAAACTTAGGAGAAAGAGACCAACAGAATCTGCTCTGCACCCCTACAACTCCTGTACTTTAATTTCAACCAGAGACGCGCTAAAATGAACCGTTTATGCTGCACTTGAAAACCTGCTGAATCTTCCGGGATTTAGGCAATTGATTAATTTTTCATATTTAAATAACAAAGAGCCGAATCGCTAGGGAACACAAATCTATGCGCTGCGGGTTGCTGAGTGCCTACTCCCTGTGCTACGGACACCGAGGTAACCTCCTACACGGCTGAAACACGCAACACACCAATCTCCGGGAAAAATCATGGAGGAGACACTCGGCCCCTGTCAGAGGCAGCACCTCAGCCAGGGCTCCCCGCCTCGCCCGAGCTGCTCTGGGCGGGCAGCTCCCAAGGGAGGCGCGGCCATGGCTGAAAGCATTTTAAGGGGGCACTGGCGCCAGGGCGGGAACACGGGCCGGCCGCGGCAGGACAGGAGGAGCGCGGAGAGAAAGGGTGACCCGCCCTCGGGGTCATGGGGGCTGTGAGGGAAGGAGACGTGGTGCTCCGCCAGGCGCTGCGCCGGGAGGCGAGGGGACCCACCCACCGCGGGGAGGAAGCCCTGCCTCCCAGCCCCGCCGCGGCTCGGCGGCCCGCTCGCGGTTCTCCTCCCATTCCTGCCCAGAAGGAGTCACGGCGGACTGTGATGGACAATGAGTTGGGGCTAACAGAGGAGCTTCTCTACAGTGAGGCGGCGCCATCTTGCAATACGGATGAAAAGCTGTGACGGGAGCCATTTTGCATTTGGCTGAGAGATGAGAAGCGTCTTATTACATTTCGTCTTCTGGGCGCCGCCATTTTAGGTTACGGCGGAGCCTCCGCCTTCCCAAGCACAACCTCATTGGGCGCCGCCATTTTGGCTTACGAACAAGACGGCGACCCGCAGGGGTCCTCACCCCCTCCCTTCCTCCCTTTAGGTGCCTTCATAAAATGCCCGTCGAGAATCCCCTCTTTTTTCGCCCCGCTCCCAAGATGGCGTCGATGCGGGAAAGCGACACCGGCCTGTGGCTGCACAACAAACTGGGCTCCACGGACGAGCTGTGGGCGCCGCCGAGCATTGCCTCACTGCTCACGGCCTCGGTCATCGACAACATCCGCCTCTGTTTCCACGGCCTTTCCTCGGCCGTAAAGCTCAAGCTGCTCCTAGGGATGCTGCACCTGCCCCGCCGGGCGGTGGATGAGGTGAGAGCCGGTGGGGAGTCGCAGCGAAGCGGGGTACGCGCGTGTGTGTGAGGGGGAGAGGTCGGAGATGGCGTGAGGGGAGAAGGGGAGGCAGTGCCAGCACCACCTCCCCCACCCTTTTCTTTCCACACGGAGGCTGCGGGGAGGGGGGACCCCGAGCTGCTCGCGGGGCGAAGCCGAGCGGCCGCAGCCCCTCAGGCCAGGGGCGTGTGATGGGGCTGGTCCCCACCTCTCCCTCGCAGCCTTCCTTGGACGGGGAGGAATAAGGAAAGAAGGTCTCCCAACTAGGAGGACTCGGTCCTCGGTGTGAGGAAAAGCGCCGAGATTCCCCGTGATAAGGGAGTGAGTGGAGTGGGAGCTTTGCCGCTGCTCCTCCTCTTCCTGCTCTTCGGGGATTCCCTGGTTGGCACTGGCCTTTTGAAAGCAGTTTGGACGTGAAACCTATTGTGTGGCCCAAAAGGACTCGTTGTAGGGCTGTGTTTTGGGTGCCTTTTCGGAAGAGGGCTTTTCTGAGTCAGTGGTTGATCAATGGCTAAGACAGAGGCAGGATCGTTCAGGAGCTGTCGTGTGTGTGCTCGGTTTCCTCCACTCCTTCCTTAGTACTGGCAGCTCTGTAGGTGTCACAAGTCGAGCATCTCGGCTTTAGGAAGGACAGCAGCAAGTGCTGAAACTTTGGGAGTGGAAGATCTGGGGTCTGCACTGAGCAGTGCTTTTCCCCACCCTCCTGCAGACAGGTCTTGAGTGAGGAAAATTGCTGTGGTTTTTGTTTGCCTTTCTTTACCTTTCTGGGAACAGCTGGTGCTTTCCTCTGCCGTCCTACCCCAGCTAATAAAGTGGCTGGCTCGAGTCTGAGCTGGCTCTGCAAGCTTTTTCACTTGGCCCTGGACCATACCTCATCTGTACCTGGTTTATTCTTACCAGTGGGCAGCTACAGATGTTTGGGGCAATAGCTGGAGAATGTTTGGAAATCTTAAATTTCTTCAGCCAGACTGGAGGAATTCCTCTCCTACTTCCATCATGTAAAGTAGTGTTTCCTGGTAACAATTATGGAAGTGGTGTGTAGTTAGATTTCACCTTCCTGTGTAGACTATCCTCAGCTGTGCTTTCACCAGTTTCTTTCTTGGCTAAGACACAGCTGCTGCTTAGGTTTAATATACATATATACCAGGCAGGGTGTGGTATGTAACTTGGATTATTGTATGCTCAGCTTTTGTGCAGTTCTAGTCTGAAAATGGGCAAGCATCACCTTTAAGCAATAATTTAGTATATGTCAGTGTTTGTCTTGCCACATGCATCTGTATGATTCTTCACTGTGTTACACTGGTGTCACTTAAAAAAAACCCAAAAAACTTGTTCAGCACGTTTATGCTAATTTTTAAAATATGATATTCATGTTTAGTGCCTGTCCAGTGAACAAGCTGTCATCCTTGTGTGTGATAAATGGGGTCATGTTTTAGATAAATGAAATAATCAAGGCCAGAAAGGGGGATGGAAGCTCATGTGAACTTGTTGAGTTTGCAGAATTCTTCTGAACTTAGTGTGAAAATCCAAGTAGCCTGGAAGAAATTAGTATTGCAGTGTTTAGAAAAATCCGTGGTGTTTTTAGATTGAAAAGAGCTTCAAAAAGCTCAGGGACTTTCATAAATAGCACTCATGGTAACTCTTAGAAGGAGCAGCATTTAAGCAAACCGAAATAATTTGTTAAAATGCTTCAAGAGTGTTCACTGGGTGGGTAAAAATGTTTCAAACCAAACCCAAGGAAGATGGCAGCCAGCAGCTTTCCTGGATCTGTGCTTTTGTTAGCCGTGGAGATAAACTGTATGTAGAGAAAAGCAAGTCAGTCAGTGTGCCTTTTAGTGTATCCTTAAAGTTATCAGTTGTGTTCCAAATGTAAAGCTCTTGTTACGGCTGTAACAAAATATTGTGGGATTTTTCAGTTTAGTAGAGTTCATGAATTCAATCGTAAGTTTAATCTTTTCATTGTAAACTGATGATGCTTGATTGAAATCTACCCTTAGCATCTTTAATTATTTCAAGAACATGAGATTTTTTTTCTCCCCCTTAAACTGTGAGGAGTACCTTAAAAAAAATGTTTAAAATAGAAAAACTCCTGAGGCAGAAGCCCTTAGGATTGCTAGTAGGCCTACTATTATCATTATAGACTTGCTTCTATAGATGGTAAAAATAGCTGATGTAACCAAATTGCTGATAGAAAGGGCTGTTGTCTTATCAGATGCTCATAATTTGTGGTTAGTTGGCTAAGATAGTTTTATTTGTGCAGATTTGTCACCTAAGTTACTGTCAAGAGTTTCAATATTTTAATTGGCATGGAGTATCTTGCACACAATATCCAGAAAACAGATAAATATGTCTGTGTCCAGAATGGCTGTGCTGTGCACATCTCTGTAGCAGCCTCTGCTTTTGTGTTGGGGGGTGCTGGGGGTGGTGCCTTCCTGCCAGGACAGAGTACCTGTAGCTGCCTGGAAGTGAATTTGTCCTTTGGAAATCACTCCCATGCCTGAAAATTATTAAACTTAACTATGAGAGTGCTTAATTAGTCTCTTTGGAAAGTCAGATGTCTTTCCCATGCCGTGTGCCAGTCTGTATCGATCATGTGCGAGAAGCACCGAGCTGGCATTTGGAAGCTTTAATTGTATTGGAAAACACATTGCATCAGCTTTGTAAAGCTTTGGGAATCTCGATAGCAGCTATAGGATATGTTACATGTTAAAAGATAGTCCCCTCTCTAGATAACAGATTCAACTGAGTTATTTTCTCTTCAAAATATTTTTTTTCTGCTTTCTGTATAGTAGCATTTTCATTAAAGCTTAGAATAACACGGAAGCCGTTTGGGAGCAGACATTTGAGTAACAAGCAGTGTGGGAATCAAGGAAACTGGTGGTTTTTGGTTTAGAAGGGATTTAATTGCTCCTGGTCCTTTCTAAATCTCTGTGAAAGCTTCAGTCTAGACAAGTGAATCTTCAATGAGTTCTCTTGAAAGCTCAGTCCTTCACTTAAGTGGTTTTATCCTCATATGTAATATCTTTCAATTTGCATAATGTTTTCATTCAAAACTCCAAATATTATATAGATATAAGTGAGTTAATCCTCATAATACTCTTGTGGGACAAGTAAAAATCTAATTTTTTATCATGCTGTGAACCTCATTACTACATGTTTGTTCCTGCTGACTAATAAGAATAATTGGCTCTCATTTTAATTTTGTGTTTTGTAGGCAGTTACCAAAAATTCCTTTCCCACTGTAATTCTCTGGGCAGAACTTGCAAACTCTTGAATCTTACGGCTTTTCATCTGCTAAATTTTTTCTAGATAATTGCACTTATGTGAAATGGTGCCTAAAGTTCAGTGTAGTGCTGACCAGAGTTTCAGTTATGAATTTGGCAGAACGGTTTTTTCTGTTTATTTTGCATATTATATTCTTGTTAACCTGATTCACAATGACAAGTGCAAGCTTTCTTTTTATGCCAATGTTTAATTTATTTGTTCAGGGTTAGACTGAGATGTTACAACCAAGTCTGGAGCAAGGACTGTGCTTCTGTGCTCTCTGAATTATCTTGAGAGGAAGATCCCTATCCCAGCAGGGACTTGCCTGTTTATTACAGTAGCTGCAAGAGAGCAGAAATCAAAACTGGTTCTTTGTACTGGTTTGTGTGCACCAGGAGTCATCTATGCATGGAAGTGGGAATTGTGGAGTATGGGTACAAAGGAGTAAGAAGGGACATGACACTTGCATATTCCTCTGTATTGAGAACACACTGGCTGTTGTGCACCTTTCTGGCCTGCGCTTAAAGTTCACAATTATTCTGTGATGTAAAAGTAGTATATTTCAATCCAATATTTCTCTTGACCACTTCAGCTCTTTTTCATTATTAAAATGCAAACCACATACAGTAGTGGTATTGACCCATCCTGGGTTTGTATTATGTAAATATTAATACTGTGTTTTCAATCCAGTGCTTTTAGTTTAATGAAAATGCTCTATAATGATAATGTGGATACCTATTAAATATCATCTCTTCTATAGCTCTGAGAGATTAAAGCTTCATTTGGTTTATTAGCCAACTGTTGATGCAGTTGTCTAAAAGTATTGTCACACATATTAATTTAGGCAGAATATAAAGCAAATAAATGGGAATTCTTTGCAAGTAGTTATCTTGAAGCTGTCATGTTGTGTGTTCCTAGTAACACTTCCTTTTTTTTATACGTCCCCACAGTCCTGTTAGTCCTTCCCGCACAGCCATTATAATCTCCCTTTGTCCCCAGACTCTTCCCATCCTGCCTGATCCCTACTTGCTAGATGTTTCTAGCTGTGGCCTGTGCTTTTTCTTATGTGCTAGCAGGCTGAGAAAAATACTTAAGGATCTTAAGTTTTAGATGAGAAAGACACTGGAACATGTTACATCAGATCTTGACATTCATGCTTAACAAGATGCTGGTTGGAGCTGGTGGGAGTCTTACTGACCCAGTGTTGCAATCTTAGACAATTAAGAGCTTGGGATTATGGCTGTGCCCTGTAAAGTAACAGGAAAACTGCATGTAGAATTCCCTATTGAGTTGCATTTCATGCATTCTCAAGCCATAAATGAAATGTTTCTTTTCAGCTGCCAGTTGAACAGTGAAGTGGGAACATGTGTTTAAATTGCCATTTGAAGACAAACCTGAGTCAAACTTGAATCCGGGCTTTTTAAATGCAAAGCCATATTCAGGCAAGGTCTCTGGTTAGCTCACAGTACTTGTTAGTGTGCTTTGCTTCCCTGTGTGTGATAGTGACTGTTCTTCCACCATGTTCTTTCTGTCATGAGGCCTTGTGATAGTGTTATTTGCTGAGTGCTAGGCAAACAAATTGTTTCTTAGCTCCTTTCTTGAAGGAACCAAAGCCCTGTAAAGCTGTGGGTCGTGGCATAAATAGGCTGCCTGAACTTTAGCCCTAAGAGCAGTGAGGATGCAACATGCCCAGACAAAAGCTGTACAGGAACTTAAATAGTATAGGCATGTAGCTCTGTGAATTTTTGGTACAAATAAGAATTTTGTGAAATAGATATGAAGGGTAAGTTGTGAGGATGTAAGAGACATTTTTCCTCTAGCTATTGCCTGACTTTGCTTTGATGAAGGAAATTCTGTACTGTACACTTACCTGCATTAGTGGTGTCCATAGAAAAGCTTGTAAAAGCTATGAATTCATCAGCTCTTCTAGGATGTTTTAGGTTTCCAGGTGTTTCGTGTCAATCAGTACCTTGATTCCTTAAGGACAGATAAGAGAACAAAAGACTTGGCTTTGATAGGGTTCACAGTCATCCTCTTCCACTGTAGAAATTACTTTGTTAAGGAGTTTAGGGTTAGAATAGAGAGATTGACAAGTGTGTGGAGGTTCTGGTGGGGTTATGTTTACTGAGGAAGAAATGAGCAATGGAGAACAGCAAAGACTAGAACCTCAGAAATCAATTCTTTCCGCTGGGTAAGCGTTGGTTAAATTTGACAGCACATTAACCAGTGTGTGCTCCTGGTTATGTGCTCAGTTTAATCTAAAGCAAATCAATGGCACTGCTGAAGATGGGAACTGGCTCGTGTAGTGTCTTCTTCTTGCTCTCCTCTTTGTGCTTCTGGTGTTCGTGTGACTGCAGTCAGTCACACCAGGGAGCTGGTAGAGCTTAAAGCTAGAGAGATGCTCATTTTGGGTCAGATGGACTGATGCAGTTTGTTTCACTGGCACATAATGTGTGAGCCCTAAAACTTGCAGGGGGTAAAGGACAAACTGGCTCTGTAGTGGACTTGTAAACCCTTCCAAACTGAGAGGGCAATAACATGTGGATGAAAGGACTTGAGAAATGTCAATGTTTGCTTGCCTCTGAGCTTTAAAAGTAGATGGGAGAGAAATGGGGAGCAGAAATTTAACTTTTATTTCTTTTATTTAGAGTTGTATGCATAGAGTAAGCTTATTTTATTAAACCTTTTAATATGAGTGCTTTAAATAAAGGAAAAGAAATGCAGCATAAAGGCAAAGATGAGTCTCTTGCTTGTCTTCCCATGTTCAGAAACACGATGACTGTAACTAAGCTATTTGTGCCACAATGGGTTGTGAAAAATCAAAATTCATGTATTTCCTTATACTTGCTTGTACATTTTTCAGCATTAATACAATGCAGATAGAGTATGGCAAACTACTTTGTGTAATTTTACTATTGTGTTTTGTGGCGTTTTAGACACAGAATATTTCAAACATCTTAGTTCTCTGAAGCTAATGCTGTTCTTGCTTACATGAAAATTTATTTAGAAAAAAAGCAACTGTTCAGTCCTTGGGGGTTTAAACTTACTTGTGAATGAAGTAAACAACTAATTTAAGAGATTCACTGTGTAAACCCCTGACTGCAGTCACCTTGGTTTTCATTTCTTAATGCCAACAGATATGTTGGTCAGTAATTAAAAAAAATACTGTTTCATTGAAACTTTTGAAATTCATTTCATGCATTATTTTGCATTTTTCCAACTAGAAAAATAACTTTTTTTCTGACTATAGAAGCTTTGGGTAGACGAAAACTCTTGTTACTTGTGGCATGTTAGAGGGCTGTGTTTACTTCTGTAATACCTGACTTTTGTCAAACAGTACAGTATTGATTAGGTTATTTTGGCTTAAGCTTAAGTAATATTTTGAAGACTTAATTATGATGCAGATATAATCTGTCTGCTTAATTATGCTGTAGGCTGGCAAGGGGCACATCTTCATTTAGATGCCTGTTCTAAGTAACTTGTATTCTAGTTGCATAGTCCTATCACTGAATAGAAGGTGTGGGTCCACAGGGAGTATGAGTGTAGAACATAAGGAGACAGTAATGTAAAAACTTGGCTGCTGCATTTTAGTAAAAATGCCCAGTGCTAAACAAAGCTTTGAGCTGCCAAAAGCTCAAAACAAACTTGGGTTAGATTGACTGAAAGCAGTATAAAAAAATTACCTTGGTTCATTCTTTGCTTGGTTCTAGAGTTAATGTATAACTTTGTGGAAACAGTCTCCCTCTTCCCTCCCCCAGTAGTAAAACATTGTGCATGTTTGTGTCTTTTTAAAATAAATCCAACTATAACCTGTTTAAAACTGTTTCCAATTGGTTCATTTTCTTTTTCTTTTTTTGTTAGATGAAAGGGGCACTGACTGAAATTATCCAGCTCGCTACCTTGGATTCAGACCCCTGGGTCTTAATGGTAGCTGATATTTTAAAATCCTTTCCAGATACTGGCTCCCTTAACCTTGATCTTGAAGAACAGAATCCCAATGTTCAAGATATTTTAGGAGAGCTTAGAGAGAAAGGTAAGCCTTTTCTGTTGGTGAAAATTGCAGGAATGTGGTGCCTTTTTTCAGGAATAACCTATCATTTCACAGGCAGCCTTGCTATCTTAACAGTAGAGGTACCAGAACAAGCACTGTCTTGTGTCTGAACTACCACAGTTCATGACTTGCGTGTTACTGGACTGGGAACTGGTATTTGAGGAACAGTAGCTTCTTAAATTATCTTTTCACGTATCATCAGAACTTAATGTCAGTTATTGCCCAGAGTGTGAAGGGCAGCACAAAAGTTGGTGTGGATTCATTAGTCTGAGAGACAGGCTGTGCTGCATCTTAATCAGTAGAGGTTTTTTCTATGTTGCTCTTCTCACTTTTGTGGTACCAAAGATGCAGCAAGTTCTGTCTTGTGTGGACAGCCTTGTGAGTGTGTATGTGTGTAAACACCACCACTGTCCTGGGCAGGGGCTGCCTCTGCTGGAAGTGTCTGGGCAGCAGGTGATAGGTGCTGGAGAGAGACTGATCTCAGGAAGAGCTGTGCTGCTGATGGTCAAGTAGATACAGATTGCCCAGCAGCTAAAAATACAGGGTCAGTCACTTGCACAGTTGCTGTTTCAAACAGTAAATGGTGATGCAAAACTACTCCTACTTCACTGGGTTTATTTTAGCACATTGTCTAGAAAAAGCCCTCGGGCATCCATGGACAGACATGATCTCAGGGCTGGGATTGCAGCAGAACAATAATTAAATGACTTGGAGGTGGTAACACTTTGTTTTCTTCCTATACGCAAATGATCGTTTGTCTGTCTGCACTTGTGATTTGGATTTTCATTCAGTAGTTTGGTTTTCATGTATAATTTTTAAGGAATCTGAGAATTCAATAATTTTTATCTTTCTTTGACAATATTAGCATATTTAAGATACCTATAATTTGACTAGGTATAATTAAAATGGAAGCTTTTATGAAGCTAATATGAAAAACAAACATACTAATAACTGGTTATATATTGTGTAATAATTGGAACTAAATTACTCTTGGTGTTTATACAAGTAATCTAAAATTTAAAACCACCTGTACAGTCCAGTTGTAAAATGTTTTGTCATTAGCTGTCGAAGAGGTGCTAATACCCATACTGTGTTAACTCTTTATGCAGTAAGTGAATGTGAAACTTCAGCTATGTTGCCGTTGGAATGCCAGTACTTAAACAAAAATGCCTTGACAACACTAGCTGGGCCACTTACTCCCCCAGTGAAACATTTCCAGCTGAAAAGGAAACCTAAAAGTGCCACTCTTAGAGCTGAACTCTTGCAAAAGTGTAAGTAGTATTAAGATTGTGTACAAATTAAATGGTGAAAGGAAGAGTTATATTCAGTCTTATTCTCCAGTATGGTGATATACATTAAAATTTCCTGTTACAAGAGCTTTCCTGGATGAGGATGGACTGATCTGTGGAAGAGCAGGTGCAAGTCATTCCAGCCAGGATTGCATTAAAATGCTAATCTTGATTTAAATGCTGTTCAGATTTCAAGGCATACAAAGAGCTGTAGCTTTATAAAGCACAGATAGGTCCTCTCATGGGTATATTTAACAGTCAGTTGGGAGGACTTCTGAGGGACAGCTTTGGTTGAAGTTCCTGAAACAAAAGTAAAATGAGAACGTAGTTTTATTTTGGCTTGTGCTTTTGGAGCAGGGAGCAAGAGATGGTGATTAATGCTTTCTTTCACTCAGTGTGGTTGTATAGGGTGTAAAAACCAAGAGGGTTTTTCTTAACACAAGGCAGCGTATGTGCACATGTATGTATTGGTAGCTGGTTGAACTAAGTGATCTTAAAATAGTTTACTGCAGCTGCTGTTCTGTTGGAGCAGCTTGCTGCTTTCTTGCACGTAACTTGAGTTGGTCTGGTTAAATACAAGATTTGTAACTTTTTATGATGTGTCGTATAACTTTTTAAAATTATTTAAAATTCTGTTGAGTGAATTGCCTGTTCTGGTAATTTCTTTTAGTTTAGGCCACCTTGTCCATTGCATAGTCATATTGATTTTGCATTTTCTCCAAATACTGTGCTTACTTCACGTAAATGACCTGGGTTTTAATTAAAATACAATTCTTTTTTTGTTGCTATTCGTATCTCTTTATGTATTAATTAGTAACATTTTGTATAAGAAGCAAATGTGTTATATATTTTTAGCAGAGGTTCTGTAATAACTAAAGCCCTTCTTCCTTTTAGCAACAGAAACTGCACAACAGCTCAAGAAGACTGCAGGAGTGCCTTTCCATGCCAAAGGCAGGGGACTGGTCAAGAAGATAGATACAACAAGTATGGCTCACTTTCATCAGTTCTCAGAAAGAAAACCTGATAAAATGGCCTTGATGAAGAAAAAAATTACCATCTGTTAAAAATTACCAGCTTAATTCTTTTTTGAAGCAAAGGATTTTTCCCTTTCTGCCTCCCTCTCTCCTGATACTTAAATATTTCTGACATGTCTTGTCAGAAGGAACAACAGCGTGTGGGGTTTTTTAAATGGCAAGTGTATCTGCCATGCTTCTAAACTGTATGCAGCTAGATCGTGCCTATAGACTTTGACAGGAATTTAATTTGCATCTCTCCAGGAATAACTCCTGACTAAACCCTGTTGCTCCAAAACAGAGCAGAGTGGATCACACTAGTATGCTGTGCTCTTTGAAATGCTGTGAAGTAGACTGAAACTATCTTGTATTTGTATAATTCTGTCTGGAGAAAGAAAAGGGGGACTGTGTGTTCTCTGCAGTCAAGGCTGAGCAGTGAATTCTACATGGCAAACCTGTAGAATGATCCTTCAGCTTTGAATTAATACATTTCAGCTGTTTGTTGAAGTTCCTGAACTGCTTGAATTTTTCAAATAAGGAGTGAGAAGAGTGTTCAAAATTAGTTACATACTCTTAAGTCACTGCACAGGTATAACTTTCCTGGCCACCAGTGTGAACATTTGAGTGATTTCTTGATTTTGTGGCTGGAAGCTGTGAAGTATTTTGTCAGTGCTGTTTAAGGTGTAGCCTTGAGGGCTGAAGTTTGGCCTCATGTTCATGCAAAAATTGTGAAAAGTTTAGTTGTAATTTGAACTAAAAATTGTTCCATTATAGAAAAGGACTGTTAGTTCTTGGTATTTTGTGTAGCTGTTGAATTACTAAAGCCAGTTTTTAGACCTGGCCTTGAGAGCCAGTTGGCCTCTAGAAACAGGAGTTGAGGACCAGGTGAGGTTTGCTCTGCTGAAATGTAGTCACATGGGTCAGAGGATTGTCCTGTGGTGAAAACATTTTCAGTACAACATGTAGAGGGATACAGAGTCTCTAACCTCAAACTGAAGTTCTGTGTTTATCTTCACCTTACAGGGCATGATGAGATTGTCAGGAGGCTCAAAGACCTGATAGATCTGTATATGTGTCCCTAATCTTTTAATAGTTAAGAGATTGCTGTGTTTAGTGGTAGCATTTAAGTGTGAGGTAGAAGGGCAGCAGCATAGAGTTGGGGGAAGCAGATGCTTACAGGTGTAGCTGATGCTACTGAGTATTGAGCAGGTGTTCTGTTTGCACTATAGACCGAAATTGAGTCCTCCTCCTTGTGCAAGCAGCAGCTCTAGAATTTCAAACCCCTGTGTGAGGCAGTAACTTACCTTTGCAGTAGATCACAAGCCCTTAGCCCTGCAGAAGCTTGGCTAAGAATTTTGGTTATATACAGTTTTACCAAGTAACTAGATTGTGAAACTCAGAGGGCAACTTTGCCAATAATTTGATTCAAAACATTTATGTCCTATACTGTTACATGTTCAGAGTTTATTTTTTACAAGTAAGGAAAGCATCTGTGTGTGTAGGAAAAGTAGATTTTGTTAGCAGTGCACCTGTTTGATTACTTCACGTAGAATGGGGTTGCAAGCACTGGTCAGAGATTGGTTCTTACTCTTTTTTTGAAGGGTAAAACCCAATCTGACCTTTGAGGGACATGTAGTGTTATAGACAATTTGACATTATAAACATTTTAATTTAAAGGGGAAGTAGTGTGTGTGTTAAGAAGGGGAAGAGCTGAAGACCTCGTTTTAAAGCATTTTTCATAACCAATTAAACACATATTTCAGTTGTTGCTTTCTTTGCTCTTCCCTAAGCACCACTCAAAGGAATACCAAAACAAGCTCCGTTCAGGAGTACTTCCGCACCCAGTGTATTTAGTCCTTCTGGAAATAGAACTCCTATTCCTCCTTCAAGAACACCTTTGCGCAAAGAAAGAGGAGTAAAGGTAGGTGCACTCCTTGTTTTTCTGCTCAGTTCTTCTCTCACCTGAAGTGAATTTCTGCTGCTGATTTGAATCAATATATTAAAGGAAAAGAAATTGAGCATGATATTTAGAGATAAACTACATACATTTAGCAATGGTTAGTAAGTTCTATGTGGTCTTTTCTTTTTAGCTTCTAGATATTTCTGAGCTGGATATGGTAGGTGCTGGCCGTGAAGCAAAGAGAAGAAGAAAGACATTAGGTTGGTACAGCATTCTACTTACAAAGGCTATCAGTACACCTGCAAATAGGATCAAGATTTGTAGTACCATTTTGTTCTTAATTTGCTAAAGCTTAGCCAGAGCTAAACTTTAAGAAATAAGGGGATGATACCAACCAACCCAAATAGGTTTTAAGGGAGGATTTTCACTTGTCTCAATGCTCCTACTCATATTGCCTTGTGCCTAGGTAATATACCTCAGTCATGTGAAAGGATTGAACTAATCAGTTGTGCTTTGGGCAGCCCACAGGTGTGACTGGCTTTGGTAGTGGAATTTTTCTGGGTTATTTTGATATGCTCACTTCTGCTGGCTGTATGGCCAAGTAAATTAATTGAAAGTAATGTTGAAAAACGTTATAGCACTCTCCAAAATTCTGACCCAGAGATCTTAGCAAGTGAATAGTATCTGATACACTGCTTCTAAGGCAAGTGACAGGGTAGTGCCCTTCTTAACCATATCAAGAAGATACACTGTGCAGCATATTTTTCCCAAAACAACTTTTTTGTATTAGTTACAAAAAAAAATAACACCTCAGAACAAAACCATAATTGCAATTAAAATGTTGCTTGGGCTTTCATGCTTCCTAATACCAAATTACTCAGTTACTGTATCGTGTACATTGTGGTTCCGTTCATTATTGGGTTCATTACAAAACTGTGTTTGGAGTTTACTGTATCTATTTCAGCATATACCTCTTCAAGCATGTTTTAGTAGACTTTGAGAAATGTGGTTTTATACCTTTGTTTAAAAAGTATATTCAGTATTTCAGAAAAAAATTTTGGACTCACTTCCATTTTCGTGCAATAGATACGGAAGTTGTGGAAAAGCAAGCCAAAGAAGAAACAGTAGTAGAAAATGCTACCCCAGATTATGCTGCTGGCCTTGTATCTACACAGGTAAAACCAAGCAAAATTGATCAAACAAAAACCAACCAGTCAAAAAAAAAAATAGTCTTGACATGTGCTATTCTAAACCACTTAAACACTGCAATGGTATTTTACTCACTTGTTGAAACGTGTCTCTTTATTTAAAAATTTTTACATATTTTTTTCAAATATCCATTATATTTTCTCCAACAAAAAAGCAAACCAGTTGCTAGAAGTCGTTCAGTCAGGGAGAGGGGAGGGCAAGTCGTGTGTAGGGTTTTTTCTTCCTGTTTCAGATACAGTATATTAGAAAACGTGGTGCAGCTTTGTTTTGTTAGTCAGGACGTCGCTTCTACAAGAATGTTACGTCCTGCCCTTGGTTTTGAGTAAGAAACTGTCTGTTGGGCATGTGTGACACTCCAAGGCCAACATATGGGCAGAACATGGTAGGCCAGAGTCAGGAGTGAAGGTTATTGCCTCTCTTTCTGCAGTGCTAAGAGAATCTTTCTTTTAGCGAGTTCCACATTTTACAGAATGTCCCTATTTTATATTGTAGAGCTACCTTAAATTATTTGTCTGTTAGACTTATTCCCCTCAAAACTTCTTTCCTCTCTCACCCCGTTATGTTTACAAGACTGGATCAGGCAGAGAAATCTTCAATCATGCTGCTATCTTTATGCTGTGTACTCAGTGTCATGTATAATTAAATACAAAATTAGGCTTTTTCTGTAGCCTTATCAGCCTGGATGGCATCAGTCATGTTGGTGTTGACTGCCTGTTTCAGTGGGAACAGAGTTTTTACCTGTGCTGTTACTGCTGCCTTCTGCTTCCCTGAGTCCTAGAGGCCTTTGTGTTCTTGTGGGTGATATCCTAGTAGACCTTATGCCCATGGATGAACACAGGTTCTGCTTGCTAATGGTGGAGAGCATGTTTTCTCTGCTTGTTCACTTAATCCTAGAGTGTAATTACTTCATAGAGTGCCATCTGCACAAATTTCTAATGTTTGAAGTAGAAAGTTAGTGTTGAACAGATTGTTAGGTAGGACTCCTAACAGAGGAGTCTGCAATTAAGTTCCCAAAAGGAGTATCTTAGTAAAACTAATGTTGAAGTTGTATTTAAAATGCAGAAACAGCCCATGAATGCTTGCAGTGTGGCTTTAATACTTTCTTTTCTGTTCTGTAGAAACTTGGCTCGTTGAACAATGAGCCTGCACTACCTTCTACAAGTTATTTACCTGCTACCCCCAGTGTGGTGCCGTCTTCCTCATACATCCCAAGCTCTGAAACACAGCCAGGTAACAGCCGCTTCTTTGCTCTTGGGACCTGATACCTCCAACTCTGTACAGTTTTACTGTCTGGCTGCTCTTTTATTTACAAACCTGTCCCTCAACTCGAGTGAAACTCCACCTTAGCGATGTAAAATCCATTGCAAGGCTCCAGCCTTTGGGTTTGGGGTAACCAGACATGTCATTTAACCTAAGTAAAGAAAATAATTGTTGGCTCTAAATTTTAGAGTGACTTCTAGTTAAGTCAAATAAGCAAAATAATTTCCTGATTTGTTTTTTCTTACACAGTAATAGAAAATCCGGCTTTTATAATCCCCAAAGAGTAATCAGTATAAGTCTGGAGTATATATTCCATGCACACACATGCTAGCACATACAAAACAGTTGCTTTCAGAAGTCAGTTTTATTTCTAGAGGAAAATGCATATTACCTTTCACACAGTTTGGGATTAAGCCATCCATTTTTCTTTTACGTTTGTATAACAAAGATAATAGCAGGACTCCTGCATATTTTGAAAAGTGCTATGTTATTTTCAATTCTAGAAAATTGCCAGTAGTAAAAAATAGTTTTTACAAGTCCTTATTTCCTACACTTTTATTTTGACCCACTTAATTTTATTTTTCCTTCCCTGTTCTGTGTGAAGTCTTCAAAGGGATGTGTCAGTTTGTGCTAACAGATGTGTGTGACCAGATTCATGACCAGATCTGTTTGTTAACAGAGAACCGACATTTCAGTTTAATACATTATTTTTACTTTTGCTTCTGAGGTGTGGCATTTTGTGCACTATGGAAAATTACATATGCAAAACCCAGTCATTTCACTTGGCCTTAAAACAGTTCAGAATCTCTCTGAAGGTCCATGCACATCTCTCTCTGGCAGAAAATTGGCATCTCCAGAAGGAATGCAGCCAAGAACACATAAGTGTGTCAGCAGCTATAGTACTGTTTTCCAGATTGGTGGCATTGTGTTCAACAGCAGGAAAAGTCTAGTTTAAAATTCTTTATTCTCTATTCTTTCCTTTAAGAGTATGGAGTATTTAGCTTTTCTTATGGACCAGGAACATAAAACTGTTTCCTTGATATAAGATGCGCACAGAATATCCACAGATTGGGCCTCATATAATCTGAGGTTGCATAATTAAGACGTTACTTTATGAAAGTCAGTTATTCTGACAAGAGATAAAGCCAGTAATGAAACTTGTACAAAATTAAGGAATAACTAATAGTTGCAAATGTTTATCCTCTCAAATGTTCCACATCTACTGAAAAATATCAATATTGCTAAAACCATTGCCATTCCTGTGCCAAGGTGGAGAACCATAGACCTCTCATTTCTTAAAATCTGATCTGAAGGGTATCAGTGTAGCTCTCATCCATATCTGCCTTTAGTCTGCTGCTAACACAGTGTAAACAGGTCAGCTTAAATCTCATGAGGTTTGTGACGGGTGCTTAAGCAGCTGTGCCTGTGTCTAAGAGCTGCAAAAAAACATAGTGTCCACTGGGTAATTACCACTGGCGGGACAGATGGTAACTTGCATGGTCAAGCTGCTGTTATTTCATAAGTTGCCTCCAGCTGCAGCAAAGTGGGAATACTATAGCTTCCTTAGTGCAGGTGAATGGATCAGCTTTGAGAAAGAACAGAGTTAAGCCCTGTCAAAGTTGTGGGGTTTTAACTTCTAGCAGCTAGTGTTTAAATAATGAGTGATTTATGAAGATTACATTTAATTCTGACATCTGTTGAAGTGTATTTGTATTTTCAGTATCTGTTACTTAATTGCCACTTCCTTTGAAAGCTGCTGCTACATTAGGTAAAAACTGATGAAATCTTTTTGGACTTGCTTCTATGTGATAGTACAGCAACAATCCTGGTAGGATCAGAGTACAGTTGTTACAGCAGTATAAGCTAAAAAGTAAATAAAGCAGTTTCAATTTGATTAATCTCATGTCCATTAAACATCAAATTTCATGGTAAATATAGTGCAACCCATACTGGACAGCTAGTTACTCTGTTGTCTAATTATTTCTAAAAATAATTGAGTGGAAAGAGCATTAGCTCAACTTTTTCATATGGCTCTTAGATGGCATATTGAATTGTGCTAAAATGAATCATCAGAGATTTTAGTTTTCTTTAAAGACCACTGGTGATGCTAATCCCTTTTGTGGATTATGTTTTTAATTATCCTGACTGATTTTTGCAGCTGGTTCTGCACGAGAGGCCTTGCAGACCAACAGACAGACTGAAGAGCCTGCAGCTCCAAATGCAACTACAACTCTCCCTGCACAGTTCAAACAAAGAACACCCATGTACAACAGTAACTCTAATCCCCCTGCAGCTACACCTACCTCACCCCTAACACCCACCACACCTCCTGCCATCTCTCCTGCGGCACAGGCACCACAAGTGGCCCCCCAGACTCAGCAACAGCCACCACCGAAGAAAAGCCTCTCTCTTACAGTAAGTTAAAACAGGCTCTTTTTAACTGATGATTTTGATGTGGATTGGATCTCATTTATATGTTGGCATTTCTTGGCCTTTGGATCATGGAGTGTTTGAGGCTGCTTTTTTATAACCGAAGGTTACAAAAACACTTTGTGGTTTAGTATTGCTGTTAATCACAAGATTTTTAGTTGTGCAATGTTAATGTTGCAGTAAAATGTCATTATTTAATGCTATTTGTTATGTAAAATAATGTGTTGCTCTTTAGAAAGAATTTTGGGAGGAAAGTGTATTTCCAGCAGAAGTTGCCCAGCCAATTGCACATAATATAAATTGCTTAAAATTGTCCTAACATTGCTGTAGTAGGAGAAAATATATCAATAGATTATTTTAAGGTAAAAGATTTTATTTCTGATCTACCTCATCCCCCCATTACACATTTTCCAAAGCCTGAGAGTGGGGATATATGCTGAAGCTTCTTATTCCTGGTACTTTGGTATGTATTATGTGCATGCTTGAAGTTCAATTCAAGATGCAGCTGATCTGAAGACTTTGCTAAGCACATCTGTAAGCCTGGGTTGCAAGATCTGAACTTTAACAAGCTGGGTGATTTCTTTTCAGTATCTCTACTGCATTTATTAAAGGCAAAAAAATCCTCTGAAATTATTGCAAGCCTGGGTTTGTTGGACTGTAGAGAAAGCACTGGATTTTTTTCTTCTTTTCCTAATGTTATAAAGGACACAAAGTTGATAACATAAACATTAAGCTTCTCACGTGTTTCTGTACCTATTTGAAGGTGGAGGTTTTTTATTTTGACTTTTCAGAATTCAGTTGTCACTGATGTGTTAGGTGTAAGTATTACAGAGGGGAAGGCTTGAAATTAAGATGCCTTTTTTGTTAACTTTCTGTAGGTCCTACAAACTTTCACCTTATTCTTTTATGCCCATCTGTGGGTATTAATGTGGTCCCTGTTGGCAGGGTTTTTCTCCACTGGAATTGACATTTTTTGTATCTGTTACAGAGGGAGCAAATGTATGCTGCACAGGAAATGTTCAAGACTGCAAACAAAGTTACAAGGCCAGAAAAGGCTCTTATACTTGGATTCATGGCAGGATCCAGAGGCATGTATTGATACTAATTTAGCTTACTTCTGAATACACAAATCTGAAATACAGCCTAGCATTTCTAAATGTGCATGTGAGAGTGCTTTGCTTTAGCTTTGTCTGTAAGTGCTGGACTCTTTTTGTTTTACTCTGGACTCCACATAGTATGAATTATAGTTCTAACTACCTGGAAACGGGTCTTTAGGGTCCATTTCCAGTAAGTCAACTGGTCTGTCGGAACAGCTGTGGACCACAGTATAACTGACCTCATTGTAGAATCATGGCTTAGGGTTGAAGAGAAACAAGGCAGCTGGTCAGCAGTGAACAGACTGGTTGAGTACTACGGCTCTGCCTAGAGGACCAATGAATGTAAATTCTGTTGTGGCAAGTTTATGTACAAGTCGGGTAGTACAGAACCTCTTTGCTAATTCCCTGCTTTAGAAACTGGCAGCTGTTATCTCAGACTTTAGATAACTACTGGTGCTGTGAATCATGGGGAGATAAGCTGTCTCATAGCCAGATCCTGTTATGTATTGGCCTTGATAGACCAAAGCTGTTTTACCTAGAAGATTATCAGATGTAAGATGAGAAGGGGCTAAAGAGTCCTTAAGTGAACTCCCATCATCTGCACTAGCTCTGATTTCTAATTTGGTATTTGGGGCTCTTATCACCAGAGTCCTGCAGCCTAAATGTGGCTCATGAATTTGGATTAACACAATACACTAGTGAGGATGACCAGAGCAGAGTTACTGTGGTGATCCCTGCGCTTTAAGTTTGGTACATCTTGCATTAATGACCGTGCTTTTAGTACTAGATGCTACTTCAAATTGCAGTAGGGGGCTGTACTTTAATATCTACATGGACAGCTTTTTCTAACACAAGGTAAAATACTATTTTGGAAGTGTGTATGTGATACAGATTCACATACACATATATAGTAAAGTATATATTAATATAAATTACTTCAATAATAATGTCAGCACCTTCTGAAGGTTGGATGAATAACTGCCAACTGATATTCTTGAATATCAGTACCTTGAAGTGTAACATTTAATACTTCTACTGGCATGGAACTGAGTCTGGGACTAGTGGTTTCAATGAAGCTCTTTGGGCTTCTTTAACAGCTAAAAATTGTTGAGGCATTTAACTACAAAATGTATCCCAAGTAAAGGAAGTGGTAGTTCAAGTTTACTAACTCCCTTTTAAATATAAGCTTCTCTTCTGACTCTGAGGCAGAGAGAAATGACACTGGCGGCTTTACTACTTCTTTTCTTGTTCTTCCAATTACTTTAGTCTTGAGCTTCATCTTTTGGGGTCTGGTTTTGTTATCTTTAAAGCATGGTCTCAGGAGTGTGGATGCAGAGAAGATCTTGGGCTATGTGCTTTACTCAGCTTTGGGTCTGAGGTTGTTATTTGTGGTTTTGGGGTTATTTTTCTAAGCATAAAAACCCCTACCTTGTTTAATACATTGTTGAAATGTATAACGTGTTTCTCTCCTTGTTTCTGCAGAGAATCCTTGCCAAGAGCAAGGTGACATCATCCAAATTAAGCTTAGTGAACATACAGAAGATTTACCAAAGGCAGATGGCACGGGCAGCACCACTATGTTGGTTGACACAGTCTTTGAAATGAACTATGCTACTGGTGAATGGACCAGATTCAAGAAGTACAAACCCATAACTAATGTTTCCTAAGAGATGCAGCAGCAGCAGACTGGACCAAATCAAGCTTAGAGTCAACCAGCTCATAGAGTATGTCAACTGTATAAAATGGCATTCATGTGTACATGTCTTATTACCCTCCAGAGTAGAAGCTGTGCTCTGCAACCAAACTGAGCTCGGTGAACACAGAAGATGATGGTGTCAAACTCACTTTTTGTTTGGTTTTTTTTTTTTTTTATTAGTCTTGGGAGAGGGAAAGATGATCTTGAGGGGGGGAAGTTGTTGGTGTGTTTTTGTTTTCCTACAGTTCAAGATGCTGAAAAAGGAGATCACATCTGAAAGGTTACAGATGAGAGCAGTTTACTGCTAAGTACAAGAAGAGAAGACTACTGCACAGTCATTCACGGTTTGCTGTTAACTGAGGGCACAGATCTTTATTATAAAAACATTTTCTTTGGCAACATGAGTTCTATCATAAGAATGGATGTCTGAAGCACCACAGATCGGTGCGTCATAATTTTATATTTCAGCTGCAGTATAACTATTGCAGATGGTAGATGTCAGTGCCTAAAGGTACCCACTGTATGTTTAGCTTATTTATGCTTGGGTCATAGGATGAGATTGAGCAGCTTTGTTAACTTGCTATATTGTCAGTGTACATGCCCAGCATGAGTTAATCTATATTTGGCATTATTTGAGGTAGATGGAAACTGAGTATCATAACTTTCTGAAGAAAAAACCCATCAAAATCATAAAAGTAATGGTGGCTTGTCGCTGCTGAAGTGGCAGTTTCTTGCCGTAGGAGTCTTGGGGTAGAAGTTGGTCTATGGCTCTTGCATAGCAAGCCCTTTGCCCAGCATAACTTACCTGGAGGAAGGGAAACAACTACATCACAAGACCAATGGGAGCTCAATTTAAAAATGGCCCTAGAAATGGTTGGACATGTATCTGAGAAGAAGTAGTTCTGTTGTCTTGAGGCGCTGTTAATCTATGTTTGGTTGAGCAGTCATAATGTGTTTGATTGCCGAGCCCTGACCCAAAAAGTTTTGAATGACTGTAGCTGTGGTTCTTACCAGTATAGTTTTATCAGTATAATTGCTAATGTGGCCACAATTATACTGGTGTATAAATGTGCCTTGTACTTGTCCTCTGCTAGTAGAAGCACATTTTTCTTTATAACTCTGTTCATACCACTGGTGTAATCTGGCTTTAATAGTACAAACAAAGCTGGCATTTACTGAGAGGATTTATGTACATAAGTCAGGATTCCTTCTTGGGAGACTTGGCTTCATCATTTGAAGGAGTCTTGGATTCAGTGTCTGGTTTCTGCCAGTACTTGAGTGTGGAGCTGTGCTTGGTTGGGAATGCTGCTTAGAAGGAAGAAATACAAAGATGAGTAGCAGAGTGGTGATGTATTGAGGAGGTACCTTGGCTGACTTAAAGGTTCATGTTGAAGTGCAACTTCTAGGATGAAATGAGGCTTCCTTTTTTTTTTTTTGTTTCTTTTTTCTGAAAAGAAAGCAGACCAAATCCCCTAGTACACTTGTATACTAATAAAGACATTTAGATGTTTGATTAGAGTCTTTTTTTATTGGGGAATTTTTATTGCATTTTAACCTTAGTTTTTCAATCAAACTACCCAACAGGACAGGGCAAATATAAATATTATTAAAAAAAAAACAACCCTGTATTCTGCAGTGTTTTAAGATGTGACCAAAAGCGTAGATTTCTTAACTTTATTTAAGCAAATATACAGAATGTTCTAGCTCTGTAATGGGCAGGTTATTTGTTGGTAACTGCTGCCATTACAGAGTGTTGTGCATGTTTTAGTGCGAAAGTTACATATTACTGTCACATTGGGGCTGTCCTCCCCAGAATTACCCATTTCAGAAACAACATAGATTGTAATTTTGGTTGCAACTTTTCTTCATAAACAGCTAGAAAACAGCTTGACAAGTGAGGATGGGTAGTGAGTTTTAGTTTTTAGGAGTTCAGTAGAATGTGTTATGGTTATAACTTACTTGATTCTAGAGCGTTACACAGTGAGGGCTAACAATAGCATATGAAAGTATTCATCTTTTAGAAGAAAGGTTTAAAGAAAAGTGACATTCCTTTTGTTGTCTGCGTTCAGATCTTAAAGTTTCCTTGTGATGACCAGTTTTCTGTAAACATGTATGATACTTCTGTCTCAATTGTTCGTGCTTGCTAGATGAGCTACAAGTATCAGATACAGTTGTTAAGGAGCATTTAGAAAATTGGCTGGCTTGAGGGGTGTGTTCTGTCATTGTAAACTGTTGATGCAAGACCTGTGCAATTCAGTCGTGGTCAGGAGCTGCTGTGTGGTGGCTCTTTTGTCTTGCTTGAGATTAATGGTGGTCCCTCACTAAACTTTCTGGGTCCACAAAAGTCTGCATTTCAGACCTGTGCTGTGGGGTGGAAATAGCTGTCCCTCTGCTCTTAAGAAGCCCTTCTAGAATCCAGTGGAGTCGTTTGAGTGCAGTAGTATGTAGGAAGCTTAACCATGCTGCTATTTGTAATTGCTGCATAATGCAGTTGGTCTCCAGGCCTTTTTGTCTAAAGTCAGTCATATGCAATAAATGGAAATTTTAAATAGAGCTATAGTATATTTTTAATTCCGTTGACTCGTTAGGATGAGACAATTTAACACTGCAAAAGTAAATTATTTTTTAAAGTCACTCTATGACCCTCAATACCAGAGCATTACTTCAACTTGATCTGTGTATCTAGAAAGTGTTTCTTAAATGCCTAAAGAAAGGGAAGTTTCTGCAACATTGTTAAAATGATAAAGTAAGAAGTAAAACTACATGGAGTTCTTTGGTTCAGCAAATGAAACCATCAAATCTGTGTTCTGAAAGTAGGAATGATGCCAGACAAATCAGAAAGGGCAGTTTCAATATTGAAATTCCAATATATTGGAGTTGTTACATACAAAACAAATTCTGGCCCTGGAACTTGACATTTTTTGTCTTGAATACTCAGTCATGTGGATGTGAAGCTATTCAGTGAGGCTCAGTGTGTGTGCTGTAAGGTTAAACAAAAACATTTTGTTACTCTAGAGTGACTTGCAGATGTACTGATTTGACCAGAGAAGTAATTCAGGGTTTTCTTAAAGCTTTGGTTTTGTCCTTTCCTCATCCCTCTATCCAAGCATGAAGTTGTAGGAAATAGCACGCCCAAACTTTAGAACTTTGGGCTTGAACTGCACCTCATCAAGGAGGATGTCCCAGTCTCTCTTGCCCTTGCTTGTAGAGAAGCCCCTGTCTGTGCAAGCCTAGGCATGATATGAATTAGCTTCTTTGATTTGAGTATGAAATACTGGAGAAAGAAGCAATGAAAGCAGCTTGTGTTTTCCCCTTTCCTGTCCAAACTTTGTTTTCAGGGGAGAAAGAGCACATTCATCTTACCCAGGCTTCTTCAACAACTTGCCCTATAGTGAAGTGCTGGGTTTCTGAAGGCTCCATTTTCTTTTGTGTGTGCTGTGAGGACCAGAAAGAGTGCAATGAGTGTAATTAAGAAAGGGAGCCCAACAAGGATGCTGAGCAAGACTTCTGATCACAGATTCCATCTTTCTGTTCATTCTTTTGCAACTCTAATGCTTTGTAGTTATCTCCATACAAACCAGTCTAGGCTTAGTACAGTTAGCACTCTAGTACTGGGCTGGTATTTTGTGGTTAACCTGATTTTCAGTGGTGGCTTTGCCATTTAGTCTTTCAGTTCAATACCATAGGATGCTGGATGCAGTGGGGAGGGGCCTTTGGTAGTTGCTTGACATTTTTATGTGGAATTGGTCATTTCTCTCACTAAGTTGTGTCAAAGTGCAGACCACTTGTCTAGATAAAAGAATCTTGAGACTTTGACATGACACGGTTTAAGAGTGAATCACATTTTCATTGTAAGATCTGACTGGAAAAAAAAAGACTAAGAAATGTTAAGCCAGAGCCCTCTGGGAATCTGGTGCCTTTAACAAAAACTGTCATTTTGTAAAATGTCACATCTATAGCATAGCCCGTATGTTTTCTATTGGTTTTTGTTTGGTTGGGGTTTTTTGTACAGATGTAAATTCAAAATATTCTGTCTTTGGGTACGTATTTTCAGTGTAATACAGTATGTATAATAAAAAATTTAGATTTTCTAAGGAAATGGACTGATACTCTTCTTAATAATCAAGTTGTTCATTGTACTAACAGTTGAGTTGTTGTACCACCAGCCTGAGACCAAACAGCCAAATTGCCTGATAATGTGTATTTTTTTCATATTTGTGGCATTGTTTCTGTAGGTACATTTCAGAGTTGGCATTTCAAAGCTGACAAGTGCTGGTTTTGCTGGTTTAGGATATTTTTGAGTAGATTTACTGAAATACCTGCTCTTGCTCTCTGGGTGGGTTCACTGCAAGCTGGTGAGCCCTGGGTGCAGTGTGTGGGTGTGCACATGCGGAAGCACTCGAGGCACAGCCAAGATCTGATGGTATGAGGAGGATCTGCCATGCACAGGTTCTGTGGATGAGGTGTGGAAGTGTGGAATAAACCCTGTTGTTCTACAGCACTGCCTTTTTCCGAATTGGAGCAATGGTGGCTTCTCGCAGTTTGAGTGCAGCAGAAGGTGGGTGTGTTTTGGTTTGGGATTGGTGGTTTTTTGGGTGGGGTTTGTTGTGGGTGTTCAGAAATTGTTTTCATGCTCATGTACTGTTCCTAGGGTCTGGTTCTGTGATAAGCATGAAGGTTTGTCTTACAGTGTTATGTGGAGATGTGTGGCTGGCCTTATCCCAATTTCCTTGTGTGCAGCTGTGTGAAATGGCTCTGTTCCACATGCCTGTGCTGGGGTGGTGCCAGACATAGTCTGAAGTTTTTCTTTTCTGTGTCAGGTTGACCTTATCAAATAGTCAGGAAGGGAATTCTGTTCCAGGTCAGCTGCTCTTGTAGAATGCGTGGGACAAAAGCTTTGGGAGAGGCTGAGATGCACGCTTCATTTGTTATTTCATAGGGCACTTGCTCTCTGAGATTTCCTGGTGCCCAGACCCTGATGCACTCCACATAAACAGGGGTGTGCCAGTTCACCTGCATGGTGAGACTGGCCTGGGCAGAATCAGACCTGTCTGTTTCCAGCAATCTGTGCCACTGGACACTTTGGAGAGGCTTAGCTGATACAAGGGTGTAGGGGATGTAATGTTTAAGATGTTGCCCTAGTGCTAACCCTTAAGACTAATGATGGACTAAACACTGACCTCTTCCAGACCTGGACAAACCCATGTCAGGTGCTGTCCTATATTCTGGGTGCCTTTAGACAGAGCTTGAGCATCTCGGGCTCCACTCCTCTCCCTGCCATGCAGGTGTGTGTGTACAGGCTCTCCTGAGAGCAGGAAAGGGAAAATGAGGCAAGAAGCAAAACCCAATTGTTCTAAAGTAAATGAGGTGACTTTATTTCCAGAACCTGCTGTGTTTCAAGACACTTGCATTGTACCAAGTGTACTGGAATTGCTTGAGGCCAGGTTGGATGGGGCTTGGAGCAACTTGGTCTAGTGGAAGGTGTTCCTGCCCATGGCAGGGGAGTTGGAACTGGATGATCTTTAAGGTGCCTTCCAACTGAAAATGTTCTGGGATTCTGTGACCTTTTCCTGAGGTCACAGGAAATTGGGGAGGTTCCTTTATTTGGCTCTCAGAATGTGGTTCCTGTGTGGCATTTGGTATTAAAATATACTTGTTCCTTCCTGGTAGAAATTTAATGGAAACAGAAAAGCAATTGGTTTCTCTGAATGGTTGATTGAACTCCTCACTAGCATGTAAGCTTGGCTCTAGTGCCTGCCCCATCATTTTGTGTCACTGAAGTCCATAGTCTCCTTTTTCCTTTTCATCTTTCAATAAAAATTGGGGGTTTTTTCTTGGCTGTTTCCTCACATAGGAGAGTCAGCAAGGTAAGCTGATCTTGTGCTAAAATTTTGTGATTATCTGCATTGAGCCAGAGCTGCTGGTTGGGGGTACCCAAGCTGTGCCTCAGTGGAAGGTGTTTCCTCCTTCCCTGCCCCAAATGCTGCAGGCACGGACAGCAGAGGCAACGCCCCCTGCACTTGTTCTGCCTAAAGCACCCAGCTGGGTTTGACCTCCATCCTCAGAACTGACTTACCCAAGACACACTGGTCCATTTTGGAGGGTTTTTTTACATTTTAAGACCACCTTTTTAACTGATGGGGGGAATAAATAAGAATTAAATGTTCTGTGCTGCTTGTGAGAAAATAAACTTCTAGCCTCTGTATATTATTATGGTTGGATAAACCATCAGATCCCTGCTGCAGTACAACACCTTTCCTTTGGCTAGCTGTACTTTTTTATTATTATTATTATTCCTTCTAAATCAGGCACAGAAGAAACACATTTTTAAAAAGAAGAGGTGTTAGGTTTTTGTTTCAAAGTGACTGTAATAACTCTTAACTTTTATTTTTTACTTAAATTCCTCCAGCTCCCTTTTGTGGGTTTCGTTATTCCACCTCCACAGCACCCACCGTTGCCGGAGGTTTCTGCTGGTGCGGTTTGGGTTTTGGGTGAGTGCTCCTGGTCCCCCTGCCCAGTGCTGCGGTGCCACCGCGTGGCCGTTCGCTCCCGAGCAGGTTTCGCTGTCCAGGGCACAAACCCTGCGTGTTCCTCCAGGAACGCTGGCGGTGCTTTTTTTCTTCTCACCTGTGTAGGAGTGTCTTGGCCCCCTCTTGGGCGAAAGGGCTGTTGGCTGCTTGTTAGACCTGTATTTCTAAAGCCTGGACGCCCGGCCTGTTTTATGAGAGTCAGTGGATATACCTTGGAATAGCCCTGCATCTGAAAGAGGGGTCTGGATTTGCTGTTGCTTCCCAACACAGCCCATGGGGTGGTGCATCACAGAGGGTTCAGGAGTGCTGCTTCTTTTTGTCCGGAGAGGAGCAAGTGATACCTGCGGGCTGGTCCCTCTTCTATACACAGCCAGGTTTGGGTATGAATCACAACCTGTATTGCTTGAAGAAAAGACTTTTCCAAGAAAAAGCCCCTGTCAGAATCCAGCTTGCAGTTTGCCTGAATATGTTGCTCTTTCCCAGCCGCAGCTCAGCCCAGCCCCCAGTTTCTAGGCCAGCAGCAGGGTGTGGGTCGGCAACACTGCCAAAGGACCACAGTCCTCTCAAATAGCTGGGTACAGCACACCAAGGACCATCGT
Source organism: Corvus hawaiiensis (assembly GCF_020740725.1). Classification (NCBI taxonomy): domain Eukaryota; kingdom Metazoa; phylum Chordata; class Aves; order Passeriformes; family Corvidae; genus Corvus; species Corvus hawaiiensis. Next base: position 8,731,705 of record NC_063217.1, on the reverse strand, counting down.
CCCAAGAGTCATGGGAACAGGATAGCTTTGCAGTACCTTGCCTGCCTTGGAGCATGACAGTCATTTGCCACTCCAACAGGTGTCTGTTAAGCCTAGGACACCAACAGTGATGGAAAGAGCCTAAGAACACAAGGATAAAGTGATCTGAGTCCAGAGGAGGACCAGTAAGATCCTCAGAGGCCTGGAGCATCTCTGCTATGAGGACAGGCTGAGAGAATTGGGGTTGTTTAGCCTGGAGAAGAGAAGGCCCCAGGGAGACTTTACAGCACTTTCTGATACCTCAAGTGGCTGTAAGAGAGCTGGAGAGGGACACAAGTACACAGGGTGATAGGACAAGGGGGAATGGCTTTAAACTGAAAGGGGGGCAGGGTTAGATTAGTTACTAGGGAAAACTTAACTGTGAGGGTGGTGAGGCACTGGAAGTGGTTGACCAGAGAAGCTGTGGCTGCCCCATCCCTGGAAGTGTTCAAGGTCAGGTTGGATGAGTCTTGGAGCAACGTTGTCTAGTGGAAGGTGTCCCTATCAGGGACGGAACAGGGGTGTTGAAATGAGATGATCTTTAGGGATACCTTTCAAGCCAAACCACTCTGCTCTCCTCTGCTGGTAGTTAATACCTTCCTGACCTTAGAGTCACCTGGTGACCTACCCTTTTCAGGCTGATGGATGTGTCAATCTGCTGTCAGCTCAAGCCTTCTTCTCCTTTGCATTATCCCTGCTGCAGGTGGGACCTCACCTGGGGATGTTCACACCCACAGCACTTACTGTCACATCCCAGCTGACAAAAGCTGAGGCAGTGGCAGGTCACACGGGACACTGCAAAGAGGGCTGGTGTTTGAGAGAGCCTTCCTGCTCAGTGTTTCTTATTAAGCAGGTAGCTCTCCTTGTAAACAGACAGATCATTTGGACATCTAACACCCAGGTGACGTGCAGACAGTTAATGCAGAGCCCTGTGGTGGCCCTTGGGTTTGTAAACCTGGGAAGCTCAGAAATCTAAGTCTGCCCTCAGCAGGTGAAACCTCTAATGGCACATCCTCTGCTTGCTCAGGTTGGATAGATCTGGGCAGCCTTGGACAAGAGCTGTCCTCCCCAGGCTTGGCAAGGCCTGGGAGCTGGTGCAAACTGCTGGAGTGTTTGAACAGGATGCCACATTCTTGGGAGAAATGCCACTGTTCCTGCCTCTGCCCTGTAAGCTCTGAGGGTGGAGGGCCACTGTCTGGTTTATTTGGGGACACGAGGTCTGCCAGCTGTGGAAGAACAACAGAACTGACAAGAAGAGGGCCCTGTCCCAGCCTAGGACATCGCTTTTAATAAAAAATGACACTGCTTTTTATTCTCTATCAAAAGCATTTCATCTCAATGGAGACAGGCCCAGGCAGGTCAGGAGTTTATGAATTTGTCTGTTTGTACTTTTCTGCCCTGAAGTGGCATTAGACTTTCCCTGTCAAAAGTGTATTTCCAGCTTGCCCAGTTGCTAAAACAGTTGAGAGGAAAAGCCGCCTGTCTCATCTCTCACCTGGGCTCTGGTAGCTCATCCAGAAAGGGGGCTCTAAGGGGACAGTTTCTCTTTCTCTTCCATGTGTTAGGCTGAAACTTGCAATGGAAGTGCTGCCCCATCCAGTTCTGAACTGCCTTTCCAGTGTGTACATGTGTGCAGTAGCTGCTCAGCAAATGTGTGCCTTGGTTCTGGGACTGGGGAGTGTGGGAAAGCTCCCCACTAACCAGGGCTGCAGCTTGTGCGATGGAGGGGCCTGATCTCCTGCCAGCTCCTGTAGCAGGATAAATCTCACTGGGTAGCTGCTGGCAGTGTTTTACCAGTGCACAGAGCTGCTCCATCCTGCAAATGCTGCTTCTGCAGCAGTTGTCCCTCACTGCAGAGCCTCAGCCCACTGCAGAGTGGATGGCCCTGCACAGGTCTGGGTGGAACAGGTTCTTTACACAGACTGAGATCAAATATCCTGTGCAGAGACTTGTAAAACCTGTAAAGCCAAGCTGAGCAATGTCATGTTGAGAGCTCTCCTGCCTGCAGCGAAGGGGCAGCCCTCTACCCACCCCTGCCTTGCCCAGAGCCACGGGGCAGCGTCTCTCTGAGGGGCTGCCAGGGCCGAGTCCTTGAGCCTGATGTTGTGCTTGTAATCACTTTGGCAGTGATCAGTTCATGTTAAGGTTCTACCTGACAGTGTTGGAAGCCAGCTGGTCACTGCCTGACCTGTACCCACCCAAACTGGTGATGCCAGAGTGCAGGAGGCTGCCCTGTCTCTGCAGCTACCATGAAGCAGGGTAGTTAGGCAGACTGTCACTGCCAGAGACAGGAGGACAAGAAAGGGTCCCTAGTCCCAAACTGACCCACCTGGGCCACTATGAGGAAAGCCTGAGGGTTGGTGTTAGAGCAGGCTAGTTTTGGCTCATCATGTTGGGTCCTGCTGAGGATCCTGGAGCGCAAAGGACACGAGCAGTGCATGACAGTGCCTGGTCTCAGTGCAGCTGTGGGGCCTGCATGTGGAGCATTCACAATCCTGTATGAGTAGCCCTCTGTGCCCAAATTTTGGGAAAAGACGTGACATGTGAGATGTGGCATTCAGCTGAATGCTAAAGGAAATCCTCTCACAGTGGGGGCTTGGCAATGCTGATTACTAAACAGTGGGGGCAGAGGGAAAGGGGGGATCTCTCAAAGCAGGGCTGCAAGGTGAAGAGAACATGGGGCCATCTGTGTCCTCAGGTGGCCAGCAAGCAGTACAGACACTGCAACACATGGAAAATGGGGTGGGGCCTCGTTAAACTCAATGCCCTCACCTCAAAATCATCAGCATCGGGATCCTTGAGCTTAATCCTGATAACAACTTGATGCATCAAGTTGGACACCTTGAGGACAACAGGGGCGGGAGGGGGAGTGAAATGCTGGTTGGGAAGGCTCTGTGTTCACCAGAGGCTCCATTCTGGTTACAGCATGGTTGGCCCCAGCTAAAATGGGGACTCTTCTGGGGTTGTTTTTCTTGTTTCTCTTCTTTCAGGAAATCTTGTGTGTCTAAAAAATGAAATCCTCTCACTTGCTGAGGTCACAGGGGCTGGCCCGTAGCCAGGCCGAGTTCCCGTGCTGCCCTGCCCGTTCCTCGCCAGGACCCCATCACTTCCTCCAGAACGCGCTCTCACACGGATTTCTGCATTGCTGTGAGGAGGGGTCTGCTCATCTGGGTGCCTGGTGCATGCTCTGCTCTGAGGAGGCCGTTCCGTCTTAAGACCTGTTGCAGTCTCCGAATATAAACCCCCCTTTGTTGGGGAGAAGTTGACTTGACTGAGCCGCATGATCAGAGTCAGGTGACAAAACTGGGCACAAAAGCGGAGGAGAATGAGCAGCTGGGTGAGGGCGTTAGCTGCTGATCTTGCCATTTGACAGGCTGTGTTACTCCTCAGGGAAAAATGAGTGCCTGGCCCTGTCCTCTGCTGTGGAGCTTAACCATGGTGTGTCTAACAGGTAAGTCCTCCCGAGGCAGGGTTTCTCTTCCCTGCCTGGGCACGGGGGTGGGTAAAGCCATAATGGGATTGTGGGGGCCCTGGGCCTCACCGCCGGGGGGTGCGGCAGTGGGCAGGGCTGGGGGGAAGGCAGGAAGGAAATGAGTGTTGAAAGACAGGCAGTGTTGGAAGTGAGATGTGTACAGTAAATGCAAAAGTTTGCTTTTACAAGAAAAAAGAAAAGAAGAAATAGAGCTGTATTACTCTGCATATTGAGGATTTGCAGAGGCTTTAGCTTAAACCCCAAGGAACAGGATGCCTGCTGGTAGGTTGGGAAAGATCAGCTCTGTAGCCTTCCCTGACATCCTCAAGGCTCTTGTTCATACCAAGGCGTCACATGCAAAATAACACATCCTTCAAGTTTCCCTGGAGATAGTTTGGGTGATTCACAGTGCTCCTTAAAAAAAAAAAAAAAAAAAAAAGAGGCTCTAGAAAGCAAAATCACTGTTCCATGATATAGGCAGTGAAAGTGCAGGAGAGAAAATGATTTGTCTGGTGAAGCTGATGTTGTTTGAGTATTGGTTTTTCACACCTGTGACTGACTGTAACTGGTAAAATACACAAACACTTTACTAGGTGGTCAAAACTATTTTTTTTCAGTTGCTGACTTCTTTTTTTTCTCCAGAAATTGTTTAAATTATTAAGAAGTACTGGCTACCAAAGGTTATTGATGGCTACTGAAGTTTTGCAAACAACTCTACTATTTTAGTAGCATGTTATGGAAAACTACTTTCCATTTTAAAAAATTCCTCTTAACAGCACCATTATTTGACATTAAAACAACCAACCAATGAAACCTATTCAACTAAAAAAAAACCCAAAACAACAAAATGCATCCAGCTGTGGGCAGTCCAAGGTGTTGAAACCTCTGCGGTGTCTCTGGCTGGCAGAGCTGAGCTGTTGGGGACAGGAGGGAGTTGTGGGAGATCAGACTTTGTTCTCAGAGGTCTTTCTGAGAGGTTTTCCCAGGAGAATTTTACAGTGCCCTTGACTTACTGCTGGTGTTTACCTAAAGATTACTTTGATGGATCTCAGGACTGACTCAGTTTGTTGCCAGAGGCGAGGAAAGAGCAGCAGATTGGCTTCAGTCCTTAAGGCAGAGGAGTCAGATGAGGGGAATTGTGCATCTTGGTTCTGGGTGGAGGCATGGCCACAGTAGTGGTGTCCTATGTGGGCACTGTGGAGCTGCTTTCCCTGCCTTGGACCAATGCTGGCACCTCTGTCCCTTGGATTTGAGCCTGGGGCAAACCAGCATGTTACAAAATGATCACTATTAGGTTTGGTGTCTCTGTTTTAGGGCTACAGCAAGGAATTGAGATTTAGCTCAGTTGGTCAGAACACAGTGCTAATAATGCCAAGGTTGTGGGTTTGATCCACATATGGGCCATTCACTTAAGAGCTGGAGTCTGTGATCCTCTGGGTCCCTTCAACTTGGACTATTCTGTAAATTCTGTAAAATGTGGATAGTGGCCCACATGGCTGGGTGCTCATCTGCTTTACTCAGTAGTTACACCTAGATGGGTTTTGGCCCTTGGTGAGGCACAAAGCAGGCAGTGAACATCAGAAGAGAGCACTCCAGCAAACTGTCTCCATGTGATCACAACCTTATAAAGACCCTTATCCACTGCTCTGATCCTCTGCAGAACTTGAACTGGAGCTGCCATCAGCTTGGTCTGCATGTTGATGTTCATCCCATGTACTGCTGGGCACTGGCACCCACAGTGCCTGGCCTTGCATGGTGGGGACAAAATTGGAGAGAAATTAAAGGCTGGGGGCGAAGCAGGGCTGGGGAAAAGGGATGTGGGTCTGACACCTGACAGCCTGTGCTGTCACCCCTCTTGTCACCCTGCCCGTGTCCTTCCTCACCTGCCTCCTGCTGTCGGGCATCAGCTGCACTCTTTGACCTCCTTGAAACCCATAAACTAGTTTCTTAGGACTCTTTTTGCTTTCCATGCCACTGGTCATGCATTACCAGGGGGGTTAGCAGGTGTGTGCTGCTTGGGGAGAGCATTTACACCCCAAAGTATCAGCTCCAGTTGCCTACTGGTGCTGTATAAGGTTGGGTGTTTTCAGAAGTTGCAGTAAGTGTTGAGTAAATCCCTGCCCTGAGTTCCTGAACCCAGCTGGTGACACAGCTGATGTGGCAGGAGCTGCCTATTTTGGTTTTGCTTTTCTTCCTTTGCTTAGTACCACACTGCTAAATTAACAATAACCTGCTGCTTTCCATGCTTAGTTCCATGGGTCTCTCCTCTGTTAGAAACTGGAGGACATTCCCCATGCCTATGCCAAGGGATGACTTCCATCAGCACATGATGTTCCAGTCCACCATGTGTCACAGCAAAACAACTTGAGTTGCAGTAATACTTCCTTTCTCTATGGATTTCAGCCATCCTCACTCTGAGGAGGGATTTCAGAATTAAAGCAAGTCTTGGCCTGCAGGTTCCCTTCTGGTTACTGGATGTACCACCAGAATAGCTTAAAAAAATCCTGAGCCCCTGACTTTTCTTGGCTGATCTGTTTAAGGGAGATAGGATAAAGCAGTCAGCTACTTGACAAGCATCTTAAATCAGATTGTCATGAGATCTGAGGCCACTAATTATGTTTTTTCTTCTCCTAGGTATTGCTTTAGGTCAGACAACCAGCACTGAAGCTGCCATTTCATCAACTCTAGCACCTCCCAGTGCAACCAGCACTGGGGTTCCCATTTTATCAACCCCAGCACCTCCCAGTGCAACCAGCACTGAGGTCCCCATTGCATCCACCCCAGCAGCCCCCAGTGCAACCACTGCTGTGGCCTCTGCTCCCCCAGCGGCTCCTGCAACACTCTCAGCTGGACTGACACCAACCACTGCAAACTCTGCTGCATCCACAGCAGCTCCATCTGCTGATCCAAGCACAGAAACCCCTGCCCAGACTCTGCCCACTACCATGGGGACTGTCCCCACCTCTGGCAGCACGGCCGCCTCTCAAGCGTCTGCAGGACTGATGGCCACATCCAGCAGTGCCCCAGTGTCCCCTCCAGGAGTGACCACATCCCCTGGGGTCCCGTCGGCAGCTCCGCTCCCCACCACCCCCCAGCCCTCCAACTGCAGCAGAGTGAATGTGACAGCCTGTGCCCGCTGCCCCCCAGGGACAGTCCCCAACCAAGGTAAGAGTCCCTGCTCCCGGCTTCTGTGTTAGAGGGAAAAGGGATTTGTCAGGGGAGGTGAAGCCAGCACTTATTCTTGTGTTGGAAGCTTGGGCAGGCAGCAGGAGAGGGAGTTAATTCATTTCACCCTTCTGAAATCAAAGACTTGGTCTTTCCTGGCCTCGTGTTGTGCTTTGGTCTTCCTGAGGCTTCCCCCATGGGGTTACAGAGCAGTGGGATTGTGGCACAAAGTGTTAACACAAGTGAAGTTTGATTTTTTTGGCAGAAGAACATCATTTTGGGGTCCAGGGCCAAATACAAGGTCAATTTCCAGCTGTCTCGAATGTTTGAAAGAGAATCTCTGCTGTAGAGACAGCCTTTCCCCGTGGCCTTGAGAAAACACTTGATCAACCTCTGTTGTGGTCAGCAGTGCATAGTATCACCTTTCCCAGAAGTCATTTATGTTGTAACATGGTTGGATTTTGATTTCAAACACCACCACCCCATCCCACAAAAAAAATCTCAAAAAAAGAAAATAATTCTCCAAAATACAAGCCATGTACTTTTTGCTTTTTCCCTGCACTACAGGGCACTTTAAAAAAGGGGAATAAGCAGCTCTGATGCTTTAGGGTGAATCTGCAGAGAACAGGAGTTAACTCCCACCTTCCTTGTGTGCAGGATCTTCTTTTACAGGGCCTTTTCCTCTTGCCTGTGTTGGTGATGCAGCTGCCAGGACTGTCTTGGGCAAGCAGGGGGATGGCAGGTCTGATGTGTGCAGCTGCAGTAAATCCCACCCAGTTTTTCTGTGTGGCTGGGATTGGTTTTGTGGAGCAGAGAGGGGTAGAACTTTCCTGCTGGGAATGCCATGGTACCTGTGCTCAAACAAAAGCTGTTGATGCTTAAGGCAGATCCTCGACTCTGGGGCTTTACACATCAATTCTGCTTCCTACAAGCTTAAATTATCCGTAATCTAAAGAAGCATATTGGGTTTTTTGGAGGGGTTTTTTGGGGATTTTTTTTTTGGTCTTTTTTTTTTTTTTTGGCGTTGGAGGGAAAACAAGGAAAATTTTCCTGGCCCCTCAAATTAAAGATGGAAAAAGCAGTCAGCTTAATTACTGGAGATTCACACTAATAGACTTGACTCCTTAGATCATCTTATGGCTGTTCTGCAGCTTGCTAACTGTGGACAGCACCATAACTAGCATGAACATTGCAGTTTCTGCCCTTTATGAGTGCCTTGCCAGAGGAACTGCATCCCAAAGCTTCTGCCTTTGTGGCAGTGACCTGTCCCAGCAGACACAGGGGTTTCAGTCAAGTCTTGCAATCCTGATCCTGACTTTTTGTTCCAATTTAGGCACCTTGAGCTGCTCGTGCTGCATGGGGGGCTTGTGCACAGACCCCAGTGCCTGCACACCCTGCCTACCAGGCCACTACCAGCCCCAAAGTGGGCAACCATCCTGCCTGCCCTGCCCACAGGGGTATTACACCAGGTGAGTGACTGAGCTCCTGGGCATGGGGACTGGATGCTATTCCACAAACACTTCCCAGCCAGAAAAATCTCTTCCTTTGGGCTGTAGGAAAAGTGCTGCAAGGGTTGTTTCCCAGAGGCTAAATTTTCCTTCTCAGGAAACCTTGGTGTGGATATCCTTGTGCTGAGGGCTGTCCCTCTGTGGGCTTCCCTTTTTTACCCCCATGTCTTTTGTCTGCACTGAGGGAACGTGTTGTTTTGTGATGGGGAGACTCTTGGGAGTGAGGTGTGTGTTCATCTCTTCAGCTTTTCTCTAGGATATGTCTGTCCAACAGGCTCCATCTCTCTGCTTTGCCCAATTACTTTCTCACTTCCTGTTTTCTTGCCCCCAAGGGATCTCATTACATTTAAGTCAGTGGCATCTAAAGCAATACCCTCAGCTGATAGAGTGTGGAAAATCTGACAAGACATCCCAGCCAGGAGCCCAGTCTTGCAATTCCACCAGGCTGTCTCATCCAGGGATGCTGTACAAGTGTCCTCTGGCTGCGGGGACATGTGGATGTGCTGCTCTCTCCATTTCCATCGGATTTTCCCTTGCTGTATCCACATCTGCAAACAGTGGGCTGTGTCCTTTGTGTGGTGGCAAGGACAGGAGGTGTGGCAAGAGCCTCCCAGGATTGTGTCCATTGCAGAACAGCTCCATTTGGGTCAGTCCTGGGGAATGGGAACAAAATCTGGCTGTAGGAAGGATGATCGGACTGTGCAGTTTGTTTGCAGCCACTCCTGAGTTTGAGGTGCCAGCAGGATCTTTCTCTGTGCTCCCCCCTTGAAGTTTGTGCTGTGAGGACCTGCCTTAAAAATATACCCCAAATTGCTTTAAAAAGACAATCAGGAGCAGCCTCCAGGGCACACACAGCTGCTGCTATTGGGATGTGGAAGAGGGCCAGGGACCAGAGGGGGTCAGGCAGCAGCGCTGGGTTGGTGTGTGCCAGAGCAGGGACCAGAAGTGGGGGGTCTGGAAGGGACCTGGGGGTGCAGTGTGTGCATGGCCATCTCCCGGTGGCTGCCTGGGCCTCAGGGCTTCGAAGGGACCATTTAACACTTCTGTGGTATTTGGAGAATTTGGCCTCCCTGCAGCTTAGAGCAGCTCTGGCTGGTTCAGGCCCTGTGTTGGTTTGTTTTCAGCAAAGCAATTGCTGTGTTTCCAACTGACTTTTGGGGTTTTTTTTTGGTTTTTTTTCTGCAAATCTCACTCGGCCCTGGAGTTTCTGAAAGGAATTAAGAGAGCATGTCCTTGTTTTCCTCCAAAGCATCTCTGAGTATGTTATCAAATTCTTATACCCACATACTTGTTGAGGGGGATTTGGCTCTGTTAGTGATGAATGTAAAAGCTTCCTCTTTTCCTGCCTTTCTCACCTTTCCTCCCCCTCCTCCTGGAGGTCTGACATACTGCCTCCCTTTTCCCACTATGCTGTTTAAGGTCAGGGCTCTCACACATCACTGTCTGTGGTTTACGTCCTTTTTTCAGCTCCTTCTTCCCAACAATGGAGCAGCTCCTTCTGAAATCGCTGATGGATGCTGAACAGCAAACACCTTCCCTATTCCATTTTCAAGAGTGGATTTAAGAGTCTGACTTTAAGCCAAGGGTTTTAAGCCTGGCCACAATGAATTTTCAAGACCTTCAGTTCAGATGGTCCCTTTCCATATAGCCCACAGGCACAGGGCATCTGTAATGTTAATACAGAAAACTTTAGCTTTTTAGTGGACCTTTTACATTCAGGTGAGTTCAAACTGATCACCTGAACTCCTTCTTTGTAATTGTTCTATTTCTAGACTTGTCAGTGTCATGCTTTGCTCTCTCTTCTCCAAGTGGATAGAGGCTTGGGTAACCTAAAACCACGTTCCACTCTGCTCCCTTCCCTCCCAGCTTCCCAAGAAGCACCGTGTGCCTTCCCTGCCCGCCTGGACATTTTGCTAATGAGCCTGGGGCTGCAGCCTGCAGAGCCTGTGAGCGAGGTAGGCTTCAGCCTGTGTTCAACCCAAATGCATTTTCATCATGTGATGCTTTTTCCCAGGGCCAGATGCAATTACCAGGTAACTTAAAAGCACTGAAGGGTAAACAGGCTAAAAATAGCCCAGCAGATCTCTTCCCTGTTCTGTTGTTATTAAAATGAAAAGAGCATATCTCAGCCATGCTTGTTTTTGCAACAAGTTAATGCTAATACTGCAGTGAAAGTCAGGAAAAAAGGTTTATGAAATTCAGTTTTAGCACAAGGGGGAAGCGTTGTCAGGAAAATAAAATATTCTCTATTTCTGATTGCAAAAATGAGTCTAAACCATCCTGGTTTTCATTTAGGCAATCTTCTGCAGTCTGAATATTAAGTGTAATACTCTCCTTAATTTCCACACATTAAAACTGGGGTTTCAGGGAGCTGCATTGCACCTGGCTAATGCCACTCAAGCCTGGTACAATGTGTTTGCAGACGGGTAACAGCATGTGCAGAACAGAACAGCTCTTACTTATGCAAAAACCTAATTAACACATGCAGTGCAGCAGCTCCTCTGCACCCAAATGGGGTCCTGCTTGAACATGCACAACTGTTCCTTTGAAAATCCGCCCACCGAGCTGCCGGGCTGAACCCAAACCGTGGCTGTCACTTGCTGAGTTTGGGAGGAACAAAATCCGGCTGGTGACAGCAATGGGGTCTGTCACTCCCTTTACTGAGCAGATTTGAACACTCTGTCAGACAACAGGGGAGTCTGTGGGGGTGGCCCCTAAATCCTGCAAGTATAAATGTACAAAGTTCCTTTTTCCTTGCAGGGAGAGGGGAGGTGGGTTTGGCTTCACCCTGCTGTGCCTGCCTGGTGCAAATCTAGGTTTGAGGCAGATCTTACCGACGCCACGTCCAGCTCCTCTCTGAACCTTACCTCCGTCCCATGTGGGCAGTGACCATGTTGTGCATCATCAGGCACCTTCCAAACCCACCTGAATTCCCAAGTGCTGCTCTCAGCTTTCCCATTGGTGTGGTGGGACTCAGAGGTTGGGTCCTGCTGGCCCCTGCCCACACCCTGGGTGCTTTGGGGAACTTCACTCTTTGCTGTGCTTTGGGAAGGGTCTGTACGTGTCCTCCTGCCTGTCCTGGTCCTTGTGGTGCAGGGAGGGAGGGTTTGCTGCACCAGCAGAGCCATCCTGGCTGGTGGGTCTTGTGTTCTTCCTTTTTCAGGGAAGAAGATGCACCCCAGACTTCCTGAGGTGGGGGAAGGCCTGGAAGGGCTGAGGTGACCAGGGGGGTTTCTCCTGGCCTGAGACCTGCTCCAGCTGAGTAACTTGGAAGTTGGCACTGGGATCACCCATTCCAGCTTCATTCCAGCTCAGCCTGTGGTGCTGGGAAGGGTGACAGGTGTCTCCTTGGTGTGGTTTTGAGTGATGTGAGATGTGACGCCAGGGGAACCTGCCTGAGCCCTCCATGCAGGCTCAACATGGCAGAGGGCAGCAGGGAACTTTCATTGCTCTTTCAGAGCTTTTGACAAATATAAACCCAAATATCCTAAATTAACCCCTGAAATGCCACCTGAAGCATGTTGTGGGGAGTTGTTTGGTTGCTTGTAAAATGGACATGAGCAAATACACAACAATGTGGGGCAGAGATGTGGAGGCAAGATCCTGAAACCTTACTCTTCTCTTTTTCAGGCTATTTTAGCTCCAAGCAAAATGCAGCTTTTTGTCTGCCTTGCCAGCCAGGATCATTTTGCAAGTAAGGAGCCTCCTGGGGTGCTGGATCTCAGGTGGATAGGGAGGGGGGTGTTTCTTTTAGCCACTGAGCTGGAACCACCAGTGTAGTGCCCAAAGACAAGTCACCTGCCGTTTCAGCTGTAGGGACACTGGTGCTGTCCTCGGTGAGAGAGGGATGGTACGATGAGGGGAGGATCCTGGCTGGATGTGGAGGGACCCTGGGATGAGGTGGCAGAGCATCAGCTCACAACCCACCTCCCCCATTCCTGCATTCCAGAGGTGCTGGTGGTACCTCACAATGGCCCCTGACCTACTGTGTTAGGGATTCCTGCACAGAGGTTGGGGTGTTCATGTCCAAATTGAACTGGCACATGGATACTCACCTTCCTTCCTCGAGCTCCTTTGTCCCATGTTATGCAGCAGATCTCTGCTGAACCCTGGTGAAATGGCCACAGGACTGGACCCTGGGCTTACCTGGCTGTATCGCCGGTCCAGCCCAGTTCTAACCAGTTCCAGCCAAGCTTGCTAAGGCACGGTGAGTTCATACAAGTTTCATACAAATAAGTGACCAAAGGCAGGACAGAAATGCCACCATGTGCCCAGCCCTAATTTGATGTGCTGGATGGGCCAGGCTGGATGGGGCTTTGAGCAACCTGGTCAAGTGTCCCTGACCATGGCATGGGGGTTGGAATGAGATGCTCTTTAAGGTCCCTTCCAACCCAAACCTTTCTGTGATTCTGTGTGAGAAACTGCACTGGAGACACACCGACAAAATGGCAAAACTTCCTGGTTGGTGTGGTTGACCTTGGAGACTCTAGTTTGCAAGAGCTGGCTTTGATGGGCTGGGCTGGTCTTGGAAGTGCTCATCCTACAGCGTGTCCTGCCTGCTCTCCCCTCGCAGCACCACCAGCTGCTCGGCCTGCCTGCCCTGCCCCGGGGGGCAAGAGGCTCCTCGGGAGGCGTCGGAGGGGTGCGAGTCCTGCCTGCCAGGTAACTGCAGCCGGGAGGGGAGGCTGTGCCCAGCTGGGATCACACAGCTCCAGCTCCAGAGGCTCATTCCAGACTTGTCCCACTCGACCCAGAGGCTGCAGGTCCCCTGCAGAGCAGAGCTGTGCCCTGGCCGTGAGGGATAGTGCTGGGGTGCTTTGACTGGGTGCTGGTGGAGGCTGTGCTTGTGCCAGACCTTCCTGCCAGGCTGGTTAAAGGCCAGTTAACGGAGGTGTGCTGGTCCCTGGCATGCCAGGGAGCCCAAATCCACAGCTGAGTAACAGCTCCAGCAGAAAGCATCTTCACTGGTGGTGGTGGCTTTGCTGAGAAGCACAGCCTTGCTGTCGGAGATGGGGATGCTCTGCAGGAGCAGCCTGGGGCAAGGGGACACAGGGAGGGGATGTGAGGGACATGGCCCTGCTCCTTCCTGTGCTGTCTGGAACAACACTGGGCTGCAGCAGGTGAGCCAGCAGGAGCTGGGCAGAGCTCAGGCAGAGCACTCCAGCCACCCCCATGGCAGTGGCCAGCCTTCAGTATGGACACAGCACCAGGGGCTTCTCGCAGCCAAGCTCCATTTTAAACACGCAGGAAAGCATTTACCACTTTGAGACTTGGAACTTCTGTGACCTGTCTCTCCCACAAAGCTTGGGAAACTGAGCTGTGCTTTGAAGTCTGCTCAGCAAGTTTCAAACAGCTGGAAAAAGTGTTTGAATCCAGAATTGGAGAGGATGAAACACCGCTGACCTCCAGCTCCCATTTTCCCTCTATATTAAAGCCAGAGCTCACTACTAAACCCCTCTCCCCCGTACTCCTACTCACACTACTGTTTGCCAAGGTCTGACCCCAAATATTCTTTAGTCCCTCTGTCCCTGTTGGTTCTGTTCTGACCCTTTGCCACCAAACCAGGACCAAAGTCCAGGCTCAGCTTTTGTTATGCACATGAGCACTTAATGCTCTTTCTCCCTGTGGCTTTGAAAGTTGATTCATCCATTTGCAAATACAAAGGGCCTGGGATCTAGTCTCAGACCTTAATTTTGTGCTTATTTGCTATTTAGGTACATTCAAAGGTCTCAGTGACAACAGGTGCAAGGCCTGCAGGACAGGAGAGTACCAATTACAACGGGGCAAGGAGAGCTGTGACCTGTGCCCAGAAAACCACTACTGCCCTGTGAGTCCCCAGCAGCTGGGGGGTGTTCCCCAACATCTGGCTCTGTGTTAACCAGAGCTGTCCCATGACAAGCTAAATACACTTCAATTAACACTCTTTTTTTTTTTTTTTTTTTTTTTTTTTTTTGTAACCTGAGCTTCTTTTCTTTCAAACAGAGACAGGGCTCTGATGCAGGGAGATGGTTAAAGCTATGACTCCAGGAGTGTGGCTTTGTGCCTGGAGCTGCCTGCTCTGGCTGGGCCATGAGGGGATGGTGTGTGCATTAATGAGGGGGTTTGATGTATGGACTTGCTGTGTAATGACACCTTCTGCTCTTCCCCATACTCTAACACTGCAGGAGCAGACAAGGCTGAATTTAATAATGGCAGATTCATTTAAAAATTTTTTTACCCCCAATGCTTAAGTGTCACCTCCCTTTGCCCTGGTTTACCTTCTGCAGTTTATTGGTGCTGAGTTACTTCTTCTCTTGGGCAGAGCCCAGATGTGAACCCCATCAAGTGCCCTCCTGATGCCTTCTGCCCCAGGGGCAGTGTGGAGCCCACCTACTGCATGGAGCTCTTCCTGTACAAAGTGGGGGACTCCTGCCAGCTGACCCCTGCCATGATCATTGTCCTGGCCACCTTCTCAGCAGGTGAGTCTGGGTCCTCTCTGTCCTCTGGTAAAACCAGACACCCCTCCACAGTTAAACCAAGCATTCTCTGGGGGGTCTATTTTGTGTTTCTGGAAAACTGGATTTCTAATGAAAGTCCTTCTGGCTGCTTTCAATGCCAGTGATAGTCCTTTCCCTTGCTCTGAAGGAAGGTGGCACAGTGCTGAATGCTTGTTTGTCCCTGGGAAGCAGGGGTGTATATGGACCCTCAGTGTATATGGGATTCCTTGGCCACACAAAAGTAGGAAAAATTTCCTTTTGGTATGAGACTTCATTTCCTGAAAGCATTCCTGCCTTAAGTCATGCCACAGCATCCAGCAGGATGGGGAACTGCTGGCTCATGCAGCGGTGGTTGTATTGATGCCATAACGTACCTTGTAACCCACAGAATGAAAGACAGCCTGAAGCTGCTGAGTGTGGGGAGCATCCCTCCAGATGCCACCTGCTGTAAATTAGCTCACTAGGGCAAGTTAACGAGTGGATGAGCTTTTCAACTGGGAAGCTGTGCCATGAATAATCGTTCCAAAACAATGAATATGCATTTTTGGTCTCAGAAAAGGGATAAATAGAGTTCTCTTGTTTTTAATCCAAGTTGGGGGGAGGTTTAATCAGTTATGATGAAAATGAGCAACTATTACTGCTATGGATTGCAAAAAGGGCAGATGAGGAAGCTGGGAGGAGGAAGTTGTATCCTGTGCCCAGAGAGATGAAGAGAAATCCCTAAGTGCCACTTACACTACCAGAGATGAAAATCCTGTATCAAGAGAGCCAAGTCATAGAGATGACTAAGCCATCAGAAGATAAAGAATATCCAACAAGCCTCATATTCATGGTTTCTGTGTTTCAAGTGTATTTTATGTACCTTCTGACGACCCGTTCTCCACTTAGCTTGCTGTTGTTAAAAGGAGAGAGAGGAGAGATTAAATGCATGTGTTACACCCCACAGTGAACAAGACACACACGGAGCAAAGCTGCTTCTCCAACAAGAAAGCAGGGTTCTCATCACACTCCTCTCTTGGCAGCTGAGGAGGGGACTCCACGGGTGCACAGAGAGACAAGGGCAGCAGGGTCTGGAGGAGCTCTAGCAGCACTGACTGCTGTCTCCATGGGGCTGCTATGCCTGGTGGGAGCAGATGAGGGTTGTTCTCACAAGCTGTGGCTTGGAGCCATGAGAAAGCTCCTCCACTGACCTCTATCCCCTCACGCCAGGCTGTTGTCCAAAAATCTGCCAAAACAGATGCCATCTGAAGCGAGTATTAATTTGAAAAAGTAGATTAAACTGAAGTATATGAAAAGACTGTCCAGAGAGGGACAATGGCCCATTAACCAGCATTTGTGATAAACAAGTCCGAGGGTCAGGGAACAGCGTTCCTGCCTCTCCCAGAGCTTGCTGCAAAGAGGGAGAAAGGAAACAGCCCACACAGGAACATGCGAGTATTTCACGGCTGGGCTCACAGATCAAGTGTTTACCATGAGACTGTCTGCTCACACAACCGAAATTTGGGCGTATTTGTCTGGCCATATTGCATCACAGCGACAGATTTGTGCTCTTCTGTTCATATCAATTTTCTCTGATGATGCTTCTGCCAGAAACAAACGAACAGAATGTCGCAGTACTTGAGATTTGCCAATTACTTCCATGTCTATGCCCAATCCAAAAGTAATTTTTCCTGACAGCCCTGATCTCAGTCTAGATTCAATCTAGGTTAGTTGCTTCTTGTGCAGTGTGAGTGCTGCACAGACCAAACTAGTTTCTGAGCAAGATCCTTTTGGTGGGGTCTGCAGTGGATAAGATGCCAAGTGGGAAATAGTTCCAGAGAGCAGAGAGTAAATGGGAGTAGGAAAACAAGTTACTGAATTACTTCATTAAAAGTTGCCATTATTCCTTGCAGCTTCCAGAGTTAAGCTGAAATGCTGAAGTTAAATGTTATTACTGTTTGTGAAACCTTTTTTTTTTTTCTCCTTTTCTTTTGGGGGGAGGACAGAGTATGTAGGAGAAAATACCCTTTATTTTACCAGAAGAGGATACCTGAGTTGAGAAGCCTTGGAGCAAACATCACCTGACACTTTACCTTCCCATCTGTGAATAACTACCATTCCTTTCTTTCCAGGTGCAATCCTTGTTGTCTTTCTAATAATTCTGAGGAGGCGGCAAGAACATGGCAAGAAATCCTTGAAGTCCCTGTTGCTGCTCCGGGGCTCGGGAGGACACACCACATACGGGGGCACGGAGGACACAGAGCCAGTCTATGCTGGCTGGTAGCACAGGCCATGATCAGCAGCCACCGGCCTCTCTTTCCCCTGGGGCAACACAGATGTGGAACTGGGCAAGATGTTTAACCACGAGCAACCTATTTCTGTATAGCTAAAATCAGTGCTGGGAAATAAAACTCAAGTTTTTAGCTGTGGCTACATGTGCAAACCAGCCCAGCTCCCTGCTCTGCTGCACTGGGCTGACGGACAAGGTCTTCCCCTTCCAATTTCTGGCTTCTTTCACAAGTAAATACTTTTCTCCTTTCTTCAGGACATTCCCACACAGGTGCTGTGTAAACCCAGCCCAGCCAGCTGTGACCCTGTGTGTCAGTGCTATGCTTCACCAGCTCTCCACTGCCAGTAAAAACAGAATCTCTGTCAAAAGATCCACGATTTTAAATGACTGCAGATAGGTGGGAGCAGGTGTTACTTCTCACTTTAGTCTTGCAGCAGCAGAGGTAGCTGAAGTGACCCAGCTGGGGCGGGGGTTAGGTGATTCTTGCCCTCAGCTGCTCATTCTCTCCCCAGGGAAGGTGTTAAAAGTGCTTAAAAAAATTTATAAATGTATCAGTTCTCTGATCTCTCTCAACTGTATCAGGCAAATAACTGGGTGGAAGAGTGGCACATCAGCCACTGTGGTCAGACAGGGTGCCCAGAGAGGCTGTGGCTGCCTCGTGCCTGGAAATGTTCAAGGTGATGTTGGACAGGGCTTGGAGCAACCTGGTCCAGAGGAAGGTGTCCCTGCCCATGGCAGCAGGTTGGAAGTGGATGGTCTTTAAGGTCCCTTCCAACCCAAACCATTCTGTGACTCTAATCTGAATCAGCAGCAACAGGGATGGTACCTACAACCCAGCACCCAGCATGGACAGAGCTCCCTGCAGTCTCTCCCTCTGTGTATTTAGGAGAGACATGAAATTTCTCAGCTGGCCCAAGGCTGTGGTTTTCCTGGGAGCAGCAGAGGGACACAATCCTGATGCACAGCCCCAGGTGACCTCAGCAGAACCGTAAGCCACCAGAATCAAAGCAGGTCTCTGAAATGCTTTTTGAAAAAATGTAGCTGCTGTCACAGGTGGGAGACTTCACAAGTGAAGCCAAACCAGACCCAAAAAAAACCTATCTGACAAAGCCAAACAGAGTAAAATTCAGACCTGACCAAGGAGGACCAGCACTTGTGACAGCAGAAGGACCCCGAGGGAGCGGTGCTGGCTGGGCTGGGTAGCTCCAGCTCCGTGTCACTAAAGCCTGTAAAATGATGAGCAACAGAGAGCAGCACTGGAAAAACTGGACTGCAAGAAACGTCAGCATTTCTGTGATAAGCAACAGTGTGAAAACAAGCCAAAGCACAATCATTATCACCTCCATGGAAGTGTAAAACAGTATTTCCAGGGTGTCTCTTAGGAAGGCCTGGAGTGTAAGTTTTCCCTATGAGAGAACAAAGCCCGGTTCCCTTGCTGCCAAACTATGCTTGCTTAGTATGTAACAATTTAACTTTTTTCTTTAAAGAAAAAAAATAGTGCCAAAATAAGCATATAGAGCTGTTTTACAAAAGAGACTTAGCAACTCCTTAAATAACTAGGAATAGAATTCAACATTTAATAAGACATTGACGTTTCTCAAGCAGTCAGACATGGAATAATGAGACTCAACAATGTGGAAAAATCCCATTAATACGTCTTTCAAGATATTTTGCTTTTCCAATTAATTAATATAAAAAAACCTCCTAAAACCTGACCATGAACACAAAGCTATTGAACAAAACAGACATTTACTTTGATTATTTTCCTAGGTTGTATGAAAATACATCTAACATATTCATCTGAAAATTGTTTCCATGCTTGCTCATGTGATAAAAGAACAACAAATTCTGAAATTGGCTGTCATGTATCAGCTTTTTGCTGGAAAAGGAAAGACATTTTGCTACTTTGACGGGCAAGACACAAAGAACATCATTTAAGGCCACATAATATGCCACAGTTAGATGTTGTTTAGATTAATTTATAACAGAAAATCCTTCAAGTTGCTGAATGCTAAAAAGTATTAAGTTGCATCATGAGAAAGCTCAAGTCTTAAGGATTGTTTTACCTTGTATTTCAACAGTGGGAAAATGAAAACAATGTCACAACTTTTCTTTGTCTTCTTTTTAAAACAAAACTTTAGCCTGGTTTCCCAGGCTGCAGAGTAAGGTACAGAAGCCTTCATTACAATGCACCTAAACCCCACCTGTCCTGGTACAGAAACCAGAACTCTCCCAGATCACCACCTGAGTGCCTGAGCTGAGCTCACAGGGTTACATGGCCAGTACGTAGCAAGGGAGAATATGATCCACATTCCTTCTCAAGATCAGTCTACAGGACGTGCCCAGCAGAAGGAACGAATTTCTAGGAACTCACAAATGAAGTCCCGGTCTGCAGTCTCAGGGATGCAGAACTCCGTGGGCCCAGAGAGTGGAGCAGTAAAGAGCAGGGAGAGGTAGAAGGAAGCAGAAGGTCAAACAGCCCCTGGCTCAGATCTGTTTGTGTGGACATAAAGAGTCTCTCTGTCCCCACAGGCAGACACAAGGGGTGGCTGTCCTGCATCCTGCCGTGCTGAATGTGCTTGTGAGCCCCGCAGAGGGGGCAGGGAGCTGTGGGCTCCGTGCCCCATCCCAAACCCCCATGGGTGCTGTCACTGCAGCAGTGCCTGTCAGTAACTGAGACAGTGGCTTCTGGAAGTGGGGATCTGCCTCTTAGGAACTGGGGCATCACTGTTCCAGAGTGACAGAGCTGTTACACCTACACGTGAAGAGGAAAAAGCAACAAAACAACTAAAAATATTAACAAATTATAAAAGCAATGGAATGTAAAGGAAAAATTTTATAATAACTTATTTAAATGCATTCTTACAAAGCCTTCCTTACATGGTATAGTATTTAAAGAATGGTCCCAATGACATCAAATTCCTTCATTTTGTTTTAAAGCAATGAGGAAAGTATTTCTGCTTTACTACCTGACCTCGTTTTCCTTCCCTTGAAGCCCAATACTAGAGAAACATCCATAATATCATTTTTTGGTTTTGATTTTAGGCACAGGACTGTTCTTCAGTCCCATGGCAGAGCAAAAGTTTCCCTCAAAATCAATTAAGGAATCTTGAATTTTAACTTGAGTGCAAGGCTTGGCATACCATTTTAAAAAATGCAAACATGTAACACTTGCCCTGATTTTGAACTGTGCTATTTCTTCAAAATTATTTAAAAAAAAAAAATTAACCTTCCAACAGTGTTTATAAAAACTGATTCAAAAAAACAAAGCATTTTGGTCACAAAACAGAAACCAAAGTGTTCAGCATAGGGCAATGCAACATCTATAACCTCTTTCAATTAATATTTTCTAATAAAACCAAAATTTTTATGTGTTGGGAATAAATGAGGATTTTAGTAATTCCAAAAACTAAATCAAATCCTGAAGAAATACCTTGGAAAAAACCCCATACACTTCCATGATACAGCAAGGCTTCAGTCTCAAAAGGGCTACACACAGAGTTTCTGCACTATTAAGGGCAAACTAAGCTAGAACATACACAAATGGCTAAACGGACATGGAGGTGCACGTGCTCTTTAGGAGGGTGGGTCACAATGGCACAACGCAAAACGTGCTTGGAACGCTGCCGAATCACATGCCAAGGACGTGCACTGGGAACTAAACTGGCAAAGATGTTTTTCTTTACCGTTTTTTCCTAGTTCTAGGATTATTTCCATCAATGCTAAGCCTTGTATATTCATCTCACTGTTAGTGAGAGCCTAACGCTAACGGGAGTGAGGAATTCAAAACAACTTTGCTGACACAACAGTGGTGACAGGATAGTCGAGAGCAGAGCTCCTAAAAATGTAACAAAAAATTTCAGTCTGTCAAGTCAAGAAGCCTGTTTTATACAAACATTAGTTTTATACAAAAAGGAACAGTCAGGCTAAATTTCACATCAAAATTCTTATGTGCTTCTTCAAAAATCTATTTCACTTTTACTTAATTGTTTTGAATTTAGTTTTTGCACTTTAGTCAAGTTTCACTTTCTGTTTCATTCATGGGGGTGGTTTTGCTCCTTGTTGGGCATTTCTTGCATTATCATAAAGTTGAAATGCTTGGACTCCTAACATTCCAAAGAAAAGTTTGCCTCTGCATTTTACCTGACATTAAGGAAAAAAAAAAAATCAAGTAATCTTTTCCAAATAATAGCTTTTGTAAGATTTATTTTTATTAAGACACAAAAATCCTATATTATTGGGCCTAGATTGCAAGACAATATCCCTTTAAGTCCAGACCTGTACAGCTCTGCAAGATCAAGTAACTTCTATTTTGCTGGGATGAAATACAGGAAAAAACAGTATAGAAAAAAATCTCTTACAAAGTAAGATTCCCCCTCTCTGGTACAGGGTGTGCCTTTCCCACCACGCACCATATTTCTTGGTGGAAGGATATTTATGATTATGATAGCTTAAGAATCATTTTTGAAGAGCACAAACCAATTGTTGTGTGTGTGGCTGTAGCGAGAGACGCACCTGGGTCGTGACTGGCATTCAAGCACTTGCTCAAAAACACACAAGGCAAGCAAATCTCATTGGGACCACAGACCAAGCCATTTCTTACTCAAAAGGACTTGAGAACTAACAACTTCTTTCAAGGATATACTATTTTAAACATCTGTTGGTTGACAAATACTATCTCAACAAGACTATGTTTAAGCCTACCTGGTTTGATTTTAACCTACCTCCAACCTGCAAGTATTTTGGAGGGAACATTTTACATTCGTAACAATTCAAGTGTAACTGTAATGCTGAGTAATAAGCTTGGTTTGTCCTGAAGTTTGCTGAACTATGCAGTTCGTTATCAGTGCAGAAGCAGCAGAAGACTGCTGTGGTTGGCTCAGTGGATTTATAAAAACAAAACAAAAAAATCCCCCCCCATTGTAACCTTTACAGAATATATGTAAAATTGTGTCCTTCCCTGGTCATATTCACAACTTATCTACAAGATAGTGTTAGCAGTAGAAACTGCAGTCCATGACTATTTGCATTCAGCTCTCATCCATCTGTTCCTCTTTCTCCTAGGCTTGAACTTGTTCAGTTTTTTGCGGGGTTTCTCAGTCTTCTGAGTTTCAACAGAATCCACCCCGAGAACATGTTCAGAGCAGCATAACTGTCCATTCAACATGGAATTTAGTACTGTCCTGTCTTGGTGCTCCTTGCAGAAAGAGTTTGGGCAGAAGTGGCAGAAAGAAACAGAAGGTTTGCCACAAACATCACAGTGGTGCCAAGGACACTCCCACTTCCCTGCAATCGAAACCAAAGAGCCATTAGCGGGGAGTAAAACACGGCATCGTCTCTTAAAGAAGTTTTGTGTTGTAGCAGCTGAACACAGGCACAACTTTCCTGACAAAGCAAATGACAGCAACTACCGGGGCTGATCTCAACACTCAAAATGCTACATCATGCTTATGAAGCTCAGCTGGCAGCTGCAAGGAGCGGACTTGACACAACCTCATTTAAACACAGCAGTCAGCTCCAGCTAGAAGAAATGACTCAGGCTTCACTCAATAGCATTTTACAGAACTTGCAGGCTGGTAGAGCATCCAAACATCCGGTCAGCTGCTGCCTACTTTACAGCAGTCCCCTGACTGTTGCCAGTTTTGCTCAGGGATGACTGGTGTGCTTCACTTACAGCTGCTGTTTCACCCCAGCATACTTTACCAGTCCTTGTTTTACTTGTTTCTGGGACAACAGGCTTTGCCTGCTTCCCTTGCTCATATCCCATGTGATATGGCTGACTGGGACTCGGTAACTCCTGTGATATCTGGAACCGCAACCTGATGTCTGCTGCTCTTACATTTCCCTACTTGCCTTGTTTCAGAAGCTGCTGCTGTTCTTCTGGTTTGAACTCAAAGGGCTTCATGCATTTCTTAGATAAAATCAACTTTCCTGTGGCAGGCCCACGGTGCTCCTACCAGGCGATGTACTCAATTACCTACATTTGTAAAACAAATGCCTCATTTTGCCAGAGAGGCAGGAGGAGGCCATCATTTTGTCTTCAAATCCAAGAGGAGCTGCTCCCACACGATGCAAAAACAAAGTTCCTGCCATACAAACCCAATGTTTTCAAGATGACAATCCTGACAAGGTTTCAGTGCAATAATTGAGGTACCTGCACAAGTTAGTTATACAAGTGTAAGACATGGGCTGACTCACCAAAAGGACGTTTCACCAAACCAAGACAGGAGAGATGATAAGCTTTAGTACAAGATTTCCTGTCACACAATACCAGCTGGCCTCCATCACCACAACGGAAACAATCATCTTCAGATTCTTTCTTCCCTTCATTTTTCATTCTGCGTCTCCGTGTTCTCTTTTTGGTCTTTTTGCCTTTTTCTTCTGAGGCATTAGTGGAAGAATTCTAAAAGAGTAAGATGTAAATCTGTAAATGCCAGTTTTGCAGAGGAAAAACATTACACAACCTAGCCAAGCTGTTGGCACACCTGCCAGACCATGCGCACAACCAAAAACTTGACTTGGGGCAGACCTGCCCAGTGCCCCACTGTACTCATCTGTGTTGACAAAAAAACTACACTGACCCTTGTGAAAAGTCATCTTCTCCCTACAGGACCTTTCTACTGCAAAACCCCCTTCATTTTCTCGTCACTGACAAAATTTCCAGTCTAATCTACCTGTGGCTAATTTACCCTCATTATGTACTTGCACCACCAATCACTTCAATATCAATTTTTCTCTTCCAGTTGTCAATAGCCATGCTGGAATTACTAAAAGCTGCCTCCATTTCTCTTTGAGGTACAGACAGCAGAACTTCAGGAACTGTAGGTAATGATGGAAAGAATATACCAACCTTATCCCTATTTCAATCTGACATTCTGCTGCTTGCACTTTAACTCTCCTTCACCAAATCATAATAAAATTTTGGATGATTTTTCCACATCCCTACCACCATTCCCTTCCTCTCACCCCAGTAATCACTATCTACTTTAAAATTAGCCCATTCTATCTACCAATGCAGACAGCCCCATTAAACTAAACTGTAACATTTAATTTCTTCATGGGTGGCTGTGTAAATGTTCACAAGCTTATGTGAAACCTCATTTAAGTCCATCTCT
This sequence comes from Corvus hawaiiensis, assembly GCF_020740725.1. Taxonomy (NCBI): domain Eukaryota; kingdom Metazoa; phylum Chordata; class Aves; order Passeriformes; family Corvidae; genus Corvus; species Corvus hawaiiensis. Next base: position 8,707,682 of record NC_063217.1, on the reverse strand, counting down.
TAACAAAAACCAGCTGTGTGGGTTCTGAAGATTCCCAGTCCACCCTCTGAAGTGGCTGGTACTGAGCAGTGTGAAGGACCACAGGAAGGTGCAGCTTATCAACATCCACAGGTGGTACTTGTGCCTTCCCTCACACTCCTATGCCAGCCCTTCAGGAAGCTCCATCAACTTCTGCTGGATACAGGCTTCAAACTAACCTGACAGGGAATCCTACAGATTGTTTCTTGATATAGTTTGGTAACATTTTTTCCTCATTTGAAACTCACATTTTTTATTCTTCAACTCATTGTTTTTTTTAGTGAATCTTAACAAAATAATCATACTTTAAGGTTTAGATGGGGAAATATAAACTAGAATGTCAGAATAATCTCACTGACTACAGTTAGGCACATTCTCAGTCAGTTTGAAGCTTCTACAACCCTTCCCCCGACAAGACTGTCAAAATCTCTTGATGTATTACTTGCCTTTGGTCTGTCCCCAAGAAATCCACTGCAGTTTGGGGCACCACATTTGCAGACTGTTTTTTCATTGCCCAGACAGTCAAGGTTGTAATTAAAAGTCAGCTCCGTCCCTGAGCGTGAAAAGGACAAGGTAACAAATTCTATCAAAGTTATTACAAGCAAATACAGTTTTTGCTGTCTGCTGTTTTGGGATTTGCTTGCTTCCCTCTCTTTACTGCTCGTAAGCACTAACAATGATTAACTAGATGCCCATATAACACGATGTCTTATGCAATTACATTTTAAAATAAATTCGTTTGACTTCACAAAACTGCGCTTGTGTCTGACCTACACACATATCTATCCACCCATCCAGCTAAATACAGCTATAGATAGGTATGTATGTGTGTGACCATGTGTGCACACAAACCAGAACACAGACACTTTTAAACAGCCTCCTACATCCACTCCTTAAGCTTATTATGTTCATGGAAAAGATGCATTTGAGAGCTCCAAAACAAAAACTTACTAAGGATACTTGCCCTAGAAGCAAGCAACAAAAAGCAGAAGACTCACAATTAAGAATCATTAAAGTATAAGGCAGATCACAAAGCGTCTCCTCTGTGTGATGAGTTCTCTACAAAAATATTTGCACTGAATCAGTTAAACGATGACTGTCCCACTCATAACTGCACAAAAGGTTTAACTTAGGGAATGAAACCAAGCCAAGCCGAGCTGATGTACCTGCAGGAATGTCACACACAGCAAAGAGCCCGACACGAGTGTCTCCATTCACTGTCCACTTTAGAGTTTCACAATTTGGTTGGCAGCTGTGATTCATAAACCGAGAATAGTTTCCTTTGGGGCCAGCATCAATAATACGGTCCTGGAGAACAAACCAGCAACAGGATGAATGTTTTTCCTCTCCCCTCTCACGAAACAAAAAAAAGAAAAATCATCCATAACTGATTTCAGTAGTTGCATTCGGAACTGACATGGTGCTGCTATCCAGAGCACAGAAGCCAACTGCTGGTACATGTTGTATTGGAAACTGTAGTGTCCCACATGGCCTGGAATGTGACACTCCCAAAGCAATACTCGTGCTCTAGCTCACATTTTCCTAGCACCCATCACAGCCACACGGCAGGATAAGTGCTCTTGTGAGCATTGTGGTGGGCATGTTAAGGAACCCCCTCCCCCAGGAAGCCTCAAAACTTAGACTCAGTCCCTTTACCATTTACTTTGCATTCACAAAGCTGTGAGGCATCTACAAGTACTGCGCTTTGTGGCATTTACCAAGTCACTGCATGATTACTTCCACAGATTACTAGTTTCTCACCAGATTTCTTTCCTCAAATCAGCCTAGTTTACAAAAACAAGCTCTTGGTAAGCTAAAAACATCCCATCCCTACACACAATTGCTTTTTCATTTCTATCTCCACCAAATACATCAAACATTAACAAAATAAAATGAAGTCTTGAAATTGCCAGAACTGTGTTTCTTTGCAGACCTGCTTGAGAAGGCTCTGCTTATTTATGAAGTATTATTATGGTTTCCTTCTAGCTCATTTTCATAATGCACATGTACAAGTATCATGCCTGTGTGCACATATTTCACTGCATGGGCAGCTCAGCCTCATAATGGCATTGGCGCTTTTGGCAAAACAGACCCACAATGAACGTTTATTAATTACAGTAAGAGTCAAATACATATTCAGTTCAGATATTTAACACACTGACATTGTATGTCAATCTAGTAGAGGGCTGAGAAACTTTTAAAGTGTTCAGAGAAACGTGGTTTCATCATCCTGTGGGGTAACTCCTGTGCAGGAACTCCTCAGTTACAGGACTAATGAAAACAGCAGGTGTGGAAATGCAGAGCAAGAGTCTTGGGAAAAGTAATGGTGGTTGGGACTGAAAAAGATGCAGGACTGGCAGCCAGCTCTTGTTTATCTCCTAACTAGCTGTCTGGGGACTGAAGTAATATAACATAGATATAATGTATAACTCCTGCTGTCCAGGTTCTTCACTTTCTCCCCCTCCTGAGGAAGAAAATACTCAGAGGTGTGCACAGAACCACAGGTGCTGAATTATTTTGGTGTGTTAATTAATGTGCTGCAACAATTTGCTGCAAATCAATTTGTGGAGGGCTGGCTGGCTACTAACACAGAGAGTGCTTTCAGAAAAGAGTTTCTACAAAAGCGCAAGCCTAGTTTTGTTATAAACAAAGCAAGGGACAGATGGCTGCAAAAAATATTAAATGCCCTATATAGGACACAGCCTCACAATTCTATCCCACATTCTCTCAAGTGAGAATTTTATTTTCTGCTGTTGAAATTTTAGTAGAAGTATTGCTAACAGCAATTCCTTCCACTGTATCACTACTATTCCCCCAAACTTCACACTTCATTTTAAGACTAGGCAGGTAAGTACTTTGTACTTACAGGTACAGGTAAGCACTGTACTTAATCAAGCAGCCTATAGACCTTAATATGTAATTTATTACGTAACACAGAACTAAGGAGATTCACTATGTACATACAGAATGGAGAGAGCAGGCAAAGAAAATGCAACGCTGTGAATATATGAAACTGTGGTATGTCAAAAGTAGCAGAGTGCCCTACCAAGGTGATCAACAGAAAAAGAGGTCAAAGTAAGGTTGTAAGTAAATAATGGCAAAAACCATCAAATACCCTACCTTATCAATAGTAAGCATATAGAAGTGGGTGATGTCATTTTCATGTGCATATTTGATTCTTGCCATACATTCCTCTTCATCAATCAGCTCTCCCACATACTCATTGACAAACTCCCCCTGAAAGGCACCAAGCATCACTAGTGAAGTATATCCCAAACCCACAAACAGCATTGCAGGTCACCGATTCTCTGCTGGGTAAGAACAATTCCTACCTTTTTGATATCCCTCTTGGCAACCAGACCCCACCCTTTGCCGTCAGTTTTGATGATCTTTGTCTCAGGGTACTGACGCTTCGTAAAGCACTGGTTCTGGCACCGCTCTCCCGCCGGACAAACTTGTGGGTGGCACTCGTACATCAGCATCCGATTGAGGCACTCGGAATCGAAGCCACAGGGGTTTTCATCCGTGGGTTTGCAGTTGCACTTGGGAATCTCAGATATATCAGCAGTGTATATCTGCACTTTACCACAAGGTTTATTCACCTGAAAAATACATTAAAATAGTTCAAATATGACTTTAGAACCGTTATTTTTATTGTAAGAGTTACAGTTACATAGTGGTTGCTAATTTGCTTTTGCACCACTAGATGTTTCCAAAGCAAAATTTTACCATCTCATGACTGGGAAAGCACAGTTACCATCATTACAACCTGACCCCATCTCACTGCTCAGCTCAAACCTTCGAGTACCCAGTGTCATTGCCTCAAACTTTACCTTAATATGTTTGTATGGTGGAGGTTTACGTTCACTCTCCTGGGTTTCTTTGGCTTCTCGCTGTAGCTTTATTTCTCGAAATCGAGCTTCAGCTTCTTGCAAAGCTGAAAAAGATTGCAGCATTAAGAGAAATGCCAGAAAGAGGATTACTCCCCCCAAACTGACTTGCTCATTCCCATGTGTGTTAAAACAAAGCATTGTCTACTTCTTAGTCCCACCATTCAATTTTCTTGCAAACAATGCTTCTAGAGTGTTAATGCTCTTAACAGATGTATAAATTCTACTCTTTTAGTCTCCCAGTCTGAGAGAGTCTACTCTCTCAGTCTTTCTTTATAGCTTTCCAGAAAATAAAAATCATCAGATATAATTTCAGTCAGATCCCAGTCTTTTACAAGACATGAAAATAATGTTCTCATGCAAAGATAGTAATAGTGACTGCTGCCCAGGACACCACAAATTTGTTTAATTCAGTATTGTAAAACAGATGTTCAAAACCCAAGGCTATGTGTGAAGAAAGCAAAGCATGCATATCCTAGGATTATTTTTGTTTACTTTTAGCTATGTACCATTTTTGAAGACTTTTCCAATTCCTTTGATCCCTTGGTATCTACTCCCTCTGTCTCCCTCCATGTAAGGGAACACCCGTGCTTGGTGCGTCCAATAGTAATCCTTAGAACCAAAGAAAAACACAGGAAATTCTCCGATTTCATGCTTCATTTTCTGGATATTTGGGGGAACGTTTTTCGGATGGCAAACTTCTGCAGGCCACCATCTAGCACAGAAGTACAAATAAAAAAATACAGCATTTTAGTCAGGCTCTTTCTGCAAGAGACAGTTTAACAACATCACTTGAAACAGCAGTAACTGATTATTATTTCCAATATCCAAGAGGATTTAAAATCCTTTTCTCCCCTCTCTCAGTAGAGAGTGAGAGAAGACTAGAAAAGGAAAGCCTGACACTCAGATCAGTGGGACTTCACCTGCCTGCAAGGTAAGCACACACACAGGGCTTCCTGTGTCTGGGTGGCAAAACCGTCATCTTTACAAGGCCTGCAATTACTGTAATTGTCAAAGATCAAGAGAAGGTTGATAACACCCATTAATGTTACAAGGATAACCCCCAGTTACCTCTATCTCACTCAAATCTCATCCAAGTGTTAAACACCAACAACCTGAGTAACTGATGTCCCAGCCTGCAAGGGAGTAATTTAGCCAATTACCAGTTAGACCAATTTATTGGCAGGGATCTCTGAAACCAACAGGGGTTGATAGCTCATACACTGAAGGCGGAAGTCAGAAGACTCAAGGAGTCCTGTATGGGTAATGCCTTGGCCAAGAGCAACAGCAAAGCTGCAAGTCTTTGAACCTGAAGCTTGCAGGGAGGTGAGGTCCTTAGTTCAGAGAGCAGTGAGAAATCAGTGTGCAGCAGGACTGGCCTACAGGAGCAATCAGTTGTATGATCCTTAGTTAAACATGCCAGTACTGTAAAACAACACAAATTCCTTCATCAGACCTGTAATTTCCCAGTTTAACCCAAATAATATCCTGGAAATGGAGCTTCTTGCCCGCCCTGCAGTCGTTGCAGTACCAGCTCCCATCTGGCATTTCGATGTTTAAGCAGTCAGGGTGAAAGGCTGCCGGGCACGACTCGCAGCACAGCAAACTTCCACCTGCAGAGAGGCAAAAAAAGGAAAAAAGAAAAGGTTGGGAAACATCAAGATCAAAATAAAAGTTTTGCATTCCAGACAGGTTTGAAATGATACACATGTGGTAGGTTCAGTTAGAAAATAAATGGTTAAAATATGCTGACCCTCAGCAACAAATACACACATCACTTAGTTGGGTACAGCAGCCAAAAGGTCCTGACTAATTTATATGCCTGGCAGACTCGGGTTAGTAACACATGCAAAATAACAAGCAAGCTGGTGATAAAAACGCCAGAATAATGCACAAATTATAATTACTTTGCTGTACTTTAATGACTACAATATGTTCAACATAGTTTTAATATATATTAACATTTCTATGTAGGAAAAATTTAAACCACAACAGATACTTGTAGGATTTTGGGGTTTTTTCCCCCTCAGGGGGAGAAGGAACAAGGTTGTTAGTTTGTTCCACGAATTATCAAGTGGAACGTTGGCTGCAGCTTAAAAGCTGCTATGCTGCATATTAATTTGTTAACAAATCAGGTAGAGTTTCACTGCTACAAGTTTAATCAACACTACACATTTTGTGGTTCTCAGTAAGGAACAGATTCATTGTACAGGATAAAATGAAACACCCTTAATTAGTGGCAATCCCGGCAACAACTAATACTGACTCAATTTTCTGTCTGCTGCTAAACTAAGAGCAACTCTTCAAATATTTACGGTGCAATATTACATATTAGCAATAAAGAAACAAAAAAAGCTTTAGTACATTGAACACAGGGGAAAGAATACAGAAATACTCATTAGGTATCTCTTGTAAAGAATTAAATCAGGCTTCTGGTTGTTGGATAAAGCCCAAGTAAAATTAATTATTTCTGGAAAAAAAAGGGTATTTAAAGCCCTGAAGCAGCATAAGCCAATCTGACATCACAGCAAAACCTAACAAAGCCTAACTTCATATGCACAGTTCTAACGATTTGCTATAAACAGATTAGAAAAACAACACTTAAACTGAAGAATAAAATGAAAGAAAAAAAAGTTTTGATGCTGCATTTCTGGAGGAGTTCCCCGCCCGTTTACCTTTGGAACACACAAAGCACCAGCTGACATTGACATGGGCATGGTGGCTCTTCCCCTTCATGGCAGTGAAGTGGTTGGTGCACACGATGCTGTTGGAGGCGATGACGGCGCATCCCGCGGCAATGCAAACGTCCCCGGCGTGGTACGCGACGGGGCAGCGCACGCAGCGCATCATCTTCCCTGGCAAAGCACAACACTCACGGGTTACCTTGGGACAAAACTGACTTGCAGTGAAGCACAATGCTGCCGTGTTACTTTGGGACAAAACTGACTGGTTATTTCAGCAAAAAGGATGGTAGTGCTCAGACACCCTATATGCACGCGCAAAACTCCAGCCATTATGTTTTCAACGCTTGCAACAATACTGAATTAATAAAGGTTTTTAGAGAACCCTACACCCAATTTAAAGCACTCTATGACTTTAATTATGAACACCAGGGTAGACCAGCTCTTCCTTAGTCATGTAATTCTGCCTGCAAACGTTGCCCAAAGCTAAAAACCTGCACAGAATCAAGTGTCTCCACTTTCATTGAGCCTTGCTAAAGTGTTTGTACATTCTCAGGTCCTGCCCTCACTGCTTGGCCTCTCTCCTCATCCTCTATGCATTCTAGATCTCATTCTCTCTTGAGAAGAAAACATGGCTAACTATGGATAACTGAAAGCTAGTTAGAAAGAGAACACAAACAAGGTAAATAATAAAGCTGACTAAAAATTATTCTATTAGTACTTTTTTAAGAATTCTGAATCAATCGCTAGTCCATTTATGCCTAACAAAACTGCAGCTAGCAGCTCTCAAATGGACACATTCCTTACCTTAGCATACCATAAATAAAATTAATTCATCAGTCACAAAAACGTAAAATCAAACTACCTTTTGAAATTCGTGGATGTGAGGGGTTACTAACATGACAACTGAGGCAGCTGTGGAGTGGACACCGAAACCCCCTGTTCTCGAACACAGTGAGATGAAATTTTTTCACACAAGCTTCGTGGTAGAATTTTCCGCAGTGAGACACAACACAGCGTTTCACATCTGCCTTTCTCTCCTTACACACAAAACAGGTGTGCACACCTGGTGGCAAAAGAATAAACAGAATGTAACTCATTTTTCATCCAAACACATGACTTTAAAACACTTCTCTCGTGCCTTTATGTTATGCATGAGGGAGTTGCTTTTGTTGCATGCAGGAGGCTTTTTCAGCAGATCAAATTGCATTACTTGATGTTGCAGATATTCCTATCGTAACAACTTGGTACAGCAACTATTTACTTCAGCTCTTTAGTATTAAATACTGATCTGCTCAGATACAAATAAAGTTACAAAGCAAACCCATTTGCAGTTGAAGTATACACAACAACACCCAAAGCCGCACCAATCTGATTTTACGTTCTTATTTATAAGTCTCAGTACGCCAGGACAACTATGAATTTTTAAAATTTTTTTAAACCAGTGAAATAGGATGATGGGTTGTCTGTGGTCCTGTGAAATTTCAAGCAGGACCACAAACCAAAGACAAGCATCCTCTAATCTTTTTTCTGGACTAGTTGGAACAGCTTTATTTTGAAGCAGCAGTTCCAACAAGGTTTACTGCATGTACTGAAATGAGCTTATGAGCCAGAACACAAATCTTATGTAAAGTTTTGAGATTAAGAACTTCTAAGCAGTTATTACAGGATTAAAAGCAAATGAAATTAATAGCAATAAGGTAGTCTTTTAACAGGAAAAGCAAAAGATTGATATAGACACACAAAGGACTGAAAAAGAACTTAAAACGTTTCACTCGCCGCTCTTTTTCTAGGATTTCTTAAGTCTTTGTGAGAGACTTTAAATCTCATCTGTAATTGTACTCAGAGAGCAAATAATCTGTAGTTATTAAGGCAATGGAATTCTGATTAAATTAGCCACGTTGCAAGAGAGTTCTCACTGAAAATAGGGTGAACTTTGTAAAAAATGGCACACTTAGTGGTACTCTATGAACTCCCACCCTGTCAGGTCCAAAAGGACAAATAAGGGTTCTCAGAGGATACATACTCTGCCCAGGAGGATGTCCTAGAGCAATGGATGGGAAAACTATAACTTTTTTTATTTTTAATTAATAGAAAGGGACAAACTTGCCTGATGTACATTCACTACAAATGAATTTTCCTGCTGGTCTTCCAGAGAGCCCAAGGCAGCTTACATGAAAAGCTCGATAGCAAAGTCCTTCACACAGTAGGAGATCACCTGTTTTTTCACACAGCTTTTACAACACAAAGGCATTGAATGTTAAAGAAAAGTTCATATGTGGAAAAAAACTGTTTTCTTTATTCCTTTTCATAACACTGCTCCTCAAAATATCTTTTCCCACTGTTGAAATCAAATTTAACGAGTGAAAGATAATTTTACAAGCATCGTCACATGCCCTGGCTTCAAGTTGAAACAGGTAACAGAATCATTAAACCACTAGAAATATCCCTCCCAGACCATGGTTCAGGAGTAAATACAACCTGACAGAAAAAAAGGAATAGAAAAAAAGCTTTAAGAAATATTCCCTCAGCACACTGATGCATCTAAGTAGGGTTAAAAAGCATCCTTCCTTTCCTTTTCCTTGGCAAAAGGAAATCAGTTCAGTTGGCACAATGATACTTCTGTGTCTGATTAGTTAGCAGTGATACATGCATAACTAAAGATGAACCGAACAACAGTGCTGGCAGAATTTAAGGACTACCCAACATTTATAGATAGATACAACCTCATCCTCACTATGTACAAAAAATGGAAATGTAACTGCTTGCCCAGTCTCATGGAAACAAATTTGATCTGTCTACTTGGATTGTGCTATCATTTCATAGCCTAAGAGCCCTTCTAGAACAGTTTGAGAAAGGCTTTTGCTTTCAGTTGCTTCCCACCCGCACATCACAGCAGAGCAGTGCTGCTATCTCTGCTGCACACAGAGCACAAACCCCACTGGGCTGGACTTCTTCCTCTGAGCTAACAGAGAAACCAGCATCTCTTCTGCATCAGCTAACCAGTCACCTGGCAACACTCATGTGCTTCTTCTGAGGTACAAATTATGCTTATCTTACAGACCTGGAAACTCAAGCAGAAAGGCTAAGTCACTTACTGGAGGTCAAGAAAAATAATAATTAGGTATTAAGAATTCCATTTACTGCCATGGCAACCTCATCACAAACAGACATCTCAGACTCCCATGATAAACCTGTTTCTGGCCTAATATTGTCATTTTCATATTTAATAAGACCTTTTCTAGGAAAGCTCGGGAAACAGCCCAGCTAACGTCTCTCACCTGACAGACATATTCTTTTTTTGTTCCTGCTCCTCGCTCAGATTTTTTGGATGATATAGACACTTCAGTCTGAGTCTCATCAGCACTTTCATAGGGGGACTCTGAGCGCTCATCTCCTTGGCCATCGGAGATCTGAAGATTAAACACAGGTGTTAGAGAAAGCAGCCATAGATGGTCAGTTTTGCACAGAGTAATAACTGATGGAAGCAAACACACTGCAATTCAGACTAGCAGATTTAGGCACGCTCTTCTGGTTTTGTTTCCCCCACCTTCAAAGGAACACCTTGATTAAAACCAGAATATGCATTTGTGGAAGACTCACAAAAAGGACTATACAACAATCCCCCTCACCAGCAACTCAGTAGCAGCCAAAACAGAACACCAAAACTTTGTAACATGGCATTTTATTTATACTCAGTTCTGTAATACAGTTAGCAAGAAGTGCCTAGCCATAACACAGGGGTATCTTCAAATCCCTTGATTAAAGTTTGAGCATGTGGTTTATGAGAATGCAACAGTCAATTTTTAAAAAGAAACTTGGTAAACTCCAAGTTGCATATAAGTCTCTGACCCAAGGATTCTCCAAGAAAGTGTGAACAGCATATAGAAGAGAAGAAGAAAAGAACAAGCAGCTCTCAATATGTTTAAGGAACATTACCACCAACAATAAACTCAAAATACTAGAGAAGATAGCCCTCCCTGCTATGGATATATCTTATATAACAGACCTAGATGTAATAAATATGGGGTGTTTTTAAAAATAGTTGTAATTTACTTTAAAAAAACCCCATCCTTAGTAACATATTTAAAAGAAAATACAGGGTGGTTTTCAGTTCAGTAGAATTGAAGGAGGTAATGGACAACCAAGTCATTTGTCTCATCTCACATTACACCAGAAGATGCAGAATTTCATGCTGTTGCCCCCAGATGGTACTCAGTGAGTTGTGCCTAAGTATATTCTCCAGGAGAACACCACAATTTGGAATTGCAAAAGGATGCCATCACTTCTCTTCAAGCTCATTCTAATGGTTATTCACGCATACCATCAAAAGTGCTGCCTCCTGTCCCTTTTGGGTTGTCTAACTGCAACTCACAGGGGATGATGCTTTCTCCAGGCATTTCAGCTATATTAAAAGTCCCTTGGAAGCAGACATTTTCCTCCTGTGGAAGCAGGCTGCAATTAAGCCCGTTTCAATCCTTTTTGTTCCGCCCTCTAATTTTCTCCCTAGGGGACTTTTTCCAGTATCTAGAGCATTTTAGTGGGGTTTCTCTAAACCTTTTCTGTGTTTTAAAAAGGCTGTTGAAAAATCAAGCATGAGAACTGGAGGCAATAACCCATAAAAGTCTTGTAAGTACCATATCCAAAGCAACCCAACATGATGCTATTCTTCTCCACTTCTGCTCTGCTGTGCAAGAATCCCCCCAAGTCTCTTCAATACAGCACTGAAACTCACTCTAAATTGCTGTGCTATTTAAGAGATCATTTTGCCAATAGCCATTTGTCAGGATACAGACACCGCTTTATATGAAGAATTTATTCTCTGTTTTCAGACACAGAATCTCATATTTATCTACAGTAAACCACCTTTTTCTAAAATTGGCCCAGCTACATGCTGGAGACAGACACATGCAAACCCCCTATCAACCAATCCATGTAATGTACAAATTTATTAGAGGTGATTTATTTTGAAATCAGAAAGAAAAATGTAAGACCAAACCAGGTCTAGACTTAGTCTTCATAAAATCCCTTTAGAAACATTGGTTTTGAGTGATTAATTCTCACTGCTGCTGCCAGCTAACTTGCATTCCTCCATTTAACATTTGCTTTCCTTGATCACATCTAAAAATATTTTATAAATTGGATCAGACTGACAGCTGCTGGTTGGTTGGTGGGTTTTTTTTCCCACATTACTTGCAAGGGTATAAATTCATCTCCTCAGTGCAAATAAATACTATTAAAGCGATTCATACCTCCAGTTCACCTATGAATATTTCTACAGCTGGAGTGACTTGGGGATTCTGCCCGACCATTTCATAAGAGGTTAAAAGAAACTGCACGTAAAGTCATTGCTTTGTTCAGGCACCAGGAAATCTCTGTACCCTGGAAGGAGCTGTGAAATAGTAAACTGCAAATGTGACCTGAGTGCAAGGCCAGGAGCAGCCAGTTCTTGATGGGAAGGGGCAGATAAAGGAAGGCAGCGTGGGAGCACAGCAAAAACACAAAACCAGTTTCCCTTATGGTTTAAGTAAACTTACACACATGCTCATTTCTGTTTAAACTATTCCCACAGAAACATTAATTAGTGTAAGCAGTGCACTGCTCTAACATTTTTAGTACCTCATTATATTCCTGTTTGAACTAGCCAGAATTAGTCATGGTTAGAAAAGAAAAAAGGAAAAATAAGCTGGAAGGTCTTAGATCTGTATTTCTTTCCTACTTAAAAACACAGCAGAACAAAACAAAGCAACGCAAAACAAGCAGTCTTGCTATAACCTGACACTAGGTTTCCCACCTTTTCCCCACACCACAAAACACCTAAACCCCGAGAAAACCCATTTGTGCAGCACCCCTTGAGTTAATGCAGTGTTCCCAGCAGCAAAAGCCATAGAGCCTTGCCCTTGAGGAAGGTGCTCCTCTTCCCCCAGCACACTGCTTTTGAAGACAGAGCAGAGAAATAGAACATATTCAGTGATAAATATACTCAGTCAAGAGAGTAAGTCAAAGTCATGCTTTCCAAGATTTTCCTTGGTTTATACACTCCATTCAAACGAAGGATGCAGACCTCTGTATGGAAACAGAACCCTATTGGCAGAAGGCAGTTTTTCAGAACCCCCTAGATATGGGTGACAAAATCCCAGCCATTTGTGAACCTCAGGCTGACATCAATTTTCCTACAGAAGAGAGATTTTACCGCCCCAGAACTAATGCACAGCCCTTTATTTAAATTAAATGGTTACTGAGCCAAAAAAATGAGCAGGGCTGGCAAGAATCAAACCCGAGATCACAAATGCAACCACAAAAGCCAAATACTATCAGCCTATTCAAGATAAAACTTGGCAATTTACACCCACCTATGTATTAATGCCAGGTTTCAAGCACAAATACCAATACACAGAGCATGAACAAAATACCCTCAGCTCATCAACTAAATGGCTACCAGGCTGAGAGTATCTTTCAAAATCTCTCCTTTACAGCTGTCAGGAGCCTCACACATGTTACAAATCAAATGCTCTATTAACCACCAGTTTTGTAACACACAGACAAAACCAGATACCTGCTTATGGCTCTCTCAGCTCCTAAGAGTCACTACATTCACAGGCAGCTCAGCAATACACTCCTGTGGCCTGGTGCAGGCTGCAGAATGCACCTCCTCGTCCCTGCCACCATGACCAAAGGTTTAACCATCATCTCCAACAGCCATAATCCATGCACTGCTCACACACACTTCACTCCCATCCCAGATTTCACAGTTCAGGGCCTAATAAGTGGGAAGGCTAACAGATTCCCTGTTGTACGAAAGGGAAGCATTTCTTTTGGATAATTCAATTTAATCCTTATTTTCATCTTGCAGAAGGTGAAGTCTCTACCAGACATCTCTGGGGAAAGCTCCCTCTATGAAGAGAGCTGGAATTCAACACTCAGCTCCTGAAGTTATCCCAGAATAGCCAATGGAAATATCAGGGAAGTAAAAGAGCATCTGTTCCTTGAGGCCTACGGAGAAGAGGCCGAGACAACCCTTCATCCAATGCTTCTTCGAGAGGACTTAGAACCTAAGAGAGGTACAGCATGAGGTAGTTGGGAAAACTCTATTTGTACCCCAAGCAAGCTGTAGCAGCACTAACAGGTTCTGATTCATCCAGGGGACACTGAGTTTTGCAATTAAAATACGTGTAGATTGAAACAGTCACTACATAAAGATGATTTAGAAGATCGCTAGAAATCAGTTCATGCTGATGTGACACAGCCACCTCTGCAATGAGACATAACACTTCTGTGGGTGGTTAACACAACTTCCCACAGTGGAAGGTCTAACAGGTCACATACCAGAGCCCAAATCACAGCCTTCAATACAAATGTGGACAGGTTTTGGGGGGCTTGTTACTTTACTTGTTGAGTTACAAATATAAATCTTTCCCTTGTAATCATGCCAGAGCTTGTCTTGTCCTTATTTTTGTAATATAATCCTCCTAGCAAAGTAAAGTGTATATAATTAACTCTTCTGATATTCAGGCCAAGGTTCAAAGTAATCAACATTTAGATTAGTGGCAAAATGTATTAATTGGCAAATTGTAGCTATTTTATTCTGCTTTACATTTGGAGTAATTTCTTATTTCTCATAAAGGCAAAGGACTGTTTTAAAGAGTGTAAATTTAGGGGAAAAAAGCCAAGGCTGTTCACTTCAGATTTTTAGCAAGTGCCAAGTTTCTGCACTGAAATTGTACCTGAACTCTTATCATCATCTCCACCTCTCATTAGCAATTACTGCTGCTGTGACATGGAAGACACCCTTCCCCTGCTGAACTAAGGATCACTGCAAGCACCATCAGCCTCCCCATACTGCACATCAGTCACACTTTCCTTCCTACTTCCTTCAATTACTGAATGTCAACATTATCTTGTGAGGACTTGCCTGTAGAGGCTTTCACACTTCACTGCCTGAACGCTGAGCAAGGGTGGTATATGAGAAATCGAATGCAGTTCTTTCTACTGGAAACTATGCACCTGCATACACAAGTGAGAAAAAGGGAGGAAAACAGCCTAAAAACCAATTCATGCTCTTCATGTGGGGTGGGCCAGAACTTACTTCAGGGATTATTGAGGTTCCAAATACCATTACCACTCACAGAAGTGACCAATTTCCCATCAGGCTCCTAAGGCAATCCTTCCTTTCCCACATGTCTCAGTCATTATTCACTACTTACACACGTAAGACTCAAAAGGGAACATGTAGGGACACATTACTGCATTTTCCAAGTTCCCCATAGCTTTATTATTGAAAAAATACTTCACTACCAAGTCAAACTAGGACAAAATTTTGGCATCTCTGTGAATTCTTTGTGTTTAGCATTGTATTTTTACCCTTGAAAAGACAGAAACTGTAGCAACGGGTAATTAAAGAATTGGGTTTACTCATCTCAGGATATTTTGAGCATACATTTTATACTACTACTGTATTTTTGGAACAGTTACTCAGGCCCACAACAGTACAAGGATCAGCATATAAAGACTTCAAATCCCCCAAAGTATTTTTAATTTTCTTTTGAACTATATGCTAAAATTCTCTGTTCACAATAACCAAAAGAAGTGCTTAAGGGATTCTTTTAGACAAACATCAATCTATTTTTAGAATGACTATATAACAATGCTTATAAAAGCCATCTTCAGCATTAATTCCTAACTGAATGAACATGCTTTGCATACTGCAATATTTGATGTATAAAGCCAGATTACATCAGCAAGCCCTGATGAACACTGGGTAGTTGTTTAATTGCTAAATATAAGGATGAGATTTACTTTTTTTCCTGCTTCCTGGACTACTTTTACCTGTTATGTGCAAAAGGGATCTATACGAGCATACAGATGCAAGGACTGTTGGTGGAGTAACGGAGTTTCCTTGGCATGATTATATTGAGTAAATAAGTGTTTGGTTTTCACAGAGCATGCTGAGCAGGCTTAGAGGAAGAAATGTGTGCAACTCTATACAATAATTATAATAAGAAAACACACTAGAGGATTGAAAGGAATTAAACTGAGTCAGCTATGTGCATTTTTTGAGTTTATATGTTTATATTTTTAATTTTGTCTTTTGTCTGAAGCACTCTAAAATGATTAAAGGGGGGTGGGCAGGAAGTCAATTTGACAGCAGGTTCTGTACACAGATTTTGTATACAAAATCAATTCTCAATGTTTTTCCTCCTGCAAGACTTCCTGCAGCTGCAACACGAGTCCTGCAGCTGCAACACTGAGTCTGAGTTAACTGCACAGCTCAATGCACCACCAATTAAAGCGTTCTAAGGTGAAAGGATAACACTAACACAGGGGAACATTTCTCACAGTACATTTTAACACTGAATCCAAATCTACTATGATTTTTTAAGATTTTTACAACCAGGTACCTGATTCCAGTCACAGCCACACACCTCGGCAGAAATGTGAGGCAGTTCTTCAGTCCCTCTGCTGTTTTACAAAAAGAGTTAAATGCGAGCTGGTACGTACACTCAGCTTGCATATTTCTAGAACCACATGGGTGAACTTTGCAAATGGTATTGCTACTTCCACATCTGGGTGGCTGAAATGTCACTTATTTAAAAAAAAAAAAAAAAAAAAAAAAAAAAAAGGTAGTGACACGTTCTCAGTTGGCATCCGATCATACTGATACACAATATAAGCTGTGAATCTGTGAAAAGATAGACTGGAATTTAAAAATTCAAACCATGCTGTGGTTCAAAGAAGCAGGTGAAGTCAAATACTGATGTGGACATTTGCTCCACTTACTTGAAGAAAAAAAAATTTTTTTTCCACTTATAATTGTCTCCTTCTTTCAGACAGCTCCAAAATCAGAGTAAATACCAGAGCCAGAAAAATCACTGCTCTATAATTTCAAGGAAAAAAGGTCCAGAAATTCTATCTCTGAAAATAAAGTATCTGTACTCATCCCATCTGGAGCCTGGGAATTTAAGAAGTTAGCACAGTAAGAACAAAAAAATTTAACTGTTCTGCTTGATCAGCTGGTGACCTGGCTATTAAATGTGCCTTTTGTTTTAGAGTTAGGATTAAATCTTCATTTTTAACAGCTGATCTAAGAAAGCATCCTTGCTGGCTCAGTGTTTTCCTAGGAGGTGGGGAGGGGGTCATGGTGCATCTTTTTTTCTTCCCTGTAATTACTTCCTGGCTAAAGGCTGTCCTAAACGACCAGAGCATCAGTATTTGTTAAGGCAAAAACTTCTGTCTCAAGGAGCAGAAGCAAGTCCCAAATAATATCCCAGTGTGTGCTGGCAAATGCAGACTGAACATCGACACTTCCGTGCTCATCAGTTTCCCTGGGCTTTCCCCTCTCTAGATCCATTTCAGACAAGGTTTTCCTGCCATGTTTGAAGGCTCAAAACAAATCTGGGCATTTAGACTGAAAAAGTTGCTAACCTTTGAGCATCTATGGTGCCCACAGTTGCTACTCCACCAGCCACACACCTCTTTAGACTTTTACAGCTACCAAAGCGCAATTTTGTTCAAAAAATTTCTTCTTCAGAAAACTCACTTTATCAATTCATTCAGTCTAATAAAAGCACTTCTTGTATTACTCATATATGCTTGTGTGACAGCCTTCTTAAGCCTTAAGAATACAAGCTTTGCTCTTAGTCATTCAAGACAAGACAACAATGTTCTTCTGTCACATTCTGTTTAAGCAGTAACAAAAACAGCTAAAGGGCAACATTTGAGAGCCAAAGAAGGCAGACCTCCCCCCCCCCCCCTTCCCCTTGGTTTACTTGAGCATCACCTGCTTTATAATGCAGGCTGTAGAACATCAAAAGGAAACACACCCTGCTATGTACACTTATCTTGAAGCTAGGGGTATGTAAAATGAAAACAAAGCATGGCAGGAAATTATTTCCTCCTGCTTGGCAGGCAAGTCTCCTCCACTGCAGGAGCAGCAGGATCCATAAAAGAAAGGGCCCACAAAGAGCGACCTGCACCTTTTACAGGGATGTCTTAAGCAGCATCCTCTCTCAGGTCACCTCCCATTATATATATCATGATCAGATGATATGAACAGATCATATAAAAAGATACGCGGCATCTTTTCACAGGCAATTTAAGAGGCACGTCTTCACGAGTTCTGAATGCTGTTGCCTACTAAGTTTCACTTTCCTTAACACTCAGGACACTGCTACAATCTCAGACTTCCTGACAAGACTTTAGAGTCGGTGATTTCTACACCACAGTCACCCAGGAGGAAGTGGGCTTGGCTGGGCAACAGCTCTCTCTAGAAAGCTTGGAGTATGCATGTTCTGATAAATAAACTCTTCAGCCTTTCTAAAAGATAAAACCCAACTGCATACTTTTTTCTTATTAACAAAATCCGAGCAGCTACAGCTTTGGGTTTTTTTTTTTTACTGTAAGAACAACTCATGTAAGAGTAAGTCAATAAGCAACATACAAACAGGTCAGGCTGTATTCAAAAGACAATCTATCGTGCACCCACACAGAGACAGAAAAACTGACAGAGCCAATTGAGTTACAGTTAACATTTCCTTTATTTCATATAAGAATTCCTGAACTGAATGAAGAGTGATATTTTGGCCCATACTGCTAGACTAGATAAATTCTTTAAGTATGCGGTGCCACAAGTGTACACAGTACTATAATAGCAAAAAAAAAAGACAGCCTGGGACAAGTTTCATTTTTATTATTAGCAGGAGTTAGACGTTTCAGATAAGGATATTATGCATTTCTGAATTTGCCTGGAAAGTTAATTAAAACTATGAGAACATTTTAAAACAGTATAAAATTGCCTACAGATACTCATGATACTTTGGTAGGGGATGTGGAATAAAAACCTACATCATGTAAACATTCAGTTAACAGATTCTCTGCACTCTGAAGCCTAAGTAACACACAAGAGGAGAATAATTACATAAGAAACTTAGTTTTCTACACAGAATGTGCCATCAAAGAACAAAAGTGACCTTAGAACTTTTTTCCACATGAAAATAGAACCATTGTAACAAAACTGTATGGTCTGGTGGATGATGCAGGTCATGGAAAATGTCAGAGGCTTTAGCAGAGGTTTAGCAAGGAACAAGTCCAACTACCTGGAGTGTTCCACAAAAATGTACCTCTGACTGCTTACTGGTGCTTTCAAATGGGAAAAAAATAATCCATAGGCATACAGAAACAAACACAGGAAACAACTGTCTGCTAAGTCACAGGTGGCACTATATATTAACTTATCCTTAAGCAATGTTTAGAAGAGAAAATTATATTTGAAGGAAGCTTGAATGAAATGCTAGAAGCACAGTGATCTTGTTTAACAACCTGGAAGGTTCACTGGAACTGTTCTTTCTTTAGGTCAGTAGTTTGTTTAAAATAACATGAATTCCCTTCTTCCTTCCTGTTCTTAGGATCAAAAAATCAGTTATTTTTACCTTCAGTAAGAATTTTTAGTTGTATACTCTAGGACAACTAGACTCCAGGGTTGATAAATGGAGCTGATGTACTTTTTGAGTTGCAAGCTGTGCATGTCTCATGACTGCCTTCTCAATCAAACACCTTACCTTTTAAGAGCTGTACGTGTTTTCTCCTTTGTGTATACATGCTAATACCCATTAAAAATGCAGATAAATGAAATCTGTCTCAAATCAGTAATGGGGAAAAAATACTGTTTAATATGCAGAAAAAGAGCATTAAGGCTTGCATTTTATAATTTGCATTGTTAGGCCTTGGAAACACAAGAATTTGTAGCTATAACCAGGAACTGAGCTTGTTTTGACACTGTGTTACAGAAGGAAGAAAGAATTCCTCTAAGGAAGATGTGATGAAATTAAAATAAAAGCACCTCTTCAAATCTTTCCCAGGCTTCTTTAAGCTGCCATCTGCTGGTCAGCTCAGACTTCAGGGTGTGATGAATGACAGGCTGGCTGACTTACAGAGTATTACATGTGCTTTATTTTGTCCTCTCTTAGGAAAAGATTACAGTTTCTTTGACAAAGTTTGTAAGTAGTACCTACGGTCTGCACGATACTTTGACACTTATCTGCTGCCAACAAATTCATCCAATTTAATGAAGCCAGACAATAATCACAAAAATTGATTGAAAAGCTAAAGCAGATGTTTCATGCAAACACACCAAGTGTGCCAATAATCCAGCAGTAATGGTAATGTAAAGTCTTATTTATTTATTAAAAAAATACTGATTACACTCTTACTGGCACCTACTACATTATTAGGGGGTGGAGGGCCAAGGTAAAAAAAGAAATTAAAATACACCACCTGTATCTCTTCTCACAAATATGTGCTTTTGGATGCTTACACCAAGTTTTACATAGCCAGTAAAAAACTAGTCTGAGCTTTTGCAGACTCCAAAGTGTTGAGTATCTTTTTCACATCTTGCCCTATCAGTTGCTCATTAAGAATTGTATTTTAACAGTATCATATTTCACATAAGTACTGGAAGAAATTACTACTTGTGTCAAGTGCCTAGAAGTAAAATTATTTTGTTTCAAAATTAAATGCAGGTATGAAATTTGTTTATTCCTGTATAAACACTTTACTGCTTCTGTCCACCCATCTTAAAACAAATTCAAAGCCCAATTTTTTGAAGGGAGTAAACGTTTAATCTCTAATATGTCACGTCTAGAAATCTGTTTGTACAAGTCCACATCCCCACTCCTATCTCTCTCCCAAAGTAATTTATCAACTGAAAATTTAGCCTTGCCTGATTTTATAGTATTTCAAATAAACCCCATTTTAAAAATATCCCCCAATAACAACAAAAAGCGTTCAAAATATTTTTTAAAATGTCAAATAAGATGCATCTTTCAAACATGAAAGAAATGAGCACACCTTTCCCAAAACTTGGTTATAAAGGACAAACATTTAAGGGGTGTGCAGCTAACAACAGTTCTTGACAAATAACAGTCACAGCCAGGTTCCATTCTGGAACAAGTTGTCCATAAAGAGGATGGGAGAAAAAGAAAGGAGAGGGGAAAAAAACCTGACCAGAATCCTCGTATATACACCTTGTGGAGATGTATGTGCTTGTAGAATACAGAGAATTTTTCCTATACTTGTTAAGAGAGCACCTAAACGAACACTTAGAAGTATTATAGTGAACACAGAAATGTCAAAGTTAATCATTAAATCTATTTCATGTTGAGAAGAATTACACCCTATCCAATTATCTGTGCAAGGCTTTCATCATTACCTGACTGTGTTTATTTTTTAAACTCTTTCCCTTAATACTGGGAAAGTTTCTCTCCAGATGAATGCTCTCAGGACACACACACATCTAGCCATTTAGACAAGTGCTAAATAAAAATACAAAAGAGGAAAAAGTTTTTAGAGCCACTCACACAATCCAGAATTTCTGTCTTTCCTTGTTTTGTAGATCAGGTCAATATTAATTTCAAAAACACATGCCTGACATTTTTGTTTTATTTAAAGGCAAAATATATCTAATATAGGAAACAAACCGGGCCCAATCCTTAGTTGGTCCAAGTTCAGGTCAGTGTAGTTTTAAGCAATCCAAGGACTATTTGAGTCTACTAATCTACTGCCCCCTGCACTCAGTCCCACAAAATATGTTATTTAACAAGCTGTGCTTTCTGTTATGCTGTTCGGGACTTTTTTTTGGTATCTTAACCCTTTGAAAACAATTAATTCACTTTCTAGTTTGTGTATCTGTGTTCTGTGAGCAGTGTATGATGTTAATTTTTCTCACATTTTTTACTAGCAGTAGCTGAGTAAATTAGTGCTAATTTTAGAATTTCCATCCCAGCCATATGTAAGATATAACCATCTCCTTTCTCACACGTGAACCATTATGTTACAACCCAAAATCCTACAAAAATGAGCCTTTTGTTAAGAAAGACTTCTGGATAATTTGTTTTACAATCACAATCTCTAGAAAGAGAAGAATCTTTCTCCTGAGTGCACAATGTTTAGAGACACATATTTTGAGCCAAAAAAGACATTTTTTTCTTTAAACTAATCTGGCTGAATAGATGGTCCCAAATAGAAACAGCCATTACACAGCAAGTCCCGTCAGTAAAGCCAATCCAGCAGAAGCTGGTAAGCCAAAAGATGGGAGCCTCTCAATTGAGAGAACAAAGTAAGTATTACTTTACTTGGCTGCTGCTAAGGACATTATTTCCTGTGGGACTTCCTTTGCTTGTTTTATTGGGGTACAGGAGGGAGTATTTATTGGGGTTTTTTTAGTTAAAATGCTTTTCCAGTTATAGTTAAGATATACAGCCATTAACATGCAATCTTTTTTCCCTACCCAAAGGTAAACCGTTTACTGAATATTGCCTAGATATTTTAACTGCATTCATTACAGCACCTCATGCATTTGTTAGGGGAGATGAATGTCTCTAGGAGAGCTGGAAGCCCTACGCCCTTGTTAGCAGGCAAGTATTTTCTCTACAGCTTTTGTAACACAAACTGGGTGAAGCTGTTTGTCTATGGATATTTTACTACATCCTACTAACTACAGATCCAAACCCACCTGCAAACAGCATGCATACTTCACCCTCATGCTGCCACTCTTTGGCTGATTGGTTTTAACAGTGTAGATGACTTGGGGAATGGTTTAATGGATTATATGGATACACTTCTGTACATACATTTCATTTATTGTATGTCAGCTGAGAAGAATTACAGTTCCAAATATGCAGAGCTAAGACTATGATTAGCAAGTATCAAAAAGATACATCCTTCACTGCCTGTTTAACTCTACTGGGGATGGAGCTATTTGCATCACAGAGAAATAGCACTAAAACAGCCTGAAAACTAATTTGAGTTAAAAGGGGCTCTGCTCAGAAGACTGTCCAGTTCTAGATCAAACAGAGGATTAGGAAATTTGCTTCGATATAAAAGCTATGGCAACATGACAGTATTGAGTTACATAATGTAACTAATGTAGTACACTTACATAAAAGTCTGTAGAAGAAAATACAGAACACACTGGCATTTTACTTTGCCTCTAATAGAAGGTTACAATTCTAAAACGTTGTTGGTAAATACATTAAAAACCACAATAATATCTTGACGTCCCCAAATCAGACGTTCGTGTTACAATAAATGAATTTGCAATGCACACATTAACAGGTTTCACAGAGGCCAAAACTGTAACTTGTCTACAGCACCAACGTTAGAGAATTCGCCTTTGATTTTTGCTTTTTTTTAAAACAAGCTTCACACCTGATAATTTCTGTCATTAAATGGCTGTGTGCAAACACCACTTTTTTTTTACCTCATTCTCAGTTAAGGAAGCTGAAGGAGATGAACTCTTGCTAAAAGCAAGAGTTGAAGATTCTGCTGCTGAAGCCCGATTTCGCTTCTTCAGAGGTTTACATGCATCAGACAGATTTTTCGTTGCTGTAAAATAATTTTGGTTTACAAAGTGAAGTTTGGAACTTTAAAATGTTATCTCCCTGAAGCCATTTAAAATATTCCTTCACATACAGGAAGGAATTATTTAGGTAGGTCTTCTGGGCACCTACATAGGACTGAGTGAACATGAAGTTTCTGAAGCCATGTGTTTTGGCTTGATCTTAAAAATAAAGAGGTTTCCATTAATCAAATATGTGCTAAGATATGTTTTCCCAATTTTTTCTCATCTCATTTCTATTAAAATCAAAATACCTTGTGACTTAAGACCTCTTTAGAGCAGAGGTAACAGTTATATCAGAAGGCCTACATGATGTCGTCACAATCTGAGTACCACTAGCACTTTGATAAGAGAAAATTTATATACAGGAGCCAAGTACCACGTATTAGCGATGGCACATCACCACTTCTACACCGTGCAGAACTTGCTGAAGCTCGCTGGTCTTTGGCATATCATTGTAACACCTAAAGAGACATGCTCAGACAGAAGTTACCTTTAACTTGAGCATCATTAACAAGTCTGACTTTGGCGTTTCGATCCAAGGTTCTACAAAATTCCCTCTCATGCTCCACACTGCCTCCCATCACGCACCATTGAGAAGGACTAAAACCCCAGAGTACCTGATGACACTGATGGTCACTGCACTTGTTTTAGTGGGCCAGTGCACCAGGCAAACGGGAGCAGCAGGGTTTGTTCCCTGCTCGCCAAGATCTCGGGGCACCAGCTTTAATCTGGTGCCATCACACGGTGAACTTGTGAACTGCTGCTCTCAAACAGTAAAGCACAATTTTAGTCCAGGATCGAGCTGCAGAAGGGCAGTGAAGGAACAGGGCTCCCCCCCAGCTATGGCACAATGCCTGCAACTACTCATTGAGTCAGCAGAATTTAGCCGGCTGCCTCAGACAACCTGGGCATTTTAAAATTATTTAATTGAAAAAGTTACATTAAAACTTATTCTGACCACATTACCTGACTGGTTCTTTTGTGAAGAGGAGGTTTCTGTGACCTTAGAAGAGTTTGTTTTTGCTGTTTTGTCATTGCTTGTCTCCCTCTGTCACAAAAAAAAATATGAAAAAATAAAAAAACTCCTAATTTATGAGTGGTTGGATAAAACTGGCAATTAGTTCTGGATTTATGTTATTAAAAAGAAAGTGTCTTTACAAATATCTGAATGGTACTGTAGTTAAACTAGCCCCACTTAAGTGAATTTTAAAACTCATTTACAGCACAGGGTACAAACCCATAAACAAATGAGAAATTAATTAAAGAACACAGTATTTCAGCATCCCACTTATCCATCCCAAATTCAGCATATCAAAAGGGGGAGTGCTAAATGAACATGGAACTTGTAAATTATCCTTACTACTCTTTGTACAAACTGGTCAAATTAAGACCTTTAATTATTAAAGGTAAACTGCACAATTATATATAAATTTGAGAGTAAACCCTGTGCAGAACTCTAAGTCTCAGAGAGGCTTGCTTTCAACTCCACAACTTATAGCAGTGCCATTTTTTAAATTACTATGGTTAAGATTGTTTCAGCATTTCCAAAATACAACCACTATTTTCAAGGGAGAATAAACAGCACCTAAATTTGCTCCAGAATGAGAATTCATGATTAAAAGTTTAGGCCAAAAACTGGGGAAGTTTTTGTCAAATCTTTGTCAAAATTAAGACATTGTTCCTTACACATGCCACTATTTTTTTCCATTTCTTATGTTAAAAATTCATTCAAGTTACTAAAACTGTAGCCTAGAATGCTTAACCCTGACACATGCTCATCTGATCAATAAGCACAACTCTATTGAACAGAAGGCTTTACACGCATTTCCAATGATTTACATGCTTTTTCACAGTCTTCATCTGACAGTTTTACCAAAGAAAGATGTGCAGGTGAACACCTCGAAGGCCAGAGAACTGATTTCCTTCGTAAAAATAAACATGAATGGCTATTGTACTACAGATGTGGCACGCTGTGCTTTTACTGAGCTCCAAGCAGACTAAGCTGCCCCACCCCCAATGCCACTGGAGGCTCCCAGCATCAGT
This sequence comes from Corvus hawaiiensis, assembly GCF_020740725.1. NCBI lineage: Eukaryota > Metazoa > Chordata > Aves > Passeriformes > Corvidae > Corvus > Corvus hawaiiensis. Next base: position 8,682,657 of record NC_063217.1, on the reverse strand, counting down.
TTTCTAAGATTACTGTTACACTTCTGGGTAAAAATGAAAGAAAAGAGGGTGTCAAGAGGATGGTGCCAGACTTTTCTGTGGTGCCCAGTGACAAGACAAGGAGTAATGGCCATAAACTAAAACACATGAAGTTCCACCTCAACATGAGAAAGATTTCTTTACTTTGAGGTGGCAGAGCATTGAACAGCTGCTCACAGAGGTCATGGAGTCTCCATCTCTGGAGACATTCCAAACCCACCTGGACACATTCCTGTGTAACCTGCTCTAGATGACCCTGTCTTGGCAGGGGGATTGGACTGGATGATTTCCAGAGGGCCCTTCCAATCCTAAGGATTCTGTGATTCTGTGAAAATGTACAGTATAGTTCATTCTTAAATTTAAAGCACACTTTACAGAACCCCCATTTTGTTAATGTGCATTTTATATACATCATCAAAGCAACAATGAACAAGTTAGTTTTTTCAAAACTTCCATATGGGTACTTATAACTTGGTTACTTCATGTGAAAACATTCTGATTTTGTAAATAAGAATTAAGGACAAAGGGAAAGTATAACCCACAACTCTTGTGCAATAAGTAAAATGTAATGAAATTAAAGCTCCTCCTATCCAAAATGATTGTAACTAAAGCCTGCAGATAAACTGGGAATAGCAGAAAGAATATGTATGGTTAGTGTTTGCTTTTTTGAATCATTACATTGATATTTTCACTGTCATTCACTGAGTGTTCTACTAAGCAGCAGCACATACAGCTAGAAGTGCCTTGGGCTTGTGAAGGCAGGAAAAAGACTAAGATAATTCCTAAAACAAACTGCAAACCGTATCTGACCTTTCTGTGGAGCAGAAACCCTGCTATATGCATTTAGAGTTTCCAAACTACCCAATATTTACACACATCAGACCCCTTGTAAGCAGTTCTGATAAACTGACCAGAGAGAGAACAACACTTTTTAAAATGCACATTACAAAGTCAGTGTCATTAGTGCTATGTATCTTATGGGAATCATTCACCTTATTTAGTTATTTATTTTCCTGCTGATACATTCACATGCCACAGCACCAAAGATACCAGAACCTCCCATGCATGAACTATACTGCAACCACCTTTCATCCTACTTCCGAGAATGTAGGCTAATTGTAGTGTACAAGTGCTGGTGGGACAGGAAAGTAACTTTAGAACAGTCAAAACAAGGACTTTATAGTAGGAATTAATTATAATAGGTAAACTTCATTATTTCATAGATCTAGTGTATTATAATGTATTCAAATCAGTTAGAGAAGTTTAAAAAGGTTTGAAAAACTGATCCTAGAAAATCAGATGAATATGCAACGACTAAACCATTATGGCAAGAAGTGCAAAAACCAGTTTTGGCCCTTCTTTCTGCAAAGGTAACAACATTAAGAATTAACTCTGTCCCTTGCTAGTCAGCTCATTAAGCCTATCTGAAATTGTATTTATTTTTTTATATTAAACTCTAAGTCAACAAGTTGTCCTAATATCTACAATATCAACTGAAGTAGCAAAATAACCAGCCTACCAAACAAACTGACACCTACAAATAAGACCTCCATAACTCATTTAAAAAATAAATCCACTACCTCTCCTTCCATTAGGTTGTTTCATTTGATCGCTGTACCACTGAAGTTCTGAGCTTAGGTCTGTGGTACTCACACTAAAGTATGATACTGCAATAACACATCTGAACATACGTGTGAGCTAAGCTTTCCACACAAGTAAAACCCATGAACTTCACTGCTCTACATGCACAACTAAATAAACCTGTGCCTAAGTCTCCCCAAGATTTGTGCTGTGCCCACATACATAGTGACCTATGTAAGGAAAATTCTCATTCTCACAAGCAAGCTAACCAGAAAAGGAGCCTGTGATTTGTGTGATAAATATACTTTCACTGCATAAATATCCATTTACTGCAGTTCCCTAACCCAAGAAATGGGTCAGCATGCCACTCTAAAATGTCCTATAGCCCTCCAGTTCGTGAAAAGTAGTTTTTCTGTTTTGCTACACTTGCTTTCCTCTCTTCTGTCTAAAGTAACTATTGACTAAAGGTATTTATTTTACATTCTGGTAAAACTAACTCCAAACCAGGAGGAAAGGAAAAGAACTACAAAGCATAACAACACAGAGAGGTCATGACTCCCTCTGCACATTCCTTTGGGAAACAGTTCAAGCAGCAAGTGCAACTTGTCATACCTCTATCCTCAAAACCAAAGGAAAAAATCCCACAGTGGTAAGCTCACATGTATCTCTGAATATTGACAACAGTTTGGTATGATATATGGACATTCTTTTTTAATCCTGAAAATGGAAATGCTGACAAACTTAACTACAGCAATGTGACTGGTGCTGCTATAAATCAACCCCAACAAACCAACAACATAATTACCTTCCGATTATTCTGTTTATCCATCCTGAGTCTTTTCCTAGGTGCTTCCTGAACTTCAAAATCTTCTGTAGGCTCCTTTGTCCTCTTTTTTTGGTTTCTTTTATTTCCATGTAAATTACCTTGGGATGGGGGATGGGGGAAACTTACATGAAAAATAATCTAAAACCCACTTTGAAATTACTTTGAACTGATCTAGTTATTTAAGGTACTTTTCTTTCAGTCATTATTTTTAAAACATGGTTAAACATTAATACAGTTTGATGACCTCTTAATGCTTAGAGTCTGGTTTCTGGTGCTGAAGACTAACTCTAGAACACATCCAGATCAACTGCTTCATACTCAAGTTATTTTACAAAGATGAGTCTACCTATAAAAGCACTAGTTTAAGGTCTGGATGTTACTGCCCAACACTTATTTCATAAAGTCAGACTGCATGTGATTGATCTATACAGCTTTTAACTCTCCTGCCACTTTGTAACAGTGTCTTATAACCAAAATTAATTTCTTAGTCTCCTCCTTAAGCCTACTTTAAGTTCTCCAAACCATACAGATGAAGACACTGGTGACATCTATTAAGGGGCCTCTGAAAAAGACAAGATATCACCAACTGTACAAATTAATTCTCTTTCTGGTATGGCAATTCCAGACTCTAACACGGGGATTGTATTTTACAGGAGACCATTATGATCCCTTCCCTTTATGAACCAGAATCCTATGAACAGAACCACGTTGGCCATTTTAGACCACCAAATTATTAATGTATTTAGATGACTGTTCACTATAAAGTTCAAGCAGCTGCTAAATACAAAGGGTCAGTGAGTAATCTACATACCCCTGCCACAGGTTCCACTACTGTTTGCACCTCAAAAAGACAGATGAGGGTTTGGGAGGTGGTCTGTTTCATCAAGATGAAATGACAACATAATTACACTCTCCAGTACTCTCTAGTTTATGAAGCTACAGAATATTATTAGTACGAAAATTGCAAGCTCCAGGGGCACAAATACGGTAACTGAAAATTGTCCTACAGCTACAAGCATTCTATTCCATTGGGAACAAATATCTGTCAATATTAAAAATATAGCAACTTGAAAATATAGATCATTCTCAAATTAATGGATTTATCTAAACAATCTAGGACATATTCTGAATCCACAAAGCAGACTGAAATGGCTCCAGGAGAACCTGCTACTTACAAAAAGCCAGCAAAAGAAACCCCACAATAATCTTCCAAGTTTAAGATAAGAGGATTTGAGATGGGGAACAATCGAACTGACATATTTTCATCTGTAGGTAACTATAAATGTACACAATATATGTACTAGAAACACCTGGTACAGGTACAATTTCAATTACATTTCTTGCAATATGACACTGAGGAAGGTGAACAAAATTCAGCACTACAGTGTTAAGATATTTAATTTGGGATCCATTAAAGTTCTAACGTCAAGGAAGACAACATCTGAGATAAAATAAAGAGATTATGATACGTGGGCGATTACATAAAAAAATACACTCAATAGCTACTTATAATGATGAGCTATTTGCACACAACACAAATTTCAATTACTTCTGGATCTTGATCTCCTTTTAGGTGAGTCTTGAAACACTTTACGTTTGGCCTCTCCAATATTCTTCAATGATGAACCTTGAGAGATACAGAATGTGGTTTTTTTTAACTGATATCCAAATATTTAACACTTAAAATTTAAAGTTAAAAACTTTTCAATTTTCCACAAAATGATGTTATTTCACACACACACAGTTAACAAAACTGACTGCCATTTTTTATACAAGTTTTTCCAAGTCTCACAAACTTTCAAACACTCCCTCTCATTCTTGTCATTGCCCAAAGCAGCACCTGTTGGCTTCTAATACTTCCATAGTAAGTCTTCTTACAGTGCTGTAAAGCCATTTAAATTTGAAAAATGATACCTAGGTAAATTTGATAAAGTTCATGCAAATGGCAAACTATCTTCCTCCTCCTTTCTCAAGTAAGTGACTCCAAACCCCCTCAAATATTTCGTAAAACAATCAAGACTGTTCATCAAAAACAAACACCAGAAAACAGCAACAAAAAATAAAAGGAGAAAAAAAAGAAAGTATTTGCAATCTTGTACAAAGTCCTAAAAACTTTGAGTAGCACAACAAAATGCCAAATGGATGAAGGTTTCAGAATAAAGTTTGGAATAGTTCTTCCTGAGTTGATGATGATGTGAAGTAATACACTTTAGGTATATATGAAGAAAAGGTGTAGCACTGATTAAATTTTTTAAACCATTTCTAACTGTTCTATAAAAACAACGTCTCAAATTTACTAGCAGTAACACTTCATCTTCCCTTCCCACCATCCACTTTGTAACAAGCAGTGGATGCAATGGCAGCTGCTTATGGGCAGAAGAAGAATGAGACATCAGCAATGTCTAAACAGCAGAAGGTTTACATATAACAACTTTTCAGAACAATGAGCAAGAAATGTAGACTTCATGGGTTGCGTTTATTGTAACCATTGGCATTCCTTTGCTATTGGCACAAACACCAAGAATTAAAACTGGAAAACAGTGAAAGCTGTTTTCCCTACAGGGTCTCAAATATGTGCTTAGTTTAACGCCACTATGTATATCAAATTTAGTTAGAGTACACTAGCACAGTTTTACGTTTACCAGAGTCTTCTTCAGATTTGGGAGAGGTCACTATGGCAAACTTTGTATTATAGCGAGCTTTCTGTTTTTCACTAAGCATGTTCCACTGCGATTCGAGCAGTTCTTCAATCTCCTCACTTGAAGCATCTGGATGTTCAGCAACCACCTATACATGCAGAAATAGGGTTGAATTAAAAAAAAGGTGACCATTGGAAAGAATGGTGTACATACTTCCATCACTTTGGAAAACTGGATACAAACAAGTTATCTAGTATTTCTGCTGTAGACAGAACTAGAATAAAACCTTCTGTATCCAGTTTTGTTTTGAATAACCACTTATCTGCGTCTTAAAAAAAAAATTCCACTAGCTTATTCCGAAGTATTAAGACTAATTTTGGAAGTATCTATTCACATTTTAACATTCAAAAAATGGAGTAAGTGGAGTAAGTATAAATCCTGTCTTGTGGTCATTCAAAAAAATGTGTATTGTTTCTCAAAGAAGTTTAAATCTATATCCACAAACGACAGGTAAGCAATACTGGAATATACGTTTGCCTAGAAAGAAATCCATAAATTCATAGCAAAACTCATTAATCATAGAACCCAGTACCTCTATCTCAGCAGAGAGATTTACACAAGTTAGCATTTAATGCAACATTTTCCTGTATTGATTCATCATTTTTGTATTATGCATATGAACACTAGGAACTCACAAGCTGTGCATCTTTTTAATGTTATAAGCAGGACACATAATATCCATCAACATGGAGTTTAATAGAGTTCTAGAAGTTTAATCAACACACACAAAAAAATCCAGTATTAAAAAGAAAGAAAAAATCTTCCCAAACTCCTTCAGTATACCCCTACTTCTACTTAAGGAAGATCATAATTGATTAATCATACAAGTCAAAAAACTCTACACTTGTACAGAAATGAAACAGTACCTTTAAAAACAATGCTTCTCACCTTATTACTCAGCATTCTCCAAAATCCTATCTGAGTGATGCAACCGATACCCCAAAAACACAGAGCAAAATAAAAACTAGGTCAAGAAAGCCAATTGTTCAAAGAGTAACACCATTCAACAGAACAGAAATACAATTTTTCTGATAAGGTGAAATGATTAAACCTAATTACTTAGAATTTAGGGTCTTAAAACTGCATTTCCTGTTATCAAACAGGATGCAAGTGTGACTGGTGCTTTTCCAGGTGTTAAAATAGTTGCAGTACCTTCCTTCCATTGGAATTAGTCAGTGTCTAGTATGGAAATCCATGCTTCAATTTTTCTCCTAGTAGAGTACTAAGAATTGTCTTGCTTCTATCTGGAATAATCCATTGCATAAGGCTTGAGGAGTACAACTACCTTTGGTAGCTTCTACTCACAGTTTGATTAAAATCCAACAACTGGTTTCACATTATTTAAAGGGAGGAACATAAACCCACAAGGTACCCTCTCCCACAAATCCCACTTCTTCGGGAAATGAAATTAGCATCCATTTTGACTGTTGTCACAAATGTACAGGTCATTGTGCTCAATGAGGGCACAGAGCTATTTAATCCTCCAAGAAATAACTAGATTTACTCAGACAAATGAGACACACATTAACACTACCTCCAGTCTCAACAAAACAAGAATAATAATAACTTTCATCTTACTAGGAGTACTGTGAAATGACAAGGAAAAGACACCCATCATTCTTAATGGTGAAGGGACCCTTTCAAATAAGGCCTCCAAGGAAAATGCTCAGTAGTCTTCTCCAAAGTCTCTATATTAGTGAATTTATTCCTTAATTTTCCTCACAACAAACTCAAGGCCCAAATCAATTAATGCGATTAGTGTAGCTGTCTGCCTCTCACTTGAATCATACCTTTATCTCCAATTAAGACACTCCCTTCCAATGCTTCCTAGGCTTCTATTTTTCACAGGGGAAGCACATAAGAATGCCAACAGTACAAATTACATCTTTACTCCTTTGGTAACAGCACAAAATACTTAATGCGTCACTACAGCCACAAAAGCGCTTCAAGCTTTCCGCACCTCCCTCAGGGATGTGGGAAGTGTGCCTCTTAAATCACTAAAAACGTTCTTCAGCAGTTAAATAATAGTAAAATCAAACTGATGTATGAATCCTACTACCACACGGAGCCAGACTCCAAGCAAGACACAGCCAAAACGGCTGTAAGTTTAAGAGAGCTCAATATTACTACAGGCCCCAAAGAGAAGTCTTCAGTGATCCCTTTCACTTCCACCCTTCTCAAGACTGGGAACAGAGACCCTCTTCTGGGTCTGTAATTTTCCTTTCTTCTAAGTTTCTACATGCAAATACTAAGACAGCCATAAACTAAATTCTCCAATGCCACCAATACAAGTAGCTCAAAACCAGGTTTGTTTTTTAGCCAACATTATCACTCTTTCTAAAGCATCAGAACATCTACAACCCAACAAAACAAACTCTGGGTGAAAGCCATGCAAGTTGAACCAGATAAGCCTAACGGAAGGGGACACTCCAAATACTAGACTGGGTACAATCTCCACCTTTCACCAATGGCACAAACCTGCCATTTTAAAAGCAACATGAAAGGCAAAAAGCATAAATATCTAAATTGGTATTTCCTCACTTTGCCAGTCCAATTCCAATCAAGACAAAGGGAAGACAGGTTCTTCTGCCCTGATGATCAGTTAGAGGTATCTGCAGCTTTCACAGAAGCTCAGCAAAACATTCTAAATAAGTAAAGGAGGTTTTGAGTTGTTCAAAGATAATGGAACACCCAGAAGGAATTGAGCCATGTCCGCAGAAAGAATGTAAAAGCTATCTACAAGCAGACTGCCATAAACAGCATAATCTTTTTTATATTTGCCTGAGCATAAATGTATCCATACCTATTATACTGTACATACATTAAAGAAAAAATATGGCTAATACAAAGGACTATTAGTTTATGTGGGAAGATACTAACACAACCTGTGCTTGAAGTACAAAGGCAGCATCACCATCGTGTTTACATTGCTCACTTACATTCCCTTCTTTATTTCTGTCTAGAATAAGATTTGATGCAGGCATACCTTGTCAAACCCAGAATATTATGGATTGTGCAGTAATAACTAAGTTTTGTTTAATAAAATAAAGAAGTTTCTTCAAGTACAGAAACGAGAAGAGGCAATCAACAATAACAACAGCTAAAAGAGACTAACCTCATCTCTGTGCTTCTGACAAAAGACCAAAAACTGAGATACTGCATCGCCCTTTCTGCTTCGTGGAGTAGATGCTGGAGTTTTCTTTCTATTGAGAGGGGAGCCTATCCCTCTTTTGGATTCTGCCTGTTCAGATGACTTTTGAGGAGTAGTATTCTTATCCTCCAACTGACTGCTCTCTTGTGTATCATCAGCAGCAGACAGTTTTGATGTCCTTCTCCTCCTCTTGCTAGGAATGCCAGACTCCTTCACTGATTTCAGATTTGGAGTGGTTTCTTCATTTGAGTAGGATGACTCATCCATCTCCTCCAAGGGTTCCACAGCAATGCCAACCTCCTTTGCCACTCGAGGATTAAGATGAGGTCTGTCCCTGACATAGATGAAGGTGTACTTGGCCTTGCGTTCGTCCACTGTCATGCCCACTGCTTCACTGGCTTGCTTCACACCCATCTCCCACTGTGGCCGCAGCTTCCCTGACACAGGCTTTAGCATCTGCAAGAGGAGACACAGTGTGAGGAATCTGCTCACTTTTCATTTCAAAATGCCGACGTTAACACAAAACAATTCCAAGAAAGTAAGTGTCACACAGATCTGTAATTCAGAGTTCAAAGGGAGCTGCATTTGATAGTACTGATACTGTGCATAAATCCATGACAAAGCAGAAGAGTACTAATTTTTCTGAGTAACAGTGGTAAATCATCTCATCCTTTGCATCTGTAAATGAAATGTAAGACTGCAAGCTCCAGTGAAACAAGCTGTCTTTAAGCTTTCTATAATATCTATTTGTATCTGCTACACTTGTACATACCTGTAACGCTAAAAAAAAAAGCTACAAATCTTGCCTGGTTTGGTAACGTCTTACCTTTATTTTCTCTGCTTTAGTGAGGGCTTGTCTTGCACTCTCTTGGCATAATTGTTCAAACTGGTCTTTTTCTTTGAAGGGCACCAGGCTCTTCTCAAATATCCAGGCTCGCTCTGGGGCATCTCCAAAAAACTGAACATGATATTGACGAAAACTCTTTTTCTGTCCTGAAAATTAAAAACACGTGTATTAAAGATACAACTCTGGTAGTTCTCTGCACTTTCAGACTTGAAGTCTGTAAGCTGCTACAGTTGCCATAACAAAAGCATAGTAAAACTGGATAACCTTTCAAAAACCCACTTAACCAGACTGAAAGTCTCTGAGATATAATATATGGTCTGACCCAAAAGCCCAACCATCTAATTCCCAGCAAGAACATGCCTGGATAAATTAACTTGAAGTTACAATCACCTGTCAGTTTTCACATCTATTAACTTACATGTAGGTCTGAGTGTTTCTGAAAATGCACTGACTATTCATTTCCCAATGAACACTGAGAAAGTTCCAGAGGTTGGAGAGCTTGTGCACTCAGCCTTCCCCCTGAGTCTCCTAAACTTTATCTTTTAATATTCTTAAACAGAGACACATACTTCAGCTATTTTTAACCCTTGCAATCACAACTTCATGTTAATCAAGATTTTTCAGGAATCAAAATAATCAATAAAGGATTTGGCTGGGGGAAGGGAGAGTGGAAGGATAAGAGAACAATTTTGAAATCTAAATACGAAACATTATTCTTCTAAAAATAAAAACATTCCCTTTTTTTCCCTAGAAAAACTAGAGGAATATTGTCTTACTGTGGTACAATACAGGCATATCGTACCTTCCAAAGGTCTCAGCTATTCTACAGAGAAGGGGAAGACACCACATTCAAAATTCATCAGAGTGTTTATAATTAACAATGAATTTCTAAAAGGAAGAGGTAAGAGATCAGACTTAAGATGTCCTCTAACACCTTGCTCATTACACCTTGTAGATTGCTGTCTAAGTGTTCAAATTAAGGTCTTGTTTAGAAATAGAAAAGGTTTTAGTTGTGATGACCTGCAGTTCTGTGTTTGCAAATTTAATCCTGCTTGATCAATTCTGCTCCCTACAGTATCTGTGGTTCCTCCAGTGTCACCACATCAGTATATCCAACATGTAGACTGGACACCAGAGGAACTCAGGGAAGGATGGACATGCAATAGGAACAAGTAACAGGCACAATTCTCTGTTACAAGTGTCTTCGAACTAGATCTAGATTCCTCTAGGTTATTCATACACTGCATGTCTTCAGGCATAATCAGCAAATACATCTACCCGGTTGCTTCTTGTACTATTACTGGGGTTTCTAGGCCTAGAAAGAACTTTCTTTTCTTGGTGATTCAGCCAGTGGTTATTTTAATAGGGGCTTAATCTTGTTGCAAAATGTGGCATCTGGAAGGGTAATATGAAATCAACCTAATTAATAGTATGGGCAAATCTTTGCTCTTTCTCTCTCTCTATATGTAATGTTTTGTAACAATTACAAACATACACATATATATACAAACATGTATGGGAACTACAAGAACAATAATGACCATCAGAGATCACATATGAGAATCTAGAGGAACGGCATAGGCAAAGTCTTGGGATTGTAAATATCACACATCCAATCACTTGTCTAATATATGTTCCAGTGTTGCATGGTCAGAAACAATTCTCTTGCACAGTAATTACTTTGTCCTCATCAAGAAAATGTTGTTTAAGTAGGGACTACAGAGATCTGATTACTTAATCTGTCCATGATGAAATAAGGGCTAATGTTTGTATCTTACCAGGATGCCACAGACTACGTTTACAACCACCTGTAAAGATCTGCTGACAGCCCACTGCCAAGCAGACAGACAGACACTATGTTCCCTTTGCAGTGTAATGCTGGACAGCTGTAACTGCCTAATTAAGGAGACTAAATAATAGTGCCTACCACTAGAGTCACTGAACCTAGTGGGGAATCTTCAGGTATCCTCTGAGAGTTCAATTTGTACCAATGTTCCTAGATAAAATAATGGCATTCATTAACAGCTGTTACATGGGGAAACAAAATTTTTGGCCCACAGAATCCTGAAATAACCAGTTGTTGGCAGTTTGGGAGAGTGTTCTGGGACCCCACCACTTCTCTGGTGCTTCTCTGTATCTGAGCATCTGTGGTTGACCACAGCAAGAGACAGCATATTCAATGAGATGGAGCTTTAGTCTGACTCAGTACACGCTTTCTTACACAAAAATGTACTTCCCGCAAGTTAAAGTTATTAATTTTCATCAAGCCTAATCAGCTGGAATGATCAAATCAAGTATCAACATCCAGAAATTCAGACTGCTTATAAACACTTGATCCTAAGCCTAGAAATGAGAAATACAGACTTAGCTCAGTATTTCTACAACGCCATGATAAAAGAACTTTTCTGTTTGCAAGAGGAGACTTTTGATAATGCCTCAAGAATAAACAGTGGGTGTAAGGTAAGACTGGAAATACCTACTGATGGAAATACACACATCAGAGTGGCATTTAGCAGTTAGGATGGCTGCCCAGACCCAGACTAAACTCCTTAAGGAAAAGGCAGGCCCAAGCCAACTCCAGAGCAAATACGAGAAATAACCATCATCCACATTACTTCAAAGTGAGAGAAATTAACACTACAAAGTGTATGGGCTCTTCTTTCTGTTCGTGCTCCACAGGTTGCATTCAGACATTCGGTATTGGGTTTTGCTGGGTCTGTTTCTATAGTTTCTGACGAAGAACTACCACAGACATTCTTGATAATGAAACTGAAACCTTGCTTCTTTCAAGGAACAGAGTAATTGTTAGGAACAAATAAACAGCTCTACTACTCTCAAAATCCAGCTCTTTATGCCATAATAGACCTAATAATCCAAAGACTAAAAATGACAGGGACTGCCTGATCCCAACTCTGAAAGACTGCTACAAGGAAAATTTGACTGAGGAGTCAACAATAACCATTCCATCAATTTTATTATGAATGATTCACACAGTTCTCAAGAAGCCGTTTAGTTTACTACCAATGTTGAATGTAGCTATAATCCTAAAGATATTAATTTAATTTGTTCTTAAAAACCTCCTATGAATGAGATCAGACCATTTCTCTGGGCAATCCACTCCAACACTTCACTACCTTCAGCCCTTCCAACTCTTTCTTAATGTGTACTCTAAATATTTATTGCTACTAAGCCTCAAAAGTGTCAGGTATCAGAACAGAGAACAAAGGTGCAAATGAGATTAAGAAATTGTACAGGTTCATACCTAAAATTTCATTTACACTTGGTAGTTCCTGCATTTAAAATCAACCAATATTGTCTGTAGATAACAGTATTGACTCTGTGAATCAGAGAAAATTTAGCTGCCTGAATTATGGATTGCTTTTAGTACACCATAATCATCAGGAATATTTAATTCTCATCGGCTCTAATAAAATTTTTAGCCTGTATCAATTCTCCAAGCATCTCCACAAAAACAATGGAAAACACCATCAGGTTTTGGTTTTTTTTTTAGCAAGACTCCACACAGTTTTACAGATCACAATTTTGGTATCTTTCAGAGAACCATGAGTTAAAAGACACACTGCTATATGCTCAAGAATAGCATTTACATGATTTTAACATTCCTGTTGACAACAAGTTGCTCATCAACTAAACAGATGAAGAACAGAATTTTTCCAAAGCAACCATTATTTATACATGAAAAAACTTGAATGTTTGTAGCATCACTGACATACCTTTTAGTTTAGTGTAGGCATGGAGAACAGGATCAGCAGAAACCATACATGGCCACCATGGGAAACCAGACACTTTTGACCAGACTAGATCTCCTATATTATACTTCAACAGATGGACTTTTTCCTCTTTGATGGTACTTTGAGTTGGATCTCTCTTAGCAAGAGCCTTAAAAGATAAAAAGAAAAAAAAAAAAAAAAAAGCCAAACTGATCATCATCTTTCTTCAGACATGCACCAGGATTACAAAATAGAATGAAAAAAGCCAAACCACATTTCATATTCTGTTAAACACTCTCACTATATGTGAAAAAATACAGTGTTACGTAATAGAAGGAGGAAAAAAAGAAATAGTTCAGAAGAATAAAGTGCTGTCATGTTTGCTAGTATACAATAATTGCATTTCATGTATAATAAAAACTTTAAGTCATAACTTTTGTTCTCTAGCAGTGAAAAAAATCCACATTCCAGTTTAATTAGACTTAATTAGTTTAATTAGAAATATTGGCAAGTAAGCTGTGGTTTGCCTTTATCTTTTCAAGTAACTCCGGAGAGACTAACAGAAAGGCTTACTTTGACTTTAAATACATTACCTGAGCACTGGATGTAGATGTGGAAGAGTCAACCTCCCTCTGAATTGAATATTATTAATCAAGTTAAGTGCTATGCACACAAATGTACTCTTAGATTTAAAAAAACCCCTCAAAAACACAAAACCAAACAAAACCCCCAGACTAGAACAGACTGAAATACTGTCTTTATGTCTGACTGGAAACTACATAAATAACCAGTTTTAAAACCCCAAACCCTCCAGCTTTCAGCTGTTTTTTCACATATGGAGAACTTGTAACATGAACCATTCCCCACGTCCTTTTGTGAGACTTTTTTCTCTTCCAGTTCTAGCAATAAAAGTTTGTGAGTGCTCCGTTCATGCTCTAAAGCTATTTTAGATACTGGAAAACAATTATGGAACTATTTCCACTTCAAGGCAAGGGAGTTTTGTGTTCTCCTATGACATTTTTACTATATCATAAAGTTCAGCAACACAGACATCTATTCACCAACTAAAACCTTTCACAGAGTTAGCTGCATTTTGTCTTTTTGGCGTCATCTGTTCTATTTGATATGAACAGAGCGTACCTTTATCTAGGTAAGCACTAACTCTGTAGAAAAGCACAGAAGGGGTCTCATCACAGACATGCCACATATTTTATAAAATCACATATTTTGAATCTCCTTTTTAATTTTCTAGTACTAAATTTATATGCAGCATGTATCATTCATCTTGTGTAGTACCAGCTCATCATTCAGAAGGCAGACTGGAGCTTCAGGTTTTCCCTGGATTCAGTGTTAGGGCTGGAGCAAAATCATGCTTTAAAATTAATTAGAAGTGGCAAGAGGAAAGAAAGAAGACCGTTAAGAAAGCAGAAATCTAGAACTGAGAAACAAGTACTTGGAGCATTACGCTGAATCAGAGTAGATCACTTCACCTTGTACAGATTTTCAAACCCAGAAAATAGCACTGTAAGTAATTAAACATTATTTTCCAAACACAAACTAAAATCTTTGATGTGATGCAACTTCAGAGAGATTTATCTGCAACTTAAACACAGAGGTACATCTAGTCAAAACCCCTAAAACTTAACGTACTCAGAAATCCTTCCCTGAAAAGCTTTTAAAGCTCTGCTTGGTAAACATACATGAAGCCATGTCATCTGATTGCTAGGGACAATTACTCATCCAGTGATTCAGCTTTTCTGATGAATTCAGACTCGGTTCATATGACTCCAGCTACAGCTATGTTCCCGTGTCTCAAGGTTTTTTGGCTCACTAAAGATTCTCTGTCAGAAAACCCCTCCTGCGAGCTTGCCTCAAGTCCAGCACTCTCAACAGACCTAAAAGATTCCAAGCAGATGTGAAAAATCAAATGCTCCTTCTAGCAGTTAAACATGATGTGAAAATTTATGCTTAAAGGCTAAAAATTCAGAGGTTCGTATGTCAGGGGCAGGTCTTACACACACAGACCAACTTCAGCATTTCAACTGAAGAGGTAGGATGAATTTTTTTTCAATGAGTCAACTTTTCAGAAATGCGAAAGTTACGCAGGATTCTGAAGCTCATTTTTAATTTATGACTCCCTGTATTCTTCAGAAAGTGCAACTAAGCTACGAAGATTTATGACTCCAGTCTGAGAGGGAGCTGGCTGGAATAATGAAAAGGCTCTAGCAGTGCTTCTTACTGCAGCATAATCTAAAAGGGATGGCAGTACAGGAGTGAATATCGCACTCCAATGTGTCTACAAGTGCTTCACAAAATTTAAAAAATGCCCAGAATTCTTTTACTATACTGGATTATGATAAAAAACTTGAAAATGACAGGCTCTGACAAAACCTGCAAGGTTTATCTATGCCAGACTTGGTGCATTTATGTTTTCTTCTATTGATAAAACGTTCATACTTTAAAAGAATGGCAAAATACAGCACAGAATTCTATATCCATTACTTTTTAAGAGCTCTCATATGAGGTTCTTTAAAAACCTATTGAAAATACCACCATGAACTTGCTCACTTCCATCTTACTTTCCCACACCATTCTGGTTTAGTTTGATTTTCTCATTCTGGGAACTGCTCTGATGTATTCAATAGGTACCTTAACAGTAGACAATGAGGTGCAATTCCTGGCATGTACTTTGTACATGCAGCTGTAGGACATCAACAATTTCTTCAATACTTCCTCTCAGAAACATTTTTGCAAACCAAATGCAGTCATATGTACAGATTTTACTTCAGTATCCAGGTAGGGTTTTTTTAAATTATTAATGGCAGGGGAGAAAGAAATAATTTCAAAACAAATTTGCCACCCAGTCCCCTGATGGCATCTATCTTCTCATACAATGAGAGCTGGAGCTTCTTTATGAGACACTTGTATTCTCTGCAATTTTAAAGAATAGGAGATCACTGTCAAGTTACAAAGTGGTATAGAAAAAAAGTAATTTGGCTTGCAGATTCTTTTTCCTCCAGAAGAAAACAGAAATTCTTACTTAGGGAAGTTTGAACTCCTAACAATATGTGGTCAGACAGCACAGGGCATCTGACTGCACCCATGAAGATGGAGAGGCAGGACTGGAAGCACAGTCCTGGTGGGCTGTCTGAATGCACCAGAAGGCAGGGAACACCTCCTCTGCAAGACCTGACCAATTCTTCTGGTGATGATACTGAAGCAAACAAATTAAGATAGAAGACTCCTGGTTTAGAGCCCAACTGTAAAGCAAGGGAAGATTACACAAAATCAAACTATTTTAAAATACCTTCACCTCAAATTTTGGCTCCTTGTGTCTTTTTCATGACTTTTTATTTCTTGAAATTGTTCTCACTTGTAATTAGTAGGATCTCACTAGATCTCCTATCCATTAATGTCAACAGGCTTCCTGTGCTGCACAGGAGCACAGAACACCCTCTGGTTCTGTCACTGCTAAGTAAGTCTGGACTGCCCTGCATATGCCCCATTCCATTAACTTTTACTGCAGTTTTGCCAGAATTAAAACCATTTAATTGCAGAATTTCCTCCACCTCTCCTTCCTTAATTATAGGGAAGCTCTGCAGCCTGAGGGAACTCCCACCTCAGTCACCCTAGCCCCAAACTTTTAACCAGTTATGCTAAACGTAAGAAGAAAACAGCCTGGGATCGGATTACTTTTCTACTTTAAATAATCTGAGGGTTTTTATTCCCCTTTCAAAACACAAGACTGCAGAGAATTTACATACATGGGGCAAGGCTGAGGTGAGGAGGTGATGACTCCGACACAGACCAGTCCTAACACTGGACACGCAGGTCATTCCACAGGCTCTGCACTACTCAGTATGGCAGACACAGAAATTCCTGACTTTCTGGAATAAGTTTCTGGAGTAATGAAACAATTGCTTGAAAAGGTATCTAGATGGATTTGAAGTTTATTTTGTCCAGGAGGATGTGGAGTGTGAAAATTGAGTAATTCCTTTATAGCAACTCAGTTTTCCTTTGAGAAATTACGCCTCGAAGAGAACCAGCATCCACAAAAACTCATCTGGGCCAGCAGCTGCAATAGGCTGAGAAGGACTGAAAAATAAAACAAATTAAACATGCCTTTTCTCTTCCCTTAACATATGACAGATTTTGTCATTTCCCTCAGCACTTTCACAAGCAATGAGTGACAGGCAGATTGACAAGAATTTACAACACTGCTGTCAGCATTCTACCAGCCCGAAGAAGTGCCTTGGCCATCAAAACCACTAGTATTTAATTAACTTTGGGCTACACTTGCTCAAAAGAATCCAATCAACTTCCATTTAGTTCTGATCTGCCTAACGAATGAGACAAAAACACACCATGAATAATAGGTCATTTCAAAGCTTAAAAATATCTTAAAATGACCAAAACCAAACTTATTTAAGAAGAGCATCTTTACTGCACTGAGAGCTTTAGGTTTGTTTGTAGACTCTGCTACGAAAACACCATGATGAGTGTTTAGTAAACAAGGGACAAAGGTAATTTTTTTTGATAACACCTAGAAGGCTTATTAGGTGGTATCACATTGAGATTACTTTATCCCTTTAAGAAGTACTCGGTGTTGTGTATTTCAGCTATTTCTTGTGAATATGCTCATGTGCAGACATATGCAAGGAATTACAACCCTTCAAAATTACTGCAAATTACCTTGAGCATCAAAGAGCTACTACTTCACTATAAAAATGTGAAAAGCTACAGGAACTATTAAAAAACCATCCTCTGTGAATTGTCACAAAGGGATCATATAAAGAACAATGTTGAGAATTGGTGAAGAATACATCACAAGAATTTAATATTTGACAAAAAAGTATGAACTATTAAGACAAGTGAAGACAGTAAATGCTCTTTTCTGTGTAACATAACTTGGAAGTACATACTGAACAGCTTAAGCTGCAGAGATCTGGTATTTCTCTTTCTGTTTTCATTTTCAACTCAGTTTCACTCTGTACCAAAGAACTTCCACTTTCACTATAACAGAAGGCCTTGCTACAAACACAGACTGCTGTAGGTCCAGCTGCAGGCCAGGATAAAAACCAAGCTACTCACACTATGAAGAAACTAAACCAAAATAATCAAGGCCCCTAAACAGAATATATGCATTTAAAATATATTTTGAATCAAAGTTAGAACATACAAACTTAGTCAAATCTGTTTCTTTCCTATGCAACAAGATTTACTATGGAAAAAGCTAAGATTGCTTGCTGACCAAACCCACGTTATTTTTCTGTTCCTGCTATCTACTAATGCTGTGCTTTGTCAACTAAAACTCCTATTATCTCTTATGGACTTGTGTAATGAAAATAAAAGTGAAAATGTTTTGTCTTGTCTTGCCTGTCTATCAGCACAGATAGATAACTAAGGAAATGGTTGTAGAAAAAACTTCATTCCTTTCAGAGGTTCAGGAGAGGTGGTTGGTTTGTCTGGAGAAGGCAGCCACAGAACAGAACAGATTATTTTTGTAATATTTTTGCACTTGAATTCCCCAATGACTAAGGACACTATAACCCAAAAAACAAAAAACCAAAGTAACAAGACAACAATCCCATGCCTTTCTTCCTCAAAAAACTGACATAACAATTATGTTCTTAGAAAAGCTCTTGTTTTGTGAAAAACTCAGGAATTTTGTATGCCAAAGATAAATCAACATTCAATCTTCAGCCAAAGGAACCCAGGGATGCAGCTACTGTCCCAAAGAGTGATGCCCCATCATTCCAGACAGAGAAATGGCTGCTTCTCAGTCTGTGTCTGACGACAAAAATCTCATTAACTCAAATCACTTCAAAACCCGAAACTACAACTACAGCTGATCAAAAGCAATGCAAACTCAATGTGTACTATTGCTTCAAATAAAAAGTGCAGCACCTTAAGTCTGTTAAGAAATGGCCAGTGCTCATTCTAAGTGATTCTGTCTATAAAAATACAGTATCCTCACAACGCTGACTGCCTAAGTGGTTTTTAATTTTTTTTTAGATTATAATTCACACATTATAGTAAATCTGTTTATCCCCAAAGGGCCTGAGAGGCCCTATGTTTATCCAAATAGCTCCCACCTTCTGGGATGTGGGGGAGTATATTTAGATAGTAAATGACAAGTAACTGAATACATTAAAAATAAAACTAAAATTTTTTTCACTTGTTATATTCTGTTCACTACGTAATCGATGAATGCTGTGCAATTACATACTTGGCAAACCACTGCCTACAGAGAGAATGTTTCAGGCACAAGAGTAAAGAGTAAACCAGAACCTCACAAGATTAAGGGAAAATGTGGGATTATTACTACAAAATGGAGAAGGAAGAGGAAACATAAAGAAAGAAGCAGTGAACTGGCAAAGTTTTATAATCCATCTTCAGTAAAACAGAAGAGGACACTTCAACAGAGCATTCAAGAGACTGCAGCTCCCAAAAGGCCACTGCATCCATATCTGCACAATTAAATCTGCAACAACCTCATAAAATATACAGTGAGGTAAAGACTTCTGAGAGGGAAGAGGACATGAAATGTCTACATCAAAACAGAAAAGCAAACAAACTCTATTTTAAATTGGTTTGTTAAGTTTTTCAGATTTCTATTTGTTTTATAACAAACTGGAGATTTAACTAAAATCTTCCAAATTCAATATTGAGAGCAATTACATTAAATGTATTTCCTCAGTTATCTTTCACTTTATTCTATTATTAACCACTTACTTAATTTCTTCTATCACTAAAAGGGGGTCAAATCTGGCAGGGTGAAAAATTATGTTCGCAGAATACAACATATTTTCATCTTCCTGCCACAACCAGGATTTTTTTTTCCCCTCAATGTGCTTAGATGGTAAAGCTATAAAATAAGGTCAAAAAATGCTGAAGAAAATCACTGCAGATCTGAAAACTCTTCTGTGCTGGCTGAGGCTGTTTGAAACCACACATTAAGTTGTAGGACTGTAAGTTTGTTACCACCATTTTGTCCCACAAAATCATCTGAAGTAGTTTGTGGACAGCAGGTTGAGTATCACCATGCAGGACCCTCCCCTCCAGGAGGGAAAGCAAACAAAAGACAATAAAATTTATTTAAGTTTAGACAGGGATTCATAATGTAGGTTATGGATTTTAAAACAAGACAGAAGTTCAAATTTGTCTTTCAAATCAAGCACTAAACTCCTGGTTCCATTTCAATTCTTTTTTTTCTGGCTTTGGTTCCCTCATTAGCAAGTCTCTAGCAGATGAAACAATTTCATTTAAAGGCAAATCTGTCTACTCAAATCAGCAGTCCTCTTTTACCCAAACACTACACACGCAAGTATTTCAGACATAACATGGTATTTTAGTAACTAGGACACAACTCTTCTTTCGGAGTAAAGAGTTGAAGAGAAACAGATTCAATCACTCACAGATTCAGTAAAATGTGAATTCTGGAACACTTCCCAATCCTTGTCTTTCTTAAAAATGTGGAGATTAGTTTCTTTCAGCTGTTTTACTGAATTTCTGCATTTACATTTAGATGATCTCTTAAATTTTAAGTTACTGGCTTATTAAGGAAAGGTTCCATGTTTCAGAAATTTAAGCTAGATAATGTTTGATCAGAATGAATAAGCCTACCTTTTATATTGAGTGTTAGAAAAAGATTTCTGCCTACATCCTGTGTCTCTAACCTTCAACAACCCTCAAAGGCTTAAACTTTTGATGTGGTATCCGGGTATATAAGTCAGTGTGGATACAAGATGCTACAGAAGTCTGTAAAAATGTAACTGTAGATCCATGAGGAACTTTGGCATGAGAAATTATTATTTCTGAACAATTTCCATATGAACTTCACACAGGATAACAGAGTGAGAGCTAAATCATCTCAGCATACCTACAGATTTTCAGAATGCCATATCCATATGTAGCTTGTTAGTTGCATGTACCATGGTCTCACATTCTTCAACACCAAAATCTGTATCAGGACCTTATCTTTAGCACTCTTTTACACCCTTACAGAATTTTCCCAAGACACTTTCTGAACAGGTATCCTCCTCCTGGCAGCTCATAAACATCCAGGACAGCATGAGTACATGTTTTGAATCCCAATATTGATAGAAAACAGAAAAACCCAAATTCAGATAGCGCTGCCAAAAGGCCACTAGATTTACAGGACACCGTTTTCTGGTGAAAGCAGAGACTTATCTCTACCTTTTTTTTTAATAACAAGAACACTTCTGAAGGCAGCTGACTATGCTTAAATAGAACAAATACTGATTTGGCATAAAGGGGCTCTGTTAGTTAACTAATATTTTGACATAGTCCAAGTACTACTTTGCTTTAGAGACGAGACCCCTAAAATTAATTCCCACACTTACTGCAGGCATGAGAGGTTTCACAGGTTGTGCTGTTACATATACCTAGTAGCTCCTCCTCTTCTACAGATGAAATGCCAAATCAGTGGTTAATAAGCCTGAGACTGGTGGGGGGAAGGCAACCAACAAAATCCTGAACAGATAGATGTTATCTTGACTTGGCAATGCTGAAGCTTATTCCTGAAACATCACTTATTTTCAGCAATAAAAATGCACAGAAAACCTGGGAAACCCCAACCCCATATGAATATTAAAATAGGGAAGTCTTTACAGTACAAAATCATGATGCTCATGACCGAAGTGCCATCAATTCCACCAGAACTAAGATCCCAAATTGTTTCACTTCATCACAAGCATCCACAACATACACTCACACTGACATTTATTTACCAAACAAACAAAACAGCAAAAAAGAAAAAATCCAGCTTTTCTAGCATTAGTTGCTGCTATGAGGTCACAGATTCACTTCCCTTTCTCACACAAGCACAGCAGGGCTTGTTTTACAAATATATAAACAAGATTCAGTTTTCCCTCTTCCAGTGAGCTTCCAAAATAATAATTTTTACAAACAGTCCTTCTGAGAAGGGAATTCATTTATTATTGACAATTTACAGTTTTAGCTAGTGCCATTCTATAATGCACAAGAGCACAACTCCTGCAGGTACTTAAGGTATTCCCAAAAAGCAAAAATATAAACATTAGCCCAGTGGGACTTATTTATTTATAATAGAAAGATAATGAAAGACAGTAACAGACAAACATAACATTAGTGTCTGTGAACAAAGACCTCTTTTGGAGGTCCTAAAGTTCATCTGCCCTACATGAAATCCACCCTAGAACATGGAAACTTGTAAAGGAGGCGGAAACCACTGCTCCAAGATTGATCAAAATATTTTGCTTTTTCTACTTTGCCGAAGGGTTACTAAAAAATATCTTTCTTTCTTGACAAAAGGGGGCTATAAGGGCAAGAAATTACACGTGGTACAGATCACCAATGTTTCCCAAATATCTTCCTGTAAATCCATCCAAGTAACACAACCCTGAACTGTATATCTAACTCTTTGCTACATGGAAGACTTAGACATGCATTTAGTTACGCAGAACACTGAGCAGAGCAACAGAAAGGCTTTGCCATATCTTGGACAAAAAAGCCCAGTGAAAACAAGCAGCAAATTCCTTGCCAAACCAACCTGTAGTTGTCAACACAGGAGGAGGAAGAGGAAAAGCTGGGATTTAAATTATTTAAATCATGACATTACCTGTGCAACGACTGAGAATAAATCTGGTCAGCTTATAAAACCAGAAACTGCCATTAATCTCTCAACACCATCTGCTGCTGACATGTAAAGGCAAGTTAGCTCTTCCAAAGACGGCTTGCTCACTGCTTTACTTCATCTGTCATGTCCACCACAATGCCCAAAAGACCAAAATAAAATAGAAGAAGCTCTGGAATTCACAAATGATTGATAAATATGAAACAATGCAAGAGATGCTGACATTCTTCGAATTTGACTTAGCTACATCTGGTCAGCTCTTTTCTACAGAAACCTGGCTCAATGTTCAGAGGCAGTCAGCAATCAATCATATGCTAAGTATTAGTGTATTGGGTTGACCCTGAGTTGATGGACAGTCTTTAAGACCAATTACGCTTCTCACAATTTACATATTTAAACCGCACAGGAAGGCGGGACTTTCCCTTTTGGTCGGAGCTCGCCTGCTGGAAGGTGGGGGGGCTCCGAGCCTCCCGGCCCCGCCGGGCTGGGCCGGGGCCACTGCCCCTTTCCCCCTTTCCCAATGCTGCGGCACGGACCCTGGGTCACTGAGGGGGACTGTCCCAGAGCCGCAGGCAGCTAAACCCAGCCATGGACTGCCACAGCTCAAACCAGCCATGGACTGCTCACAGCTAAACCCATCCAGCGCGGCTTCTGGGGACAGGTGGGTCCCTCTCCTCTCCATGCGGAGCCGGCAGAGCCTCCTGTCTGCAGCCAGCACACTCCGTGCTGAACTGAAGAGGACACCACGCAGCCAGCAGCACAGAGGGAGCGAGGCTTTCCCCACCGTAAAGCCTGAACAAGAACACCCTTCAACATGGCGGCTTCAGAGTCAGAGAGAAAGAGAAGTGAGTCACGTGGGACGGAGCTGAGCATGGCGACGGGAGAAAAGAGGGCGGTGCCGCGATTCTGGCGCGCAGCTTAAAAGAAACCTTCTTGCATGCCGTGGTAAGAAACTGTAATACCACAAACTGTTTGTCTCTTTAATCCATTTGAAGAACATGGGGGGATGGAGTATCTTCGTGTGCCTGTGAAGATTGTGAAGAGTGCCTATGCCAGGCTATATAGAAGTAGTAAGAGGCTGTTAGAGACTTGTGGCGAAGGAAAAGCCTTTGTGTGCAGGCCAAACGAACTTATCCTTAAAAAGATGAATAACCCCATGTGATGGCCTATGTTTTGCAGTGTGAAGGAACTGTGAGATTTTTCATGGAAGAGATGTCCTACACACAGCAGATTGTTTGTTTCCGGGCGGATCTGCTGTTAGTGGCAGTTTGGGAACCACGTGCAACTGAAGGAAAACCCTTTTTTCCTTAAGCATAAGAGAGAGACTTTTCAAAAACTGGAACACTGACTAACATCCCATGTTCTGTTATCCCTTGTGTGAGCTGGGTAAAAGGAGAGAAGTGCTGGGGGGGCGGGGGGGGGGGGAATTTGCTTTAATTTTGTTTTGTTATTTTCTCTTTACTTTTAATTCTATTAGTAATAAAACTCTTTCATTGTACTGCAACTGTTTAAGGTTGGTGCCTGCTTTGCTTTTCTCCTAATTCTTATCTCACAGAAGGAAAATAAGTAAGTAATGAATATTTTGAACCAAAACCACTACATTTAATTGGTGTTTCCGCCTGGTTTAGAACTCAACCCGCTACAATTAGTTATAATGAAAAATAATGAAATTGAGAACAATATAGAAATCATTAACAGGCCACTGTATGCATTCACAAGACATTTGTATTTTGAATGTCCTCTACTGTTCTGGTTCCTAATTCTCAAAAAGAAACAGCAGAACCCAAAGGGCATCGCAGTTCAGAAACAGGATGATACCATGAACTAGCATTCTGGAATGGCTTCTATAATATGTGGAACAACACTAGAACTGGCTAAGCTGAAATACAAATAGATCAGGTTTGTGAGAAGTCTATATAACAATCAGTAACAGAAGTCCATGATCCCCATGTCTATTATTATGAGAGAATCCAGCAAAACGAGTAGGTAGCAAATTGAAAAAGAGCTGCTCTATTGCCCTGTTACTTAATGTCATGGATGCAAAAAGCTCACAATGGCTCAAAAAGAACCCGAGGTCTCCTTCCACGAATTTAGCCATCTACAGCCATTAAATACAGAGTCACCAGCTCCAGAAACCTCTGAGTCACAAACTGCTGGAGGCTGGATATATTCAAAAAGAGCATCACTCCATGATTTGCCATGTCTCTACCCTCCATAATGCCTCCTCCACTGAACCTCACCCCGAACTGAGGTGCTGAATTAAACGGCTCCTTGATCCAACTTGGTAGTGCTATTCTTAAGCAGTATTTTTGTCAACACTTCAAGATATTATTTCATACTTGATTTGGACTCTCCCACCAATGTCTTTATGGAGAGGGCAAAAAATGTATTTAAATAATACATATTGAGACAGCAGTTTCACACAGAAAGTGTACTTAATTCAGCCACTTTTACATACAAGAACAGGAAGTCTGGTATGGAAAGCCTGAACAAATACTCAGGCAATTTCTGCAATTAATTTTGTAGCCACTCTGAAAATACAGCTTCTAATTTCCCCTCAAACCAGTATATTGCTGTATGCTTTTTGGTGCTTCTTAAAGAACAAGTAGTTCTTTAAGACACTTTTCCAATGAGGCATTAAGAAAAAACAATTTAAAGTTCTGAAGTAACAATTACTGCTGCACATCATGAACTGCTTAGCACTAACAAGTTCCCAAGGCTTAGCTAAACTTAATCCTTTAGTAAGGGCTAATGCAAAACAGTAGCTCAGAAACTCTTCCAAAAAGGGTAAGAAGTTATTTCTCTTGCTCCTGAAGGGATCAGCAAGAAGAGATTTTTAGGACTACTCCTTCTCCTTTGGGATCCTGGTGACATCAGCCAGATAGCCTGTGTTATCACTTGCCTGAAGACAGGATCTGATTTGACAGAACAGTCCATTAAAAAGGAAAACATAATTGAGTTCATTTTACCCTACAACTACAGATCCTGACTCCTGTGGTAGCTTAGCTGCACATTTTGTGACACGTACAGTAACTGTACTTTACCAGGAATTCCTAGCAACTGATAATAAGAAACAATCAAGTCCTTCCCCTGAAAACACATACTTATTTGTTTTTCTTTTTATTTTTGAAATTAAGACAAAACAAGCAATCTCTGGATCTGCCTGTACCATCTGCAACAGGATAATACAACATTTGATGAACTCCTTTCTCCAATCTTACAAAGGGAGCTTGTTGCTTTGTGCTGGCCTCTACTGACAGATGCAAACATCAGAGCAGTATCATCACCTTCAGTGTCCCCAGCTTCCCATATTTAGTTACCACAGACACATACAAATTAGATGATCATCCTCAGATTGCTTCTGTTCTCCCCTTACTGGGTTTTTAAATCTTTGTCTGTATGTAGATATTGGATATAATGGAGCTGGCCAGAAGAGTTTTGTGAAGATGAAATGGCAACATAAACACATGACAAGGACTAGTGGAATTACTCCAGCAATTTGCAGTTGCCCCCCATGTAGCTACTGCAAGGTCATTATAGGCCATATCCTGCAGAGAGAGAGAGTAAAAACCTGCCAAGTTTCTGTTATAATACTAGAAGAGAACTGCAAGAAAAGTGGATAGGAAGCTATATGGAAGGTATAATTTTTGGATCATGACATATATTACACAGCTGGAAACCTTACACTAGCAAGTAGAGCAGTGTGTGGACTTCCAGGTTTGTTCTGGACACAGTGCTGCTGCTTTTGTGAGCTACTGCACCCGTGCTGGGAAGCCAGGCCAGGAAACCCAGCCAAAAGGGCGAACTGCCACTTGTAGGCCCATCCCAGCTTCTGCAGAATGAGCTCCGATGTGCCAGGATCACATACTGGGCTGCTCCCAGGGTCAGAGAGCACAGACCTACCCTGGGACCGACGGCATGAGAGCTGCACATGTGTGTACTCTCTGTTTCCTGTACAGAAACTATGGATTCTCTAGGGATCAGACTCAGATTAATATATGAAATAAACCTCTGCCTTGCTCCTCCAAACAGGATTGCTTCACTTCTAACACAAGCAATGAGGAAGAAAATTTCATTCCTCACTGGTACAGAAAACAGTGACTTGAAAAGCAGTCAGGACAAAATCCAGTCCCAGAGCACCCTGGCACGTGAGCAGCTACCAGAGCCCACGGGTCTGGCGTCAATTCAAACCCCCAACATAGGATATCCACCACCCATAACACAGACCATTCAGGAGTGCAGTGCTTTGGCAGTAAAGTTGCTAAACCAAGCCTTATCATGAGAGGCCTGGATTTTAAAGTGAACTTCTCAGGTGAAGAGATACTGGGGTGTAGGGAAGAAGGGTGAAAAGCAGGAGGGAAGGAGGAAAAGAGCCACAGGTTGTCCCATTTTATCTCCTTTACGCTGGGAAATGAAAGCATTACAGCTGTTTCCCAGAGGCCTGGAAAAGCTGGTGGTTATCAACAGAAATCTAACGTGAGAGCTGGGCAGATCACATTTATTCCCAGCTGAAAGCTAACTCACAGATAAAGTTTTAAATAGCCTTCATTTCTGTTAACAAAAAATGCCCAAACAAGAAGAACACCCAACAGCAGAGCACTGGAACATTTGTTACACAATATGCCTCTCACCTCAGTGCAATAGTAATCTGCTGTGTCCATCAGAGAGATATAATTACCCTACACAAAAGGCAGTATTCAAACCATGGTGGTTTTTGCTAAATCAAAAGAGTAAGAGGTTGAACAACAAGAAATTGAGAGAGAAACCAGATGAAAAATAAAGCCAGACAAACAGGTTCTACATTAACATGTAACCTACAATAAACAGGTATCTTGAGTGCAAAATTAATCAGTTTTTACTCCAAGGGTATTCACCTAATTTTCACTTTGCAGCCACAATCAGTTATATAAAACCACAGTATGATGCACTAACATTAAGGCTTTGGATGCTGGCCATGAAATAACAGCTAGAGTCTGAAACCAAAGAACACTGATAACTAAGCTATTACAGTTATTATCACAGAAAATGCATGTATGTCACAAGCCTGACAAGTACATGTGGACAAACATTTGAACAATCTCCTTCACGTGTTCCCTCATATCTGGTTTTCCTTATTTTAAACCTGCACAGTTGCAAACCCTCCCTATGAGAGAAAGAAAAGCCCCAGTTTTTTACAACCAAGGAGTTATATCATAAAATAACATCTTGCGACCTTTAAATGCTTTTCCTTTTGACCTTTGAGCTTTGAAGTGCACTATGATAGGAAATAAAGAAGCCAGAAGCATGACCCTCTGTTTCAAATTCTCTGAAAAGAACAGGGCTGCAATATTGCAAGGTCTGAGATCAAGCAGGTGGTTGCCTTGATTCAGCAGTTTGGTAGCTCAGGGGTTTGGCACAGGAGCAAAAAAACCCTATCACTCACCAGCCACCAAGTCCCAACCACTCTGGGAAACAGCATTGTCAAGGTTTTCTCCTAATGATTTCTGCCCAAAAGACAACTCAAAGAAGCCAGATGAACCTTTCTTTTCATTTTAAATGAACTGCATACCAGGAAAAATTAAAGGCCACTCTTAATGGACAACCAGTGTAAAAGGCTTCAGAATAAACTGCATAGGTGGACATATTAAATATCACCTCCTCTTTCTAAAAAAAAAACAACTAACAAATCCACACAAATATGCTCCAGTTGTCAACGCTATTGAACGTACCACCTTTTAGTCCAATATAGCCTCATTAACAATGAGCTGGACAAAGAATTACTCAAGCTATTGACTGCCCATACCTTTTACCTCTGAGTAATGATTCAGAAAAGTCTGAACCAGTTAGTGTTAAAACATTCTCCTTAAGAAAATTAAGGAAAACAAACTCTTTAACAACATTCTTGAAAACATCAGTATTGATAATTTTAGGATGAATTATACAGTCAAAGCATAAACAAATGATAAATATTTCTAATACCTAGAAACACATTTAACACAGTTCTGTGAACTCATTTATTATTTAGTTTTATTGAAAAGAACGGTAAATAAAATCAGCAATACAGCAGCTGTGTTTCCTCTCTGTATGTGTGACCTTGGGAGAAAGTAAGAATCAACAGTGCTGTGTTAATGGTAGGACTTAATGATCTTAGAGGTATTTTTCAACTCCCGATTCCATGATTAACTGCAGTTGACAGAAAACTGTAACATTCATTCTGTGTTTAAGGTGTGCAAACCCAGGACCTTTTAACAAGCCAAAGCATTCATTAACATTTACCATTGTTATACAACACCATTCTCAATTATTAACTGAGAAACTTAATATACATTGAAGTATCCCTGCTATGTAGGGTTTTTCCTCTGAGATAAAATTACTGCAAACCACATTCCTTTAAATGGAATCTAGCAACAAAAGCGAAATAAACGGGGAAAAGGGCTCCCAGCAGCATTCTTATTTACAACTTGGTAAGGCAAATTGAAAAAAGCAAAATATCCATTTCTGCCCATGTTTAAAAGAAGCAAAAAACAAATGAGCTTGACGACAAAATTAATGACACCAAATACAAGATCTAGATATTTTCAATAAAAACAAGCCACTAAGTTATAGCAAGCAAAACCAGCTCTTTTCAGATGACAAATATGCAGAGGGACTACATTCCAATTGCCAAAATCTGATGGCAAAGAGCCCAGCTGATCAGCCAACTGACTGCTGAGTACATTGTTCTTTAATGCAGAACCAGGAAAATTGCTACATGTCTTGAAGTTTCTGTTTCATACAACACATCCTTCCACATGCCCTGATTTGCTCTGGAGACTTATTTTACTGATACAGAAACAGAATTTATTGGGTATTCCTATCCTAGGGAAGAAACAGGGACCAGAACTAGAGTGCATTCTGTCCTTTACTGAGACAAAGAGAGTCACAGAAAATGACTCCCCATTCATGGGACGCACCTCCTAAATGCCTGAAGATGAGCATATGAACACTGAAATTCCAGTATGATTAACAAACTTAACAAAGGAGAGAATACATTAAAAAAGTACTACCTTCTTTTCAGTGGTGCTTGAAGTCTTTGATACTAACGCTGTTTCAACAAGACCCTGCTCAAGTAAGGAGTCATATTTTATGCTTCTTTTTCTGCTTCTCCTCTCCTTGTTTGCTGGCTTTTGTTCATTTTCCTCCGACTGGGACACATCAGCACCATTGTCTCCACAAATGGAGGATTCAAAAAGAGGCTTCCCATTCATGTAGGTTTTAGTGATTTTCAGCTTTATTTCTGGAGAGCCATTCTTGATAGGAGTAGTGTTAGCGGGTGTTCCAACTCCCTTTATTTCCTGGGGTTCAAAGCGCAGCTTGGCATCTTGGGCCCCGGACTCGCCATTAAACACCCGAGAGGTCAGATCTTTCAATTTATCAGCTGGAATAAATGGAAGAGTCTCATGGCCATTATATTTTTGCATGACACCTTCCTGTAGAGTGGCAGAAAGTTGTGCTTTGCCCAAGTAGACGGAACATTCACGATTCACTTCACAATTCTGAGGTTTCCCATTGGTATTTCCAAGGATCTCTGGTACCTGCTTCATTTTGATGTAGTTAATTTTTTGAGTTAACAGTTGAGAACTTCTTTTGATGCTAAAGTCCATTCAGCCCAGATGTTTCCAGTCTTACACTGCTATATTAAGACAAAAAGAAAATATTTTTAATAAGAAATGTCAAAAGTATTCCGATAGACGTCAGCACTAATATAAAACTTAATGTACTTCATTCAAGTTTTACTAAAAAAAGCTTTGTTTACAATCTTCACAACCAAAATGCCTCAGTATCTGTTAATATGCATTACAAAAAACGTCCAAGAAAAACATATCTATGAATCATCAATTTTATTGAATCAAAAGCAGAAAGCAAATTCACAGCTTTCATTTTAACCATCTGTTAACCATCTACAGCATGAGTCTTGCCCACAATAATTACACAAAGGTACTACACTATTTAAAACAAGTGAGAGTTAGACCTAGGATAATATCATTAATAACAAACCAGATGAGTTTATTTCCAAGAGGTTGTGCCAGCATAGAAACCTCAGGGGCTGTGCTCCTGTAGCACCTACACCATGGACAGCAGCATCACAAGCTTCCCTTCCTCACTCTACAGACATTCAATCTTCCATCATAAAACACCTCCTGCAGAAGCACTACAGCTCAGACAATCTCCAGACATATCCCAAAGCATTCTGGCTGTAAGAACGAATAAAGGGCAAGCCTTTTGGGCCAGGAACGCCAGCCCAACTGGGAAACAGCTAATCCTTCAGGCCAGTGACCATACTGGCCAAAATTTAAATGATCAATGCTGTAATTTCAGATTTTTCATGATAACAGTATCATCTAACACCTACTTCTCATACAGACATCTGCAAACATGCAGCAAGCTAAAACTGCACAACTTGCTGCCCTAGATAGGTTCTCCAAGGGTTCTAAAAGCTAACCCTGCCTATTTCTACATTATGTCATTGTAGCACACAAATCAATCTGGCAGAATGATTCCTTTGTGCTCCTAGACCAGACAAGATTATTTCAGTTTTTAAAATTCACATGCACAGATTCTTCATACTACCAGGTCCACTATATACATGATATAGAAAAATACACCATCATAAATATTATGAAAGCTCATCACAATCATCACTATATCCATGCTCAGGGTAACCAATTTCATATATGATTAAGTCCAAGCATTGTCACATCGAATCAACATTTCATCCAATCTAGTCTCATGTGCTTCCAAAAAAGTGCAGTAAAACACATGATAAGTAACTATTGAATTGTCAGTTGCTATGGAAGAAATCACTTCTGAATCGCACCACCTTGTTTATTAATGCACATGGTTATAATGCTTACAACTGGCATATTCCTCCAACTTGCATTTTTGATACCTCTACATCAGGAATAGCAATGTAAACATGTTCATAACTGAGCACTGCTGAAGCCTGGCCAAACTTCTTAAGGATGTCAAGCCTGAATTCAAAGCAACTGACAAACATGAAACCTTTTTAATTACAAAGATGCAGAAAAAAAAATTAAAAATCATAACTCCATCACTCCCTTAGCAAATGTTCCCATATCCCTAACATGCTGCTCTAAAATATCTACAAGATAAAGGGTATCTATCCACACAAGCTATATAGCCTCATTTGAGAGATGAAAACCATTCTTGTTTCAGGCACAAACAGTAGGCTGAAAATCTGGCATTAAACAAGGTAAGAAGAGCAAGTGTACCTGAACTCCAAGTGAATCTGCAAGAGAAATGGTTCTAATCTTTCTTTAGTCAGATGAAATTTGAATTACCAATAAAATCTCTCATAAAATGAGTAGGAAGCAGCCAACTACGTCAACTCTTAAGAGGAATCAGAGATAAAAGGCAACGCAAAACTCTACTAGAACAGAATAAATGACTAAACCAAAAGAGAATTCATGTCCTTTCACAACATCTTCTCTGAAAACATGGACATGAGGCAAACTCTCAACCCAATTAATAATATGACAGTGTTTCAAGCTGTGATTCAGCAGATTTAACTGAAATCGTATTTCGCCTAAGGAACAAATAGTAACAAATTCTATAAATCTCTAGGCAAAAGGCAAACCCACTGGGAAACATTACACTTACAGTTACGGAGTGCAAATCTCCTTAAAAAAAAAACTAAACAAAACAAAACCAAACCAAACAACCAAAACACCGAACTGTTGCTAAATCTGTACTTCCTTCCCAGGGATTCTTACCAGAGTAAAGCAGAGATTTGCTTTGGGCATGTAAATTCCGAATTCCGTCCGTCTGAGGCAGCAGAGCGGCTTCGCGCGGCCGCAACGCCCCCCAGTGGGTGCCGGGCTCGGCGCGGCTCACCCCGGCCGAGGAACAGTTTTTAGGATGGCTCCATTAACTGCTTATCAGGGTATGGATTTCTGCATCGGGCCACCTGCGTTTTGTCATCCAGAATTTCTTTTGTGCTGCTTAATAATAATTCTTACTCTCATCACATACTTCTTTAAGCTACAAAGCCATCAAGCTTGAGGCACACCTCCAAAAAAGCAGTAAATAATCCAGTTAGACTGTATTACTGGTGCAGTCAATCTCAGGACACTGGATGAATTAAAATAGATATCTTAAGATTTCAAAACATAAAAATCGCCACAGTCACAGAATAACTTAGGCTGGAAGGGATTTCCTCAGATCATCTATTCCAACTCCTTGCTTAAGCCAGATCAAACTGTTCAAGGCCTTGTCTGAAAAATGACCAGTAGGTAACTATGTGAAATGCTACGGCTTAAAGAAATCAAGTAATTCTCTTCCTAGCTAATAAACCTAACAGTACTCACGCCATATCACAAATGAAAAAAAAAAAAAGAAGACCAATAAAGCCATGCAGTGAAAGACCCTGAACTTCTAGGAGTTACCTTGATTTGCCTAATCCATCTGAAGATACATAGATTTCAAGAACTTCAGTGAGTGAAGGTTCAGTTAATGATTCTCACTAATAGAGGTCACTAAAAACAGCCGAAAGCACTGAAAAAGGCTCCTCAAATCACTGGAGCCTAGAGACAACAAATCCAGGAGTAATACTGGTAAAAGGAAGTTAACATACTCAGGACAACAGTAAATGGGAAAATGAAGCCGAAGGCAGTAATTTGAGACTGTAAGATATCACAGCCAGCAGATACAGATTATAAAACATGGAAAATGGACCACGTTTGTACAAAGATTTAATAGAACCAAGTGAGTAGAGGCTTAAAGTAAGAGGCAGAATAATGGGCTATGACAGCAGATGTGAGTACCTTTAAGAAAATATAATCCCACCGAGGAGATGAGACATGTAGACAGTAATTTACAGGTTAATCATCATCTCTAGAACAATCAGTGGGATGGAAATTATTGATATACATCTTAATCTTCCTTGCAATAAATAAGCTACATTGTGGGGTCTGGTTAAATGAAAGTTAGCAAATCTACACAGGGGAATAACAAAGGGTTTCAGGAAAGAAGATCAAAATTAAAGCCAAGTACATTTTGCACCACCTTTACTATAGAAAACTTCATGGTAACACCATAAGGAAGAAAAAGGACCAGGCCCTTTATGAGAAGAGGACAACAGAACAGAAAAGAAGGGGTGAGGAGAAAATAACCATCAACAGATAACCAAGCAGTGCTGCTGTGAGTTTGGAATTAATGCAAGGAGATCTAGAAGACAAGACATGAAAGAATGAAATAAGATAGATCACAGACAAGATCTGGTTGATTCAAGTTGTACGAGTAAGGTCCTGAAGCAGCTGAGCATACAATTAGATTTGGTAGCTAAATTCAAGTGCTCTCATGCTGGACCACCATATCACACAGAAGCAAAAGCAATCCCTTATCTTTTTCTAGATGACTCTGTATCTATTGAAAAGGAAAATGGGGGGAGGGCAGGGAAAGGAAGGGGACAAAAGCACCACACGCTAGTAGCGGCTAATGAGCTTAAGCCAGTGTCGTCCCATATTGAATGTCTGGTGACCCAACAAGTACCATTTTGATTAACAAAGGGGAAAAAACCATTATAACCAGGAGTCTGCTGAATAAACATGGTATTTTGGCTTGTGAACAAACAGTTTTCAGTATGCAAAAGAAGATTTCTTATCAGATGAAGGTCTCTAGAATTTTTAATCATATAATGACAATTGGACAATCCTTGCAGTGGCTTTGTACACATTTTCAAACTAAAAGAACAGGTTCTATATAAGGCAAACTATCTTGCAGACATTTTAAATCACGTATTAATTACTTGAAAGTTCTTCATCTGACAGGAATCATGAGCCAAATACAGTTACTGTGCATGTCAGATTCCTCCTTCACTGTCCAGGCCACTATCATTTATGTGATATTTATTAGTCATTTCTTCCACATCTGCTGTAATTTCAGGGATGCTTTTCTGGTGTGTCAGAAATAATGGAGTACTCCATTCCTTCCAATTCTGCCAAAGGGAGTGAACTCAGTAAGTAACCATCAACAAGCATCTCTATTAAATACCACTTTTGTTTTGTCTATGGGTTTTCTTACTCTGGTGAATTACTCGCGGCAGGCACAGGGAGGTGGGGGAAAGAAGGGGAGGAAGACGCACCTCAACACAAATTCACACTAAGACAACTTTATCCACAAAAGCTATTTTTATTACCTACAAATCAGGCTTTCAGCTGGCACTAAAAAGCTAATAGATGGCTGCTGCTTTTTTGTGTTAAGATTGCTTTCTGATAAGTGCTCTTTATTGCCTCATCAATTTTAAGACCAAAGGTTATTCCTATTTTCAGATCAGAATGAGAGAAAATACTTAAAGAGATTAAGAAGGTTACAACACATTTTTGCTAATACATTTGAAAACTTGAGGATGCTTACTCAGATTATCTTGTATAAAACCCCTAAAATATCAAATAGGAGTTGATATTTACAGTCGTGTAGTACACTGTAACTGTTCTTCACCATATTAAAACAGTGAAAAATTACTGCGGGATCTAAACAGAATCTTATTTTAGAAGAAAACACAACTAAAAATTGCATTGCAAGTTTGCCAAAAGTTGTCACAAACCAGTTCTATCCAGAAAATTCAAAAGCATTATCTCTTTACTGTAGTAGCTGAGATAGAACTGAAAATAAATACACCAAACCTTTCTAAAAATTTACCATGAGTCTTAGGAAAGTAAAACGAAAGCATTCGTCCAAAGGAGATGATTTTTAATGTAAAAGCACCTGAAGTAAAGACTTCATTAATCTTGCAGTAAATATAAGAAGATAAAGCACATTTTCAAAACTCTGTGAAAAAATTTAGTGTACTTACAGTTGCACTTACTACCCAGTATTACCTGCCACCAAATATTTTTCTTGGGGGGGAAAAAAAGTATCCATCTTTTTTGGATTTGCTTTGTTTCCCTCGATGAATAAAATTTCAGAACTTTAATGTCACAGCCTATTTTCATGAACCTAAACAAGTACTGCCTTCTTATCAAGACAATAGGCAATACCAACTTGTACACTTAAGAACTGTAGAATGGAAAGTCATTTCTTCCCTTTAAATGCCACTCGCTACAGCAGAAAGCAAGCTTACAAAATGGATGGACCTGACTTCTTGCTCTTCCTCAGGAAAAGCTTTTGCAACCAACCCTTTTCTGAGGACAAGGCTACAAGATTCTGTAAGAGAATTCCTCCCCATCAGTTCCTTCTCTTTAAAATCGAAGAAATATTTTTTTCCACTGCTGCAGGAATTTAATGTTGTCAGTTCCACTCCTGCTGCTGGAGGTGGGTGAAGCAATGAGATGGATTTGAGTAAAATCAAATTCTTCTAAGATGTCGTAATTCTGTCTGAAGAGAAACTGCAGATACCACTGTGGTGGGACCACAGATGAAATTGAAAAGAATGGCTTCTCCTCTGCACATAAGCAGGGAGGAACACTGGTGCGTAAAATGGTAGGAACTAATGGATATACCAACAATATTTAATAAGTACTAAAAGGCAGCCCCCAAACCTGAGACTTTTCTGTGTCCTGGAGAGCTCCAAAGGGAATGATCCCTTCTCTAGCAAAACAGGACTCACCAATTCAGTACTTCCTCAGTTTAGGTCTTTGCTCACCAATGAAATGATGTCTCTCTCTGTCTTTCAGGTGGGCCAGAGTTGTGCAGCTGGCATCTATGTAGCTTGGGAACAAAGAACCAAACACAGTCTCAAACAGCTCAGCACTATGACGCAGAGTTCCTTATTTATACTGCTTTTTCACCTGTCTAACACTAGTTTAATTTCCCACACCTTTTTTAATCCCACCACCTTTTTTCGTCAGCATCCTACCTCTACTCCTTGCACCACACTTTCAGGATCTGGATCCTCTCGCTTACATAATATTCACTGCAGCAGATAAACACACTATAATCTGTTTCCTCTTCACTGTGGCCATTGATTCTGCTCTTATTCCCGTATGTAGTTGTGGCAGCACAACAACTGCCTGAAGCTTCACCATGAGAATCATGAAAATTTCTGATTGTGCAAATTCTGA
Organism: Corvus hawaiiensis; assembly: GCF_020740725.1. Classification (NCBI taxonomy): domain Eukaryota; kingdom Metazoa; phylum Chordata; class Aves; order Passeriformes; family Corvidae; genus Corvus; species Corvus hawaiiensis. The sequence continues at coordinate 8,646,128 of NC_063217.1, read as the reverse complement.
GGGAATTCAAGGAAGGGAAGATCAAATCTGGGATGACACCACAAAATGTTATAAGTAACGAATCAAACTGCAGCGTTAACAAAATGCTATCTGCTACACCTCTACAGAAGTCGTTTCCCAGATCTGACTAGACAGCAACTAACTTTAATCCAGAGGCTACAATCATTTTGCCTAGACCCTGACAAGTCTGCTGTCTTTGTCTATCACAGCATTAAAACCTGTTCATCCAAGTGGGTGCATTTAAATGCCAGAAGCACACCTGGTGCACAGGAATCATTCTAAGAAGCAGCAGTGACACTGGTGATACATGAGGCTTTGCCAACACTATGAAGGCCCAGCTGTACATACACAGAGAGGACATAGTAATCTTAGAGCAGTATTTGGCCACATCTTCTGTTGCTTACAGAAGCAGCAACACATTGCACTGATAATGCACCTCTCTGATGTGGACAGGTAGTGTGCACAAACAGAAGATTTCTTTCACCCAGTACATTCAACTTCACATCCCATAGCATTAGGTAAAGATCTGGAGGGTAAAGTTTGCAGGTAATTAATTAAGACTCCACAGCACTACAGAATTTTACTTACAGATATGCACCATTCACCAAAAACTGCACATATCCACATCTGAACAAGGTAACTGTCTGTAACATAATCCTGGCCATACTTCGCTAATTCTGATCTACTTCACACAGACCATAACCATTTACATGCAACTACATTAATAATTCTATCAATGTATTACCTTGAAGCAAAACACACACACAGAGGGAACTGGCAGATGTATGCCAAGAACACTCAAACAAGGCCTGAGACTTCAAACATTAGACACTCTTCAAACAAATCCAAATACTTGCTACAAAGTGCCCTTTCTCATTTGGACATTACTTGGAAGTATTTCCCTGTGCTGGAGCTTTACCATACTCCTGCCAAAATGCATTACCACCATTCTCAGGGTTCTTAATTCCTTTCTTATTTCTTTTGCTACATCTACATCAAAAATCTCTCAGAAAGTGATTAGTGTAACTGTTACAGGTGGAGGTCTGGAATTTGAGTTTTAAGTTTCTGTAGATATAGCGTACCTTACCCATTCCACTTGGAGACAGAAAGATAATACAATTCCCTGTCTAACAAACCAATTCCTTCTTGTCCACTTTCCAAAACTTCTGCATAGAGAGGTTTGCAGTGGGTATCTCTTGCAATTTTCTGCTTTCCTTTCAGCACAGTACCAGCTTTGTGCACTACTTCACTGTCTTATCAAATTTAGTTCTTTGGACAAATTCTGTTGTACATACTTCTCATGGGAAAATCTAGTTCTGACTGTAGAAGTAAGTAGTGTTGAGCAATTTTAGTTGCTCTCCTTACTTGCAGAGTTTCTGAAGGCTCAGCTATCACTACCATTTTGAGGCAAGCTTTCACCTGATGAATAGGTAGTGCACATGCACTTTCTACTACACATTTTAAGACTGGAACTTGTTTTTAGCACAACGGCTGAATTTCAGTCACATTCCACATTTAATCCCAGCATTTGTTTCTAGTTTGTTCAGGAGTGCTACTATAAAGCAGCTTCTGATAGTCTGCATTTTACACTCACAAAAAAATCACAACATTAATTTCATTCTGAAGTATTTGATTGAAAGTTGTTGGCAACCACTCCATATAGGGAAATGATCCATATTCATATATCTTTCACCCTACACTGCTCTACAAGGTTCATACTTTGGCTTAAATCCCTCTGGCTTTACTATCAGCCTAGAATCTAGGCATTCTTTACTACAGAGATAACTCCCCAGTTTAGATGTTTCTGAGAGCCAGTGCAGTCAGGATCTTTGCTCCGATGGCATCCCACCAAGGCTGGCAAGTTCCACAATTGATTTATCTGATACATGATCTTGGGAACCTCAGCTCCACAGACTAACCCACGCCACAGCAGGAACATTTATGCTTCTGCTTACTAGAATGAATAAGTATGTGAAATGGGTCCCAAACACCATGACAGAAGGCTGTATTACTGCATATTCTTTCTAATGCTTCTTTTATTCTTTAATCAGTAGCTTTTCAAAATATTTCAAATTACATTCAAATAATATTTCTAATGAGATCTTCCCTAACCTCAGCCTTTTCTCTTGAAAATATTTTTGTCACAGAATATCTATCTTCTGCTCCTTGGTGTATCTCTTGTTTACTATGGCAGGACTCAAGAGAACAGAACAGAACTCACTTGTGTTATGTTTTTTGACTTTGGCAAAGAAAACATGGAATTCTGATCTTAGCCCTCAAGGCCAAATATGTTTGAAGATGATTTGTATACCCTGAGCTTGGCTCAGCTGGTTGCAGCATGGTGCTACTAACCCCTACGTTGTGGATTCATTCCCTATACAGGCCATTCACTTCAGTGCTGGACTCAATGGTCCTAGGGGGGTCTCTTCCAACTCAGAGCATTCTGTGATTCTGTATAAAACACATTTTTTTATGTGTATTTTAGCATGGATGTGAGATTCTAATGTTTTAGTATTTTGTACAAGGCACAAGCCAAAGAGGTTTCACAAAGGCAGTTAAATGGTCATCTTTGTCAGCCAACAGAACAAGACATCCACGTGCTCCTCCAAAGAGACACAGAAAACCAACAGTATCCTTCACAGACAGCAGAGGAAAAATCTTGAAGCTTCTATGAAAGTCAAGTTCAATAATACATCATGCTGCAGTTTTCCAGTCATTCACCACCTATGTATCCTTACCCCAAATAGGAATGTAAAATAGCTCCAATTTGTGCTGGGAAGCTGAATACCAAAGTTCAAAAGAAGATCAAATTGCTATCTTGCACCAAGATAAAAATAGGACAAGTTTAAAAGGATGGGAACAAAACTAGAAACAGAGCCATCACCTGTTGAGGAATCCTTGCAATTTAAAACATGCTTTAAGTCTCTTATATATTTTACTGGTGTCACAGTAAGTCAAATATGAGAACCTGCATCAGTGGTGCCCCAGGGCAAAGTCATTTTGCCCAACATATGAAAACTCTGAAGTACATTAGGTTAGTACTTCACTTTTCCATACTCACTAAGTGCAATTTGACTGCTGTTAAACATTCAAAAACATTTTCAAGCCCCTACTTTCCACATGTAGCTCATCACACCACGGTACCATAAGAACAACTTCTGTGCAATGGTAATATTTCTTAACATTAGCAAGGTTAGTAGAAACCTTGCTTTTGGTTCAACCATGATTCACAGGTATTTGTTCACTGCACACAAAATACAGTTTAAAAAATTCAGTTTATGGTATAATCTACTGTATTCTTTGGACAGAAGTTGCTTAATAAATGTACCAGAGAGTCCATAAATTACCTGGTGCTAAAGTTTAGAGTTACTTGTCAGGAAGGTTAATGCATAGTCCACCATGCATTACTTATCATCACAAGGCATTAATATATATTAGTATATATTCCTGCTCATCATGAACTTTGAGTATTTTTGTAGCTTGCTATTCAACCCAAAGGGCAGCAGAATAGAGTACGGTCTACATTCTCCTTCTACACATTCCAAAAACTTCTCTTCCTGCTGATGCTAGAAAATATAAATTAACTGTTATAGATGTCACCAAATTTGATAAAAACACTAAAAATAACAGCTGATGTATCATTTTAGTAATTTCTGTCAGTGTAAAATGACAGGAAAAAGGCAAATATATTTATACAGCTACCTCCAATGACTGCAGGTCATAGAGAAGCTAATTTGAAGGCACAATGAAAGGAGAATTTAGGTAGTTTCTCTCTTTTCCTTCAAAACTGTTCTCAGAATCAAAATCTTCCAAGTAACTAGTAACTGTATAAAATAGCTGACTGGCCCATTCAAACAACTACATAAATTTACAACCAGCAGGGTGACTACTGACACATCAACAAGGCTGTCCTTACCAGCCCCCTTTCTCCCAAGTGCTCCACAATTATGCACCAAAGGAAACTTGGACTCACATGTCAAGCTCTGATGAGAAACTATTTTCTCTCTTGACTTCATCACCTGACCACCTATCCTGGGGCCATGTTCCATCTCCACTTCTCATTTACACAACCAAGATTCCAGTACATCCTTGGTGAAGACATTTCTGAAAGCTACAGCCTAACTGGAAAGCGATGTTCCCTAGAAACACAGGACTTACCGATCCACTTAGATCCACTTGAGATGGGACTTTGGGCAACCTGGTCTCGTGAAAGGTGGCGGTGGGGGGGCGCGGAGCTAGATCATCTTTAAAGTCCTTTCAAACCCAAACCATTCTCTGATTCTATCATCTCCATTCTTCCTTCATCCAAAGACTAGATTTGGGAATTACAGCAGATCTATCACATCTACTCAACCGTAAGGCCATTTTAATTCTCTTTGCAGGAAAAAAATGAAAGAGCTCAAATAGTATAGCCACAAACACAGCACTAAAACATGCAGTCACCACCATCCACTGCATTATTATCCTCACCCAAGTCCCACCCAAGCACTTCTTTACTGATGCCTGATTACTGACTGCTAGGGAATCTGTTGTTTCCAGCAATACCACTTAGTGGATGCTTCTCACTGTGCAGCACACTGCTCCCGAGGTTTAATTTTTTTCTCCCAAAAAGGCCAGGCCCTTTACCTTGCTCTATACAGGAATTACTTGCTATTTTCATGCATTAAACCATCTTCTGTGCTTAAAACCTAAGAAATGTCGTGTCGTTATGTAAGCAGGAATGACCAGTGGTGACCAAAATGCTGCAAGAATTCTGCCTGTATCTTCTCCTCACACACTAGATCCTTGATGCAGGAATCCCAGTGGAGCTGGTGAACATTTATGCACGCAGAGCCCCAATGCAGTCAATGGGCTTTGATCGACCACAAGGAAACACTCGCATTTATCAGCCTGGAGAAACAAGACCTCGCTTGGGAAATGTACTGACACGGGTGAAACAAAAAGCAGGCTCAGTGCAAAAGTGAGAGGTGAAAGGGCCGCAAATAATAGGACGCTGAAAAACAATCTCTTCTTGCGATTCCTTTGCTATTTTATTAGTGCAATATTTTGGACACAAACTCACATGTATGCTTATATTCACCACCCAGATACTAGAAAGCCACCCATCAGCAGTCATTTTCACTTCCAGTCTAAACCAAAGCAGAGTTGGTTTTGCTGTAATATCCAGTCTACTGCATGCAGGCAGTAATTTAAATGCAATAATCTCACCTGCAAAACTACCAGTGGCTTCAGAAAAGGAACGTAAGACTACAGACAGTAAACCACAATTTTTTTCTATTCTCACCAGCCATGTGTTGGATTCATTTTGAACTAAAAAGCAATATATTTTATTATTATTTTCCATCTTCCAGACTACTTTAAATCTATATCCTTAAAGTATAATGACTTCATTTCTTCTGACATTTTCAAATAATATTTGATGAAGTAGTAGGTTTTACTGTACTTTTAATATCTGGATTTTTCCAAGCATGTATGAGGGTGGATAGTCCTATAACCTTCACAAGAACTAGCTATACAGTCTCCAGGAATATTTAGAGTCTTTATATTCACATACTGAAAAAATCTGTCAGATTTTCTGATGGTTGCATACTAAACAAAAATCCCTGTATGATTTAATACATGGGATATAGATAGTTACAGAAGCAACCAAAAATTGCATACACTGTAAGTACTGAGCCCTGAGTAGCCCTGCAAAACAGTGGTTTAATTTAATTATTTCATCCAACAGTCAAATAATCCACAGTCAAATTTGCCACACTGTGAGACTGAGGAGTTTATTAAGGTTGGTAAGCTGCATTTCCTGAGCAAAATTCCCACAGCAAACAAGCAAATAATAGCTTCAGCAATAAGTTTACAGATATCCTACTAACATATGAACATTTTGGTAAAGAACCAATTTATTTTTGCAGCTGAAGCCACACTTTTCCATGCGTAAGGAATTTTAGTAACCATATATATGTATGTCTGCTTAAGTCACCAGCAACGACTCCTGGCAAAATCTATTACAAACTTCACTGCCGCCCTAGTGTTTACCTTCCCTGGATGTATGCAAAGGCTAAAAGCCAAACATATCTTCCGTCTTTTTTCTTTTTTTTTTTTTAAGCAGACCTATTTAGCTTACTCAGTGTGGGCAGCACTAGCTCCTAAATTTAACAATCATTATAAACCAATTTTAATGCAAATGCCAATAAGAAAATATTCACACTCACAAAATACACGGGTAATGACTGATACCCGCCTCTTGCTTGCCTTGGATCTGTTAGCAAGAAGACCATTTTCTCTGAAATCTGTTTAAATATGGTGTTTACCATCTCTGTACTTGTACTAGTGTTTACTCCTCCTTTCAGCCGACATATTTAAAAAAAAAGCCAAAACCAAAAAGCAAGTATAAATACGTTCAAGAAGTATGGCAAATTCCCTTCTCCACCCCCAGAGCAGTAAAGCCACAGCAGATGAGCTGTAACTATGGCCTTGGGAATACAAGTTCCCCAGGCTCTTTTACCACACAAATATCAATTCAAGTTACAAGAGCCCTATCCTCTTATACTTAATGAAGATTGAGCCAACGAACCCGCACGCCTTCGCAGGAATGTTTTCTTTCCGTTTTCCTAACAAGGCTCTCCTCCCATACCGGTCCAGGATGGACTGCAGAAGGGTGTAAGTAGAAGGATCATCACACCAGTGTTTAGTGGAGGAATAAATCAAACATGGCTTCCCCCTCCATACATTTCCAGAGTTACATTCACTCCTGCGGCCGTACAATCTCAGTCCTACCCGGCGGGAATGGGCAGGAGCAGCCTCCACCTTCCCACACCCTCACCGCCACGGAGGGGGGGCATTTGCAGCCTCACGACCCCTTAAGGGGGCGGTTTAAACCCTGGGGAAGCTTTTTTCCCCCCTTCCCATCGGTCGGGTCCCCCCCCCCCCTCCGGTTTTCTTTCTGATTTGCACTGATTGATCCCCCATTCCCCGGGGAGGGAGGTGGGACGGGTGGGCACCTCTCCTTTACCCCTTTATGCTGCCCCCGACCTCCCGCAGCGCCGAGGAGGAGGCGGCGGCGGTCAGGGGGGAAAGGATGAAGCTGCAACAGCCGGGACTCCGGCTCGGCATCGCTCCTTTCCGCTCCTCCGCCACCCAAGAGTCAGGCCCAGCCAGCGGCACAAATCCTGCGGCAGCCTCCGGGCGGGGGGGGGCGAGGGGCAGGCGGGGGACCCGCGGCCCCGCAGCGAGGGCCAGGTAGCGGGGGGGAGGAGGGGGGAGCGAACAAAAAAACCCTTCTCTGGGGAAGAGGGAAACGGGAGCTGCGGGCTGCCCGGGCAGATGGAAACGGTAAGTTTGAGGGGAGCGGAGCCTCGGCGGAGGGGGAGTCCCCGGGGGAAGCGCCGGGGCGGCAGTGGGGCGCGGATGCCCCGCCACGGAACCCCTCGTCCCCCACGCCGCCTCCGCTGCGCTTTTGCCGGGCAGGGCCCGCGGTCCTGGCCCGGGAGGGGGCTCCCGGTGCCCGCGGCGAGGCGCGGGGCCGGGCGGCAGCATCCCCGCGGGCGGGCGAGCCTCGCCGCCGCCGCTCCCGCCTCCCGCCCGGGGCCTGCGGGAACGTGCCCCGGGTGCCTTCTCCCTTCCCGCGGGGAAGAGCCAGCCGCGCTCCCGGCCTACCGACCTGTGCCCTAGCGCATCCTTCTCCCCGGGGAGCCGGGCGAGGCGGCGGCGGTATCTCGGTGCCGGGGAGCAGCGGGAGCCGAGGCGACACAGCGGCAACAGCGGCGGCGGCGGCTCCGGCGGGTCCTGCGCGGCGGCCCCGCCCCCTCCTCCGGCCAGAACCAGCGCGAAAAATCGGCGGCGCTGATTGGCCGCCGCCGCCGCGCGGCCCCCGGAGCGGCCGTTTCAAATCCCCCCGCGCGGAGCCGCCCGCACGCGCGGCCGCCGGGAGCGCCGCCCGCCGGGAGCGGGGCCGGGAGCGGGGCCGCGAGCGGGGCCGCCCGGCAGAAAGGGAACGCCGGCTGCCAAGGGAGGGAAGGCCACGGGGTGAGGTGGGGCCAGACCCGCTCGGGGGAGCCTGGTTCGCCGCCTCCAGGTGGGCGAGAGCGGGTCCAGGGCCCGCCCACTCCGGTGGGAAACGCTTTTTAAAAAATATGTTGTTGTTATTATTTACCTCCCCTGGGGTATGGGGATGCTGGCCGTGAGCCGTCCCTAGGCGCGCAAGAACGAGTTAACCTTACCCCCCCCTCCCCCCCGCCCCGCCCCATAAGGGAATATACAGAGGTTGGTAAAAAATGTTTCGTTTTAAATATCTTTTGTATTACTATTTATCTCCTCCTGGCCGGCTGAAAAGTGCTCTCCTCACCGCTGGCATCAGCCACTGTACACGTGCGCGTTCTGAAAATCCTGATTTAAGCCAAATGTTTTGACTTTCCTTACAACTGCACACAATTTGGAGGCTGTCGAATGGTTATAAGAGCCGAAGTGTGCCTGGCTGCGAATTATCTGGGCTGTCTCTTCTAGAAGTATGGCCTCGGTTATTTTATTTTTTTTACGCTTGCATCAAAATAAGTACATGTGCTTGCAATTTGCCAATTGAAAACATAGCTTTTTTCTTTTTCTCTTTTTTTTTTCCTTAGGTCAAATTGTTAAACAGCCGTCATGTTACAATAGGAACAAATATTCTCATGAACCGTTGCACCAGATAATGTAAAGCAGGTAATGGCTAGGTTTTTTCAAGCTTTCAATGGGTTAATAAAGGATTTGTGGAGCACTGAGAACCTGTGCTTGTGTACAAGGCAGAGAATAAAGTTCCTCGGTGCTATGGATACTGTATTAACCTGGTAACTACGGTCCTGTCGCAACTCCTGCCAAAGGTAAACAGATGATAATTGAGGGAGGGGAACACACCAGCATCATACTTCATGGATAATGGTGAAATTAGGCCATCTGTTGCAGAAGGGCTCTGGCTATTTTTTTTTTTAACGTAATCCTTAATTTACTTTCAGATGTTAAAGTTTGTTGATGTTTTTAGGTGAGTGTTTAATGGTGGCTGCATGGCAGTTAGAAGTGGAACAGTGTGAATTTAGTGCTAAGTACTTAGTAATGAAAATCTTAATCGTCTGATTAAACTGAAGGTGGCTGGAGGAGATCTGTCTGTAGTGATAAAGGTACTTTAACTTGTTTTACAGCCTTTCTGTAAAAAAAAAAAAAAAAATACAGTATCTTCAAGGTGTTAGACAAACAAGATTTAGCTCCCTAATGTTAGTGTTTACAGCACTAAAGAGAAAGATAAAGTGCCATTACATTTTAAAATACCTAATTTGGATTAAGAGTCATGACAGTTTTATCCAGCTTCCTTTCTAACATTCAGTTAAATGCAGTCACAGCAAAACTAAAGATCCTTTCTAATTAAAAATAGAGATGCCAGTATAAATACAAATATATAGAAGTACAAGTACGTGAATCCTGTTGTTTACATAATGGAATACACAGGCTTGCTTTTCTTCTATAGTTGAACAATAACGCTAACATACTAAAGTACAAAGCATGCCATGTATGCAGGGGTGTTTTCTATTCCCTGCCCCCCAAAACCCCAAACTTCAATGAGAAACATAATTATGAATAGTTGGCATGATACAAACGCTTTATCTATGTTCTCTTGGGAATAAATTCTGTGTGCAGGCCCAATGATAAAAATTCATCTTTACATATGACTTACAAAAGAGAAACAGATTTTCATTTTGCACTTATCACTAATGCATAATATCCTACAGATAACACAGTTCCTATGTTTGCCTTCTGTGTCAATTCTTTAAGGTATAAGTGGAAGGATTTTGTTATCATGGTCAAGGTGACAAATCTTCCTTAGGCCTTACAATTCCTGTAGATCACTGGCCTTGTCTATGAGACCAAAATTTGCAACTGTGTAATTACCTCCTGATAGACCCACCATGCAGATTTCCAGGAAAGCTTATGCTGGGAGTTAGCACCTTTAACTGGAATACTACTTTATATTGTAGATAGACACTGGTGCAAACTTGTCCAACATCTTGACCCTTTAAATAAAAACTGTGCTTGCAGGTTTTTTAATTTTCAAAACAATTAGCTGTTTCCTTGAGCTCTTATTGTGGTAATAAAGATACCTATTTTTTCCACAGCAGTATATAAAGAGGCTGGTCCTTTGCAAGGGTGTATAGTTATATGACAGTTCTGAAAACTGAGCTCACAAAAGCTTTAACTTCTCAAGGTGTAAATGTACATGCAGCGCAGAACGAGCTTGTGCTGACAAATCACAGGCATGCTGCATTACACTTGAGCGATGGCTTTGAAGGAGCTGAAGGAAACATCCTCTAATCAGTTTCTAGTAGTCACAATTTCCCAGGCTGAACCTCTTAGAGATTTTGTTTTTCCATTATTATATTTCCTTGTGATTTTAAATTAGCCAATATTTTTTAACAGTTTTGGTTTCAACGGCCTATCCAAGAAATATCAAAGATGCACAACTAGAGCAGATAAAAGTACTCATTTATTAGTGATTCTTGTTTCATTTGGTATCTAAAATTTTATTGCTTCTTACTTTCAACTTTTATATTGTGTTAAACAGTATCACAATTGATATCGCTCTGTTCAACTCAAAGGCATTTAAATAAATGTAGTGGTAGCATATTGTCCTAGAAATATTTAAATATTTTGGAGATTATCAAGTAGTTACTAGGCCGAAAGATAATTTGCAATTCAAGCACTTTTCCAAGACCACTTATTCAGCAATAACTGAAGTCAGTGCCCCTGGTTTTAGGCATGTGCTAGGATGTACTGGAATTCTGAAGATGAAGGAAGTTTTGTTTTGTTGCTGCCACAGGGACAGCTAGTGCTGGACAAGCCAAGGCCTTGCACTGCTGTAGTTCCTCGGTTTGGCAGAGCTCAGGAACAAGCAGTGTGTGTGTGGCACTGCTCTGTGTAACAGTGCAGAGCTCCCTCCTTGGAGAGTTTGGTCAGTTTAATCTCATTGTAGATCTCTGTGGCAGGAGCCTCGTGTCTACATTTCTTTCCTGTATGGATGCTAAGGATTGATTGCTTTCTAAATTTCTTTCTTGTACCCTTCTTTATTTTTTTTAGGATTTTATATCATAATCTGTCTAGTATGTATTTTCCTGAATGCAGATTATCTTGGTGGCAATGTTAACTCAAAGCAGTGTTAAACTGAAGTTACGATAGTGTAGTCCATGTATTAATCAGATATTCCCAAATTCGTAGAGCAGCACAGCATGTTTGTAGTGTTTATTGTACTAAGGTGTTTAATAAGATAAGGCCTGTACTAGCCCATGTAGAATCTATAGATGTTTTTTTGTTTCACAGACTTCTCCATGTATTGGGGGTGAACACTGAAGACATTACAGTTCAAGCTGTGAATACACTGGTAAAGTTAATGCTGCCCATTGTCCTGTTTTGGTGTAGCACTGATGCAGAAATACCTGCTCAGTGTTATCCCTACTATCACTGTGACACTTTCATGCTGTCAGCCCATCACCTGTGCACTGACTTTTGCCAGCAGTCCATGCTTTTTCTTTGGGTTAACAGAGAGTAATCATTGTTTTCAACCTGTCTGAACCTATCCTTAGCTATGTTAAGTATAGCTAGACAGAGACACTGATCTTCAGTCCAGGTTTCATCACAACTGTTAAGAAAAACCAGCATGTATGTGTTTGACCATGCAGCATATTGCATACTGTTTAATATGGACATGGCAAGCTGCTGATCTAGAATTAAGAGAGAATGAAATATGAAATTTAAAATCAGTGTTTCAAACTATTTTATATCAAGTGTACCATAGTCATCATAAAACAATAGTAGTAAATGTGTTCTAGAGAACTTAGACATACATTTGCTAATTAATTTGAATGAAAATTCATTGAAAATGGTTACTTGAAAAATTTGATGTGTATTAGAATCACTTTTAAATTATCTTGAAAATGAGAAGGTACAGGCTTTTCAGACTTTTTGTGTAATCCCATTTAAAAATGGAGTAACAGTATTTTTTAAAAGAAAGTTGATTCCTTGGGAAAAAGAAAATAACCTACTTTGAGAATTTGAAACAAAATTAGTCTCTGTCCAAATGAGGGACATCTTAACTGCAGCTACAGTTTATGGCTTAAATGCTGATCAGAGTAAAATATGATTACCTGATGAAAAAACACACTTAAATGTGAATGTTCTTCATACTATGAGTTATACACCAGCCTGTGTTACTAGGTATGTTTTCAGATAGGAAAAGAAGGGAATAAATGTCACTTTTCTTGCAAATACCTATTTGTGTTTGCATCATTTGTGCTGAGCAGAAGGAATGGAAGTGTAATTGAGGGAGCAAAAGGAAAGTTGAAGACATGAGGGAGTGGGATACATCTTCAGGGCAAGACAGAGGCCAGGAGAAAGGAAAACTGAAGAGCATGTCCCTGCTGTTTTCCAGTGTTGGGATGATAAAAACCATCTGTATACGAGTTCTCAGCAGCTAACATGCTTCAGCTTGGTATAAGTAACTTCAGTGAATCAATAAATTTATCTATAGAAGTTATATGTCTTTAATTATCTTCAACATCAGTATGACTTTATTCTGAATGTCAGCAATGTTTAAATTAAATAAATCTAATCTACGTAGAAACACACAGCTTGAGCATTCAAAACATATTAACTCTGCTATCTATTGATAGCATAGTATGTTACTGTGTTGCTAAACATAATCTCACTTAGAAGTATAAATTTCAAAATACATTTATAATCAGAAATAATGTTTAGCACAACAGAGCAAAAATACAGTTTTTTGCAATGTGTTTGGTATGCATTTCTAGATCTTACAGAGTTAAGCTTTAGCCTTAACAAGCTAAGTCTTAGCTTTCGAGGAGCTGTAATGTAGGTTTGAATGTTAAATTCTTCTGCATTTCAAATTGCTGACTTACATTTAATCTTCATGTAATTATTGGTCAATGATAATCACAATGTGGTAAGTTATATAGCAATGGAAGTCTTGAAGAGTGGGGTTTTTTTCATTTTGGCAGAGAAGTGACTATTGATATTTCCACTCTCTGCTGATGCCGAAGAATAAAGTTTGTTAAGGGTTGAATAGGCCAGATAGATAATGCTACTACTGTTTTCAGCAGATGCTAATGCAGTGTTTTATTTCGCACATATATTAATCTTTTCTGCCTCAGTACAGAGTGGTGAGGGTAACTATGTCGGTCCTAAAGGTTAATTTCATTCTTTTTTAAGGCATGCCATTATTCTGTTAACAGTAATTGCTCTTTTTTGAATGATTAATTTGATCATATGAACTGTTTCTAATTATGCTGGTGACTGGCAATTTCCTGTACTGAGAAATTGTAGCTGTGATCATATCCTATTTACTCAGTATATATGCCTTGAGAAAAATGCTCACTAACAGGCATTCTCAGAAATATCCACTAATTTCAAGAACTGTTTGGAGACTTTATATAAGATGCTTAGCACTTGTTTTACATTGGTGTTGAATATGTGCAAATGTACTTGACAAATGAGGGCTGAAACAACTGGATGTGAGGCACAGGATGAGCAGGTTTGCAAATGCAGGCCTATCTGCTAAATTATCACCTGTGCTGTCACTGGTGTGAAAACTGAAAGGAGTGGGATGTGTTTCTTGCGCATTTTACAATGTTCTTACACTCGAGCTGGATATGCTCACTGCTGTAAGCTCTGTTTGCTCACTTCAATTACTGTTAATGAGGGAGAGCGTGCGCAGTGCCAGCCTGTGCAGCACTGAGAAACTCCTGCTTGGTAAGCCAGCCCTGGCAGGGAGCAAGGGGCTGCTGGGCTGCCTGCAGGACTCAGACTGTGCTCCACTGTCAGCAGCTCAACCCTACACACAGCAGTGACCCTGCGGAGGCAGTTCTGGCTCCAGTGCCAAATCTGCATCCAGTTTACAAATAGCAGAAAAACATTGGGCTGTCTCAGCTGCATTTACAGCAGCTGAATTTAACTGTGATTCAAATGAAGAATGTACCCAGCAGAGAAGAGGTGCTGGGCTTGGCCAGGGTGTAGGACACTGCCTACTTGAAGATTCACCCATTCTCTGTTGTCTCACGCTGAAGCTGGGCATGGTTGTAGTACCACTCTGCTAAGAATAGCATCATTCCCATGGACACAAGCCACTGGGAGTTGAACACTCCTCCTTTTGCAATTACTACAGCAACTGGCCATGTAGTATTTTCTGAAGGGCTGATGTTATATGCATCTTCTGGGCCTGAGCTGCTTCTTCAAAGCAGGAATAAACTGTTTGCACTGGTTCCATAGAAGGTGATAGGCACTTAAATGGCATTTAGAATCAAGGAGTCTGTGAATCAATGCCCCAACTTCTGTCTCACCCCAGAAGGTGCTTCAGAGGGCCCAGAAGAGGTACTTTTGCCTCCTATTAAAAGTACACCACTGATAACATAACCAGGAGCTGCAGTACCAGGATCCTGAAACTGAGCGTTCTCTCTGGTAATCTGACATTCAAAGCCTTCAAGGGAAGGCATTCAAGGCCTTCAAAGTGCAACTAAGTGCTTTGCCACAACATACCATCTTCAATGCGCATTCTACATGTGTTCCTTACTTCACCTACACTGGTAAAACTGTTACATTTGACTTATATTTGGAATCACTCTAGTAAATAGATGTACTTATCAATAAGTACTCTCTGCAGCCCCAATCATGCATGCTCCACTACAGCTGTACTGCCCAGTGCCTGTGGGGACTCTGGTGTAGCCTACTGTAGACCTCCAGGAACAAGTCCCTCACAGTAAATTAAAGAACTTCATCAGCTGTTCTCTGGCTCATTAGAGTGGCACCTGTGATCCCTACCCCTTACACACACGCTGCTGCTCCAGCTGCATATTGCCCTTCCTGATTACCTTTGCCACCTCTAAGGCTGGGACGTTTATCTCTTTGTGAATCAGCTCAGGCACTGCTGCAGTTCTCAGCCTGGTGCAAAAAGGTAAACCAGCTCCCTTCATGAGTGGATCACGAGTTCTGCTTTAGTGTTTTGAGCCAGAGAGCTTCTGCTGGCCAGCTACAATTCATTGTCTGCCTTCAGCTGCCTGGTGCCATCCTAAAAAACTGTGAGGTGTGCTCTCAGAATTTACCACTTTGCTGACTGTACAAACAGCAAATAGAAATCTGCAGGATGCTTTGGAGATGCTTTTTACAATGCAATATAAACATAGTGAGTGGGCCTCTTCAGAAGTCTGTGGATGTGCTCACACTGGTATAGTTGCTGGGCCTAGCTGATTCAGGAAAGAACATAAAGAAGTCATTGATTCAATGGGAAACATTTACCCAAGAGTTATGTTTGAACAGCTTATGTCTCAGAACGGAATTCCACTTCGATAATTGTCAATATTCATTTAAAAACTTACTTTGGCTTATGAGAATTAATTTCTAGGTTGGTTTAAATAACCAGTTATCGTATTCTTTCATTTTCTTTTCATAGCATTGTAGGCAAATTAATTGTACGTTAAGTCTTGAATAATTTTAAAGATTTAATTTATGACCCAACTATACTTGCCTTTTAAAAAGTCCAAAGAGCAGAGACTTATAAAGCCTTACATGTTCATATGGCACCAGTACAGGAGCCCTCAGCATGTGGGTGTCCTGTAAACAATATTGAAATGTAAACGTTAAATAATGATGGCTTCTAAAGGTAAGAGCCATGGTTTTTCCAAACCTTTTGCACACTCATGTGTATGTGCCAGGCAGATAAGCACTCTGGAGTTTGAGAGATGACTCCCTTTTGAACTATAAGCATCCCATCTCAGTATGATTCCTAGGGAAAAAGTCTTGTTCCAAGCGTTTTGGATTTATGTAGGCCCTGTGGAGTTCACTGGTGGGTTTATTTGGCAGGTGGGCCTTATTAACCTGCCAGCAAGGGACTGTTTGACCTGCTTAGGTTTGTAGAGCTTGTAAATAAAGATTCTGTCAGGGAAGAGAGATTCTCTTGTGCTTCAGACTATTTATATCTCTTCTAACTGTGGCTGTTAAAGCTTATAAAGAAACAGAAGGTCTGGGATGTGAGACAGAAAACCCTGAGGGAGTTTTACGTGTTGTATTTGGATTGCTGTGTTAATATCCTAAAATAAACACAGCATGACAGAAAATGGGGAATATTTTTATTGTAATTATTATTAACTCAAAGACATAAATTATTGGTTATTGAATGGAGCATGGCTGAGCTTAGCTGCAGAGGACAATAAAATAACCTCTTAATTTAACACTAGCAGCTATTGGCAATCAATGGGAGCCAGACATTTAATCAGCTTCATTTCCCTCTTTTTTTGCTTTTTCTTTTTTTGCATTGTTCTCAAGTTTAATAATTACTACTATTAACATTTTTTGCAGCTCAGGTTAATAATGAATACAATAACTTTACAATAAATTGTAAACATAATAAAACTATGATAGACTTTCCATCAATGGAATTCTTTTAATTGGACAGGAATATTATATTGAAAGGTGTGTTGTATGACAGATTGAAAAAAAAATCCCTTTAAGAAGTCTTTTAGTCTGTCTAGTGCAGGTCTGATTATAGGGTCCTTTCTAACTGCAACATGTAATTTTTAATAGGTGTATCTTATTCAGTGAAAGGACTTTATGCTTTTTTTTATATTACTTATAATGTAAGAAAATGTTTTTCTCTTACTCAGAAGCTATCAATTTGGACTAGCTGAACAATCTTTTTGAGGAAGGTTTACTTCTGTTTCAGCAGACCTACTCAGACACCCAAGTGCTACTTTAGATCAAATGACACAGGGTTCAGCATCTGCCAGAGTTGAGATTTTGAGTCTGTATTCCTTATTCATTCATTTGAAAGTCAATTTTGCAATATTTCTGCCTTCTGTCCTGAATGGACTCAATAAATGTTTTTTGACCTTAATCACGTTGGACTGATCTGCTATTTAGGCATTCTAGGGAATGTTTTAAAATATTAAGTCACCAGTTTATAGAGAATCTGTTGAATTTACAATTACAAACATACTGTCTGCAGAAGTGTTTCACTCATGAGCTGCTGCTCTGGCCCAGGAGAACTGGCTATTGGGAAAGGACAGGTAGGGTACACTGAGTGGAGAATGGCTTCCAAATTCTTCTAGGCACCAAAACTTTACAAGTGGAAGCCACTCAGGAGAAATGTGAAGACAGGCCCTTTCTTCTTTTGTTTCACCTCCTTTCCAGTGGGCATCTCTTTTATGAGCTGGATGCCCTGGCTCCCAGCCCTGCTGTGATGTGGGACTGGCAAACTTCTGTGCACCTGTTCCAGGGGGATTAGCCACTGGTGACAGCCCATACCCAGAATTTCCTCCACAGATGGTATTACCCTTCAACAAGTGAGTCAGAACCACTTGACTTGGAGCTTTTTATAGTTGTTGAGGGTAATGATAATCATCCTAATAAAGTAGTTCTTAATCTCTCATACTGAATAGTTTGCCAGTGGTTGAGGAAGATACCAAGCTCCCATCACTCCCATCCCTATCAGCTTTACCAGCACTGGCAAAACACTGTTAAGCTTTTACAATCATCTGTCATTAGATTGGGAAGTGAGTGTTGTCTGGTGGATGAGATACCAGGCTGAGGCCAGAACTGACTCCGCTAATTAATTCACCATTGGGAAATCTAGGACTATATTACTTCCTCTGCTGTTTTGGTTTTCCTAACAATAAATACATTCATTTGAGAATTCAATAAACAGCTCATGCTGAAAATCAAGTATGCCAGGATTGGTTTGCAGAACTGGGCTTATATGTTAAGTTTTCTTGTCCAAAAAATCAAATACTATTCTGCATTGTATTTCTACATGTTGATATGCACCATATTCCACTATGATGCTAATTGATTACAGAAGTAATATTCACAGGGTTTTTTCTCGTTTGCTGCTTACAAAATTTTATGTCATTCTAGTAGTACACAGTTTTTTATATAAATACTTTATTATTTTGAAATTCTCCATATAGTTCAGGGAATAAATGTCCTAGATATGATTCCACTCAAGTCTCTAGTTTCTTTTTATCTTTTTCTCTTCTCCTTTTTATCACCTCCTTTTCCCTTTTTTCCTTTTATTTTTTTCTCCCTTTCTGCAAGTACATAAAAAGAATCAGGCACTTCCTGCTATCCCTAAGCACAAATTTAGTTCCTGGTATATCCACTCTAACATAGGAAGGAAGGAAGGAATAATTTTTCTGAGGCTGTCGTGCTTTTACAGTGGCTGCAGTAGCTGTAGCTCAGGCTGTAGCTCCATACTGGAGGAACTGTGTAATGTTTGATCTTTGGAAGTAGTAAGGAACAGGCCCATTCATAGGTGAGAATAATATGCATTGTGCAGTGCAGTGAAGCAGACAAATGTTCCTGCATAGAGGAGACTACCATCTCCTAGAATTAAACAATTCATACCAGCCACAAAATTCACTGAATAACAATAATTTTTTCCTAAAATAAACCCTTCTATTTCCTGGCTAGGATAAAGTAAGACTGATTAGGTACCACTTGTAAAAGGTGGATTTTATGAAAGAAGAGGATGTTAAGTGCTCTAGAGGAGGATTTGCAGGAGAAGCATGATAAGATAAAGATTTGTCTAAAATAGGACTGGGAAATGGCTAAGTGGGAACTGTGAGCTGAGTGTGTGGGAGGGAAGGAGGCAAGAATTCATTTCACCAAACATTTAAGAACAGAAAAAATGCATGGATGGAGGGCAGATTTCTTTTTGTTAGTCTGCTTAAAATTGACCTGTTGATTTCAGTTCCTGCAAGGCATTAAGACTGTGTTCAGTGGGCTTTTAATGTACATTTATCAATCAGTTTGTTGTGAGTAGTTTCTATCTGCTCTTTCTTCTAACTACTCTCTTTACCTCACCAAAAAAATCCAAGAGGTAACAACCAGCCTGATTCACCTTTCAATTCAAGAAGATTCTACTTGATGTAGATCCAGCTGCTTTGCTTTAAAGATATCAGCTGTTAATTTTAAGCAGCACACTGTAGAGCACTGCGTGCTCTAGCTTTCACCTGTGAGCAGTCAGGTCCACCGTGCCCTCATACCCCTGTGTAAGCCTTCTCCTGGCTCCCATGGCAGCGGATGTGAGGACAGAATAGCACAGAGTGGGTTACACTGTTGGTGTGGGAGGGAAACAGCTGCCTGGTAAAGCAGCCTTTTGTGGAGTATATCAAGTTCTGGCCCTGTTTTGCCATAAATTAGCTGGTTTAATAAACATTTCCTGCAGCCTTTAGTAAACAGACTGTTTCATGCTTGAACTTACTAACATGCTCTTATCTTTGCTATAAAATGTATATAATCATGAGAGATTTCCGAGTGACAGAGTGGATTTGTGAAAACATCCGCATAATGTTTTTCCACTTGCTTTCAGCCCCGTTCATGGATTTGCTGGCTGAGACAATGTTTGGAGCAAAGTCACATGATCAATCTGCATTTTCTTGCAGTCTTTCTGGGCTTTTGCACCACTCTTCTTCATGCCAGGTATTCTGTTGATATATAGATCCAGGCTCCTTCTTTTAAGAGTAATAAATCAAAATCACACAGTGTTTAGGATTTCAGTCAGAGAGATTATGTCAGAATTAGAACATTCCTGAGTGAAGGTCATATAAATCAATCCTTCAGTTATTCCATTTTCAGTTTCATTGTAATGAACAGTCCCCTGCTTGCAGTGAGAAAGCTTATGGTGCTGGAATACTGATAAGATGATACTGCATTCAGAGAACATTTTCGACTACTGGATGAAATCTGCAATGCGATATATGACATATATGCAAGGGTCTGAGTTGAAAAGTCTTGAAATTGTCAAATTATAGCATTCTAGGAATGAGGCTGGTTTAAAAAATCGTTGAATCCTCTTTATAGCAGAAAAAATTTTAATGAGCAAAGTAATAGCAAAGGGCTTGTAGTAGAAATGTAAAAGAAAAACATACCACTCTTCCAAGCTAACATGTTAAACAGGTTAATAGTATATTGTTGTGCATGCTTAACATGGGGGTGTGATTTTTACCTGGGTAGTAATGCATAACAACTAACATCACTTTTCCTACTTAAAATACTTGACAAGTGATGTTGCTTGTAATAACATAATGTAGCTAAGTAGCCATTTTAATTGCTTGTGAAATTGTAACACTGAGAAGGAACTTGGCGTTGGGATCAGACTGATGGGATTTGGTGTATGCTGCCAATTACTCAGGTTATTGTCTAAATTCCTTGATCAAACAGACACCGTATATGTACATCCTAATGTATATATTGAACCTGTGCTCACAGGATAGTATAAAGCAAATACTACTCTTTGAACACACTCCTACTCACTTTACCCTGGGGAAATTGCTAAAACATGCATATCTCTATTTTTTTACTATACACAGCCCTCCACTGATGTGCCAATACTCCAGGGCCTGTATGTTCCAGTCTATTTGCTCCCTTCCCTTTGACTAGCTCTGCACTTCCCACCAGCTTCCCCCGGGTCAGACATATTTGGTTACCACTCAGCCCTGATTTGCATGTGGCTTCCTCCAGTTCCTGTCCACCCCTGCCCTGCACAGAAGCACAGCTGGAGGCCACAGGGAGGAGGAGGAGCTCTCCAGGGTTCTATTCAACCTGAGGTGCAAGGATCTGGGGAGAAATTCCTCAAATCTGCCCTTCAATCCAGCAAGCTTGAGTCAGCTTACAGAAATCCCCAATGGTATCACACTGGTAAAGGCTCTCCATTGCAAGGTTAAAAATGGAAAAGGGAATTCTGACAACTCCTTATCTACCTGCCTGCATTGTGATATTCTGAGTAGTGCCCTGAGTGTGGAGCTTGCAGTCCTCCACTTGTTTCTGAAGGGATGGTAGACGAATGGATGTAGGAACGATTGTTACAGTGCAGATACTGCAACACGTGTATCAGACAACGAGGCCCGTGGAAAAGAAATATATATGGACGGATTCTTGCTAGATGTTTCAGAGATGTTTATTTCTCCAGCCGCATGGCCGGGGCTCTGCCGAGGAACTGCTCAATCACGGGACCTGAGGGTCCTTGCCCGCACAGGGGAACACAAAACAACCAACAGGGAACGAGGGCAGGGCCAGGGAAACCCCGTGTCTCCCCCCAGGGCCCCTCTCCCAGAACCCCACGGCAGGGGGGGAGACCCCAACAAATGATGGTTGTGGAGGAGGAGGTGACAGACTTCCAGGAGCAATGATGAAACTCTGAGCTCACCAGAAGTGGGCCTGCAGCTGACAGATTCGATTTCTGAGGATCCATTCAGGAGCAATCTCATCATGCTGGGAATTGCAGTTAGCCCTGAAGCAATGTGAAACATAGCTTTTAAACAAAATTTTTAACAGGGATTTTTAAGGAGATGCTTTCAACATTATCTTTCTGGTTTTACTGGGCATCTAACAGCATCACCTTTTTATTGGCAGCTTCAGCAGGGACAATTGAAAGAGTCAGCCTCTCTGTGCTACCTGATGGATTGACCTGAACTTGGGCCACACAGGGAAAATATCTGCAGAGTTTTTACACTGCACCGAGCCTGCTGTTCCCGAGTGTAGGAACTGAGGGATGACAAGCTTAAGACAAAGCACAAGAACCACAAAGGCCAGTGATGATAACCATGTGAAAAACAGAGGAGCCAGAAGAAATGGGCAAGAGATAAAGGGGCACAATAAGAAATGCACTGGGATATTATGCAGCTCTTCAGGAAACAATCACAGCTGTTAAGCAGCTCATTAGGGAGGAAGAAATCTCTCCATAATACCAGACTTGACCAAAACCAAACTGAATGTGAGTGTGGCTACATGAGCACGGGTTGTGTGTGCCTCTGCACTGCAGAGGCTTGAAGGCGGGTTTGCCACCAGCACACACGAGCTGGGACACAGCAACGTACAAGTAACCTTGGTGACAGAGGCAGGACTGAAACAGTGGATTCATAGCTCCCAGCTCTGTGCTCAGACCACCAGACTCCGTTCTCTGGGTGTTTATCAGCAGTGATGAAATACAAGACACTGCTGCAGGCAGCACAGGCAGCAACGCTCTCTGCTCACCCTATTTCTCATACTCTTTCCCTAAGCACTCATTTCTGGCTATGACCAGAGATTGCATAAAGGCACTCACAGGCCCCCTTGGTTTAGCCCAGTGTAGTCGTTCTAGCTTCCATAATGCCAAATGAAGCCTTCATCCAACCTAAATAAAGAACAGGATGTGGCACTGTAAGTTTCTTTGTTTACAGTGTCTTAATAAATTCTAGAACAAATGTACTCAATTTGGATGCAAAAGAACATTCTCTTACTGTCAGCTCTACAAGCTAGTCTTAAAGCTGATAGTCACTGAATTCTTTTTGTCCTGTACATCAATGCAAGGAAAACAGTAGAAACAAAACCTGTAAATTTCTTCTGCAGTACCTCTTCCCTGCCTCCACATCCTGCCTCAGCACTGTCTGCAATTCTTACCTTAGCAGGTTTATGAAACGTCTCAGCTGAATAAAATTATGTTGTAACTGATACAGGAGAAGGATTGGAATTCATTTCATCTTTATTACAGTGAAATGAAATTAGTTATATTGACAACTCAGTTATGAAGGGAGGAAAAGCTACAATATTTTTATACCCATGTTAGTTAAATAACTTGATGATATGCTGCATTGAAAAATTATTTTTGTATGCTGCTATTTCACAAAATAATGTAAATATATGCATTGCATAGGTGTTTCTAGGAGCAGAATTTGCTCACAATAAATAATCTGTGATCTTACTTTGCTTCAATAGAATTCCAATTTATCTTCATTTTATTCATTCTCCTTGTGATACCTATTTGCACATAATAAAGACTCTTGGGGTTCTAATTAGTGACTTCTGTGGAATACCATTTACCACAGTGATTTGAGAAAAAGGTCAGTGCCTCCAGGAACCTGGAAAATACTTGGATTGGAGCACAATGTCTTTCATGTTGTTTTATTTAGGTAATTCAAAGTTTTAAACAGAAAGGTAAGATATAATGATTAATATGATGCCTACTATCACTGGAGAAATATATTATCAAAGCCTGTCCTAAAAATTTCTTTCAACCACATCTGTCATTTTTCATTTGGACAATATTGACTTACTCATCTTTTTGTTTGAAATGTGCTTTACCACACACATAACACAAACAAAAACCTCCCAGAGTAGTCAAAGAAAGGAAATACCTTTGAGATTAATCCCTTATATATTTCCATTAATCTAAATGGAGTAACAGCCATAGTATCCAGCCCATATACTCTGCAAGGAGAGAAATGCAGTTCCATTGACAAAAGGCATGGTCTGGTTAAATCAATTTCTATAGCATCTTGTCTCGACATATTTGAGAGCACTATCCTTCTCAATTAATGTCAGCTCTGCTCTGGGAATACTCTTTGGTAGTTAACTGTTGCTGTTAGAGAGCTAACTTCAGATTGAACACAGCTGGCTTACGTATTTTGCTGTTGATAGTCTTGGTAATGGAACAACAAATGCAAGGGGAACAAACTACAAAGCAGAATGCAGATTTTCAACCCAAATAAATCAACTTTAAGGATAAGAAAACCCAAATGTAAATTTCCTTTGACTGAGTCCTGATAAAAAAAAATTACAAACTTAAGGTAGGTCTTACGGTTTCCTTTTTCCCAGGTTTACATCAAAGTCAAACAGAATCCCCTCAAACAGCCCAACTCCTCACATAACACAAGAATAGAGAAGGAGCAGATAGGATGTTTAGGGAGGGTAGGAAGAAAACACATAATGTATGTGTGAGAAAGATCACAGATGAAAGAAGAAAGCCAACTGAAGAAAGGAGATAAAGGAAAGCAAGTGCAAGGCAGATTTTTAACACATCTCAGTATTGCTGTGGCTTTCATGGGTAATTAATTACCCACTAGAGGGAGATCGACTGTAACTTGTTGCCAGGTGGATTATGGCAGAAATTGGACTTCGTAAAGTGCAAAGAGGAAACACTGTGGTAAGAAAGCAAGAGAACATGCAAGTTCTTTTCCTTGGTAGAGTTTCGTTCTGTGTAAGTTACCAAGTGGACTGAGATCTCTTCTGTTTCTGAAATGGCTTTCATTATATTTCTACACAAAAAATCCCCACCTTTATTAACCTATTTTTTCTGTTGGTGAGAGCAACACGTGGAGCTTAAGGGTGGCAGGAGAAGTGTAGTGCTTGTCTACGACTAACCAAACTGCCAGAGGCCCCCAGCATGGGGTGAGCCATGCACGACTCAGTCAAGTGCCTTGAGACCCACTGACAGGACCCTTTAGTCCATCTCAAACACCTCCTTGGTTCCAGGCTAGGACTTGCATCCCACAGCTTTTATTAGCTGCCCATGGGTAATCATTTATGGTCTCTTACTCTCACCTCTATTTGTGCAAAACAGAGGAAGCTTTTAACATTCAAAGCAGGCTTAGGCATGTCCTTTCCTCAAGGGAAACCAAGAAAGGAAGTAGTAGTGGATGCTTAGAATTGGAAACGGCATAGAAAAAGTAACTCCCACCCATTTGTGTCATTCCTGCTTCTGAAAATCAGTAGTTTAGGGACTTCCTAACTTCCGAAGAGGACATTGCTGCTAGACAAGCATGTGTCAGGGACTTCATGAAGCCTAGCTCCCTTGAGTGTGACTATTTTCTTGTTGAGCCTATTTATTTCTATTTTGGGGTTTTAGAACATCCTGTGGCAATGACTTTATATGAAAATATATTTCCTTCTTTTTTAAACCTTGCTCCCAGATAAACTGGTTTAATTAATATGGCACTATGAGCAGCAATAATAACCATTTTTTATTCACTTTCCTCCCACCTTGTTTTCCAGACCTCTTGTGTCCCTTTCCTGTTGCAGCACAGAATTCTAACCCCACTCTGGCTCCACTTATACTAGGATTTTTTAATTATATGAATGCTTTTCAGAGTCAAGCTATTAGCAGTGACAATAGTCTTAACTCTAACCTTGCCTTTCTGCATAAGAACTGTTGAATACAGAACAACATAATGCAAACTTGGAAAAGATGCATAATTATTTCCGCACAGGAAGTTTGCAGTTGATAGTTTGGTGTCACAGATAGAAATGACTAGTCTAACATGCCGCGAACTAAGTCAGAGCCAAAACAATTATCTAATGCCTGTGAACCCTCAGGGTCAAATATACTCTCTGCTACCACGTGCAATGCCAGAAAAGTCTGCTGACAAACACCAGCCATCAAAAACACTTCTTCCTCACAAACTCCATGTCAGAATTTCCAAAGTGGCCTGTGGTTACATCCTGGTTACCTTCAAATTCCCTCAAAAATACTGCAGGGGGTTCTGGGCACTACTGGTTCAACAATTCTGGTTTAACAATTATTGAAAATATGGCATGACTTCATTTGTCAGTGCGCTGATATGATCCTTAAACCAATTTAATGTAAATGTAAAGCAATGTATTTGCAAAAATCCAAATATAAGCAACACATTTACATTGCTTATCCAAAGCAGTATACAGAAAAGAAATAGGGTATACAGGACCTTTGCAGACCTAGCAGAGCAGCTGGCTGTGCTCTGTAAGAAAACTAGGCACAGGTGCTGGGATTGCGCCCAGGGCCCTGATTTCCAGCTGGCACACTGAAAGAGGCTTCCCGCTCAGGGAGAGTTAGATGTCTGTTCCTTGGGAGGAGAGGCCTCGCAGAGGGGAGGAAGTTGTTCCCTTGGCACAACAGGGAAGCACTGCTGGCTGAGCCAGCTTTTTGTTGGTATCTGTTGGGCATTTTTCCTTTTTCAGCTGTTGGATTAGTGATTAAAAATGATTGATATGTGTCATATTAGAATGAGTGTGGGGCTTGCCACCCTGACTGATGAGCAGGCTGGATGGCTCACTTTTACCTGCTGCACAGATTAGTCCCAATGAGCTCCTCTCACTCTATCCAGCTGATGAACTGCTAGGTATTTACAGCTCCCAGCTAAGCCTTCAGTTTGCACACAAAATTCCCCCTTGAAGTTGCTTTCAGAGGAGAGCGCCTGCTTTGGAGGACTTTTCTTCCCCTGGATACTGATCAAATCCAATGGTAAAATTCTTTTATGTCAACTTTGTATTTTCTTACATACACGACTTGCAAACCACACTTTGTACACACATGTAAACAGGATTAAAGCATATAATGTGTTACTGAGAAAATGCCTAATTGCTTGAAGGTAGCAGGATGTTTGGGGGTGAATGCCTCCCAAGTCTGTCTCTAGGGGATACTATAATAGTAATAAAGTGAAGAGAGGCCTAAGACAGGCAGGAGAGAGGTTGCTGATTACATGGGAAAGCCCAGACAAAGCGTCTTCTGTTTCTGATGCCTGAAATTCAGCCGCACAAGAAAAAGGCAGGATACTGGCAAAGCACCACTGGGATGTACTTGTGCTGATAGCTCTTTGTTGTTTTTCTATGGCTTTACATTTTAACAGGTATTTCCCCTCAAGATTCTCATATACCTACAAATCAAGTGTTGTCAACAGAGCTGCCACTTCACTTGCCTTGGAGGTTGCCATTCTTTCTGTCTCACAAAAACAAAGAATAAGATGTTAATTTTTATCTCTGGCGAAGACTTTTATGGTATTACCTGGCAAGCACCGGGATTTGATCTTACAAATACATAACTGCACTGTTCCTTTATCACTCTGTGTGAATCTCTCTGTTAGCAAAGGGACATAGCATGCATATGCATGTGTAAGACTGGGGGCCAACAGCTTAGGTCCTGCCGAGGTCAAGGCACAGACATCCAGACAAACACTGATTTGGAAAATTTACAGTATAGAGGATGGTTGTAGAAAGGGAAAGCGCACTGACCATTCCGAAGGAACCAACTCCTTTTTAAAATCTCTTAATCTGCTTTTCATTATCTCTGTGGGGAGGCCTCTTGAGAAAAGCAGCTCTTTGACTTGAATAAAGGAGGGGCTGTGGGCTTGCATGCTGGAATGGGGAGGTCATTGTACAGCAGCACGGAAGATGGGAGTGTTAGTCGGGTCAAGGAGAACAGGATGAAAAAGTGTGAGATCTGTGGTACAGACTTGGTGTGGATTATATGAAAGGTAGAAGTCTTAAAGCTGAAAGGTAAATAAGAGAGAGTGAATTCAAAGGTTGGAAAAACACATTCTGGTAGGGTTATTCAGTCTGACTATAAGGGAAAAATATGAGCCAGGACTGATAAGATCATCAGCAAAACCAGCAAGAAAGAGGTAATGACAGCAGAGGCCCAAGAGGGCTAAATTCTACATAGGAATTTTAAGCATTAGGCTTCAGCAAATGAACATATCCATCTTCAATATTTTTCTCATTTGTTCTTCTAACAGAAATGCTTAGCTCTGCTCACCTCTTCTGAGGCAGAGAAAGCACAAATATGCCTGGGGGACAATAGGACTATGTTGCATTTTGCCTGCACCAAGTCACATACAGCTGTGTGCATGTGCTGGCTGTAACCTGCTCCCCTCCAAACCAATGGTTATCATAAGCACCCTCAGCCTCGCCAAATTGCTAAAGAAAGTGATGTTGCTGCCATTAAAATGGCCCTTGGAAGTAGCACATTTTTCTCCTTTTTAGACTACAAACGTAAAAATTCTCCTAAAATGGTGTGCTAACCTTCTGCTGTTTCTTTAATGGACACAAACTGAAAGGTATCTCTGTTTTGCAGGGACCTCCTGTTTTTCCAGTACTCCTATAACACTGCCTGACTTCACCAGGAATTTTATGATATACAAGAAGTGCAGGAACGGGTCTACAAAATCCGGGATGGGGTGGGGGAGAGCCTTCCCAGTCGCATGCACTTCTTGTCTTGCTTCTTGATGGGTGCATAAAAGCAGAGGTGGCAGATTTAGGGCTTTTATTGACAGTAACACAACATTTGGTGTTTTCTTAAAGGCCTAACTCTGAGAGGCAAATGATGACGTAAGATTGTTGGCTTCCTGTGTTTCTAACTGCAGACAGGAACTTGCAAACCCTACAGCCTAAAAAATCCTGGAGGCAAAGAATAACTCTAAATGCATAGTGTTAAAGCCTGTCATTTATAAAATCAAATTGATTCATTTGAGGCACAACAGGTTACTTAAATACAGGATTGATGATTTTGCAGCAAAATCTCAAGTCTTTCTCTTATCAGCTGGAGCTAACAGGTGTGTTTGTAAAACTAGAGACTCCTTTTTTTTCCCCTCCTTCTGTATTTCTCAAAGCCTAAATCAATTTGCTTTTTATAGCTACATTCACCCTTTTTTGTCGTGCACACTACCTGCCCTCCCTCTGCTTGATCCTGCCTTGGCCAGAATCTTGTGGCTTTCTCCCCATGTGCTCCTCCAGTGCCCCAATCTCGCTTTGTGCAGTGGTTCTGCAGCTTCTCCTCCTGTTTGTTTCACATAAGCTCCATCTGCTGGGAAAAGGGAGAACCTCGGTGGTTTTTACTCTGAATGGGAAATACTTTTCTCTCAATTTGGAAAGATTTTCAAAATTAACTGTTTCTGCTCCCCCAGCTGTGCTCTTGCCTGCTGGCATGGCAAGTTTAACTACTGACAACCTGATATGTTATTTTTATGTCATTTTGTGTGGCTAATTTGGGTCAAGCCTAAGCAATCTTTTAAAATACCACTTTTTGACTGGAATTTGAGCAGGTAGTTAATTATCTTTGGATTGGGAATGACTGTTTGCAGCACATTATTGCCATCAAGGCACTCTCTGTGTGGCTTTTCAGGGCAGTGTTTGAAGAGGCACCCAGGGCAGCCTGTTTCTGTGCTAATGCATAGTCAGTGCTGCTTGTTTTTGGCACATTTACAGACAGGACTCAACTTATGACCTGGACCTTCATACAGCAAATCTGTAACCCAGTCACCACTTGAACTTTTACCTTTGGGTATAACACTGACAGAGCAACAGGCTTCAGTATCCCATGAATCTCTCCTAAAAATTCCCAATAATGAATGGGAGTATTTTTTTAAAAAAACTACTAATAATCTGCTGGCTTTCTCCCTAGAGTAGAAACTTAATGCAACTTGCTACACAGTAATGTCTTTTTTTCCCCCCCCTTTCTCTACATTTACGCTGAACACTGGTGAATAAAGATGAGGTTAATCCCATATTGTTAAACCTATTCAGGGAGACAACCTGAGGGTTGCCATGGAAACAGATTCTCCAGCCTAAAAGCGTAATTCTACTTCTAAGGACTGTCTGTGGATCTGCACTGATAGTAGCTTGTAGAATCAAACTCTGTACACAAACATGATGTTGCAGCAGTGAAATGGCAAAGGTGCCTCCCAACTCATCAGATGCTAATTATGCTCCCATCTCCTCCCACTTACAGCCCAGAGCATCAAGCACTGCACATCCTCCCTCTCCACACCCCGAATCCCATCTCCCGACCCTTCCTGCCTTTGCTGCCAGCTCAGTTTGTCATCAGGGTGTCCTGAGGAACTGAGGCTGTGTCTGTGTCTCTGGCAGGACTGTCACAGATTTGATACTGTCACACAGCCACTGTCAAATCTATAGGGCACCTCAAGTTGGGAGTGGGGGCAGCTGCTATCAATCACCAAAAACATCAACAGGATCTAGGAGTGCTTCCTGGGACATGTCTTCAGGGAAGGGGTGACAAACTTACAGTTCTGTTCCCTGTTCATATTAACATTTGCCCCCCAATTCCTAGATAGATTTCTAAACTTCCTCAAAAAGAATTATGGATTCATCTGCTCCTTTGTCATGTCTCTGCAAGTAAAGCACAGCCCTAGGCATGTTCTCTGCTTTTATAGGTGTTATGCATCGTACCTCTTTCAGACAAGTGAAACAGTCCTGCCTTTGTGATATCACTGGGCTCTGCTCATATAGCAGTAAAATACATATTTCAATATTCACATAGCCTATAACAACCATCAAAATTTCCTTTTATTTGGAGGTTGTTTTGAATTGATTTAGACAACTCTTACCTTGCTTTTGCTTCTATTTAATATCCGGGGGGAAAAAAATTGATACTTAACATGAAATAGTAATCTTAGTTTTGTTCAAATGTTACATTTATTTTAATAATTCTCAGATACTTATTAAAGCCATCTAGAAAGAAGGCTTTGTATTTCTTCCTTTTAGTCTCTCATCCTATTCCTGCTGGGAAACATATTTTTCAGCAAGATGGCTGACAACTTTTCCAGACAACATGGTTGCTTTAAGAACCAGGTCTAAAATGGCTGTGTAGCAGTTGACTTTTTTTTTTTTTTTTTAACAAAACCCCAAAACCTTAGTAACTATGTGGTACTGTGATTTATTCTGGGGATAAGTGCTTTCTCTGTAAGCTCAAGGGCTGTTGCTCTGGCTGGAGTAGAAGATATTTTTCTTTAAAACAAAAATTGACTCCTGGGGGAAAAGCCCATGTGTCACCTACAGTCACTCGGCCTTTTCATGTGGGAGCAATTTCTACAACTACTTGAAAATTATGAATGCTTAGTCTTTTCTTAAGCATTACTTCACAATGCTTGGTAAATGCACACAATCAATTAGTATTTTGCAACTGTATCTATTTGGGAAATTTTCACAGAGTGTATTATCAATCCTTTTCATATACAGTAGCAAACCCTGTAACTTCCAGGTATAAACAAATCTGGAACAAAAGACTGTACAAAAACATAACGAATTCAGCTCTGAAAAGGCCCATGCATCTACATTGTCTGCCACCCTGAATACTAATGAATTTAATGAAACTATTGAAAGGCTGGTTACTTGTCTGCATAAATGTATTGAGACCTCTGTAATCATCTGTTTGCTGTCTGAAATCTCTTGTCAATAGTTTAATGACTTCAGAGCATATTATTCTTCTTGTATAGGCTTCATATAATGTTTCTACATAATTAAGCAGCTTTGTTAGAGGAACTGCCATTAGTTGCCCCATTTCATTTGGTTTTGTTATCAGCCAACCAGAAAGAAAAAAAGAATAACAAGAGAAAGATACAAACCCAATCTAGTGAGAGATGTGTAGATTGGGAAGATGTTTGTTCGGGGTTTTTTTTTCAAGACTGCCATTAATATAGAGCACTATTATCAAGTTGCACATTTTAAATTATTTTAACCATTTAAATGCACTACATATTTAAATACTTGTAAAGCAAACACAGCTGGCTAAAAATCCTGCAGTGCATTTGGGAGCCTAACATTTTAAAAGTAGCTCTAATATTAAGGATATAAATAATAATACCCATTAATTTATTAATTATCACTAGATGTAAAGAACACTGGCATTTCTATAGCCATAGTGAGAAGAGTGTCTCGATTTTTTAAAATATTCAGTCAATTGCATCTTCAATTGCAAATCCATCTTCATGAATACTTTTGAATTAAAAATGTAAGTAATATAAATTTCATCTAGATTTTTTCGTACTTTGGAGAAACCCTGAGGATTTTCTTTAAATACGTAAAAGAACTCTATAAAATTACCAATTAATTTCATGCATTCGCCTAGTCCTAAGCATGAACAGATAAACTGCAGACTCATTTGCTTTTTATTGCTACGAGATGCTGTTTTCAGTCACGTTTTGGGTCAAACCTGAGAGTTCCTGCTACCCTTTATGCGTAAGGTTAAGTAGCACCTATTTTTTTTGGGGTTGAGGTACATGTAGAGGTGACCAAATGCCTGCTGCTGTAAGTTACCTGTGAAGCAGGAGAGGTCTGATCCCACGGCTCCCTTGTCCCTCTGGAGCCCTGTCCTTGGGGCAGCCATCTTGTTGACAGGGCTGGCAGCCATCTTGTCCACAGACAGTCCCAGCAGCTTTCCCCCCATTTTTTCTGGAACAAGGAAGGCATTAACACCCAAATCTCACGTGCATAGTTTGTAAAATGTCAGTGTTCTCAGATTAAATTACGATTTTTGCAGTTTGATTCTGGTTATTCACTGCATCTGGCAAAACAGTTAAAGTACATACTGCATAATACTGTATTAACTGACTAATAAAAGATTTGATAAGAGATCCTACTGCTGGTCAGGATTCGACTAATATCTGAAGAATAACATGCTACTTGTAGTCCAACTATTAACCGGCACTAGTGCGGCACATCTGTCAATTGACTGATTTATGTGCTATTTCCTATCAAAACCATCACAGCTCCACCAGAAAGCCATTTCTTCTGTCACATCCCGAGATCCACAAGCAACACACGTGTGTGCAGCGGAACTGCTGCTGCCAACCTTCGGCCGCAGGCGTGTGGAACAGGGCCGCACACACCGCAGCATCACAGGGTCGTAGGGCTGAAGGGACCTCTGTGCATCATCCAATCCAACCTCTGCAAAAGTGGAAAGCACCGTGCCGATCTGGAGCGCTGCACTTTGCACTGGGCTTATGCGTGCCCACAGCGGCCTGGGCGGCTCCGTGAGGCACCGGCGCCCTCCCTTCACAGCGGGCACGGCCTGTGGCCTTCCCGGCGTGGCGGGGACCGCGGGCTGCGAGCGAACCACGCTCGGGTGGAGAAGCCCCGACACCGGGCCAACCCCCAGTGCCCGCCGCAGGTCCCGCCGCTCCCCTCGGGCGACCGCGAGAAAGAGCCGCGGCCGCCCCTCGGTGACGCCATCCCCCGCCGCCCGGCTCCACCGCCTCCCTCACCGTGCGCTCTCGGACTACGGCTCCCGGCGTGCCCGGCGCCGCGGGGCGGTGCTGGGCGAACACGGGGGCTGGGCACTGCTGGGCGTGTGGGAATCGCCGCGGCCCGGGCGGCGGGACAGGAGCGGGACAGCAGCGGGCCCGGAGCCGCCCGCCCGCTCGCCGAGCGCCGCCATGGCGTCGATGCTGCTGCAGAGCTGCGGGCGGCGCGCCTGCCGCCTGCCCCGAGCGCTGCGCCGCCCGCCGCAGCCCGGTGAGGCTCCCCGCGGGCCGCTCGCCGGCTCCGGCCCGCCGGGCCTGGCCGGGAGGGCACAGGGAGGGAGAGCGGGCGGCGGCGTCTGGGGGCTCCCGGCGTGGGCGGAGAGGCTGCTGCGGGAGGGAAGGGCCGCGGCCGAGTCCCCGCCGCTCTGTCCGCCGGGGCTGGCGCTGCTCCCGGCCCGGCCCGGCCCACGCTCGGCGGCTGCTGCGGTCTCTTCGCATGTGCTTCCGCGGCAGCGTGGTTGGAGGGGATGATTTACCCTAAGAGCAGTGAGACACGCGTGTCTCTTAAATGCTGGCTGGTTGGGGATGGGAAAAACACGTGCTTTTTGTTAAAGTGCAGGAACGCGTTACTACGTCTCGGTCCTGCCTGCCTTGCTCTCGGCGCGGCTTGGGTGTGAAATGGGATTGTCACTAGTTATGTGCTTCTTTTCTTTAAGTACAAGAGGTTGCTTTCTTAGTCTATTAGGGAGGACCCATGAATTACCTTTTTCCAAGTGGCTTTGAAAGCTTAGGAAAATTAAAAGGAAGCGCAACGTGTGATACGGATTAATAATGAAGATAATTTGGCAGTTTAAATATCTCTGGGTGGTGAAGCTTAGCGGCATGAAACAGCTGATAACTTGTGACGTTTGCGAGGCCTGTGGCTGCTCTTCACGTTCTGAGCTGGAATGGCAGGGGGTTAGCGAGGAATTGCCTGTCACTGACACAGAGCCCTGGGCTGGAATGGCAGGGGGTTAGTGAGGAGCTGCCTGTCACTGACACAGAGCCCCGACTTGTCAAGGGAGTGCTGTCACTGAGAGCAGTGCAGCTGCATTCTCCCATCCAGACAGACGTGATGAGCCATAGGGATGCTTGTTCATTGCAAAGAACAGCTGTCCTCTTGGTTACCAGTAGTCACTCAAGTGTGGTATCTTCTTCTAGTTGATGGTTTCTGTTAGCCACTGTTGTAAAGTCATTTATTTAGGTTGAACATGGACAGTGCCCTGAACAAAAAACTGGGGTATCCTAACCATCCAGTTTATTTAAAATGGGGAAAGGCACATCCGTGTACCTTCAAATTAGATGGGAGCTTTGATTCTTCTTGTGGCATAGCATAAAAAGTAGTGCTAATGATCGCTGCAATTTTGGTTGTTATAAATCTTAGACAACCTAAGCTGAAGTGCTGTGATAGAATTAAATAATTAGTGTGCTGTGGTGCACTGTGGTTATGATACAACCAATGCTTTTATTTGGAGTATTAATCTATTATTCACACATTCTTGTATGGTGTAATTTTTTTCTGTACTGTTTTGCTTTACTTAGCTCATCTTCTTTGCTTTATGTGTAAGTAGTCGAAGATTAAGTTAAAGCTAAATGCTTCTAAGAATCCTCCACGTTATTCCTGTGAAGATCAGACTGTTAAGTACTGGAAGCTTACACTTCTCTAGGGACTTACTTCATGATAGCATTTTATTTTTAAAAATTCTAAACATAGTAACAGTACAGCTATTCTATGTTAAAAACTTTGGTTTTGATGTTTCATTAAATTTAAGTATAAAGTTTCCCATGACTGCTTTTCCACGAGGAACATGTTAACATACAGCTTTTCTGGCACTACTGCCTTTCTTTCTTACAAAGCTAATGAAGGTTTCTTAAATGAACAGTGTTGAGCATGGTTAAGCAACATTCACCTTGTTCAGACACTTTTGGATGTCTCTATTATCCCAGAAGCAAGGATTATGGGCTTTGCCCCTTTCTGAAGGAAGTATATATTTTATTTCAGGGCTGGTTTGCTCTTAGGTACATGGTTATAAGAGACTCTGCAAAACCTAAAGAGCTCTTGTCAGAACTGGCAGAGTTGGAATTAACATTTTCTGTGGGCCTGTTCACACACTGAACGTGCTGTACAACAAGAAGCTTAGTCAGCATTTTTTTTTATGGTAACCTTGGAATTTTGTTCTTTGACCACTTCCTTAACATTTAATGAGCCTGGTTGAAAAGAAGGTAAGTGAAGTGAAAGTGTCCTGCTGCTATGGCATTTTATCTAAGAAACTCCAAGCCAGTTTTGAGCTCCAGATCGCCCCTCTTAGTTCTAGGGGCACCTGTCCATAGCAGGCAATGTCGTCTCCTAGTAGGACTCTTGCCTTAGGTACATGAGGCCTTGTGGGCTTCCTGTAACTCAGGTGAGACAGAAAACTGTGCTGTGACTTATCCCTCTAGACATTGAGTACTGCTCTGCTTTGCTCAGCTGCTCCTTGAGGTCAGGGATGTCCTTCTGGGTTGGCCTCTTTGCTTAAGTAATTCAGCTACTGTTCATTCAGTAAATATTGGAGAGTATTATAGTGCCTTCAGAGATTCTTAGGGCTTGCTTTTTGAGCCAGAAGAGACAGTTTTTCCCTGGCTCTACTTGCAGTGGCAGTGAGTACCTGTTATTGTTTGATACAACTTGAGATTGGTAAATCTTTTGACTTGATTATGCCACAGCTTTTGCTGTAATTACTTTAGAGCCCACTTAGCATGGGACATCCCTTAATTTTCTTCAGATAAGTTAACTTCTCTTCTATACCTTCTGATTGTCCCACCTGATTTTGGCAGCATCTCTTTTCCTCTAACAATAAGGGTATTTTGTTGGGGAAGGCTTTTGGTCGTCAGCATTGGGTGCTTTTCTCAGATGCAGGTGTCTAGGTTCTGTCATAGGCTGTATCTTGGCTTTGATGATGGGAAAGGGTACCAGAGACCTCTCAAATGACCTTTCTATCCTGCTGTCTCTTAGGATTGACCAGAAATGGTAGGTTCCAGATGGGAGAAACAGTATGCCTAGTCTATCCAGCCTTCCAATTTTATTTTGGTTATAGTGAATTCTGAAAAGATTGGCCAAAAAGAGTCAAGACATTTGGAGTCTTGCTTGTGTGATATTTTTATGATCTGTCCAGAAGTCTTTTTGCTCTTGGTAGTGACAACCTATTGAGTTATTATAGCAAGGTGTTGATACAAGATTTATTTTTTTAAAGTTTCTTTAGGAAGATGAATTCCTTTCTAGTGGGCTCAGGGATGACTTTCAGTGATTGTAGATTGTGTACAGCCACTAGGTAGCATTTTATTTGTTGATGCTTCTTCCATGGTTGGAAGAATTTCAATCATGGCCCTTTATTGAAGCATGCGATGTAGATGATTTATGATTTGATGATCTTCTCAGTTTATTTCCAGAATGGATGCTGTTTGTCTCTGTACCTGGATGGAGGCTGCCTATATATACGTGTCAGCCCTTCTTTTGGACTTTATTAGCTCTTATTAGGACTGATTCTGAGGTAGTGTTTCAAATGTAATTTATTTTGAGAGACACAGTGTTTTCTGGAAAGCTGACTATTCGTATGCTCTGGGTCAGGCTCTCATCCCTCTATTCAAGACAATTTCTATCCTTTCCAGAGAGATCATGGGGTAGAGCTATTTTTACCAGTTGCTAATCAAAATGGACAGCAATGTATTGAAATGGTGATGTGGTTCCACCTGTCTAGTGAAGTATCTTTAGATTCCTGCTCATGTTTTATTTGTTTTGCATAAAACATCATCTGATACTGTGTTGTCATTGAGCTGTTAAAAAATTACATTTGCTTTCAGTTCTTCTGCAATATAGTTTCTTGCCTGAGGGACCTGGAAACTTGTCTTCAGACAGTTGAACAAGAGCAAACAAGCCTCACACATGCACAGAGTTTGGCTCTGTGTGTTAAGCAACATCTTTTTTGTGCTTTCAGTAGTAGCCATTTCTATGTAAAGATCAATCTTCTAACTCATGTATTTGTGTGCAGTTCACTACACAGGTAAATGTCCTCCTGAATTTCAGAATTGGTGCTAATTATTGGTATTTTTCTAGGTAACTTGGGAGATCGGGCATGTCTTAGCTGTACATCCCTGAGGCTGACAAACAAAATGTGAGTAAATATGAACATTTTTCTGAACTATCAGTTAGTATACTGTCATAGAATGTAGGTTTAAATCTAGACAAAGTGCTAAAATACTAGCTTCAGCTTGTGTTATTCACAGATTAAAGGAAGTCTGAGTATAACTCGCTTCACCTGGTTGGTTGTGTATGGGAGAAAGAAAGTGAAATCTTCCCTTTTTTGCCCACTTCCTCCCTTTCTGTTTCACTTCTGAAATGAAAACTGTAGAATATTAATCTCTATCTTGGGTGATTCCAGGTGTGCCCTGGAATCATAACGGGATCTGATAAGCTTCTTGCATACTTTCTCCATGGAGTTCCATAGAGTAAGTATTCAGTCACAGCTAGTTGAAAATCACAGTTGACAGATAAGAATGTAGAGCATCTGAGTGGTATCTCTGTTAAACCAAAGAAAGGAGTTTATTGTATGTTGCAGCCTTGGGTGATGGTGTCCTCTTCTGAAAACACATCCAGCTGTTGTGTGCCCTTATGGAAGTGAAGGGGTTGAATGTTGGCAGAATCCATTCTCTGTTCCTGGCTTGGCTCACAAGGCATGCTTGTAGATAAGAATTTCCTAACGCCTTTCCCTGGAATGTTAAAATACATGTTCTGTAGTTTATTTATGATCTGGCTGCTCAGGATACAGGGACTATTCTTCTATTTCCTGAGTTTTCATTTTAGCATAAGGACGTGTCTCTAGACACAACCTTCTAATACAAAACAAACCAGTTTGTTTTTCGACGTGTTAGTCCTATATCACTTGCTATAGAATTAATTATGATTAATTTTTAAAAATAAATAAAACATTTAAAAATACCTATTTTTAGTGTGTTAGTATATAAGAGCTCTCTCTTGGGAAGTTGGAAAATTATGGTTTTAAGCCTGTTAGGCTGGAGCACCTCTCCTATGAAGATAGACTGAGAAAGTTGGGGTTGTTCAGCATGGAGAAGAGAAGGCTCTGGAGAAGCCTTACAGCACCTTCCAGTACATGAAGGGGCTACAAGGGAGCTGGAGAGGGACTTTTGTCAATGGAATGGAGTGACAGGGTGAGGGGGAATGGCTTTAAAATGAAAGAAAGTAGATTTAGATTAGATATTAAGAAGAAATTCTTTGCTCTGTGATGATGAGGCACTGGAACAGGTTGCCCAGAGAAGCTGTGGATGCTCCATCCCTGGAAGTGTTCAAGGCCAGGTTGGATGGAGCTCTGAGCAACCTGGTCTAGTGGAAAGTGTCCCTGCCTGTGGCAGAGGGGTTGGCAGTGGGTGGTTTTTAAGATCCCTTCCTACCCAAGCCATTCTGTGATTCTGTGGTGAAATCAGCAGCAGAATATTGAGACAGAAAATCTTCTTATTCTGTTGAGAAGGTTTGGGGTGGAGTTTTGTTTGTTTGTTTTGGTTTGGGGTTTTTGTGTTTGTTTTTTTCCAACCAAAGCTGCTATTAATGTAATGTTGCTGCTTAAAATAAAACAAAGTAATGCCTGCACCCCACATGACCCAGATCTGAATGCAGGGGACTCTAGTGATAAGTACTGAGGACAGATGGGATAGAAATTGTGTCTGACATCACTCAGACACACATTGTGTGTCTGCAGGTGTGTTCAGAGAGGCACATTTCTTGCAAAATTTTTATTCCCTGCAGACTCAGAACCAGTTCTGCTGTCAAAGCTCTCTTCCTCTTGGCATGCAGAAGAGTGTCAATGTATGTAGGTGGAACTTGGTTTGTAGGCCTGGAGCTCTGCTTTTGGGAAATGCCTTAGAGTCAGGGTGGATTGATTTATGCAAGTGTTTTAATCTGGTTTTGAATATATACTTCATTTTCTTAAAGTAATTAAGCTGTAATTCTTATTAGTTAATATCTGCGCAAGTGTGTAGCTTTCTAGCTAACCAAGAGACTGTTTTGTGTAACTGCGTATGTTCCAGCAGTTGTCTGACCACTGAGAGATCAGATGCTAAAACTTCAGTTTAAACTAGAAAATCGTGTGTTTTTAAAAAGTAATAATTTAGTCTTTTTTTTTTTTTTGTACAAAACTCTATGTAAATAACATTGAGTAGACAGAACCATTACTCATTTGAGCATGTAATAATTAAGTTTAAAAAGTGTTTCTGGCTGAAAATTGAGTGAGGTTAACACTTTTAAGTGTATGATAAACCTTTTTTTCCTTAAAATGTTACTCAAGCCTGTAGAGCCACTTGCACCTGTTTTTTTTGTTCATTGACTGAAGACAAAAACACATTCTGATTTTGTTTCGATAGTACAAAGGCTCCATGAAGAAAACACCCCAGTCATTTCTGTCCTGTTGATGTCTTAATGCTGGTATCTCAGTTTGAGGGACACTAATGGAACTCATTTATATAAAACATTTTATCTACTGTTTTATTTTTGTCCTGTCTTTTAATAAAAGCATGTACAATCCTACTTGCATATTACGAGTGGTTCTTCTGTGTGTATAAGGAGTGTTAGGGGTGTTTGAGCAGTGCTTCCCCGCTAACTACAGTCTACATTTAATTAAAGAAAAGAACAGAGTTCTCAACAAGGTAGAAGAGTGTTGGTTCTCTCTGCCCCAAATCAGTACCGTGATGGAAGTTTTTGCAAAAGTTTCTGTTGAATAAGGAAAACTGGATGCATGGTGATGGTAAGAGAGGAACTCTAATGAAATTGGATTCCTCTGATACTAATTCTCTCACTTAGCACCTCTCCCAAGTATACAACTTCTATTTTTTTTGTCTCAAGTGTTTTGCACAAAGAGGTGAAGTAATAGAAGGGACTTTATGTTACTTATGAATTTGCATGTTAGTTTTCAAATGTAGCTTTCTAAATGGAAAGCACATGTGGTAGCTGTTCTTTATTTAATTGGAGTAAAATAAACTACCTTTTCAAAGTTGTACAATGGAAAATTCCCTGCAGGTTAATTTTTTTTTTTTGGTCATGAAGTAAAGCCAAGTGTTCTTTTCAGGTATAGACATTGGTTTTAAGAGTCAAAAAAAAATTTTTTCCCTTAAATATGCAGTAGATAGTTTTCAAATTACATGTTTTATAAATACATAAATATATATATCCTTGCAAATGTATGTATAAAAATAGCTGATGATCTGTTGCTAATTCTTGAATGCTTTTTTCTTTTTAAGGACTGTACACTTTAAATATTGCACTAGTGTCCCTCCTGTTTACGCCTACTCCAAAAAAGGTCACTATTGTTGTTGGACTAAAGGATCTGAACAAATACACTTTTCTCTTGCGAGCTCTTCTGGCTCATGGACGCCACTAGCAACCGTGGGTGTTTTAGGTCCCCAGTATCTTCCACTTAGGTGGTGGCATTCTTCACGTCCCCTTCAAGATGACTCCATAGTTGAAAAGTCACTGAAGTCCTTAAAGGATAAAAACAAGAAGCTGGAAGAAGGAGGTCCTGTATATAGTCCAACAGAAGTGGAAGTTGTGAAAAAATCTCTTGGACAGAGGATTGTGGATGAACTGAAGCACTATTACCATGGGTTTCGATTGCTGTGGATTGACACAAAAATAGCTGCGAGGATGCTCTGGAGAATCCTGCACGGAAACACTTTGTCTCGTCGGGAACGGAGACAGGTACTGAGTCAAGACCTATTTCCTTTGGGTGTCCTCGATGGTTGCTCTGTTATGTTAGAACTGAATTAGTTCTTTCTGTTGTCTTTTGTTCCTAGAATTAAAATTGCTAGGTGTGTTTCCTTCCTCCTCACTATGTGGAGTATTTTTGGGTATTACCCCAAAACTTTTTACTTGTGTTACCCATTATTGAAGATAAATTTGTTATTTTCTAGTTGGACCAGCAGAGGATTCTTCTCTTTTGTCACATGGGCAGCAATTGTGGTTTGTTCTCAAGTTCCCAGCCATGTACCATACATATGATCACTTTCTCTGCTTTTTCACTCCAGCTGGAAAAATAGAGGGAAAACACTGCTAGTAAAGGTTGTATCTGTGCCAGTTCTGTTCCTGTTTGCTACTTCATGGGGTTCTTTTGAATGGGATAAAAGCTGCAGGCTGAAATGCATGATTGATAATATACTATTTCAGTTATAAATATATCTGAAATAATTTTAGCCCAGATACATTTCCTTTATTTATGACGTGTTGCTTACATTTATGAAACTATAAAAACACAACTGAAAATTTTAAAGAAAAGGGAGATGAAATCTGGAGTGCAAAATGTGAGTGCTTTCAACTTTGGATAATATATATGTATTTCAATAGTAATTTCAGGTTTTGGGTGAAATGAGCATATTTAATTAGAATGAAAAGTTATATGGATATTTAAAAACATTAAATGTGAGCTGGTATATGAAAGGACTGCAAAATATTAAGCTGGTGTTGTTAATTTCTTGGTTTTGGTAAAGAATGCATTGATATTCAGCTTCAGTTCATTAGCAAAATATTAAACATGCTGATTTGACAATTCTCATTTTACTGCTTTTAAGGACAAGATGTTTAAGCAGTTTATACAGATTAAAAATTCAAGTCTGTCTTCCTGCCTTCATAAAAAAAGCATTTCAGCTGTTACTGGAAAGATGTTCTAGAAGAAATGCTGGAGAGCAGGTGTGTGCGCTCTGGGGCAGGAGTGCACAGTGCTGCTTGTGGCAGTGTGGCGCTCTGCAGTTTGTACCCTGCACACACAATGTGCTGGGTTCACATCTCTGCCCTCAAAACTTCTAGTAAATGATCAAAAATACGAGTATCTCCTCATTGTTTTAATCATTTCCTGATAAAATTAGGTCACATTTGAACAATTTGTTGTATAAGTAAAGCACATCACATCTTAAATGCAGTATGAAAAAGTTCTTCTTAAATTCACAAGGTTAGACAAGTAGCAAAAATTGTTACATGCACGTGTAGCAGTTTCTGTCTGTGAGTAGGTGTGGTCTCCTCTCGGACAACACTGCTTGATGGTCTCAGCATCTTTATGCTCCTTAAGTTTTGCCATCTTCCTTGTGCTGGTACAGGAGTCTGCTTGGCAGCTCACCCAGCTGAGACGTTGCTCAGCAATAAATATAACAGTCTGTGCTGACGTGAGAGGGGATTATGTAGTACCAGAAAGAGCAACTGAGGACAGGGGAAGATGAGGACTGCAGGACTTCTTGAAGTAGCAGTTCTAGCTTGTGCCGACTTATTGAGAGCTTTGGGGAACTTGGAAAGCCAAGCAAGACAAATTAATTCATGGTTTAAAACAGAATTGGAAATTCTCCAGGGAGAAGATTGGAACCATTGATTTTCCTGCCTCTGTCATATTTACTGAGCCATACTTCTGAGAAATTATATAAACAGCAGTAATATTCCATCAATAGATGGATTTATTCATTTGATTACCTTTTGATTTTGTCATCTAGTGATGATAGGGCTGTCTTTCTCATGTTTAAGTAGTGATCTGGCATTTGGCCTTCCCGGATTTGTTTTTTTTTGTGCAAATGTTCACTTTTTGTATTAATTCTCTTTTTAAATGAAATGGACATTTATTTGTTTGCAGATATAAATTAGTGTTTACATTGCTGTAGCCTGTCTCTTATCTGATGATGTACTGTGTATTTATATGCATGCAAATGCAGTGTAGGAGATGTAGAGAAAATAGTTTTAATAACTACAGTAATGTTAGTTTCTCAGTCTAGGTTTTGTGTTTTCTGCATTTGGAGGAAGAGGACATCCTGTCTCTGGAATGAGGGCATGGTAGGCTCAGAACCTGGGGTCAGTGAAAAGCAAAAGCCTGCAGCTGAGCAAACCCTCTACATGTTGGGTTTTTCTAAACCTTATTTCAAGTTTGTTTCAACACAGTTCATTTTTTATCAGTTCAACCTTAAATTGTAGTATATTGACTAATTTAAAGAAGTTTTAACATTTTGGTGCCGGATTACCTCCTGAACTTTTAAAAAATGTAAAATAAAAATTGAAGTATATACTGCTTTGAAAGTATTAAGCTGCACATGAGCTGACAGTCCTAGACAAATCTTATCTTCATGCAGACTGACAAATGAGTTATTTCTGCCTGCCCTTTCCTTCCTCATTGGAGGCAATAATGGAAAGATATCCAAGTAATCTAACCACATGAACAAGCAATTCCAGCATGGCTAATGCAAAGGGACCTATTGTTTATGTAAACGAAGTCAATTCCAAAATTCTGCTTTGTACAATTGCTGGCAGGGTTTGATTCAGCAAGGTCACAATATCTACACTTAGGAGAGAAGGCAGGAAGAAGTAAAACATGGTACTGTTAAAACCTAACTGCTCTAGTGCTGACTCCTGCAGCAGGATGATTCAGAACGTGGCAGTGAGCTGGCAAACACAATGGAGTTTGTGGCAAGTCCACCAGCTTTACAAACTCTTCCCTGCAGAGGAGGGAAGAGTGGAATACACGAGCTGTAGCAGCAGATACAGAGTAGTCACAAGGTTCTCGTGCTGTGCTGCCAAATAATGTGTGTGTAATCGTACACCATTGTATTAGGTTCCTGCGTAAAGCTGTTTTCCTTGAGTCAGCCGAGGGTGCAGTTCCATGATTTGTGAAAGCCGATCCAGGACAGTGCTGCTGTGAAAAGCTTGGTGCTTAAATCAAGTTTTCCTGCCCCACCCCGCTTGGTTTATTCTGTTCCTTTTCCCCTTGTATGTGTATGTATTTATGGGTCAGTTTTAGCTGGATCAGTGGTGTGAATGCCAGTACACCTTCACGGCTCTTTATACCTCGTCTCAGGTTAGCATTAGGTTGGCTTATCCAGTGGTAAAACTGCTTCCTTGGAGATGGATTTTGTAGAAATACTTGCACCCACTACCTGAGAATAGAGACTGGGTAAAAATAGGAACTCTGTACTCTATAGAAATTTTCAGTTGGGTTTTTTTAGGGAAAATGTACTTCTCTTCTGAGTTTTAAAATTTTCTTCCAAACTTTGTTACATTTTTTTTTTTTTAATTCCATGGTAGTCGTTTGCCTTCTATTGTTGGAATGAATGGAAAAATCCTTGAGCCTGTAAACAAAGGACTAAAGCATGCCTTCTGGGAAACTGAATTTTTTTATATACAAAGAAAAATGCCAAACTTTGAATCTGTAGAGCGTGTGCATTCCACATACAGCAGTGCTTAAGATTTTGGCTGGTTTTATGCTAAGGAAATTCTGAATGAAGTTTTACAGGTTTTGTATTTTAGCAAACCAGTCCTGAGGACATGGGATCTGTGCTGGCTGTTGCTGGTGTTCCCCTTGATTACCATGAAGCCTGAGGAGGGGCTGGAGTGGGGAGCACAGGTTTACTTTTGTAATAGCATTTATGTTGCCAGTTTTTGCCACTCAAATCCTGATGTGGAATGACAGTGCTGTGGCACTAGAGTACTGGAGCGTACGTCTGATTTAGGAACTGATGGGATTCCCAACAACCAGTTTTTTCCTTTGTAAAATGAGGTAGAGTCAAAGAAGATCTGCACTCCCCAACATAAACAGAGTTATTAAGCTTTCAACAATTACTGAAAGATTTGATAATAGACTGTACAGCCTAATATATATATTTGTGAGTGTACAGAAATCACAAGGATAGTATTTATTTCATGCAGCTCAAGATTCCGTAACTAACGCCGCCTGCTTCAGAGGATTACTGCTCTGGAAAAGCAGTGGTTTTTTTAAAAAAAAAAAAATCTACCAAGCTGGGCTCATTACCCTGGATTTAAATGTACATTACAATTGTTATAAGGCAGAGGGGGAGGGATCTTTCATTTTATTCTTGGTTACTTAGTCCATAGTAGCTCATGCATGTAAGAAGTGGTGGAGCAC
Source organism: Corvus hawaiiensis (assembly GCF_020740725.1). Lineage (NCBI taxonomy): Eukaryota > Metazoa > Chordata > Aves > Passeriformes > Corvidae > Corvus > Corvus hawaiiensis. The sequence continues at coordinate 8,601,604 of NC_063217.1, read as the reverse complement.
AAATAAAGATGCATAAAAGAAGTTAAGCAGCTTTAATGACAACAAATGACCACCTCCTGTTTTCAGGTGCTTTTAAGAGGTTTAAATGAGATACTTGTCCTATAATCCTATTGAGACACAGTGAGGCTTTTGAAATACTTTCTATAGTGTTGAAAACTGGTGAAACTCCAGCACTGTGTAGTATATAGCAACTTGAAAAAAACCCACTAGAAACTGACTTTATCACATCCTTTTACTGTGTTATTTTAAAATTTCTTCATAGCAAATATGTATATATGAACCCAAGTGATAATTGGATGATCAAAACAAGTATTTTTAAAATAAGTATTTAAACTTTAGCTTATCAATATATTTTTTTTCCCCTTCCAGTTTCTTCGAATATGTGCTGATATTTTTCGTCTGGTCCCTTTCTTGGTTTTTCTTGTTGTCCCATTTATGGAGTTTTTGCTTCCAGTAGCTCTTAAGTTGTTCCCTAATATGCTTCCCTCTACATTTGAGACGAAGTCTAAAAAGGTAAGCAGGTCTGAATTGATAATCCAGTGATATTTTTTTAAAAAGTTAGAAATTTTCTTGGTGAAGTAATTAGAAGAAGTCTAAGATATTTTTTTTCAGTGTTAGGGTGATGCTTTAATCTTCCTTATCTTATTTTGAAGATCTTGCTTTTTAATATATTATAATGAACCAGTGCCATAGTGGTTTTTATATGTGCAGGTACCAAGCTGTCAGGGCTGAAAGTCTTTTGTGCTGTCCTCATCTCCATTTTCTGGCTCCTACAAAGGAGAAATGAAAGCTATGAGATGTTATTTTTCTGGTTGTATTAAAACAGACATTGTAACATTTGTAGTCTTAAACCTTGATATAAAATTTAGTATTTAAAATAGCTTCTTACGCCTTTTTTTGATTAAACTTTATTTCTTTTAGTTAGCTTTTCCCAGAATTGTTAAAAACCCACCAAAAAACCCCACAAGTTTTCACTTTCAGAGCACACAGTGAGCTCTTCAGCTCTTCAGCTTTTTCAGTGTGATTTGGAGATCTTTGGGAAGAGTGAATGCCCCCTTGGAATGTGTGTATTATAGCAGCAGTCCAGAATTACTCCACATAACTTGTCTGGGGGCAGAAGTGATACTTAGTCCATGTATTTCTGGAAGGAACTTTTAAAACAAAATATTTTTCTAACAGGAGGAAAGATTGAAGAAAGAATTGCGAGTAAAACTTGAATTGGCTAAATTCCTTCAAGACACCATTGAGGAGATGGCCTTAAAAAATAAAGCAGCCAAGGGAAATGTTACAAAAGATTTTTCAACATTCTTTCAAAAGGTAAAAACCTTGGAAAATGTATTTTCTCTTCCTACAAAAAAATAACTTTGTGACTTTTTTGGTCTATGGTAATTATCAGATACCTTTATTTTGTTGGACTTGAAGAAACAGGATGTAGTAGCTTTTTTAGGATAAATTTCTTTTCTGTAAGTAATACTTCAGTGTGATGAAGTTTTCCTCTTGCTAACTTTGGTGTTCTAGCTGGTGCTTCTACTCTCTAATTCTAGAAGCAGTGTATTTCTGCTCATTTGCTTCTTGTTCTCTTATATGTTAATAAGTTAACTCTAACATGAAACATTGTATGCTCAGTGGTTACTCAGGTAGGTTTTGACCTCTTTTTTTTTTTTTTAGTATTGGTTATGAAAACTGGGAGAAGACTTCTTTTCTAATTAACTGATTGAAAGTTAATGGGGGGGAAGTAAAATTTTTTTGTCAAGTTTAATTCTCCTTATAAAACAGTTTTTAAGTGCACAGTTGCTATACTGACTAGAACGTGGTATAATCTGAGGTTTAGTGAGAATGTGGTTGCTGTGCTTGGTGCAAAATTCTTCTATTTAAGATCAGTTGCTGACAGAGAGACTCTAAGTGTCAGGCATCTGCCTCCTACATTGATGGCCTTTAGGTTTCACAGCATTTCCTTTCACCAAACTCTAGGTGAGAGTAAGGTACTTCCTGGAGAGATGAAAAATACTCTCTTAAGTCTTCTCAGGACAGTAATTATCTCTGATTTCTCTTAATTGTGGGGCTGCTGATTAAGAGGTGGAGCCAACAACATCCCCAGGTGCTTTGTTGAAAGAAAGGCAGTAGAGAGAGTCCTTTGGAGAGAGTGTGTATTTGCACAGAAAAAGGCACATAAGCCCAGGGGTTTCAGACATGAACTTTACAAGCCCTGTCAAATAGCTTAAGATTTTCCTCCATGTCAGAGCTACGAGTAAAGTTTTAAAGTGTGGGGTAGTAAGATGATGCTGATAGTGCCACGTAGATCACCTCAGATAATCATAGCGGCAAATTTTGCCAGTCAGTAACTGCTTGCAAAGTCCATGTACTTTGAAGCCTCTATGCAGTCATCTGTTTCTGTTCTTTGAAATCTGCAGAACATTGTAAGCTGTTAGTTATAGCACTTAGTGGCTGAAGCACTGGGCCTGCAGGCTCTGGGAACTTGTCGCTGCCATGCTTCATGTTTGGAACATTTCATTTTCTTCTGAAAGAACTGCTACTGAGAACTTACATTTGGCCGTTAATTTCCATGGAAATAAATGATGTTTCACTCCGCATTTGCTGGAGGAAGTCCCAAGTTCCTCTGATGACTAAAAAAGAAGTTTCAAGCCCTGCATTTCTTATGTGTGGGTGTGCTTCTTACAGCTTTATATTTCTCATTTGTGCCACAGAGACAAACTTCATTGATCTCATTTCACTGTACAGGATAATAAATGTCAGAGCAAGAAGAAGCTTAAATGTTTCCCACCTTTTTGCTATTCTTTTGCAGCTGCTTCTGTGGTGAAATATTTGATGCTGCAAGAACCATTGATTACAGGCTTAACATGTCTGCTGCATAATTCCAGAACTTCTCTCTGTTGCTTTGTAGCTAGTGATGTACTAGAAAGCTTCAGTTTGTACTTTTAAGAAACACGTGCTTGGCTATGTCAAAATTCATCTTTAAACAAGGGAGAAAATACTTCCTGTATTTTTGAAGTGCCATTTTTGGCTCCTATGGTGAAGGCACTGGCAAAGTGGAACAACAAAGCCTTTTGGCCTTTCTTTCTCCAGGTTGGTTTCTCTGCTACACAAGTATCCTGGAGGTTAATGGACTCAAGGCCATCTTGTCTCCCGATTTTTACCTTTTCCTGTACTCAGTAGCTGTTCACTATAATATTTGAGTTCGCAGGTAAAACAGGTAGGCATGATAAATCAGGCAGTATAGGTAATGTTAGGTTTTCAACCTGTACTTGATGTCCCGTAGTTTTATGTTTTATTTACAGGGTTTAAAAAAACCCAGAGGTATTGGGAAAAGGTTTTTTTGGATATCTTTGTACTTCCTGTTTAGACCGAATGTGTCAAGTGACTGGGAGTACTTAATTGTGAGTTCTGTAGACTTTTGATGGAGTGATGTCTCTAATAAGCTTTTGGTGGCATACTTAAAATAGAAAAATCAACATCTGTACAGGTGATAATGCTTTACTGTGACCTGATGAGACTAGGGAATTTTTCTCCTACTTCTTTGAACTGTTATTTCAGCTTCCAGTAGTTGGATTTAATGACTGGGAAGTCATTGGCAACACATCACTGAAAACCTTAACTTTGCAATTGTACAAGCAGTTACATAGAACCTTCATCAGGATGCAGCGTCCTTTCCCAAACAGTGGTTTATACTTTGGAATAACTTCAAGTACAAAAACATTTTCACTGGGGTGCTGCAGAACATCTAGGAATTGAAAGGAAAACAGTATTGTAACAAATGTGATGGTGGAGAGAAGTGGGTAGGTAAGTGTCCTAAACTGTGTTTCAAAGGGACACCAGTGTTGCAAAATTTTTGCCATTGGATGTACTTACTTTTCTTCCTGTCTTTATCTTACGTGTTTCTGTGTTCTGTAAGTATGGTACCAGAACAAATACTTGCCAGTGTGACTCCTGTAGCAGCTATTTATTAACTCAAACGTATATATTTTATTTTTGAGTATGTCACGGCAGTGCAGCTCAGATAGACCTGCTCCTTTGTGTACAGATACATCTAATTTTTGTTTTGTTAGTTTTATCTTAAGTACATTGTGCAGTGTTGTTGGAAACTGTTGACACCATCTTTTGCCTAAGTAAGTAAGTTGTTTTTTATAAACTTTTATTGCTTCCTTGTGTGCTATTTCTTATCCCAAAAGTGCTGCAAAGTGCTTGACAAGCAAGGAGACTGCTTTTATTCAAAATAATGCCAAACCATAACATTTGCTTTGAAAAGCTTTGTGTGTGTTTGTTTTTTTCTCACAGATCAGGGAAACTGGTGAAAGACCCAGTAATGAGGAGATCTTAAGGTTCTCTAAACTGTTTGAAGATGAGTTGACGCTGGACAATCTGACCAGGCCTCAGCTGGTGGCACTTTGTAAATTGTTGGAACTTCAGTCAATTGGGACAAATAACTTCCTCCGCTTCCAGCTGACCATGAGGTTGAGGAGCATAAAAGCAGATGACAAGGTGAGTCATTCTGAATAGGCACTGGGTAATAATTTTGACACATAGCAGTAGTGAGTGTGTGTGAATATATGTATGGTGGTTTTTTTTTGGGCATTTTCCTTTTTTTGTCTTAATTGTGTTGTTCTTGAGCTAACTTTGAACAAAAAGGCTTGAACAGCTTGAAATCAGAAACGTCCTTATTTCTTAAGAAAAAAACGGACCTTTTTTTAATCTACCATTACTTGCAATGAAAATAATTATATCACAAAGAAAAACGTTTCTATGAAGCTCTAATTTGTAAGGGAGCTGATAGAAATACCATCTTAAAGAGAAGTATCAGCCGTGACTGGCCGTGCTGGAGCTGTGTGAGCAGCAGGGGCTGTTCTGTGTTACCGTAGCAGCCTCTAGTGGCCGTTCCAACACGTGGGCTTCTGGCTGGGCAGTGCCGGTGATGCCTCTATTTTGAGCTCGTACACGGTCAAATTTCCTTTCCATTGTGCAGATGATTGCTGAAGAGGGAGTTGATACCCTGACTGTTAAAGAACTGCAGGCAGCTTGTCGTGCCCGAGGGATGAGAGCTCTTGGTGTGACAGAGGAGCGTCTCAAGGAGCAGCTTAAACAGGTATGGTTTTGCAAGACTGAGTACACAGACCTAATTGCAGTTGTTAGCTCTGTTGCTCTGATTTTTGTCTTGATTCTGAGAAGTCGTTTTGATTCTGTTCTCATTAAAAAAGATGGTTAAAACAGCCTTTCTTCTTAATAAGCTTTTATCACATGTACTTTGTAAGTATGTAGTAGCTGTGGGTTGCTGCCTTTTGACTGGACCATGATGTTTTTATGATGCAAATAGATACTTAGACTTAAACATACCCAAAATATATTTTCAATTCTGAAAGTTTGTCTTGTTAATTATTGTATTGCTCTGTAAAGTTTTCACCAAGTAGATCAGTTCTTTTTCTCTTGGTGTTGCCTGGTTTAGGGGGAGGTCTGTTGGAACACATCCAGAGGAGGCCAATAATTTGATCACAGGGCTGGAGCACCTCTGTTATGAAAATGGGCTGAGACAGTTGGGGTTTCAGCCTGGAGAAGAGAAAGCTCCAGGGACACTTTATAGCAACTTCAGTACCTAGAGGGGGCTTACAGGAAAGCTGGAGAGGGACTTTTCACAAGGACATGTAGTGATAGGACATGGGGGGAATGGCCTAAAGCTGAAGGAGGGCAGGTTTAGATGAGATATTAGGAAGAAATTAATTTCTGTGAGGGTGGTGAGACATGGGCACAGGTTGCCCGGAGATGTGGACTGCCCATCCTTGGAAGTGTTGAAGGCCAGCTTGAATGGAGCTCTGAGTTTAGTGGGAGGTGTCCCTGCCCATGACAGGGAGTTGGAACTAGATGGATGATCTTTAACCTAACCCAAACCATTCTGTGATTTTAAGATGCATGTGAAACAAACCACTTGTTCAAATATTCATTCAATACTTCTTGAAATGCTTCTTCAAACAAAATACGCCTTCCTATATTTCATTGCAGTAGCTGTAATTCTTAGCTGGTTATTGCCTGTAGTTCCTGTGCTGGGATATTGAGTGATAAGTAGTGGTTAAAAAAAAAAAAAAAGTATTTGCTTTTTTGTGTGTGCTTGATTTTGTCTGTAAAAAAGAAAAAAACATCCTGAAGTTGAAGATTTGTTTTTTGTATTGCACTTACAGTGGTTGGATCTGCACCTGAACCAGGAAATTCCTACTTCATTGCTTATTTTATCCAGAGCCATGTATCTTCCAGATACCCTTTCTCCAGCTGACCAGCTCAAAACAACCCTTCAGACACTACCAGACAGTGCTGTAAGTATTGGTGGACATAGTGTATAACTAACTTTCAGTGTCATGACTGAAAATCTATCCAGAGAAGTAGATGTTCTTCTCAGTCATTGCTTTGCCTTGAAAAACTAAATTATAGATAGGTTTATTTGAGTGACCTTCAAACGCAGAAGTTGGGTTGTATGTGGAGAGGTATGAGGATAAAGTAAATACATGGCAATATTGGATTACATGACAGCAGACAGTAATAGCATCAGAACATTTAGAATACACCTTTCACTTGCAAAAAACCAGTAAATGCTTCAGGCTATATAAAGACATTAATACTGGAAAATACATGACGTTATGTAGAGAGAGAAATTGTCAGAGTGGATTGTTGGTAGTCTTGAGAGAAGGAGAATGAAGAATGTGTATGATTTCAGGGTGAACAGTTCACATTTCCACTCTCAAGAAAGAGAGTCATCTTTCTCTGAGAAATGTAAAAATAAGGTAACATTTGGGGGCTTTGACTTTATTCATTAGCGTATCTGTATGATCTATCTCAGTCAGGATATCTAAACTTACATTATGCAGACATACATATATGTATATATACACGCTTTTATTAGACTGCTTTTGTTATTTTTAGGCTAAAGAGGCTCAAGTGAAAGTGGCAGAAGTTGAAGGTGAAAAAATAGATAACAAAGTGCGGCTGGAAGCAACACTTCAGGAAGAGGAAGCCATCAGAAAAGAAAATGAAGAAAAAAAATTGTCTGAAGCGGCAGAGAAAGCCAAAGAAACTCTTGAAGTTGCAGCCATGGTAGGTTCTGCTCACAACCATTGAGAAGTAAATGTCAATAATGATGTGAAAACTAGCATGTTTCGAGTTACTGCCTCTGCTCTGGGTATTGCCTGCAAGAAACTGGACTTTAAATCCACGTATGGAAGATGTGAGAGAATATTAAAACTGACTGCAACACAAGAGTTTACTCTGAAATGTTGGCTCCGTCTTACTTATCTTTGATTTCCTTCTTAATTAGAGCAGTAAGCAAAGACTTCTTTTTCTTTAGTAAAGGTACTGGTTTTGTTGGAGTTTTTTTAAAATTTTCTACACCCCATACTTTAAATGTTCTTATCTTTGGGTCTTTCTATTTGTCATTAACCTGATAACGCTATTGTATAATACTTGATTGTAAAGCTGCTGTCCTGCTTTATTAGTGAATTAAGCCTCAGGAGCTCATAGAAGTAGTTCATTAAATACAAGTGAGTATGTTAATGTGAAACCACTCAATAAGTTGCAGTTTTTTAACCTGTTCTCATAAAAATGTGTGTGTATACTTTGGCAACTATTTCTATTTTGACAAGTCATTCTTTACTGATGCTAAAACAGATAATGTTTTGGTTTTTTTTAAATGAAACCTAATGAGGTGTTTTAAATTTAGAAGGCAATGGAACCAGCAGCAGATCTTGAAGCAACTGCTCTGCAAGCTAAAAAAAGCCAGGTGGCAATGGATACTGAACCAGAAGTGGCACGGGCAGGTGCAGCAGTGCACTCAGAGGCACTGATAGATACAGCACCAGTATTGGAAGGCATTAAGGTAATCTGGATAACCACACGTTTTCATACTTCTGAATGTAAAGAGTCAAAGTATCCATGTGAGAACTATGATATATTGTTTGTCTGTCCTTGACTTTTAGCTCCCTCACCACATTCTGTCAGTTGAAAACAGCTACTTAGTGGATTGAAAGTTCACCAATGCAGAAGCTGAAGTCAGCACAAAACAGAGCATCTCCTTTATCTATCTGCATTATTGAAATTAATATACCTGTTTTGGGGGGCATTTGCATTATCTGTAGATGGAATGGCCCTGTGCATATTTTATTTTCAGCTTTTCAAGAGACAAGTGTACTTCACAAACTATGGATGTTCATCCTCATTTTCACAAAGGTTATTGAAAATAACCTGATAACTTTACTACAGTTCAACTTTCCAAACTTTACAGGTTTTTTTGGTGTAATTTATCTTTTCTCATACATAGTGAATTGTTTCTCAGTTGTTCTAATTGCTTAACCTAGGAATGAATGAAGTAAAACATTCTTAAATGAGAAGATCATTTAAGATGAGATGATCTAATCGCCAAAACTCACATAATCAATCACATTAGCTGAACTTACTACTGGTGCACTTCAAAAAATTATGTACTGTAGCAAACTAATTGCCTTACCATTTAAAATCTTTGCATTAGCCTCAAAATGACCTTGTGATAGTAGTGACGCCAAACATGGAAAAAGAACCTTGAGTTTCTCTTTTTTGCTAAAAGACTGCAAATCTTGGAGTAAAATCACAAATGTGCCTTTCACTAATTTATGTATATTTTCTTTTACAGGGTGAAGAAATCACCAAGGAGGAGATTGATGTGCTGAGTGATGCTTGCACCAAGCTGCAGGAACAGAAAAAAGCACTAACAAAGGAAAAGGAGGAGCTTGAGGAGTTGAAGGATGATATCCAGGAGTATAACGAGGTGAAGAATGGGGCATGGAAGTTCTTTTCTTGTTCATGTTTTAGCAGAAATGATCCACAAATTTAAAGATTATCTTTCTTGGTTGTCTGTGTGTCTGAAGTTGGAAGCTCAGTGAATGAATTTTGTTTGTGACAATGCAGAGCCTCATTTGCATAACATGTTCAAAGCCTAATTGTTATCACTGGAGTAGTTCCCAGCAGACGAGAATCCTGCTCCTGCTCTTGTTCCCAGGGTGACTGGTGGGGTAACAGGAGCTGACTGACTGCTGCGTGCTGCAGTTCTTTCTTAGCAAGTGTAGATGTCAGTATTACAGAAACTTCCAAGATAAGTAAAATGCACCTTATCCAGTCTTATGAAAGATGTGGAAAATAACATTTAAGGGGTGCATGAAAAAGGCAGCAGTGTTAGAATTTATTGTTCTAATTCCATCTAGCTTTGTATGTCCCTACACTTGTATTTCATCTACAAATGGCTCCTGTCTTGAAATGCTGGTTGAAGTCAGTAGTGTCTGTTGTGAATTCACACCAGCAAAAGCTTTTCTCTCTCTTGACCATTTCTTTTAGGATTTGCAAGAGATAAAGGAGCTTTCTAAAACTGGTGAGGAAGAGGCAGTGGAAGAGTCAAAGGCAAGCAAGCGACTGACGAAGAGAGTGAACCGAATGATTGGCCAGATAGACAAAATTATTGTGGAATTAGAGACAAGTCAAAAGACAGATGATGCAAAGCTGGATGGTGAGGATACTCCTGCTGGGTAAGTGACCTGGGAGCACTGGATGTGTCTCTGGCTGTTCACCTTCACTCTTGCTTTTGTCTGATGTGTGGTTAGAAAAGAGTTGGTGAATAACTCATTGTTTAGAATGTTGAAATAATTGGTTTTAAAAACAAAATTAACAAAATTTTGCTGTAGATTTTCTCTCTTCTGAGGCTAAATGTGTCTGAACTGATGAAGGAAAAAAGGATGTATATTTCCCCAGGTGCTAGTCCTGAAGGTGTTCTGAAAGTCAAAGTGTTCATTAGAATCTTACCATCTTGCCCATGCCTCTGGCACTAACAGGATTACAGGTGAAACCTTCCTTTTAGTCATGCTCCTCACACAGTAATTTTTCCCTGTGCCATTGATTGAAAAGGTGCACAACAGTGTGTGAGCATGTCCATATTTATTGTTATTTAGTAATAAAGACATTAGTGAGGAAAAAAATTGCAAGGATCTATGGTGTCTGGAGAAAAGTGGGGAAATGGGTCTAATGGGAGTGAGATCATTTTACACAGTCCCTTTCCAAAAGATTTTCTTCATTTCAATTTTTTAACACGCAGATTTTCAAAGAAAGATCTTTCCTGATAGTTTCATTACAAAATTCATTTATCAACACTTATCCAGGTCTTGATATTATTGGAGAGTCTTTCAGGCAATCCTGTGTTAAATGGTCATATACTGCTTGTTGCAGACACTGAAACACCTGAAAACTGAGACATAAATTCTCATGTGATCACGAATGCTGTTATTAATCTAGTTTGTTTGCACCATTTTGTGTGATTCATTAAGAGAGTATCCCAGCTCCCAAAGAGCATAACTAAACAGAAGTAAGGATTCTGCTTTTGTTGCTTCTGAGCTCTGTATTTTCCAGTCCCCAGGGCAAACGGTCATTTGTTGCAGATTTTGTGTAATAGCATTACGGCAGCCATATGAGTGCTGCTAGAGAGAAGCTGTTGATCAAAACCATCTGAATTTGCAAACTAACAATACAATGCAGAATCTGCTTGTACTGAATGTAATTGTACTTTTTAATGGATGGTTTTCTGGATAATTTTGTAGGTGATTGTGGATGATTGAAAATTTTAAGTTTGAATATTGCTGAGTTGTCAAAGGCTTGTCTTCTAACCTTCAAGTTGGTGCAGTCATTATCAAGCCATGTCCAGGACATTTAGTGGCAGCTTGAGAAATGCTCCTTGCGTGAAAGTCTGTCTGTGCCCAGAGGAGCTGGGACTACACTGATAAAGCCTTCTGTTTAGTATTTATTGGCTTCACTGTCTCCTGCATTTCAGCTGGATCTGTGCTGGACAATGTTTCTTTAAACTAGTAAAATACGTAGGCAAGCAGGGACTTTAGGTTGCAGCAGACAGACAACTTGAACTTCATGAGATGAGTGAGCAGAGAGTGTAACATCTGAAACCTGCTGATCCTTCCTTCCACAGTGTCTGGTCCTTGACAGGAGCAAATGAAGCCGATTTTAACAAAACAGCTCATTTGCTCAAGTGATTAGTTCTCAGCTTTTGTTTTCCTGTGACTCATTGATTTTCTGTCAGCCAGCCTCTAAATGTAAATGGATGACAGAAACATGGCACTGCATCTTTGGTAAATGGGGAGTGAGGGGACAAAGGGCAGTAGATACACAGCCTGGGAAATACAGAAACCTTTATTTCAAATGCTACTGGATACTTGTATTTGTTCAATAAAACATGTGGAAACTAAAAGCGTGAGATTCAATGGGAAGATAAAAATCTTGCTGATCAGTAACTCCTTTTTGGTTTTTTGCATTCTGTTCAGGATTATTAATAATCAATTAATAATTTTACAAGCATCTTGCAGTGTAGTAACTTCCAATACTGCCTTTTGTCAGCCTTTCTCCTTTGGAGTAATTGCTTGTCATGTAGAGTTTGTGCTTTCTCTTCAGGAAGAATCTCATCAGTATTGCTGAGCTAATTAATGCAATGAAACAAATTCAGAAGATTCCAGAGGAAAAGCTGACAAGGATTGCAGAGGCACTGGATGAAAACAAGGATGGCCAAGTCGATATAGATAATGTTGTTAAGGTAAGTTTGTGGACTTCTTTAAGAAAATAAGGCAAAGCATACTTCAAACATTGGACCTGTTTTGACATAAATTTGCAGTGCAGTCTTTTGCAAGAGTCTTTACTTGATGCCAGTGAGGTTTTTCGTATGTATTATAGATCTCATATAACAGCATCTTGAGAATCTGTATGGCTATTTTTGGGGGCAGGAGGGGAGGGGAATCCATGTCTGTTACCCACATTACCTTTAAAGCTGTAGGTTTTCCTGTGTCTCTCTGTCAAGTTCTGTAAAATATGGTAATTTTGTTATTACTTAAAAATGGGAGGGAGTAGAAGAACTATGACTGTTAGCAAAACTCTTGACATAACATCCATAGATATATTTCATATCAACACAAAATAGTAGCTTCTCTTGCCTACTTGTATACTTTAGATGTTTCATTGAGACCTGTATTTCCTGTACTTGAAAGACAGCAGACCACCAGTTGTCTTTTAAGTCCACTGTAAATGGCCTGTGTTTGTTGCCTGATTTGTCCTATTTTCTCATTTTGCAGAACATTCTCAGGTTTTCTCTGCCTTTCACCTTCATTTTCTTGTTTTTCACTTGGTAAATGTAGATAGGTCCTAAAACTTACTTCCTGCAAGCCATTCTGCTACTTGATACAGAAATAGTATTTAAACTATGGCCAGCTAGAAGATACAGTATCAGCCTTTTGAAACACATTTTTCCTCTGTACTGCCCTGTGATGGTTATCTTCCCTATTGCTCTAAACAGCCGTTGCACATTTAGCAACACAGATAAAATGTACTTCTAAATTCTGCATATATTGCAGAATAATTCTAGGAACTTGAGGAGATATGCCAAGAGTACATCTGTACAAAAAGCTATTTAAAGGAATTTGGAATCATTTACTAGATTATTTTTTCATTTGCTTTCTGGACGGCCCACCCCCTCTACCCTTAAGTTTTTCTGAATTTGTGCTTATCTAGTACAATAGGTCTTTTTTAATAAAATCAAAATAAAATTAAGCCTATAAATTATTGTCTTAAATACTGTTACAGCAGGTACTGAATCTCAGTTTTCCATTGAAACGGGTAAAATAAATGGGTCTGTTTTACTAATGCTTTAAAATGTCTTTGTGTGCTGCACACACAAAGGTCAAGAGTTCTAAGTCGTTTGGTTTACATTTTAGCTTTTTTTTAATATTCTGGATATGTTTGAGGTACTGGTTGTGGTTTGAATTTGTCTTCCATGTAAGAAAAAAAATGCTGTTTTTCTTGAACTTGAGAACTGAATACTTTTGTCGTCTTAACAAAATTTGTTGTAGGAAAATGCCTCCATCATGTAAAAACTAAATGCACTCTGAATTTCATTTTATGTTCATGTAGGTAGTAGAATTGATTGACAAAGAAGATATTGATATTGGCACCAGCCAGGTTGCTGAGATTATGTCACTGCTTCAAAAAGAAGAAAAACTGGAGGAAAAAGAGAAAGCAAAGGAAAAGCATGATAAAGAAGCTGCAGAAGCAAAGAATTAAGCTTCAGAATCTGAAGCTAATCACAGTTGTAACCAAAATCTTGTATATCTTTCTGTGTCTAATGGCTTACAAATTACTTGAGCTTTGTGATTATGGGAAGTGTTTTGAGCTGATTCTGGTAATAAATTGTAGATACGTTTTCTGACATATGGAATGAAATTTCCATTAGTCAAAGAAGTGATTTAGTGTCATTCCATACTGATGAAAACAGAATATGCTTCTTTAGCAGTGCTCCTGCCCACAAAAACATGTATTTGCACTCATTGTTGTGGTACAGTGATCCATTAAACTTGGAAGTTTGCTGTATAAATTAAGTGTATGTATCATGGAAGAATGTTTCCCATTTATTTTCTTTCGTCATTACATGGGGCCCAACCTTGCTCTGCTTCTACCTTTTAGCTTTTTCAGAATTTAATACAAGGTTTTTCTGTTCCATCACAATATTACATATTTTCTAATCTGCTAGTGAAAATCCTGTGGCTTCAGTAGTAGCTCTATAGATGTAGAGTTTTTTAAGCTAAATATCACTAAGCTGTTGCCTCACTGACAGAGAATGTGGCATTCTGATCACTTTTATGAATTCATGATTATTATTATTTTCTGTTGAAGGGAAAAATCAGATTTATTTTTCCCTAGAATGGAAACTTGGCATGAAGTTTGCTACTTATGGGTGCCTTAAATTTCATAGAACTAGGGAGTAGAGTATGTTGGTTCTACTCAAAACTCCGTGAATTATTAAAGCATTGGAATCACAGGAGCCTTTAAAATAGTTTCAGAACACAATCTGTCACATGGTAAAGTGAGTTAAAAGTGTTTGTCTGAATAGCAGAATGAAAATAATCAAAAGGGAAAAATGTCAGTTGTGATCTTTTTGCATATCTTTTTAAAAATGTTGCTATATTTGTGTGCTCGTTTTTCATCTGATAATTATTTACACCATAACTAGTTCTCTTACCTCTCAATTTTCATCTCAGGTATAAAGTCATTAGCCAGGTATAGTTGGAGTGCATAAATATGTTCATCTCATGGGTTTGCTTACTGTGCAGTCAATAAGTCATTTCTGGTATTGCCAGTGTGCTGATTACATTACTGGTTTTCTAATTGCCTATAGCCACTGTCTTTAAACGTGTGACTACATACTGGCAGTAGGTCAAGGTTTTCTCATTAATATTTCTTCTTAGTAGTAAATTTTAAAGTTTTAAAACTAAAATACTAACTCTGGGATGTTCCATAATTCATGGTAGCCTAAATTTTACACTTTTCTTAAAATCTGTTACAAAATACATATAGTGTGGCTTGAACCAGCAGGGCTGTAGTTTGGGTTTTTTATTTTATTTTGCACCCAGTATTACAAAATGTATGAACATTCTTGATTTTGTGTACACTATAGAGAGCACATCTTACAATGGCACTGTACATGGTGATATTGAGGTGGGCAGTTAGTACTTAGTGCTTTTAGTCATAGTTGCATATTTTCATAGAAAATGTCAACTCCCAAGTATATTTCAGCATAATTCCATGTGCAGTATTTATCTAGATTGGCTAAATTATTTGTACAAACTTATTTGAAGTTAGTGGAACAAAAGTTTTGACAGTCTCATGGCTTGCATGATATGGACCATTGTATTTAGTTGTTTCCAAAGCAATATGTACAGTGAGATGTACAGTTCTAGAAAAAGTCAGTGTCTAGTTCAACTATTGAGTTCATATTCTGTACAGTTTGCAAAGAAAGCTGCTTACAGCGAGATCCTTCTAGGAATGACTGTAATTGTATCTGAAGTGTAAAGTTGCTGTGATGAAGCTGAAATTTCAAATCAGTACAATCTTTATGGTTCATGGATCCCTAAACAAGGGGGCTGTTCTCTTCCTCATAAATCGAGATTACCTTGGAGATTTCAGCATGAAAGTCACTTTGTAGATTTTTGAAGGTCTGACTTCACTAGGTGCTTTTTTATTTTAGGCCAACGCTTGTATTAGATGAAATTCAAGAATAAAACTGATTTCACAAAAATACAATCTAGAAACTAATTTTACATTTTATAATTTACAGCTAGAATTTCTGGGCTTTGAAGTATGCTAAATTTTTACAGTGGCATATTTTGAATTTGAAAACAATGTATAAGAATATTACTTGACATTCCTGAAATGTGGTAAAGATAATCTAAAATTGCCTGCTACCTTTCATGGAATATCAAAAACCTAAGAATTGTATTCACTTGAATGCATGCAGATTTAAACCAGGAAAATAGCAGAAAAAGCTATGTTTTCAAATATTTATTGATTGAAGTTTTACAGAGCTTTAACTGGCCTGAAAGTAAATTGGCTGATGGCAGTATTTGGGAGTTTAAGACACTTTGCTGCTGTTCTATGTTTACTGTTCACTTAAATTTTCTGTGGATTAAATAAGAAGGGAGCCAAAAATAGCTGATTTTTTTGTTTAAATGCCAGTCACGAATGCCAGCTTGCTGCTGTGACCTAAAGCGATCACAGGACTTGCATACCAACCATAGAAAGGACTTTCCTGGGGAATACGTTCCTTCTGTTGAAAGCAGGCAAACCCATGGCACCTGGACTTCAACAACACATGTTCTGCAAGCTTTAAAGGATTAGGAAGCCATCAGTGATCCACTTTTACCCAACCTTGAACCTCCCAAGCAGCTCTGTCTCTGTGATACAGGCAACTGCAGCAGATTGGAATAGCTCCAGATAATGTGTTTAGTTGCCTTTGGTGTTGACCAAAAAACCCAGAAGCTGTGGTATGTTCAGAGAAAGGATGACTTCCAAGTGTACAGTAACTGGTCTGAACTTATTCCTGAATGAATATTTAATCAGAAGATGTAAATATTTCTTTAAATAATTTAAAGGACATGCGAGATTCCGATGACTTTGTGACTTACACAGGCAAAGCTTCTGAGCTCAGACTTAGGTAATTGGTAAGACCATTGATGGGGTTGTTGCAGATTCAAATAAGACAGATTTTGACTATAAGCTATTCAGGGGGGAAATGTAAAACACACAAAAAGCTTTTTTAAAATTCCATTTAGCAACAGGAAAGAAAAGTAGAGTAGGATGCAATTTCCCCCTTCAAAACAAGTGTGTTATAGGACCTATTTTATGAAAAACTTGTTTCCATTTCATCTTAGCCCAAAAGATGGTTTTCACAGAGATTTTCATCACTGACTGCATGCTGTGAGAGTCAGTCTGCCTGCAGGTTAAGTGCCAGAAAGCTGGTTCAGTCAGAGTTTGTCAGCCGGACTGCATGCAGGTAGAGAATAGTCTCTTGCCAGGATAGTTCCTTACCCTTATGTAGGCTTTGTCTGGGGAAAACGTTACATCTTTTATACAACTCCAAAATACTTCTTGTAACTTTATATCTGCATACCTTGCTGATAATTTTAACTTTAGCTACTTCAGCATGTATTTAAATACTTTTAAATTGTTAATATCAAATAATTGGGTATACTTAATTAGAAGAATAATCCCATATTCTGTTCTTTGTATGTATTCCAAGTTTTGCTTTTCAGTTGATGAATTTCAGCCTGTGTTATAAATTTAAGTTGAAAATCATTTGTCTGTGCACTGAGCATTCTGGTCCTGTGTTTGCCATAACGCAGTAGAAAATTTTTATATTAACTGGAGCTTGTGTCCTTTGTTTAGTTACAATAAAAGTATCATTTTGAAACTTAATCTCTCCATTTTTTTAATGTTGGTTTTGATTATTTAGTGTTAATTTCTTGCTCTTCTGATGAAATGCCAGGCACAGGGCTGGATGCTGATGAGCTGTGTCCATGAAGGTAGTGTCCTGTGTGCTTTAAAACAGGATTTGGGAACATGCAGATGTTGAATCTGCTCTCTAGTGTAAAGTGTTTGAACAGGTGGCTGAAGACAACCTTCTGCCTTGACATGTTTTTAAAATAATAATAAATAAGCCAGGTTGGGTTGTAGATTTTTCCTTCTTCTGCTTAAAGCCAAGTACCAAATAAAAAGCTTTAAAAGTGGCAGAACTTGTTCCTTTTAAGCTTTTGCTTTAAGAATTTCCTTTAATGACCCTTCAATTAGGGTGAAAAGGAGTGGTGTGCCGCAGCATGGTCAAACTGACTAACAGAGGAATTGGGGTTTGAGTTTGTGAATTAAATGTGGACATTAGCAAGTGCCCTTGATCATATTTACCTGAATTACCAAGAAAGAGACTGACTTCTGGATCCACTGTTGTCTTTGCTGAGATATATTGGTTATATCAGAGAAATTACACTCTTTAATGAATCTTTATGACGTATTTATAACAATTGTGTGTAATTGTTAAAATCTAAGGGAAAAATGGGGACCGCTCATAGGTTGAGATAAGGCAGTTTACTAAGGCAAAAGCAAAAGTTTGTGCATGCACAAGCAAAGAGGAAAAAAATAAGATTTATTCTCTACTTCCCATCATCAAGCGATGTTCAGCCACTTCCCAGGAAGCAGGGCTGCAGCAGGTGTAGAGGTTGCTCTGGGAGCCAAACACTGTAAGTAACAAATGTCCTCCCTCCCTGCTCCTTTCCTTGGCTTTATATCTGAGCTGATGGCACATGGAATAAGAGATACCTTTGGTAAATTGTGTCCCCTCCCAAGATCTTGCCCACTCCCAGCCCGTTGATGGGGGGAATGTTGAGACAGTGCTGATGCTGTGCCAGCCCTGCTCAGCAGCAGCCAAATCATGGGTGTGTTATCAACACCTTTCCAGCTGCCAGTGCAAAGCACAGCACTGTGAGTGAGGGCTGCTGTGGGGAAACGAACTCCAGCTCAGCCAGACCCAATGCAATTACAGATGTGGATTTGTGCATTGTCTGCAAATGCGCACAGAGGGAATGGCGACTGCCTGCTCTAATAGCAGATAATGAACGTGTTGCTGTGACTTCACTAGATGGAATCTTCTTCTGCTTCAGGCTGGTGTTGCAGGCAGGCAGAAAACTGGTTGGGAAAACCTCTGACTTCATGACACCGCGGTCTGAAAAGGATTAATATAGAAGCTTTATTGCAAACTATTTTGGTGAAATGTCATTTAGAGGGTGAACTCATCTGCATAGTGGTGGTGAGAGATTGATAGCCTTGTGGTTGTTTCATCGACCTGAGGCTTGAGATATCTGTGTTCAGTAAATGCCCAGTCTATCAATAATACATCGCTTGGCTCTCGTGCCACTGTAACATAAAACCTCCTTGACAGTGACTGGGCAGACAACAAGTTCTCCAGAGCAGAGTTTCTCTGTGCAAGGACCTAGTACAGCATTTTGTAGCAATAAGGCTTTTAAATACCAAATGCAGACAGTGACAGATCATACTAAGTAGTTTCTCTGGCTAAGGATTCTCACTTTTCTCACTGCTTATATATTTGGTATTTTCTTGAATTATTTCTCAGCGCTGATGTGAGCAGGAGGATGTTTGTAGTGTGTTTCTAATTCCCTGTACCCTCTGTTCACTTCCACTTTTGTGTATTATTGGACATAAATCTTTCTCAGTAGTTAAATATCCTTCACAGGTCAAAATTCTTTGGGGGCTCATGTCCAACTTCACCCTTGCCAAGCCTTCTGTGGTTTGCAAGCATCAGTTTCTCTCATCTAACTGGTGTAAAGGATTTCTACTATGCTAGAGATGGATCTAATGCAGATTTTCTGCTTTCCGTCTATTCTTTCTCTCTATGTATATTGGCAGAGCAGCCCCTTCATGAATGGCCTGATTTATGTCTCAGGGAATGCTGCAGCCAGAAATTTGAGATGTCAGGTCTCCTGTGCATGTTGGGAGTGGCTGTGGATTCTCCCTCTCTCCTTTTGTGTTAGCTCCAGCCCAAGAGCCATGCAAGCTTTTTCCTAGTATTTTCTAACTGCATTTTCAGGTCCTTGATTAAGGAAGAGTTTCAGACTCTGTCATAAGGAGAACTTCTGCAAGGAGCTGAAGGGCAACTGGGAGATGAGCAACAACAAAAAAAAATAATTACCAAAAAAAAAAAGAAAAAGAAAAGAGAGAGGAAAAAAAAGAAGAAAGAGAAGTCTTAATAGTCTTACTAAATTAAGATGGGAAGTAACAATCGTTTGCGCAGAAAACCTGGGGATCTCTGCAGCCTACCCTAGACTTGTATAAGTATTTTCTTCCAGAGATCTAATCCCAAAGCAGTGGGCAAATCAGCAGGTTTTTCTCCTCCATCCTTCCCATCCCCCAACCTTTCCCTTTTCTCTATCCCTTACTTAATATGCAGGACCAAGTAGGAAAGATACATGGAATCCTTGTAGCATTTCAGTTCCTCAGAACCTTGCTTTGCCCTGATGAAAGTGGAGGTGAAATACAGCAACCATTTATGTTTCCAACGAGCATCTCCTCACTGGATGATGGTCAGTGCTTGATCTATGCAAACTCCAGTCACCAGCAGCCTTCATCAAGTTCTACTCTCACCTTCCTCAGTCATAACTACGCCAGCTCCTCTGCGGGCCCTGTGCAGTCTCTGCTCCTAAGAGCAGGATGCCTTTATCCTTCCCTTCGAATCCTGCGTGCTCTTATCACTGGGAGCTGTATAAACCACAACATTTTGGTGGAAACTATGTTCCTAGGATGAGTCTTCAAAATCAAGAGTGATATTGAGAGGAAGGCATGCATGTGCCTATTTTTAGACCTACCTTCTGCAACCATCAAATTACGTGATTAAACTAACACTGCCGTCCCTAAGTGACTCAGTGTGATTTGAAGTTTACCTAAGCCACTTGGGGTCTTTTTCCCCAGAAAATCCTTTATACTCTGAAAATGAGAACCTGTTGGGTATCTAGGTTTTGGACTTTCAAATTCAAGAATTGACTGGTGTCAATCCCAAAAGCCCTTTTCAAATAAATGATAGGGGAGAATGCACTAACAGAAAACGCTTATTTGTAATTTTTATGCCTTTTGGTACATAATTTGTAGCTTTGTGCTCAAGAGAAATCTGATGTGGAAAATAGCTCACCTAGCCAGGCTCAAGGAAGATTTGTAACAGTGAATGGAAATATGCAGGGAGAGCTGATAGTAGCATTTTAGTTGTTCATTATTCCATGTAATTTACCCTGGAGTGAGTGGGAGAGTATAATATTTATTTATTTTTATTTTGTGAATATAAACACATCCTCAGTCGAGACAAATATAGTAGAAATATAGGATATAGAGAAATAGAAAATTATAGATGTAGTTATAGATGTACCACCAGGCCTGGTACTCTTCCTGAAGCTGTTGCTGGAACCTGGATGCTTGAGAAAGGGGGCAAAGGCTTTGAAACTTCATTTCGGCTTTGAACAAGCGATGCCACGGTGGAAGAAGAAGCAGAAACGTCCCCTGCGTTTTTCAGGAGACCAGAGGGAGAATGAATTTGCGTGTCCGAGCCCCAGGACCATCATCCCGCCGGGATCCCGCTGCACCTCGGGATCCCCGAGCCCGCCGGGGCCGCGCGGCACCGCTGGGAGGCGCTCGCCGCCCGCCGGGAGCGCCCCGCCCGCATCCCGCCCGTCTGATCCATCCTGGATCCCGCCCGTCGGATCCATCCTGGATCCCGCCCGTCGGATCCATCCTGGATCCCGCCCGCATCCCGCCCGTCTGATCCATCCTGGATCCCGCCCGTCGGATCCATCCTGGATCCCGCCCGCATCCCGCCCGTCTGATCCATCCTGGATCCCGCCCGTCGGATCCATCCTGGATCCCGCCCGTCTGATCCATCCTGGATCCCGCCCGCCTGATCCATCCCGCATCCCGCCCGCCTGATCCATCCCGGATCCCGCCCGCCTGATCCATCCTGGATCCCGCCCGTCTGATCCCGTCTGATCCATCCCGGATCCCGCCCGCCTGATCCATCCTGGATCCCGCCCGTCTGATCCCGTCTGATCCATCCCGGATCCCGCCCGCCTGATCCATCCTGGATCCCGCCCGTCTGATCCCGTCTGATCCATCCCGGATCCCGCCCGCCTGATCCATCCTGGATCCCGCCCGTCTGATCCCGTCTAATCCATCCCGGATCCCGCCCGCCTGATCCATCCTGGATCCCGCCCGTCTGATCCATCCCGGATCCCGCCCGTCTGATCCCGCCCGCATTCCGCCCGTCTGTTCCCGTCTGATCCATCCTGGATCCCGCCCATCTGATCCCGCCTGATCCATCCCGCATCCCGCCCGCCTGATCCATCCCGGATCCCGCCCGCCTGATCCATCCTGGATCCCGCCCATCTGATCCATCCTGGATCCCGCCCGTCTGATCCCGTCTGATCCATCCCGGATCCCGCCCGCCTGATCCATCCTGGATCCCGCCCGTCTGATCCATCCCGGATCCCGCCCGTCTGATCCCGCCCGCATTCCGCCCGTCTGATCCATCCTGGATCCCGCCCATCTGATCCCGCCTGCATCCCGCCCGTCTGTTCCCGTCTGATCCATCCTGGATCCCGCCCATCTGATCCCGCCTGATCCATCCTGGATCCCGCCCGTCTGATCCCGCCCGCATTCCGCCCGTCGGATCCATCCTGGATCCCGCCCGTCCGATCCCTCCCACATTCCGCCCGTCTGTTCCCGTCTGATCCCTCCTGGATCCCGCCCGTCTGATCCCTCCCGCATCCTGCCCATCTGTTCCGGTCTGTTCCCGTCTGATCCCGCCCGCATCCCGCTCGTGTGTTCCCGTCTGTTCCCGTCTGATCCCTTCCGCATCCCGCCCGGCGCCCGTCTGATCCCGCCCGCATCCTGCCCGTATCCCGCCTGTCTGTTCCCGTCTGATCCCGTCTGATCCCGCCCGCATCCCGCCCATCTGTTCTTGTCTGATCCCGCCCGGAGCCCGTCTAATCCCTCCCGCATCCCGCCCGTCTGATTCCGTCTGATCCCGCCCCGATCCCGCCCGGAGCCCGTCTGATCCCTCCTGCATCCCTCTCGGATCCTGCCTGATTCCGCCCGTATCCCGCCCGGAGCCCGTCTGATCCTGCCCGCAGCCAGCCCGGATCATGTCCGCGTCCTCTCTGATCCCATCTGGATCCCGTCCGAATCCTGCCCGAAGCCTGCCCGCATCCCACATTGCCTTCGTCCCCAGGCTCTTGTCTGGCACTCACGGGCTCTGCTTCGCACTCCCACAGGATGGTCTGGTTGGAAGGCACCTTAAAGATCACCTCGTTCCGAGCCCCCGCCACGGGCAGGATCACCATCACTACATCAGGTTGGCCCATTCAGCCTGGCCTTGAACACTTCCAGGGATGTGGCATCCTGGATAACCTGTTCCAGTGCCTTACCACGCACCTGGTATCACAGAATATGATGTAGGAGAAGACTTACAGGATCATCAAGTCCAACCTTTAACCAATCACCACCTTGTCAATGAGACCATAGCACTAAGTGCTAAAAACCTACTTTATATCTAATCTAAATCTACTCTCTTTTAGTTGAGAATGATTACACCTTCTCTCATCACTGCAGGCCCTGCTAAAAAGTCTGTCCCAATTTTTCTTATAAGCTCCCTTTGGGTACTGGAAGGTGCTGTAAGGTCTCCCTGGAGCCTTCACTTTTCCAGGCTGAACACCCCCAGCTCTCTAGCCTGTCTCCACAGGAGAGGTTCTCCAGCTCTCGAAGCATCTCTGTGGCCTCCTGAGGACCCACTCCAACAGGTCCATGTCTTTCCTGTGCCAAGGACCCTGCAGCTGGACACAGCACTGCAGGTGGGGCTTCATGAGAGCAGAGTAGAGGGGCAGAACCACCTCCCTTGCTCTGCTGGTCACACTGCTTTTGATGCAGCCCAGCACATGATTTGCTCTCTGGGCTGTAAATGCACATTGCTGGCTCATGTCCAGCTTTTAATCCGCTGTTTCCCAGGTTCTTGTTTCTCAAATTTTTCATTCCTCCCCCTGAGGATTCTGTTTTCTCAAGGGGATATTTTGCTGTTTCTGCCTCAGTGCTTGGTGCCCTCACACTGCCTCTTCCCATGTTTCATCTCTGTGTTAACAAGATAACCTTTTCTTGTGAACCAGAATAAATCTTTGCTATCTGGTCAAATGACCTAGTATAATCAGACACTGGACTTCCCAGAATTAATCCCTCTTTAAAACACAGCATCAGTTCTAACAAGTTCTCTAATCTCAGTTTAAAATTTGACAGTGAAAGAGAATCCGCCACGAACATTTCGTGAGCTCTTGTGCTCATTTATTGCTATTGCTATCACTCTGTGGTTTGTGGAGGTTTTCTTGCAGAGCGAAAAGAGTCTTTAAAAATAGAAAAATAAATTAGCTCCTCACCCTTGGAAAATCAAATAACAAAAAGCCAAATTGTGTCTAGTGAATTTGCCTAATGCTGGTTTCTATTCAGTTGGCTTCAGCTGGCTTGGTGGAAAAGCCCCTGACAATGTTTTCTTTGTGGGGCTGCTATGGGCTGCATTACCGTGGGTAACTCCAGAGCTGCTCAGCTCTTCCAGAAGTGTCCTGACTGTCATCAGTGACCTGTGTCCTGCCCTCCCCAGAGCCCTTCCCTCTGCGCTGGTGGTGTGTAGCATTTGCTTATTAACTCTTCAGTACTGAGAGCAAGGTGTTCAGTCGTACCTGATGGGGTTTTGTCTGCCCTGACTGCAGAGTAGTCAATGTGATGCCACATTGAGAGGTGACATCTAAACCCCCCAGGAAAATATCCATCTCACTTGTGATGGATTAAGGTGTTAATCTGGGTTTGCATGGATTAACAGAGCCCAGCACCTTCCTGTTGCTGTAAAAGCAGAGGTGCTGGTGTGCTCTCCTGTGTAAAGGCAGATTCAGCTCTTGTCTTAACAAATGACATACTCAGTGCTATAAACACTTAGTTAGCAAAAACTGAAAGTCCACTCTCATTTCTTTGCTATGAGACACTTTCAGGATCAAGTGGTAGGTCAGGTTAGAGTAGGTTACACAGATGCGATTCAGCAGCTTGGATGCGATGCTTCAGGTGATTTGGGTATGCTATAAAAAACCATAGCTTGGTGAAAAGGTGTGAATCAGAGAGTCAGAATAATTCAGGCTGGAAGGGATCCCTGGGGTCATCTAACCTTCTGCTCAGAGCAGGACCAAATTTAGATTAGGTTTCTCCTGGCCTTTTGCAGTCATGTTCTGCTTGTCTCTAGGGATGACAATCACACAAATTCCGGGGCCCTGTGTCTGACCACCTTCAAGCTGATAATTTTTTCCTAAAATCTGGTGGGTGTTGCAGCTTATGTCTGCTGCCTCTTGCCCTATTTCTGTGCAACCCAAGGAAGAGTTTGGCTCCATCTTCTCCACAACTTCTCACTGCAGATTGCAGTAGGGTGTCCCTGAATCCTTCCCCTTTCCCAGCTGGCAGGCCCACCCGGCTCAGCCTCTCTCCATACATTCTGTGCTCCAGCCCCTGGCCATCCTGGTGGTCTCTGCTGGATCCTGGTATGTTCACATCTGTCCCGTGCTGAGGAGCCCAGGAGTGGACCCAGCCCTCAAGGTGTGCCTTACCAGTGCTGAGCAGAGGGAAGGGACCATGCCTGTTGTGGGCAATGTCCTTCCTAAGGCAGCTGTTGACCTTCCTTGCTGCAAGAGCTCGCTGCCAGCTCATGGCCATCTCCACCAGGACCTTTTCCGCAGAGATTCTGTCCAACTGCTCAATGACATCATGTGCTGATGCATGGGGTTATTCCTCCCATCTGAAGGGCTTTGCATTCACCTATGTAGCACTCCATGAGTTCCCATTAGCCGGTTCTCCAGCCTGTTGAGCTCCTCTGCACACAACTCTCCCTCCCTCCTACACAAGCACTGCTCTGATTACAGTGCTGAACACTCCACTGAACAAGAAGGATTGAAAGGAAACAAGGAGGTCACACAGTTAATGCACAATGTGGAATAACTGAGTCTCACTTGCCAAATCCAAGAGGTTATTTGGGGTAAACCTTGTTTAATGACAGGCATGACAATTTATGAAATTATTATTAAGTGAATAAACTAGCATGTGGTGTTACAGAAGGTCTGAAAAAATATTAATAAGCTGTTGGTTCAAATGTGAAAGTGCTAAACTCATTGACTAATATGTGCTCTAAAAATAGAGACTTGAGCCTCTGCATCAAAAAAAATAATGCTTCCCTTAGGAAGACTTAACCAGGTCCAAGCAAAAAGCTTTCTGGCTGAAGTCCAACAACTATTTTTTTGGAAGTCCTGTAATTAACTTTTTTTTTCATTACTTTCTGGTGGGAAATTTCTTTTTTCCCCCCATTTCTGTTAAGCAGTAGTGTGTGTTCAGTTGCTAGGATGATAACAGCAATGACATTCCTATCACCATGAAATGTTTTAAGTTGAAAAGTTTATGTGATTTTTGTACAGACTGATCTTACAAGTTAAAAAATGACCTGTTCCCTATTTATCCTACATGGATTGAAACTTTAAACAAAGAGTTGTTCTTCAATTCATTCTCTAATTGTGTTTTCAGTCCTACATGTTTTCTAGATGTGTACTATAACAATATAGATTTTTCAGTTTATTTAACAGAACTGGTAACTGCAGTTCAGAAAATGCTGTGCAGAAGAGCTGGAACCTGCCAGACCTTTGTCCAAAGTCAATGGGTTCCAGGGTTTTTGTTTGATCTATAGATACACTGCCTCAGGTTTACCTGCCCTACAGAAGAGATTTAAATGCTGCCTCAACAGTTCAGAGTTGCAGTTTGCCAAAAAGGGCTCACAGCAATAGGGACTGTTGGGTTGTTTGTTTCCCAGTGGTACCTAAAGGTTATAAAAAAATTACTAAACCCCTGAACTGTCGAAGTCCAACACAAACCTGAATGCAGGTGAGGATTTCTTTGGGTTGAGAATCACAAGGCAATTGGGTGACTGCAGATCACAGTGAGAGCAGTGGGTTAAAAAGTATTTTCAGACTGTCATAAAACAGAATATAAAACATAGTGATATCAACAAAGAATACAGTGATATCTTCCATATTGTGCTCCACACTCCCTGGCTCCCAGCCCCGGAAGACTCGGTTTATGCAATGATTTTGCCTATAGCTGCTGTCGAGCTACCAAGTCTTTACATCATGCTGTAACCTCCTGGGTATCACTGTGAGCTGAAAAGTGGTTAGCTGGAAGTTAACTATTGAAGTAACCCCCCAGGCAGTGGTGGAGTCCCCCCTTGCTGTCTTCCACCTGAGGTCTAGCTGTCATTCCTTGCATGGGATGCACATCTCCCTGGGAAGGAAATGCTACTTTTCAGGAGCTAACCACAAACCTGCCATCAGCAAGATGTAAGCAAGAAAGCGTGATCCAGTACACAAATTCCTAGAGGAGGCAGCAGCTGGTGGGGCTGCAGCGTGATGGAGAAACATCTGGAAGATGTGGGAGACTCTAATCCAAGTGGGATTGCACTGATGCCATTTGTCTGCCCCAAAAGAGCTTTCTGGGCCAGCTTCCTGGGAAGGCTGGATATGAGATAAGGGAGGTGGCTACACCAGGTGTTGATGAGGTCTGAAGTATAGTGTGTTTGGGTATTTCTCTTCACCCCTAATACCAGTGAACTGGAGCAGGTTCAGATTAAAGAGAATCACAAGCAGTTGGTTGCTGTGGGGAAGAGTTAACAGCACTGAATGGCTTTAATCTAGAAAATACGGGGCTGGAGGCAGGGAACACCCACGTTTGGAAATGTTTGCTGCACGGGGCCTGGTGCTCCATTCTCCTCAACAACTGCTGGGATGAGACAAGAGCAATCAGCTTAATTTTCAGTGAAATTACCAGAACAGTGGGGTTTCCACAGACTCTCACTAGCACAACTTGAGGCATTGCAGTTTCTGGTACTGGCTGGAGGTTGCTGGGCCTGTAGCTCACAGCTGTGACAGCTGCTGCAACTCAGCAGTTGATGTGTTAATTTAAACCAACACCACTCATGCTTTAAGTTATTGTGCCAGACTACACTACAGAAGAATTTGGGATGAGGCCAGGGGACCTCTCTCATCCAGTGCCCTGCACAAAGCAGGTTCCAGCAAGACCAGGTTGCTCAAGGCTTCATCCAGTTGAATTCAAGGACTCAGCTCCAGGATAAAGATACCACAAGCCCTCTGGACAACCCATTTAACCACCTTTATAAATTTAAAAAAATGATTTAAAAAAATTTTAAAAAATTTATATTTAATTGTTATTTCCCACATTGCAACTTGTGTCCATTGTCTCTTTCCTATCACAGGGTAGTTAATGCTGTTAGCTGTTACTTAATACATCCCTCAATTATTAACTTGTTTCCTGGTAACCAGCTACTGGACTCAGGTTCCATTTCATGCTGCAGAAGTGGAAGACATGTACCATTCCTGCTTTGGCCAGGTTTGAGCATCCAAACAGGACTTCTGTACCAGCTGAGCTGCAGAGATGCTGCTCCTCCCTAGCACTGAAGCCTCTCTCTCACAGCATGGCATGGCTGGCTGGAGCCCTGGGAACAGCCACCTTTTCACAGGGCAATGGATTCATCCCTGTCTGTAATTGATGTGCAGTGGCTTAAAGCACTTTGGGATCCTTAGGGATGAAAAGCTCTGTAAAGACTGGAATTGTTTATTATGATGATTACTAAAATAAAACTTTAAAATGCCTTAATGTAAGGAGTTCATTGGAAGGTTTACAATTTGGGGTGTTTTATGAGGGGAGAAGTTATTTCCAAGAACCACATTAGAGTAAGTCCCCCTTAGGATGATGCAAAAGGAGAGTTCCAGTGTATTACAAAATTAGCATGGCTATAGCTTTCTAAGCTTTTAAGACCTCTTAGTATCAAGGGGAAAGGGGAAAGGAGAGTCAGGCAGCCAGAACAGGAATCTGTTTCTATTGGGAAACTATTAGAAAGATGAAATGTGATGGCTGGGAACCAGACAGAATTTAAATGTCATCCCTTTCCTATAAATAGTGAATAAGCATAATTGTATTTTTTAATGCAGAGCCCAGAGGAAAATAATCTCTCTTGATTGAACTGGGATGTAATGTTTTGGACTGGAATTCGGAGGTCCCAAGCTCAGGGGTTCCCAGTGTTATATCCCAGCTGCTGGGTGCTCTCCACTCCCACTCGAGCATCTCAGGAACAAAGGGATGAGGATCCTGTGCAGAAACAGATCAGGGGCTGCAGCCTGTCATTCTGAGGGTTGTCCCAGGTGCACTGCAACCCCTACCAGGAAAAAGGGACGTTTACTTTGAGTGATTTTTCATCTCTGGAGCCTGAGTTTTACCACCTACATCGAGAGTCACAGGGTTGTAAAGTCAGTGCTGTAAAGCTTTGCCCTGTTTCAGTCTCACAGGTGGTAGAAAATATCACAGTTCATTTCTGCTAAACACTGAAATTGGAGACAGTACCCCTTGTTTGGCATTTATGATGTGAACAGGCAAGGCATGAGCAAGGATTTGAGTCCAAAACTCAGAGGCTAAAGCAACTTGGCAAGTCAAAAGACATGCAAAGGGGTGAATGACATGTCCCACATCCCTGTCAAGTGTCCCATCTCATAAGAGGCACTGTGCTGCTCACCTCCTGCCTCAGTGCCTTTGAATTGCTCTATGTGCAATACATTTCTATAGGAACTGACTTATTTACACAGCCTGCCCTCTCTGTGTCTGAACTAGAGAAGAAAACTGATGGAAGAAAAATGAAGTGGTTACTAATTAGCAAATGGTTCATTAACAGAAGACATCTGCTTCATATTAGGCAGGGAGAGATGAAGGCTGAGTCTCACATCCCCAGTGACTGGCTGGTTATGGAATTGGCATTAAACTCGAAATCAGGCCCTTTTTAAGGTTGCTTTTTTTCCACCTTGGAGATGTCCGTGTATTGGGGGCTGAGTGCTGTGAGTACCAGTGATGAGACAGGGCATGACAGCACAGGGAGCCCGGCTGTGAAGGATCCTGTATTCTGCCGTGTGAGGGGTGACCTGACCTGCCCCGCCCTGCATCCCTGCTCTGCCTCATTCAAATTTCTTACCTTGGTATGGGTGGGAACAGGTAGGAGGCTTCTGAATTTGGAAGGAGCAAGTGGAATTACTCCTACAGTGAATTCAAACAGGCTTAAGCCTGGTCTTTGAAGTAGCGATGGGAGCAGTCTCCTGTACCAGGTGACCAAAACTCCCAGGATACACAGCTCAGTTCAGGGAGGTGATGGATCTGAGAGTTTATTTGTTTTTGTGAGCTTTGGATGCAACACCAACAGCTGAATGACCAAACCATTTTTAAATCTGTTTGAACAATCAACTTCCTCAGCCACCTGGCTGCTTTGGGCAGTGCCCATCCCTGCATTGGGTGAATATTTCAAATAAGGATCAGGAAAAGCTACCAGTTCCTCCAGAGCAGCAGTGGTTTTCTCCTAAAGGACAGGGAGAAGGAGGATGAAGAACTTCACATGGGATACTGCAGAACTGAAATACCCCGAAGTCCAAAGGTGAGATTGTTGTATGTGGCCTGGAAAACAGCAGGCAGGACATGCCTGGGAAGTTCTTGTAGTTTTATTTTCTGCTGGAGAATTTGGAAATTCTGTGTGAAGAACACATAAACATATAAGAACATACAAAATGCCTTTTTTCCCTTGAAAACCATGCAACTGACCATAATCAAATCCTCCCCTATCAGAGCAGCAAAATTCGCCTGGATTTCAGGAGCAGTGGGATAGGTCAGTAGATTTTGGCACCAAAAAGAACAGCAGACTTCTGACTGCATTAGCTACAAAACTCCTTTTCCTTGTCCCCACATGGATTTTCTGCCTATGTATCAAGAGTATTTGAATTTTGAGGCTTTTCTACCAAGCAAAATTGCCCAGAATATTCTATTTTGCAAGAGCTGCTCTGGAGCTGCTGCTCCTCTGAACCCTACTGAGGGAGTGTATTCCAGAGCAGTTATTTCTCTCTGGAAGGGAGCAGTAATTATTCCACCCTAAAATGACTGTTGCTGTGGAAGACAGCCTGAGCAGGGAGCTGCTCCAGGACAGTGACTGTGGAATGGGTTATTCTGCAACAACTCTTTTGGTCAAGCTCCTGGTGTCAGCAAGGTGTGAATCCCTGCTGTAGCACAGGTGGGAACACACCTGGCACACGCAGCCCTTGGCTTTAGAGGCAGCTGGGTGGCTGCAAGGATATTAACACTTCTCCCTGCTGGATTTTTCCCTCTGTTACACTTAAGAACTCTTCCATCTCAGTACAGGTATGTAACCCTCCTCCTCTTCCCTTCCCATGGAAAAGCTGACTTGTTTCACCAATGTTTCTTAACTCCCTTGACCTCTTCCCAATTGGATGCAACCCCCTTTTGTTTTAACCGCATCTGGGACTTTCTGTCAGTGCTCCTTGGATTCCCCTTTTCTCTTCCTCGATGTCTGATGAGGTTGAAGTGCAGCAGGCAGCTCTCAGCCCCTTGGTGCCACAGTGAGAGCATCTCTGCCTGTCACTACCCCGTGTTTACAGTCATCTCAGGCAGCTTTTGGTCAGCATGACACTGTTTTCCTGCCTGAGCCAACTTGAATTAATTTGGAGCATAAGATTCCAGGAGAC
Organism: Corvus hawaiiensis; assembly: GCF_020740725.1. Taxonomy (NCBI): domain Eukaryota; kingdom Metazoa; phylum Chordata; class Aves; order Passeriformes; family Corvidae; genus Corvus; species Corvus hawaiiensis. The sequence goes on along the minus strand of NC_063217.1, from coordinate 8,571,020 downwards.
AGTATCGAGTCCTTCAGTGAAATCCAAATAGATTGCAGCTGCTCTGCGCTCTATTAACCCCATTATTTTGTAATTCTGTCCAAAAGAACCAGGGGGAAGGGCATAGAAAGCTGGAGTTTGGAAGGATTTTGATTCCACAAAATCAAAATGCAGACTGGAGGGAGCGCAAGAAATACTTTCCTGGAGCAGGGCAGCAGGTCAATGAGATGGATTTCTTCACTTCTGCATGCTCTTTCATCCATAATTAATGGTTGTTGTATTCTCCACTGTGGAAGTATGTGTGTCCCTCACGGGTAGTTTTCTGAAGATCTCATGATTTTGGCTCTAAGGTTCTTAGCTGTTATCAGCTGCCAGGGGGATTTCTGTTCCCCAGAGATGGGTTCTTCAAAGTAGTTACAAGAAAAAACTAATAATAATTAAAAACACCCTCTCCTCCCACTCCTCATTAACAAAATCTTCCCAAGACCCAGTACTGACAAAATCATTGAAAGCTGTTGACCTCAATAGTGCTGTGGCACACAAACCAAAGTGAGAATAATCTTGCCCCAAATGCTCTATGTTTGGTTTTGTTTTGTTGTTTTTTGGTTGTTTTTTTTTTTTTTACATTTTACATTATGTTGGCTCCCTGTTAGCCTCTTAATGGATCCTGGCCCTGTTGTCCTCCAGGTGTTTAATGGTTTCTCTTCACTCAGTCATTGCCCTGTTTCTTCTTCCCCCATTTTATGCAGCTTCTATCCTTGCAATGATCATTGGTGTTTGCTGTTCACCACAAGTAAGTGTGTCCTGGTCTTCAAGTGCTTGACAAGAAACCAAACCAGAAACAAACATCTCAGTGATATAAAAACTAGCCAGTTAATTGCCTCACTGGGATAAGAGGAGAGGAGCTGAGCAAGCTCATTTGTGCATGTTCACTTTTTCCATTCACACATTTCTCTTCCCTAACTACCAAGCTCCCTGGCAGCTGCCCCTTCCTGCTAAAATATCCCAGCTTACTGCTTGTGTCCTCCTTGCTGGAGAAACCTGCAGCCCAGTGTGGGTGTTTCCATTGTGGCCACGAATAAAGCCAGAGCCTGCTCCAGATGCTGCAGGAAATGAGATGCTTCTGCTGAGCGGGGACGGGACGTGGTTACAGACTTTGGCATCAGCCAAAAGGCTGCAGTGCTGACCTCGGGATTTTCTCCATATAGTTCATATCACAGTATGGAGGGAAAGAGATAAAGATAAAGCCTTGTGGAGGTTATTTCTGGGAAGCAGCTACATTTGCTTCACTTTCCTTCCAACCACATCGTCGCACCAAAATGTTACATGGGTGTTCTGAGGCATCTTTGCCACCTACTGCTATGAGATAACCTCGACAGCCAAATCCCTCTCTGCTGCTCATTCTCGCTTCCTCCAAACAAAACAACCGAAGAAATCAAACCAACCAACCAACCAAAAAAAAAAAAAACCCACCAAAAAAAAGCAGATTTTCTCTTTATTCTCCCACACCCAAAGTATAGTTTTAAGGTGGAAGAGCCCTTCTCTATGTTACTTTTCAATAAAGTATTTTCTGTTAGGACGCTTCCTTATTAATATCCATAATTCATCTTAATGCAGACTTCCTTTTCTCTTCAAAAAGTACAGCAGAAGCTCAAAAATAAATTGTTCCTGTCGGAGTGATTCTGATATATTTGAATAATAAAGGGTGAAATAAATTCCCCATGCCAGTGTCAGAAGAGGAAGATCTGGGATACTTTTAAGCTGTCTCTAGCCCTGGTACTAACTCTCTGTGGGAACCTTTCTTAGACAAGACCCTGTACAAGGACAGGGTGTCTCTCTCCCTCAAAGGTCTTGAAAAACTCAAGCTTATCTCTCTGCCTCATTTTTCCTGTGCTCAAAGCATGGGTTGTACCTCAAACCCAGCCCAACTCCAGATGTTCCACTGATGCCAACCAAAGTAGCTCCTTCACAGCTGGTGTTGGCCAGAACTCATGTGCTTGTACTGCTTATAGCTCTTGTCCTTCCCCACGTCACCTCTCTCCTGGTGATTTATTTGTCCCTTCATGCTGTCATATCTTGATTTATTCCACTGCTGCTGATGGCAGGGCCTCGCCTGGATTCTCTGCTCCTGGCGCGCTCTACTCTGTGGCAAAGGTAATTACCAGTAGCAGAGAGCAAGAGGTTAATTCCAGGCTCCTTTCTTCTGCCTGGACCAGGCATAAATTCTCAATAGAATCAACAGTGCAAGCAGCTTCCACTCAGTACAGAAATAAATAATTCCATTTTTAAGAAAACAAAATTTTTATGCAGTGCATAACTGGAGAGGTAATATTTAAGCCTACTACTGTGGGTTTGGAATTAAACCTTCTATGTAGAGGTTTAAATACTGATTATCTCAGTCCATTTTCATTCAAAACCCAGCATAGTCTGAATGAAGCAAATATTTCTATAAGCATCTAAACATTAAGTCTGATTTTCAGACTGATGGAGAAACATTAAACGTATGTTTTTCTCTTTCATTACGCTTGCTTTAATTACTATTATGTTTCTAGTAAGGGGAATGAATATTTCCCGCTTGGGCACTCTGTTTCATTAAGCAAATTGCTTGCTATTAAATCAAACTTAGTTGTCTCCTTGTCTGATTTAAAGATTTTACCCACAGTCCCTGAAACAGGCTGGTGGTGATACCTTCAGAAGGGGGAAAAATCTGTGTGATGGAGGGAGGTTTCTCCTTATACCCATTATAGTTTCAGTCCATCAGCAGCTGGCTGTGCACACAGGCTCCCAGACAACACACCAAATAGTTTTTGAATGCTTTCAGAGACAGTGATTCCACCACTCCCTGGACAGCCTTTTCCAATCTTTGACAAGTCTTTCAGTGAAGAGATTTTTCCTAATACCTGATCTAAATCTCCCCTGGCACAACCAGAGGCCCTTTTCTCTCATCTGGTCACTAATTTTCTGAGGGAAGACACCAACACTCATCTCACTTCAACCTCCTTTCAGGTCTGTCTTACCTGGCAGTCACCACTTGCAGTAGCTCATTAATTAGTGAGATTTTTGCATGACTTGGTGCAGCTGATTATTTCTGAGACACCATGAAGGGAACCAGAACACAGACTGCATAGTCCATGGCTTACATCTGATGGCCCAATGCCAGGCTGAGGGTGCAAGAATAATAACCCCAGGGATCTGATTCCTGATGGGAAGCTGAAGAAAATCTCAGAGCAACAGCCACAGGTCTCAGGAGTGTCCACCAGAGCTGCAGCTCTCAGCAGCAGAGAGGCTGGGGGACTACACAGCTGAAGTATCTCATCCATCCAGTAATTGCAACTGGGTTCACCTGGAGAAAGCTCTGCTCCAAACCCCAGAGCCTCAGGGGTGTGGTTAGGACAGTTTTCTTCTGCAGAGCAGCCCTTAAAAGGAATGCTTTAAAGCAGCTGCAAATGTGCATCAAAAGCATACAGGAGATTGCTTGAGCATGAGGTACTTGGCCAGGCACAGCGTGGGCTGGCACTGCTAGATTCTTGTGAGCACAGGAGTTGTGACAGTGATGTGGGAAGTTTAACGTGAAAGTTTTTGGTGGCAGAGCTGGGGAGCAGGTCAGGAGTGGCTGCTGGGGATGCAGAGGTCAACGAGGGACTGTGACTGGCTGAAGAGGTTCTGCAAAAGGGTCTGCACTGAGGAACACACCTTTTATGGGTGGTTTCTTTAATGGTCTTGGTATGAAAAGCTGCAGTTGGTTGGTGGGAATTCCTCCTGAGCATTCCCTCCTGCCATGACTGTCTTTTGTTTGGACTGTAGTTAGCAGTGACCTGCCTCAGGTTGGGGTATCACCAGAGCTGTAGAGGGAACAGAAGGAACCTGAACGAGGTGTGGGAGATATATGCCCTCATAAGAGGACAAGAAGCTGTTTCTTGAGCCACAGGAAGCACTGTTCCAGGCAGGTCATCTCAAAGATAACATGAAGATCTCTATTTCCCAATTTTTGGGTTGATGGGTTGTCTCAGCTGAACAAGCACACCATTAATAAAACCTTAACTTCAAGTTTGTGCTTATTTGTCTTTTGGGCTGCAAGGAAACAACATTGAGATGTGAAGATGAAAATTTTAGCATCTTTGGTTGAAACTTCCGGTTTGGTACTAATGTAGAAGGTAGCAGGAGGGGCTCAGGTCAAGAAAGCAACAAGGAAAGCCTGGTGGAGGAAAGGAACTTCTTCAGAAAGGAGTTGGGGTCTGGGGGGGCACTAGGTGAAGGGCCAACAAGAGAATCCTAGAAGTGATCTCTCTAAACAGTTTTATTCTGTGCATGTCTGCCCAGGCAGCTCACATTGACTTGATTCTGAACAATTTTTCTGATTTTAAAAACTGCAACAACTCACAAGCAATTGCACATGTGCTTCTCTTGAAACACTCATGTAGCTGCATGTCTGATTATAATTACACTCCTGTGAAAATTTCTGGTGGACCCAAGGACTTAATCCCGCAAGCCTCACTGATCACATCATTGTACGTGAGAATTTATGCTTGCAGGATTAAATGCTGCCTTTAGCGATGAAGCAATTAATTGTTATAAGCAGAAGCCACGCAGGGGTGGGGGAAGAAGGGACAGACTACAACACACCATGAGTGAAAGGAGATCTTCTGCTGCTGTGGGTGCATATCCCTGTCACTAGGGCTCATTGCTGGGCAGGTGGCTGGCTCAGGCTCTGTGCTCATCAGGCAAGTGATGATTTACTCTGCTTGACCCAGAGAGGGAAATAAAACCTGATTTTAATTCCAGCTGTGTAAGAATGTTTGGGTGTGCCAGAAGTGCTTTCCCTGGAGTTCCTACAATTCATTGCTCTGGTTTGCAAATCTCCTGATAGCCAGAGAGCTGCTGGGGCTGTGCATGGCTGCGGGCATGGGAGCAAACCTCTGCCTCAGCCAGGGAGTGACCACCCACCCGAGAATGCCCTGGCCTAGACCAGTTGGGCACATGGTGTGAGTTAGTGCGGAGAAAGAAGGGGAAGGGAGGTTTGAGTGAATTGAGGACTGAACAAAGAAAAGTTTGTCAGACACTGAGCTCTGAGCACTGCTGCATGGGAGGTCTTTTTGCTGAGGCTGCATTGGAAGACCACGGTGCTGTGTGAGTGCTTAGGGAAGGGATTGCACAGCCCAGAGAAGTTGCCCAGTTTCCTCCTGTGACCTCCACCAGCTCAGCTGTAGAGTTCAACAGGCTTTCCTCTTACTTGAGGCTGCGTTCAAAGCCTTGCTCCTGTGGAAAGGATCTTTCTTCTTGTGGGAAGGAGAACTTATTTTCTTAGTTATTCTCCTGAAAACCTTCAGGAGGATTCACCCAATCCCCTGGTACACAACCACATAAAGATGAGGTTTTGCAGAGGAGCACACCTTCTCCTGTTACTCTAGTGTAAAAGTGAGGTTCAGAAGTAAACCACCCTGAAGTCACCTGGTTATTGAGGAGGCCACCTGCTGATGGTGAATCTCATCCCTGGTGCAAATCAGGAAAAACCTGAGTTCACCTGTTGGTGGCATTATCCCCTTTTGTAAATTATCACTGTCCCATTGAAATCAGCTGAAGATCTAGATTGAGCTCTTTATCCCTTCCCTCCTCAACAAGAGAAAAGTGAGGGGGTGAACTGAACAGAGTGAAGGAGTAAACTAGGATTTCCAAGAGGCAGGAAAAGCAGTTTGGAGCAGACACTCAGCTCTTTCTGCTGAGCAGAAGGTATCCTATTCCTTCAATAGGTGTCAGAGTAGTGAAAAGGTTGGTTATTGGTATTGTAAATGGATGGAGCAGCATTAAGCAGCTGCAGCCATGATGGTCTGAGGTCACTAACCATGTAAAGTTAGATTTTTCCCCACTCACTTCATCTGAATATTTGGGGTAGGGAGGAAAAAATGAACTTTTGCACACCTGGATTTTCTTCCCATCTGTATATGCCTGTGTCTTCAGAAATGGTCTGTAGCCTCCCTAGAAATGGCAGGAGGGAGCTGGAGCAACCTCAGGTCCTGGAACATGAGGGTGGGAATCTCTGATACCCTTTTTCTCTAAGCTATTTGCTACAGAATTTGTCTCCTCTGTTTTCAGTTTCTCTGCCATAGAAGTGGGAAGCTCACCTGTAAGGGCAGCAGGAGGCAGCTGCTGTCCCTTGGTCTTGTGTGACTGCTGACCTGCAGGGGCTGTCTCCCCTGAGAAGTTTGGTGCCAACATTTGAATAAGTAGATCACAGACATTCAGGATGTTCTGCCAGAAGCCCCAGTGGTTTGGCAGATTTTCCAAGCTCATGCCCCTTCTTGCTTTCATTGATGTCCGTCTTAATTATTTTACATATGCCGTTCCTTGCTGCATGAAAGAGTGTTCTGAATGTGTGAGAAGGAGACTTTGTTGTCTCTTATTACTCATGTAATTAGACAGTACTGGTAACTTTATGTAAAGGAATATGAAAATATTTAGGTTGCTTTTGGCCAAATGCCTTGCAAACTTCAGAATCCCCTGAATTTAGATGAATTTCATATTCTTCTGGGGTTGCTGTAATCTCTAGAGGAGTTTAGCCAGTTAGGTACAGCAGGTCTCTTCAGGGCTTTCTGTCCCTTTGTTGTTATATATCAACCTCTTAAATCATGAATTAAGCCACTGCCATTGACAATGGCTGGGAAACATTCTCATAGTTAAAACTAGATCAGCCCACAAGCTTTAAATGTCTGCAGTGAAAATGCTTGTCACCAGCTCTGAGAACAGTGGAGCGTGTAAGTCTTAAACAGGAATGGCTCTATAGGACTAAGGAAACAAATGGAAGGCTTGCTGTTTTATTAGCTCAACAAACTACATTTCAGTCCTGTCTCTGTTTCCCTTCCTGCGCAGCAATATATGCCCTGTTCCCAAAACGCTCCTGTAAACAATGGGGAGGGATGCCTTTTGTGTGGCTTTCGCTAAGATTGCAAGTTGTGTGGGCAATGCAACTCGACAGAATTTCAATGAGATTTGCAAGCCTGTGTGCTTATGCAAAGGGAAGTATTTCATAATGCCTGTTCTCTCTTAATTGACTTATTTTTTTGCACACCGTAATTTATATGAAGGCAAAAAGGAAAAGTGCTTTAGCAAAACAGTCAAGGCTGTCTTTGAAGAACCCAAAGAAATTTTGTCTGGGTAGATTTATTCATTCTGTAATTAAAACACTTAGATGCAAACATGACATACTCCAGAATTTGTAAACTGCTCTGCTTAGTGCTCCAAAGGCCTCCTCTCTTTACATTAGTCAAAGTCCTGCTCTGAATTGTATATTATGCATTGTTTTGTGGACCACTTGAATTATTTTTAGGTGTTTTTTTAAAAAATTTGAATCTAAGTCTGCACCATTTGGCTCCACATGTTACTGAAGAAGTTCGAGTTCCTGTTGTCTGTCTTGTATCCTCATTCATTCTTGATGTCTCCACAGACATCACTTAATTATGACAGTGAAGAGAGTTTTAAGCACCTCTTGCAGCATCCAAATTGGTGTTCATAATGAGAAAATCAAACTGATACCGATGTCACATTATACAGAAAATATGCTGGGCAAAGTGTGTGTGTGGGAAATAGTCTGAACTTAAGCAAAGTAGTGGGGCTACAGGAAGTTTATGCTGGCTGCCCCAGCAGACTGTGAATGCTGGTTTCCATCTCACTGGCTGCAGAGAGATACAGACACATTCTCCCTGCACTGGGTTCTACTGTGGTGTATTTGTTTATGAATATCAATTTTGTGCTACCACTGTGGCAGCAGAACCAAGTCAGAGAAACCCCTCTGGAAGACCCATGAGTTTGGGGTGGTCCTTGGCAGTGATGGATTTAGATATGTTGGAGTAGGTGCTCATGGTCAGAGGAAGCACGTGGATTTCAGAGGGCTGAGGGTGAACTGAGATTCCCGGTGTGGTGGTGTGTGGTGTGTGGAAAATCCCTTGTTGCCAGTACAATGGCTACCCTGGATCTTGAGGGGCTTTGTTCTAACTTCATCTACTTTCCTGATGTTCTAGCAGTGGAGGGGCAGCTTCATGGGACCTGTTCTGGGAGTGAGGGCCGTGTTTATTTGCATCCTTTTGAAACAGGCAACAAGCATTTCTAGTTCAACAGTGAAGAACAGAGCCATGGAGCTTGAAATGTGGGATCTTTGAGGAGATTCCTACAGAGGAACCCAGACACCAAGCCTGGTGTGGGAACTCATTTTTCTTGGGAAGATACTTAGGAGTGATGGGAAAATGGGCTCTGGGAATCTGGACATAGAGACTGCTCTCTGTTCCCTGGCCTGTTGCAGAACAGCTCATGGTGCTTCATCCTCACTCTGAAATCCCAGGTATGAACCTTCTCAAGGACCATTAGCCAAAATGTTTGTGGCATAGTGTGGGACCTCTTCTCCTGTTGTACACAGAAGGAGGACCCAGAGAAGCTGCAGTGGGTAGAAAGGTGAGTGGCCCAGGAAACCCACACCAGCAATAACAGAGGCACCACTGGTGCCCTTGGCATCAGCAGGACCTTTTGTTTTGGTCTTGGCAAATGCCAGTGGTGCCATTCAACTGGGTGCAAGGGTGGAAAGGGGAGCTCTACAAAGTGGAATATGGGGTTGGGGTCCCTTCATCCCAGGACAATTCCTTCAGGGAAGAGCCTCTATGCCCTTGTTCCCACCTACACTACTGCAGACACTGCTCTGGAGCATCGGGCAAAAATACTGCTTCCAGTCTTGTAATGTGCTGCCCAAGCAAATGTAAAATATTTAATCTGGCATTGCCAAAGGGGTGCTTTATGACTTCTGCCAAATTACATTATATAAACATAATTAAAGGGTTAGCTTTGTTTGAATCTGTCATTCTAAGCAATAAAGATGTCAGATAATTTATTGTTGCATTTTGATACTCACCCTATTAAGCTAATAACTGTTTTTGTGTGTGCATGTATGTATATGAGAGCAGTGTTCATGGAGTTTGTCTTTCTGAAGGGTGACCGAGTCTGAAGACGTTGCTGATGGAGTCCAGGCATATTTCTCTGCTTTTCAACTGCCTTTCAGTTGCTTTTGAGCCTGGATGCCTGTCATTCTCAAAACTGCTTGGGAAGGCTGAGAGGGACAGGAATCAGTGCATCTGTGGCAGTGAGGATCTGGGCAGTGGTGCCAGGAGAGGCTGGCACCACTGCTGGGGCAGAGCTGGGATTGTACTGGGATTGTAGCTGTATTAAAGATAGGACTTGACCCCTGCAGACCAGCAATTGCCAAGCTGTGATGGGCAAGGATTCAACAGCCTGAAACATTAAAAACACATGATACTTCACATGAAGAAAAGGATTTTTAATGACTTGTTTCTCCTGCACTGTGGACCCTTAATGCCCAAGAGGTTTCATTTTGCCTAGCAGCAGGTGCGTCACTGAGTATTCAGCATTTTAGCCAAGTCCTGTCCTTGTTTTAGGGTGGAGGAACAGAGGTGTGGCTACCTGGTTTATTGAAGATGGGGGAGGATTTGGCTGGGCACATGCCTGTGCTGTGGGTATCAGACAGGAGCAGCCCTGGTACAGTACAGGATGGAACAAAGCAGTGGCCAAAGCCCAGGGCATGTCCATCCTTATCTGGCAGGGAGCTGGGATGGTTTTGGCTCATGATGGCAGGAGCTCTGTACAATGGGGCTGACATGCTGGGTACACACTCAGCTTCTGGTGCAAAACAACACTCTCCCTCCCCCTCTATTTTAAGACCTGTGTTACAACCACTAAATTGGTAGAAAAACAAGCCCAAATCCTGTCGAGTATTAGGACAAATATTTTTAAAGCTATTTTAAGATTTATAAAAATATTAAACTAGAGGGTAAAATACACTTTATTAAACTGTCCTAATTTACAGTCACATACATGGACTCTCTGCTGGGATACAGAAAGTAAAGACGCCTCTAAGACTTGCATTATCAGATTCTGAGAGTACTTATAAATTAGTAGGTGCAATTATCCTCTTGAAATCTGCTGTTAAGATAGGCTTTCCTTAAAGTCAGCTTTTCTTATGGCTGCTGCTGAGTGCGCACGTGGAGCTGTAACATGCTGTTTGTTCACCTCTCCAGAACAGCAGCTTCACAGGGAGCTGAGTTTGTCAGTCACTCATCACTCCTATAGCATAAAGTGTCCTATTTAATACTGAGACATTGCTGCTGGTTGCCTGAACAGCCCAGGAATACTAGAGGATTAAAAAAAATAGTTCAATTAAAGACCAGGGCAAAAATAGTTCCATGGGTTTTCTGTTTCAAATTAAACTCTTAAAAGCCTCTATCCCAAATTTCTTCCATTCGAGTTTTGGATCCAGTCCTAAATGCTGGGTCTAAAACCCCAAATTACACCGCAGTTTGTGCCCATGTCAGTGACGGGCTGGATCCAAATAGCAGAAGTAACCACACTGAAATCCAGGGAAGCTTGGGGTCCCCTGCCCAGGTTCAGTGGAGTCCCTTTGCCTTGTGGATCCTCTCTGTCATGCCAGACCCCCATCTGTCCCCCCACAGCCAGTCCACCCCCATCTAATCCACACAGGGCCAGTCTGGGTAAACATAACCTATAACATAAATATAAAAGGATCTGTGTTAGCTGTGAGGACTGGCAGGGGTTAAGACTTTTATAAGTTCAATTAGGAAATTAAACTCAGTGGGAGACCTGCAATGCTTTCCAGTTGTTCTCCAAGTATCACAACAAACCTCCTCATTTTAGGCATGGTATCTAGGGGGGTATCTGGCTTTCTAATCTGGGGTTTGGTTTGGGCTCATCTCTATCCAAAATATTATTTTAACCACTCTTTGTATTTCATTTCCATACTTTTTCTTCGGTATGCTTTGAGAAAAGATTCTGCCAAAGACAGAAATGCTTTGAGCCTGAAAAACATTTTTTTGCAGTGTATATGGAAGGCGGTGTTTTGCTTGGCTTAGCTTGTGAAATACATGGCACAACCTGCATGAAATATTTGAGGCCATGAGGAGACATGAGCAATTCTTGAAGAAAAAAAAAAGAAAAAAGTTAATTTTCATTCAAGGGTCTCATTTGCTTAGAGCCACACCCAGACAGGAGGTGCAAGGCAGAGCAAGGAAGAAGAGTTGATTTATGAACTTGTAAAATTAAAAGTATTGTAAAGTTAAAAAGAAACAAAGCAAACCCCCAAAAAGCTCAGACTCATGGGAAGGTTTCTACATATGTGAGAAGGAATTAAACCATTAGCATTTGATAAAAATTCATGAGACTTTAGAACCACCAGGGGTTGAGATGAAAGCTCTGCCCACATACCCAGGCTGTGGGGAAAGGGCTGCCAAGTGCCCCTGTCCTCACCTAGGTGGGCTTTTCCTGCCAAGGGCAGCAGTATGGGGTGGAAGACTAATGGGGAGTTAATAGAATTGTAGGATAATTTAGGGGACCTACTGGAAGGGACCTCTGGAGTTTTTCATTCTGACTTCCAGCTCCAAGCAGGGTCAACAGCAAATCTTTACCGCCATGGGTTCCTCTCTGCCCTCGGAGTGTCCATGTACCTCCCAACAAAGGTGTGGAGGAGAGATGGCAGGAACAACTGAATCTGGCTCAACCTGCTCTTTAGCAGGGAACTCAAACTAGAGAAGCCCCTGCATTCCCCCATTTCATACTGCTGCTCCTTGGATGTCCCAGCATGAGGATGGGCTTGCGGGCAAAGCAGCACTGTGGCCACTCAGCTTGTCCTCATGCCCGTTCCTCCACGGTGTGGTGCCACAGGTTGTTTGACGACGTGTCTGAAACGTGTAAACTTGATTTCCATCCATTGTCTCTGCCTGTCATCTCTCTCTGAGATTATGGATACAGGAAGAGTCTGTGAATAGTGAGCACTGCTCCAGGTGATGTGTTGTCATGCTGCCTGCCAGCCACACGGTGGGTCAGGACAAGGGGAACTGGTCATTGTTTGTATCTGAATATTCCCAGGGGCCCATGATACCACACCAGAGCAAACCAAGACAATAATCCTACCTCTCAGATTTCCAAATCCCAGCCATGGCCCCATGGATGTGTAAGAGGCGGGCAGAGGAAAGCAGAGGAGGAGCTGGGGTTGCTGCAACACACAGCAGATGTAGGATATTAGCTGGCTCCTCTACACTGCTCCTGCTGCAGCTGGTGGGCATTTTGCACTCTAGTTTGCTTATTGTTCATTGCTTAATGCCTTGCCTGGCAGTTTTCCTGACATGCCTCCACCTGCAAGCAAACAGCTTCTCCTGCAGCCCCTGGCAGAGCAGACTGTCCCAACTGGGGAAGTTTCTCAGTGAGATGCTGGAGGGCATGGGAGAGAGAACCAGGACTTGGGGGGACCAGCTGGCCCTTGGGCCAACCTGCTCTCTCCATCCAGGCACCTTTCTACATGTCAGAGGAACTTTTATTTATCCAGAGCAGACAAAATGATTAGGAAGGTAATAAAATAGAAAGGCTGAGGTTCTGTGGGCACCTTGTGGGATGCTGCTTGCTTGCTTTTAACAAGAAGTGGCTTTTTTTCTTAAATTGTAAAGTGTACTTTGAAGGTGCCCTGGTGTGCTGTCCAGGGCAGTTTCTTTAGCTCAGGGGAAAGTGTGTGGATCTAATACCCTTGGGACAGATGGTGTCAGCAAACTGATAAGCTGATGGTTAAGGGAAGTTTGCAAAGCTGGTGGTGGCATGGGACATCCCATTCCAATGGCCTCCATGACCACAGCACAGCATGGGCTCCACATCAGCAGCTCAGTCATGTTCTGTGTCTCTTAAATGCCTCTTCATTTTGCTGGTTTCTTGCAAGGCTTTGATAGGCAAAAGTGATGTTTTGGAGGTGGAAGAGAAGATGTATAGACTTCTAAACTAAAAAACACTGACACTGGTCAAAATTTCTTGACACCACCCTTCCTACCAGCCCCCCCTGCTGTGGCAGTCCACACACAGCATGCTGGTGTGCGGTCCTTAACATGTCCACTCGATATTTCTGAAGACTTCCAAGACTTAATTTTCCTCTACCAGTCTCCACAACCCCAGTGCAAATCTAGTCAAAAAAACCAAAAAATATTTGGAAACTGCACTTCTAGCAGAGAGTGCTGGAGTCCAGATGATGTCCACAGTTTTTCCTGTGTTTTCTCTCCTCAAACTCATTTTTCCTGTCACTGGAGCAAATCTTGGTAGAGCCACACATGTTGCACAGGGATGAGTGAGAGTAAAACCACCAAGAGGAGCTTGCAGGACCGCCTGATCAAGTCTGTTTGTGCTGGTTCCTCCCAGGTGAAGCAACTCCTCTATTCTGACTATCAGCCCTTGAAATTCAGCCCAATCTCTGTAGCTCATCTCCAGGTTGAGCTTTCATCATAACTAGCAGGAGAAAAAATTCCTTTTGACTGGAAGAGATATTCTCCTTGTTAGACTCTGAAAGTGAAGCACGTGCACATGGCCCTGGTGCTTTGGCTGCAGGAGTCATTAAGTCTGTTTAATTTGGCTGTATCAATGTGCCTGGTGCCTGATGCATGGCAGGCAAGCATCAACACACCAAAGCTTGGGCACCATCCTGTAAGAAGGCCTAGGCTTCAGAAAGGGGAAGAAGGGAAATAGGAAACCGAAAACCACTCTCAGGGAGGGATAGTTTTCCACTGCTTCATTTGGAGTATTTAAGTAGCCCATTAGGGAGCAGGTGGAAGAAATTTGTTGGTCTTATGAAGTAAGCAGCTGCTTTCTTTAGAGCTGTGCACAGGAGCTGCCAGGCCCAACAGTGGATGGGCCATGGGGATGTTTTTGCTAAGGAGAGGGAAAGTGCTGTGCAGCTGATCTCAATGAGCTGGGTCCTGAGGGGAGGGCACTACACCATGGCAGTACAGTGGTTAAACATCCCCAAGGATGTCCCTGTTGAAAGTGGTTCCATCTGGTGTTTGGGAGAGAAGGAGCAAGCCCTGAGGACTGGGACACTGGGATGTGGCTGTCAGGGGCACTGATAAAGCCGGCAGAGGTCAAATTTTAGCACAGGAAGAACCTGAAGAAATGAAAGAAGGGGAATGAAATAATTCCTGGTCTTGGACACAGTGGTCAGTCCCCCTGACTCCAAGTAAACATTCCATTGCCAAGCAACCATTAAGTTGCCAAGTAAACACTTGCAGAGGTTGGAGTAGCCAAAGGGGCTATTACAGAGGTTGGAGCAGCCATAGGGCCTTTCTCCAAGGCTGGAATAGCCACGGGGCTGTAGAGGCCATGGGTCAAGGAAGATCTGAGGAAAGCGGAGGCAAGAGGCTCCCAGGGCTCATCCCCTGCCTGCTGCCTCCCACACTGAGCCCTCAGGGTTGAAGGGCAGCCCCTGGGCTGAGCTGGGAAAGAAGCAGTGTTGGCAGGACCTGGGCTCCCTGTTTCCTGCTGGTGGCTGGAGCAATGGAGACTTGGAGCAATGAGAAGTCAGCCCGTTTCCTCAGGATGTACACAGTGGAACTCCCACCCTTGCTCAGGTGAGGGGGTTCCTCCACCGGCCTGCATCCTCTTCTTCAGCCTTCTCCATACCTCCTTCCCTCACCATGGCAAACTCCCATGCCTTATGTCCATCATCTCAGCCTCCCCTTCCCCAGCCCTGTTCCACCCTGTAACACTCCTTTGCTCTGTCAGAGGGATGCCTGCTGGGGAGGGGTGGGGATGCCGTGCTGCCAGATGGGATCTGAGATGGTGTTGGGATGCTTTTTCCCATCACCCGACCCAGGACACAGTCCAACATCCAGAGCAATCCAACACCCTGCCAAGGAACTCAACTCAGTGTAACCCCAAGGAAAACTCCTGCGGCAGGGAACTCACAGTGACAGAGGATGACTCCCCATATTCACTTATTCGCCTCCTGAAGAAGAAAGAAGCCCAAGAGATGGAAAAGGCCCTGGCAGAGAAATACAAGGTGGGAAAGATGTGTGGGTGCTGGGGCATGGTTGGGAGAGCTCGTGGTTTTTTGGAGGGTTTTTGGGAGGCAGGTGACAAATTTTGGGTGCAGGCAGCCAGGTCACCCTCCCTCTGGTGCTGCCAGGCCTCCAGGGAGAGGATGAAAGTCATCGCTGACCAGTGGAGGGACCTGCATGCCAAGAGGGCCCAGCTGAAAGCCTACGTGGAGAGATGTGGAAGGACTATACAGGTACACCAGATGACCTTGAGCCACACCACCAACTCCTCCCCTCCCTTGGTGAAGAGAGTCTTGGGCTTGCAGTACTGTTCAAGCCTCCTGTTGAGACTGGAGCTGTGAGGAACAGGACTGGCAGGGCACAAGGTTTTGTACCACAGCTATGGAAAGCCCTGATAGGTCTTGGGTGGAAAAGAGCCTGTCCTGTACCAGTGTGATCTCCTGGGGGCCCAAAATGTCCCCCAAGGAAGGTGTTAGCCTTGCCCCCACTACTGGCACACAGCTGTCTTCAGGGGACAGATCCAAGGAGGTCTGAAATTCAGACTGCCATCCTGGGTACCTGTCTCCAGGACCTAAGGGTCAATGTAAGAAGGATGGCCCTGTGAAACATGGAAAGGAAATGTTCCTGGGGTGGTCCAGCACTGGTCTCTCCTCTCTGAAGATATGTCCTAGCAGTGCTGTTAAGTGATTCAGCTCCATCTTCCCTTGCCTCCCTTTCCCTCTCTCTGTATGTGCATGTGTGCTGGCGGGGGAAACCACCAGGAACGCGAAGAGTTACGAATCCAGGCTCTGGAGATAAACAGCCAACAGAGAGAGGAGAAGATGAAAAAGGATGGTAAGCTTTTGAGAGCCAAGATGGAACTGGAAGCCCTCAGAAAAAAGCACTGGAAACTCTGCAAAAGAGTGCAGAAGTGCTCCATCTTCAAGGAAGACCTGGAGAATGTGGTGAAGTTCTCACAGGTGAGTTTGGATGTAAGCAAGACAGATCATGGCCTTGGGGAGGGCATTAGATAAATGCTATAACTAGAGAAGATAAGGCAAGTCCAGAACACTGGACACTTGGTCGAACCCAGAGACCTCGGTGGGATGGAAAAAGATTCCCTGCAACCAAGGTGAGCCACAGGGAGTGGAGCTAGGGTAGGAGAACCAGAACAGGAAGTGAAAGATTGAGAAAAGCAAAGAAGAACCATGAGAAGGGGGAAAAGCTCAGGGCTGGGGGGAAAGGGGACCCCTTTGTGTCACTGTTTTGGGTCAGATGGATGGTTTGGGAGAAATGAAAACTGCCCTGAAAGTGCCCTCAGGCACTTGTCAAAAAGCTGTGCCTTCTCTCAGGGCATCACTCCATGTATTGCACATACTCCAACCACCCCAGTCATGGCCTCCCAAGTCTGGGGATGTGGCTCTGGAAGCTGCAGTTGTGCTTTGTGTTTTGTCAGAGCACTGCTCACCTGGGGAAGAGGCGATACCTCCCCTTGCTTATGGCAGTGACAGCTCTGGCTGTGGCACAGTGGGAGACCACCACATGGGGAATGTAGCAATGCTCAGGAACCAACTGGGGCAATAGTCTCATCGAGAATGGCACAACCCCAGAACAGTCAGGGCTGGAGAAGGCGGGAAGATCTTTCAGGTAGGGGAGGCATTGGCCCTGGTAAGGGCATGGTGCCAAATGGCATGAGACCTGCAACTGGTGTGTGGAGGGCAGAGAGGTACTAACACCAGGAACTCTGTGCTGCAGTTTGAGGACATCTCAGAAGTCACTTCATGGTACAAGTTGCTGGTGAGGACACAGAAGGACCTTATGCAGTCACAACAGGGGCACAAGCAACTGACTGAGCAAGACAAGGTGTTACTGGAACAGTACAGAGCAGAGAAAGAAGCTGAGATGCTTCAGTACAAAAATGAGCTGGTGCAGTTCAAACTACATTTTGACCAGGCTCAAAGTGACATCCCCCTCTGGGTAAGGAATTGTGGGGTGGGCAGGGGAAGATCTCCAAGCCTGGCTCTGTCAAGACTGGCTGATGTCTCATCCTTCAGCCATGGGGTCATGGCAGAGTCCAGTAACAGTGCCTGGGATTGGAGGAGATTCCTAATTTTTCCCCCTCCACGGGGTTGCAGAAGGAAGAATGGAAGACCAGTCTGGAGTATGGAAGTTTGGGTCTCCCAGCCAGGGGCTCTGGTGCTGAAGCATCACTTTTGCTGGGGCATGTCCCCATGCTGCCTGTGTCCTCTCCTTCCAGGAGGCTCACTGGGCTGACATCCAGAGCAAGACTTCTGAGAAAACCAGGAAGCTGTGGACCATCAAGCTGGCCATCCACAACCTTTTCCAGTCCACCAACATGTGGCTGCAAGCAGAGTGGAATGTGTTGAAGTATGACAGCTGCAGACAGCTGAAAATGGTAAAGCCAAGACAGAAAGAGGAGCAGTAAC
The DNA here is from genome assembly GCF_020740725.1 of Corvus hawaiiensis. Taxonomy (NCBI): domain Eukaryota; kingdom Metazoa; phylum Chordata; class Aves; order Passeriformes; family Corvidae; genus Corvus; species Corvus hawaiiensis. The sequence continues at coordinate 8,553,745 of NC_063217.1, read as the reverse complement.
GAGTCTCAGCAGCCCAAAGGGAGGGGAGAGCCCACAGACCCAACAGACACCTGCCTTTTCATTTGGGCTCTCTCTCAGGCATGGGGAAGGGGCAGGGGACATCATGCAAACCTGTCTCTTCTGAGGAGGTGGAGCAGGGTCCTTGCCTGGCAGAACAAGTGGGAGCCAGGCAGGCTGAGGCAGGGGATGCAGATCAAGCCATGGCCAACACTGGCTTCATTCACCCTTGCCCGGGACTCAGACTCCCTCACAAAAGTCCATTCTGGTGGTGCAGATCCAGCAAGGCAAATGCTTTATCCTCCTGCTCAGTTTGACTGGTGACATTTGCCATCTTAAAGAGCCAACAAACCTCCATCTGACTCCTGTTCCCATCCTTCTCTGCCATCTCTCTTCTCCACCCTAGATATTGCAGTATATCCAACACTTTAAAGACATCCAGTTCTATGCAGGATGTGCAGAAGCACCAGAGTTGCTACACCTCTGAAGACAAAAGGGACATGGCAGCATGACTTGTCCTGCCAGTGAAGGTTCAGTGGGTTGGGAATGGAAAGAGGAAGACAAGAGAACCCTACAGATATCCTAGGCTAAAAGAAAAAATAAAGGTATCTCTTCATTTCCTGGGAGGATTGGACACATTAGAGCAACTCCATCCCACAGCTTCACCCAGACACCATTGGGGGGTGTTCCGGTTTGGCCAAATTTAGAAATATATCCTCTGAGAGAAGGCACAACCACCCCTCCCCCACCGGGTTCGGGAAAAATAAATTTTCCTCGAAGGAAAGTGAAGGAGATAAAACTATTTATTTACACAAACACACGGGAAAAGGAAAATAATGCTAAATAATAAAATCTCTCGCTGTGGAGAAAAAACCTGGGAAAAGTGTTAGAGTCCTCCCTTTGGTCTCCTCAGAGCTGGCTCACCCTCTGCGCTCGGTGGAAAGTCCTCCTGATGTGCTTGGAGGTTGAAACAGTCCAGTAGAAAAGGGAGAAAATCTGAAATTCCAGGGAAGGAAAAAGCAAAGTTCAACTCTCAGTCTCTCTCTGGAGAAAAAAAGAAGCTGAACCACTGGCCAAAAGCTGACTGGAAAGCAGCAAGCCGGGTGCTTCCTCGCTCCCCTGCCGCAGCTGGGGAAAAAACTGCTATCTCTGTGTGACCTTGAACAAGCTGCAAACTGCTTTGAAAACGTTTTGCTCAGTTTTTCCTTCCTCCTCTCAGGCTCAGTTTAGAGGCATAGAAAGGCACAAAGTTAATTTCTGGGCATAGGGCAGCGATATGGGATACACATCATAAAGCCACCCCAAGACAGGGGCCTTCCTCAAAATTCTGGTTGCATGACACAGTGTTCCTGCAAAGCAGGCAAGATCATGAGAGCAGACTGGGACAGGAATATGGTTTTAAACAGGGATCAGTAATACTGTTCACATTTGGACATCCCACTCAGCCTAAGCTCCTAGATATTTGAGAGACATGTCATGACAGGGGGGGAGACTGTGCTTCAGGAGAGCTTCAGAGTGTTTCCACCACCACACCCAGCACTTCCATGGATGTGGATTTCTCTGCACGGCCATGTGTTATGGACTAAAGCCCAGCTTCTGCTTGAGCTCCTATGGAAAATGTGGACAATGGACACAGGCGACAGATGAACCAAAAGCTGAACATTCAGCTGCGCATCATGTGTGCCACTGGGATGAACAAGAGGACTAACAGTGGCTCTGGGGACACACTGTGGTAGTCAGGTCAGGCTCCACAGTCTTTTGGGGGGACCTTTTAATGCAACAAGGACCCAATGACATAAACTTACAGATTTTGTGGCGAGAGGCCATTGATCACATGCTCTTGAGTCAGGTTTTTGCGTGCTAGCTCAAAGAGCACCCAGAGGCCCAGCTGTAACCTGACTGCACTACGGTGGCACACACACACACACACACAAGAGCACAGGCAGACGGGGGTGCACCCCTCACCCAAGGGAGCTGTCCCTGAGCTGATGTGAAGGCACACAGGCAGAGGCAAAGAAGGGAGAGAGAGGGGACTCTGTGTAAGTTCCATGCAGAAGGTTTACTAAGGTGAAACAATGGGGGGAAGAGACGGAGAGCTCAGGATCTGACAGAGTCCAGGGGTTTTATAGTGGGGATAGGGAAGGCGGGGATAACGGATACAGCAAATGGGACAGTGGACAAAAGGCAAGGTTGAGGGGAAGGGAACCAATGGAAATAACACAAAGGAGGGATTTAGCCAAGGAACCAATGGGGTGTCGAGTACAACAGAATTTTCTAGAATTAATACATATTAACTTAGGGGAAATGAATATTAACAAACACATAAAACAGGGAGGGGGAAACATGAACCTATCACATAAAAATATGTAAACAGAGGAACCAGGGGATTATGGGCTCTCGCCCTAACCATGTGAGGCATTAAACTTCAGTGCCTGACCACCACAGCTTGGTGTCTGTTGGATCTTCAGGGGCCAGGGTGGCGGCAGCCACTTGCACTGTTACGCTCATGCTCCCCCCTCTCCTGTCCTGAGTTGGGGAAGAAGAGGAAATAAAGCTCTCTGAGACTGGGGAAAGGTTGCACAGTGCAATGCAGAAATGCTGTGTGTGATGCTCAGCTGTCCCCAGGCTTTGGGTGGGATTTGTGAGGAGCAGGGCTGGAAATGGAGCATCTGGGAATGAGCTTTGAGGGCATGTCCCAAAACACCCACCACTCATTCAGAGGGATGTTTCACCTTCCTCATGCTCTCCATGGTGCAGACCTTGCAATTTCTGGGTTTTTAGGTCATGGCCTAGACATAATTTGGAAGAATTAAAAATTGGTGGAGAAAAAGCAGTTCAGGTTCTTCAGCATAGTGAGCATGAGTCCTAAACTGGTGCTCTTTTTAGCCAGGCAGGTTCTGCCAACCACTTGGTTTGATCTTCCAAAAAAACAGGGTGTGAACTTTGATATTTCCACGTTATATGGCAAGAAATAACGTGTCTGTAACAGTTTTAATCCTGGGCATTACCTCTCCTCCAAACTTCAGAGATTTACTGATATACACACCCTGCCTTCCCGCATGCGGGTGGGTAATTAGGAAGAAAAAATCCTCTTTGTGTGTTGGTACATGTCCTTCTGAGCAATCCCAATTTCCACAGGGATCACATGTGGCTGAAATGCAGCCGTTGCTGGTATCCTGTGTGCTTTGCAGTCCATTGTGCTCATAAATAAAAAGTGGGACAAATTTTAGTACCTAATCTTTTACTCAAGAGAACTAAATGAGGGCTTCAGAGCCCTTATTGTGTGCCAACACAGAAGTGAATAACATCTGAATATTCTTACAGGAAACTTCAGAATGGTCTAAGTTGAATATATTAGATTGAATGGTCATGTGGATTGTTACCTTTGATTTTTTTTAAAATATCTTTTCATGATGTGTGTTAAAACCAACAAATTAAATCCTTTAATTAAAATCCTCTTAGTTGGGAATGTGACTATTAAGGAAATGTTTCCATTTTATAGCTATGCTTTTAGAATGAGGATACAGAAATATAGAACTTCCATCTCAAAAAATACTATTTCTTTCACTACCCTCACATGAGCCTGGTTCAGTTGCCTTCATCTCCCCACATCAAACTGCCATGAGTTAGGAAATAAAGCTACAATCTAAGGCTGTTATAGAGAATCATCTTTCTTGGTTTGTTTGGTTTTGCCTTTTTTTTTTTTTTTTTTTGTTTTTTTTTTTTTTTTTTTGTTATTTGTTTTGGTTTTTTTTTTAATGAATTCATGAATGCCTCTTTTTGAACTAAAAAAAAATTGAAGGAAAGAAAAGCCTTACACTTTCTTTCAAGTGAATACCAACTATTAACTGAGACAAGGCAGTGCAATGCCTTTGTTTCTTCTTTAAATTCTAGTATAACTGAGTTTTTTTGACATTAGTTGGATTACTAAGAGTGCTGGACACAGGCTGAAACTGAAATCTGAGTGCATAATAGGAATCCGTGCAGTGGTTAAGGAGTATCAGGGAAAATTTATACTTGGAGTTATATTGAAATAATTCCAATGTATCTTCACTGGAATTAATGAGTTTATTTTGGATTCATTCTCTTGTAAGTAGGAGGTTGGCAGCAGCAGGGATAAGAAAGTGGCTTTCTCTGGAATAGGAGAGAGGAAGAAAAGAATGCAATCTAGGAAATGACACAGCATCAGTCTCTTAAGAAAAATCTCTTTCTATAACTTTTTTGCCTTATTGTATATTTTGCAGAAGAAAAAATTGTAAAAATTAAATGGAATGATAGACATGTGTGTGAGGGGGACAGGATGACTCCTGTTTAGAATTTGGTTTAAAATTTGAGATTATTCATGTGATTATTCCTCAGCAAGGCATATCTTTCTCATGGGGTCAGGCAGCCACTTGGGTCCACTCCCCTTCTTTGTATCACGTGGCACTGGGTTGTGTACAAATTAAAGACTGACAGACTGTGCTCTTCCCAGGCTGGCCTTGGGGTCACTCTTTCATTAAGAGCTCAAACTCTGGTGTGCAGCAAATCCTCCACTGTTATGGGGAATTGCAGCAAGTGCCAGTGCAGCCCAGTCACTTCATGTGAGTACATCGGGACAAATTCCCAGATTACTGTGATTATGTGATGTTTATCTCATGTTACATCCTGGGCTTCAGGGTAGGATGGTCCCTATGCCCTGTTAGACATGTACCTGTGCCCTGCTGGAGCCCCGGAGGTCTGGGGTTCCTGCGGGCCATGATGCATTTGGGGTGAAACATCTCTTTTTGTGCCTCCCAATACCAAGAGCCATTGGATTAAATGTGGAAGACTGTGACTGGGCTTGTCCTCTGCCCGGCTGCCACCTTCCATAGTTCTTATAAAATTCTGATTTTAAGTCCACAAATACAATGTATAGCCCAATTTGATTCTTCCCCTCTACTCTGCTCAGCTGAGTTCCCACCTGGATCTCAGGTGGGATCCAGCTCTGGCATCTCTCAACATGAGAAGGACATGGAGCTGTTGGAGCAAGTCCTAGAGGGGTCACAAAGATGCTCCAAGGGCTGGAGCACCTCTGCTATGGAGACAGGTCAAGAAAGCTGGAGTTGTTCAGCCTGGAGAAGGCTCTGGGGAGATGTTACAGCACCTCCAGTACCTGGAGGGTCTCCAAGAGAGCTGGAGAGGAGTTTTTGACAAGGCCATGGCATGATAGGACAAGGAGGAATGACTTTAAACTGACAGAGTGCAAGTTTAGATTAGATTTTGGAAAGAAATTCTTTACACAGAGGGTGGTGAGGCACTGGAACAGGTTGCTCAGAGAAGCTGTGGATGCCCCATCCTTGTAAGTGTTCAAGGCCAGGTTGGATGGAGCCTTGAGCAATCTGGTCTTGTGGAAGGAGTCTCTGCCCGTGTCAGGGGGCTGGAATTAGATGATCTTTAAGGTCCCTTCCAACCCAAACTATTCTATGATTGTATGAAATTCAGTCCACTGTGGGCACAGAACATGCTCAATGGTAATGGAAATTGCAATATTCTTGGGCTTGGCTGTGAAGTATTTGCAAGACAGGAGAACAGTAGAAAGAACAGTGCTGTAATTTTTGTTCGAATGGCTTTAAAGAAAAAAAAAGAAAGCACTCAATCAGATATCAGCTCTGAACTGGTCAGAGTTTATGTAATGGCCAATGGTTATTTTAAGGCCAGAGAGGGATGCCACAGAGCAGAGTTGATGATGAGATAGAGTTAAATCTAAATATATATAAAATCCTGGACAGGAAAGGATAATCTTTCAAGGAGTGTGTACAGCTGCTCACACTTGTTCACTAACCCTTCCAAAACGTGTCCTCTGGGAATTCCCACACAACACCAAGTAAATTGCAGATTCAGGAGGAAGCCATGTTGCTGAATAACAGACGTTCAAGTCACCATTCACCCTCTGTCCCCTTGCATGGTGAGGCTACTGTGGTCTTGCTCCACACCTGCCCTTCTCTCCCCCCTCCCAATCCTCTCACTCGCGCCTTGCTTGATACAGACACTTTGATTCATTTTTCATCAATACAGTTGTGTGCACATAAAGCGCATGGTGAGGAAAGAAGGAGATAGAAACACCTGATGGGAGCTTCTGGGGGAGAAATGCCTTCAAGAAGGTGAACCCAGAGCATTTTTGCCTCCACCGTGTATCAAGTGATGGGCAAAGGGGTGAGGGTGGGGCTGGGGGCTGTGCATCCCTGTTACACCCTCCACCTGGGGCAAATTGCCTTCATCTTAGAGGTGTAAAGTGCTTCTGCTGGTGCCAGGGAAGGGAGGAACAGTGAGTGGGACAGGAGCCCTCTGGGGAGCAAGGAAAGAGGAGTCCAGAAGATGTGCATGGGAAAATTCCCTCTGAGAAGGGTGATGTGGGTAGGTCTTTGGGTGCACCAGTTGGGTTGTGATAAACCAGGATTTGCTTTTCTCTGTGAATGTGGCACCTTGGGTAGATTTAACCTGCTCCCTTTCCCCCTCATTGCAGTTTATGTCACAGGATCCACCTGTTAAAATGTCAATATAAAGTATGTAGTTGGTCCATAACATGCTGTACGCTTCTGACTGGCGCAGTTTACGTGTCCATATGCAGCTCCTCACACCATGGCTCAGTGGTGCCTACACAGCTATTCAAGGCTCATAAATTCAGGGAAAGACAACCTTCATGGAATGTCAGTCTGGTGGCTCTTGCTCTTCTAAACCGTGTTACAGAAAGAGGAGTTGAAGACACGGGGTTTCAAAATTGAACCAAAATTCACGGTATCACTTTTGCATGATATCTAAATATGAGGACCACAGGAACCTCTTGTCCTGGGGAAAGACTGATAAGAGACTAGAGTTTGGCATTTGGCTAGGCCTAAGGGAATAGTAGCTGTAAATTAACATAACAAAGATAAAATTGTATAATGGTTTTCATCCTAACTTGGTTAGCAATTTGTTACAATTTTCAGCTTTTGGGATGAAATTTTCTGGGCTTGTTTTCAAACTGGGAAAAAAAACCACACAAATGTGTGTAAACTTGTTTAAATTAAATATTATTATTTAAATATGATTAAATAATCTCTGTATCTAACGAGAGATAAGAAACTTTTCTCCCATTATTACTTCCTATAATTCCTTCAATGAATGTTGACAGAGCAGACACAGCTGGTGTTACACACTGAAATGTGGGCCAAAGGTGCCTGATTCCATATGAGCTATTGCTGTTCTTTTTGGCCTTGTGGTTTTTTGAAGGTTTTATCTTATTTTGTTTTCAGGTCTGCAAAGCTAGCAAGTTCCATGAGACAAAACTCTGGTTTGAGAATTGTAACAGTTGCTCAGGATTTTTAAAAATATTGCCATTTATATTAGAAAGATTAACCCCAGGAAATTCTTGCCCAATTTCCCTGTGCCTGTACTCCTTCTCCTTTGGATGCACCTCAGACAGGAGCTGATCTGTGGTGCCCCAAAGAGGTCTGGCAGCCCTGTGGCACTGGCAAAGCTCATTTCTGTCAGTACAACCCAAAAGTTTGCTTTGTAACAACCAGTAGCGTGTCAGCAAGGAAGAAGAGACACAGAACTGAATTTGATCGCTGGGGCTGGAGATGATCTTTAAAGGCCCCTTCCAAACCAGACTATTTCTATGACCTATTCTGTGGCTGGTGAATTTGGTTCACATGGTGCAAAAAGTTGTATAACAGCCTGTGTCCCTGGGTACATCAGAACTGGCATTAACTCATCTCCTGCTCTGAGGCTCAGCAAGGCACTGTGGGGTGTGTGTGCATTAAAATAAAATCAATGTCATTCTGCTGCAATAAAACAGATTTATGTCTCCACCAGGTATATTTTCTAGTATATCAAATCCAGTCAGAATTAATTTCATGGGCTTATTGTATTCTTAGTGCCATAGTTTTAAACCCAATAAAAGATGCTCAAATGGCGATAGTAAAAACAGCGAGAGCAGGCTTGAAAATCAGCCCCTTGTTGCTTACACTGCATTTATATACAGATCTTGACATTTGAGCTGGTGGAATTTTCCAGAGATACGTAAAATTAGACCTTCATATTTGTTTTTATTTTCTATCTGCCATTTATTTTGTTTGCCTTGGTTAAGTTTCCAATTTTCCTTTTATACGGTCCCTGCATACTGGTTAAACATACTTGCTGGGAACATTCTTGCTCAGTTTGTAGGAAGATGCTTTGCTAAGGGGAACCTGCTTGGATCCCAGACTGCAAATAGCTACAACTGGAAATTTGGGATGTATTTTCCCTCTTGAAATCAGGTCCACTAGCAAATATCACAGTCTAATTATCATACCAGGGAGAGCCAGGGTAGTAGCCTGACTGCCCTATTTGATGGCTAAAAATGCAGGGTTGCAAACTGTATTCTATCCTCTGCCAGTGACAGTTTCAGGCATTTCAACACCTCAGGTAACCCCTCTGTGCCCATTGGAGTGATGGTGATTTGCCTCTCTGTGCTGTCACGTACCTCATTTAGCTCAGCCTTACAAATATTAAAATCCTCAGACAACTCAAAGAGTTGCTTCTGCACAGAGCAAGCTCCTAAACCACTATTTTGATCTTCAGAGATTCTATTGCTGTTGCTGAAAGTAGGTTTTTTTCATAAGCAGAAACTTTTTATCAGGTCAAAACTTTTTCTGTTTTCTCAAGAAATGGATTCTTAACCTAATTGCTGTTAGCAAAGCCACTGACACTGCAGGTGCAACCCTGCCCCTGGGCTTAGAAACTATTGGCAGAAGGAAATGAGTTTGAGGAATAAAATGCTTGCTTTGGTTCTAATTATCTCACACTGAAAGCCCAGAATTGTTTCAGGAGTCCATTTGATTGATCTTTATAGATTATTGATCTTGGTTCCAATTCATATCTACCCTGTCGTGACTGGATATCCAGGATATTCCCAAGTGCTTGCACTATCCAGTGTCTTTCCATATAATTTGAGAGTGTTTTTCTGGCTTGTGATGTGCTCAGAAACTTGTCCTCTTTCCACTCTGAAAGTTGATGTTTGTGCAGTTTAAGTTTTTATATAGGTTGTGCCATCCATACCTAAAAATAACACATAAATGTGTTAAATGGAAAGCTAATATGTAATTTTGGGAGTTTACAACTACCCTAATGCTTTAGAGGATATGAACTGTTTTCATGAACAGTTAAAAGCAAAAAAGCATTTTCCCCATTAAAGCGGGCAACCCTCTGCTCAAGGCAAATTCAGGGGGAAAGGAGGATTTGTCTCTCCAAACCAGCCCTGGAGACAGGTGAGCTGCAATTTCATTCTTAGACCAAGTAATCCACTTCTCTGCTTCAAGGAGTGTCCACTACTAGGGAAGCTGGGCTGTGTGGGGCAGCAGGGCCCCTGCCTGGATTGGACACAGCACCTAATCCTGGCTTCAAGAACAATGTTTTCTGCAGAACACAGGTTTTAATTAATAAATTGACAGACTCTGGTCAGGGAGTGTGCACAGCCTGTAGAAATGAGCTCCTGGCAGTGCTAATAGGTCTGCACCCAGCTCTCAGTGTGCCACAGAGATTTGCTTTTCACAGCGGTCCCACTTTTCCCCTACCAGACATGGGAGTTATTTGGGGTGAATAAATAGCTGGAAGCAAGAATGGGAGGGAGGGGATGTGGTCAACTGACGGAAAGATGCAAGTTTGCATTGTGAAAGACACAGAAGCCACTTCCTTGCAGGCAGAAGTACTGAGAAGTGACTGACATGAGTATTCCCAAAGGATCTGTCCCAGAGAGATCGAGTTTCCAAGTTCTGTTTCAACCACTAACCCCACCTGGCACCTTGTGCCTGCAGCCTGGGCACAGCATGGAGATGTAGCAGCAAATCAGAAGGGCAGCAGGAAGCAGATGCTTTTCCAGTTGGCTCCGGGCAGTTGTTTGTAGAAGGATGGTGTTGTATTTAGGTGCATTAGAGTGCTAAGGAGGTCACCTTGCCATGACAAGGGAGTGACTGTGACATTCATGTGGTAACAGTCTATTCTTGCCCAGCACAAAGTAGATTTTAGTATTTGCTTGATGTTAGGGTGTTGCCCTTACAAACCTTAAGCCTGTGTTGAACCTGCTGAAGGGACAGGGCAGTGATGGTTATGTGTCCTCAATCCTTAGGCTTTGAATCGTGTTTAGTAGGAGCTGTCCATACAATAAAATTAATATGGGGTCATGAGATTGGTCCAGCACAGGACATTAGGCTTGTGGAAGAGAGAAACAGTTGGGACATCTCTCCATAGGATGGCCTTTCAAGCCACTGAAATAAAATTTATTGTTCAAAAAGGCCCTGTATGGCTTGAAGTTCCCAGGGGAGCTGAGAGTGAGATGCCAACAGCAGCAAGGCTGTGTGGGTCCTTCGCTATGTCACCCCAGAGAGGCAAAGTGTGGCCCAAACTGCACTACAGCATAAATATCCCCACAAAGATGGTTAGGGAATGAATGAACCAGTCAGCCAGGTCTCCATACCTGTACAGAGGTGAAGCAACTATTGAAAAATTGACTAAAGCCACAGGAATGAAAAAGCTGAATATGATGACATGAGAAGCTCTGGTTAATGCAGGTCATGAAAAGTGTTTTCAGTGACTGCTTTAACCAGGAAAGAGTTGTAGGTGAGGAAAAGCTTTGCTCCGTGTGTCTCATCAGTTGGGAAAACAAATAGAGGTGAGGGAAGGGAATGAGGTGGAGACTAAAGACAGAAAATGTTGTGAGTGGGATGAGCAGCATGGGCTCGTATAGCCCACAGCTCCAGGTGCTGGCCACTTGCCTTGGAGAGGGGGCTGAGGGGACTCACTGTGGTAGGAAGATGGAGAAAAGGGAATATCATGATCATGAGAGAGCTTTTGGTTTTCCTTTCAGTGCAGGCAAAGAGAAGTAAGCAAAAACTCAGTAAAATGAAACAGTAGGGAATTCAAAACCAATAGGAAGGTGGATGTGTGAGCAGCATGAGCCTGGTTGGTCACAAATACATCCCCCTGCCCCTCAGCCTGGCCCAGAAAGTGTAAGATAAAGCAAATCAAGAGCTGTACTTAGCACACTGTGTTTGCTCATATTTTGTAATCATTAATCCACCCATTCATTCACGAGCTGCCTTAAGGTGTTGCTAGAGTTAAATCTGGAAAAGGGTACACAAACAAACCCAGCATGCAGAACCCTTCCTCAAAGGGCTGTGCAGCAAGCAAGCCCCAGGGAAAGACAAGAGGAATGCAGCAATCAGAACATAACTCACTCTGGTAGTAATTTTTTTTACTCTATCTCATGGAGAGTTTATTTTGGCAACTGTGGGTCATGAAAAAAACCCCCGAGTATTCCAGTTGTGAGTATTGTATATCTTCCCTGATCTGGAGAGAACTGCCTGGATGGGATAGGGCCGGGTCGTTCCCCATGGATAGAGTCCATGGATGGAAGGACAAGACTTCCCTGACAAATCCATGGAAAAACTTTCTAGCTTGCCGCAGACAGAAAATAGCCAACAGGTATTTTCTAGTGGAATTAATCCTGGAGGAAGATTTGTGTAGAGCTTAACAGTGAGTGTGGAGCTATATTCAGTTCCAGAAAGGATGGAATTTCTGCAGTGTAATAACTTCAGCGTGTCAGAGATATCGCTGCGAGACCCTGGAGGGAGACAAGGCACAGATGTGGTTTTCTGAGAGGCAGCAAGGAAAGGCAGCTGTGGGTTGGGTGCTGGTTGACAACAAATACCTCCTCACCTACCCATATGGTGGGAGAACCTGCAGAACCATACTTAGGTTGTCATGGGGGACAAACATCAAGCTTAAAAAGAAATACAGCACCAAAATAATCCACCTCTTGCCACTCCTTATTGATGTGCAAAGAATGAGCATCTTACAAAGGTCTTTTGAAGAACTAATTCAAACTAACAGTCATTTACAGCACGCTCTTGCAAAAGCTTGTGGGAGTGCTGTGGAAACAAGATTATCTGCTTTTCTCTTTTCACGTCCCTTTATGTGGCAAAGGAGTGCATCTGGATCAGCCCCTATTGCCTGGGTCACAGGAGCAAAGATGATGTAGCAGGAAGCATCTGACAGCTGTGTAGATATCCTCAGTGCATCTGTGTCCCTTGAGCAGGCAGGACAGGCCAGACCATCCTTTAGTGCAGGGTACAAATTATGAGCAAAGCCCAGATTGTTCCTTCACTTGCATATGCACCTCTATATGGCAGCTACAAGACCTGAATATCTGCAAACATGTGTCCTCCTGCTCTACAACAGCAGATTATATTTTCTAGTCATCTGAGTGGCGGGTGCTATTGAGGTCCTCGAGGCTGATAAACCTTGACAGAGGAATAAAAGAGGGTAGATTGGATAGCACACTGTGGGCAGGTGGCCTGTACTGTGAGTGGTTGCACACTGGAATCTTTGCTCCCCAAAACTCATCTTGAACCTGATTGTGAGCTGTGCAATTAAGACAATTAGTGATCTTGGGCTTGTGTGGGCTTCAGTGTGCACTGGGTACCCAGCTGAAACATGGATGCAGGACCTGACTGAAGGTACAGTGAAGCTAATGAAAATACAGGTACCACAGATACCACTTAGTGTCCCCAGGAAAGACCCATGGGGCTGGTTCCTCAAAGGAAAAGTTGGTTTAAGCAAGTGTCTCTCCATTCCCTTGCCCTGAACCCCACCGTTCTCTGTCCCAGGCCGAAAGCTGAAATTCATCAAACCTACTGGATGTCCCAGTTAGAGGCATTACTTTACCTTAAGCTTTGGTCAGTGTGTAGGGCAGTTTTCATGGTCATCTTGCTGGTCAAATTGTCTCAAGCCCTCTTGCTCATCTTTCCCCACAGCCTTTTGGACCCTCAGTCTTGTAAGGCACATCAACTACAAACAAGAGTCAATACACTCTGCAGGCCAAATCCTTTCAGCCAAACCTGAATAACTGTTTAGTTACAGTCCTCTCTATAACTGGAGTATTTTCCTCTACAGATGATCAGAAAATTTGTCTGCTTAGAGCAGATTTTGGCTGAGTTTATAAGTAATTTTAATTCTCATGACTGTGGAATAAACTTTTGTTTTGGCAGCTGCAGTGTCCAGCCTTGTTAATTTATTTCTTTGTGAGCTGTGAAGAGCTTGGATTAAGCTCCAAGAAGTGGACCATAGCAAACGTGAGAGAAGAGCAAATCCCATTTTCCCTGTCTCTCTGAGCCTGGGGGTTGCACCAGGGATTGGTGGTGCAGAAACACCTCCTGCCCCCACACAGGTGTTCAAGCAATTAACCTTTTGTACCTCTTGTCCCTACAGTGTCTGAAGATGAAGGGACATCTCCAATAGGGTCAGCTGTGCAGGCTTCTTACTGATTTGGAGGTCTTGGTAGGCTGAATAGTACAGGAGCACAGCAGAGAAATATGCTACAAGAGGAATATAAAACAGCCGAGTTTTGGTGGGCTTGTTCTGTTTACCATTGTATGAAACATCTGTTTCATTTCAACAGTAGTAACAGGCTGGCTGTTGCTTTGATCCACTATTGCAATTCCTATCTGTGTTAGTGTAAGGGCTGAAGGTTGATGGTGACGTCTCTCCCGATCGCTGTGCACATTGTTGCTCTCTGGCACTGACACCAGCAGCAAATCATTCCAGTTTGACTGGCAAATCTACCCAATCTCCTGCTCACGAAACAGCTCTGAAAGCTGCTGTCCCCTGGGAATGCCAGTGTGTTTGGATTTATGGGGCTGCCTTGAATAAAGGACTGCAGATGCTGCTGTTGAGAAGAAAGTCGTACTGCTACTAGGCTTGGTTTTTTGGTCCTAGACTTTTTGTTTTCCAGAAGCCTCTCCTTATAATTACTCTATTTGGTGACTGTGTTATTTTGGTAGGAACATTCATTTTGCCTTGTCTTGGCAATATTATCAAGATACCAATGTCATAAGCAAAAACTTTGGTTGAGAGTCAACAAGGAGCACTGACATTACTCCAGCAGCAGACAGCGAATGGTTAAATATATTTAATTTGCTTGTATGTTTCATATCAGAATAACTGCCAACTTATACTCCACAGTACTTCAATTGTACACACAAGCTATAAGAATGCCTCTGATAAGCTTTATCTTGGACAGTGTTTTTGCAAAGAACTCACTTCAAATGAATTGTTGCAAGTTTCCTCCTTCCCTGAGTAAATTACTTCATTCGTTGTAAATTATGTCCCTGCAAATTTTGAATTATTTGCGTTCCTGTGAAAAGTTCCTCTGTACACTTTGTGCATTTCCTATTATTCCATGGCCAGAGGAGTCCTTCCTGGTGGCTGGGTTCATGCTGAACAAATCTGTGGCCTGTGCTGAAAACTAATCATGGTAAATGCTGAGATTGTTTCAGCTGTGTTTCATGTGTGTGTTTATCCAGAATTTGGTTGAACATTAATACAGATGAAATGGGAATGGTTTGTTTTCCTGTGACTGCAACCATTCCATGGATACTTCCATGTCTTGTAGACTTGACTCTGGTTGAGCATTTCATTGAAGTAAGTACCGATGAATGTGCTGTTTTTAGAAGAATCTGACAAAATAATAGATCATTGCATGCACCCCCATACGAAATAAAACCTGTGTTGTAAATAACACCTGCGATTATCAGAAACAAAAACATTTTACAAATGTAATTAGTTTGTTGCTGATTAATGCTGTTATAATAATACATGTTTCTATTCCTGATTTTTGCTGATTATTGTGAACATCACAATAATTTGGCTTTGTACAGTACAAGGAAACAGTAAAACGGAAAACTGCAATTCCTAAAAGCTGTCGTGAAAATATTTCCAGTAGTGGGTGGCCAAATGAAAAGATGTTTAGTAAACTTGAAAACAGGCATACAAGGACACGTCTGTATGGATGGATGCAAACAGATGTGAACTCTCTTGCTCTCCAAGCTAACTGGGCACAAGCCAGCTTCGTCAAGAAGCCATGAAGCCATGCTCATGCAGTGCTGGGCTTAAATATTCCACCCTGCCTGTTAGGAGCCTGTTTTAGTTCCCCTGAAGCAGCCAGAGAGCTCATGCAAGCTCGGTGTGATGCCGAAGCCATCTCGAGTCAAGCTGGCTTGGAAGGCAGACAGAGGAGCCCTCATGTGTCTGCTCCCATCGGTGTAGACATGCCCTAAACCAGGCTGGGTGAAATTTGGAGCCTTAATTAAAAACTATGTTAATTAATTCAATAGGCCAAAATTTTGCCTGCTGCTGGCATGGATCTGTATTGGACAAGAAGAATGTTTTTCCACTTCCCAAGCAGACAAAATATTGGAGCTTGTATCTTTGAAGTTGGAAATGACAAAACTGACACAGATTATTTCTGCTTGAAAACACCTTTCTTTGTGTTTCCATCTCAGGTTGGGTGTTCATGTGGTTCCCATCCCCACAGTGCCTGGACACCTTGTGTTTTTTGATGTACAGCTCTAACAACTCCTGTGAGAAGGGAACATGCTGGTTTTTCCCATTGGGTAGGTGGGGAGCAGAGTCCCAGAGACAAAAGGGAGATTTCCCCAAGGCTCCAATGCTGCCTCATGCAGTGACATCCTGGACCAACTCCTCCAAGGAGTCATGAAGTGTCTCAAGACTCCTTTAGAACTTTCCTTTGGGCCTTTTTCATACAGAAGATGTGGCCTCTTTGCTTTCCTAAACTCTAACGAGTCACTCACTGACCTGGCAGCATGAGGTCAGCATGGGCAGGTCCCACAGCTCCCGGGCCACTGGCGAACATGAGTGGCCAATACATGGTCTTTGCCCTGGCCTGTGACCATTCCTACCACTTTGGTGTGAGCAAATGCTTTGGCACAGATTTGGTCTGCATTAACTCACTCTCTGCAACATGGTGTCCTGGCACCATCTGGGGAACACTGAGCACAGAGCTGTTCCCAAAACTCATCCTCTTGGGGTGGTGAGAACATTCACTCATCCAGCCTCTCCTGTGTGCCCAGGCCTGGGGGACAGCCCCTTGTCCTGTTTTATTTGGATTTTTAGGCATCAAATCAATTCATTTGTAAAATGCTCCCATGAACTTCCCAGGGAAATGAGGACGCTGCTTGACCTCGCACTCGGGTGGGACAGGATGTGGGAAGGAACACCGCATGGTGGGAAAACATCTGAATTACGAGCCCCTTTGGGGGAGAGTGACTTCATACTGACGACCTACAAGCAGCAAAGCAGGCCAAATGACTGCAATAAACTATTAATTGAGTGGAGATTGCCATAATGTTACTAAAATATTTCTGTGCTGTTTTTCCACTACTGCTGTCAGGGAAGCTGAATGATCAAGCCATGCATCCTAGACAGGATTACACCTTTATTCAGGTAAAGCCTTTGGACTGGCACAGCTTTTGTGGCAGTACGCAGTGGGAAGAGCTGGGATGGGATGTGGCATAGCAGGGACTCAGACATCTGAGGACTGTGTAGTTGGCAAACAGGGCACGGGCATTCACCTAATCTCAGGCAGCACGAACTCTCAGGGTCTCCACTGCTTTGCAGGTGCAGGGGGCAGGTGTGTTTTTAGGGCACTTCTTAATTCCCAAGGTAGGCAGATGTGCTTTGAAGCAGCTGAGGTTTCTGAGCTGTTCTCATGGCTCCTCCACTTGCCTAAGGACAGGGAATGGGGCTGGGCTTCAAATGATGAGTTGAATCCTGCCCTCTTTGAAGTCCCTGGCAGAAATTCCCAGTACCAGCTATGAAGTCTGTGTGGCTGAAGGGGCTACAGCAGAGCAAAATTCCTTGTCTGGCCAGTTTAACTGGGGAACCTGGGACTTCTTGGTCTGGGAGGACATGATGGGGCACATCAGCTGGGTTGGTCAGGTTGGGGCACAACAAGCTTCATGGATCCATGCCCAGAGGATTCATTCAAGCACCCTGTTAGAATTTAATACAACTCATCCCTGTCTCTTTTCTCTCCTGAGAGCCCACCCTGCTGTGACCAGCACTTGAGTCCCGAGATGTAAGGAAATAGTTTAACAGGCTTCAGGCAGGGGTTGCAGTGTTGAAAATTAGGAAAATACAGTATCTCATAGAGACAGAGCCAATTGGATCTGGAAGCCATGGAGGAGAGAGAAAAAACCTTATCTGCCTCTTGGCATGGGGATGTTTGTATGTGTGTTTGCTTGGCTGTGCTTCTGATAGATGCCTTGAGCTTCTGTGTGTGACACCTGGCACAGCTGGGCTGGGGAGATACAACAGGCAGAGGAACACATGTGACTGATGCTGGTTGGTCTTGACATTTTGGACAGGTAAAGTGGCTCTGCATCCTCCACCCACTTCTGTAAGCTTGTCCTGTGCTTAGTTTGCATGGTCTGGCACAAAGCTCTGTATAGGTGGTAATAAACCTGTGGGCTGCAGCCAGGCAAGAGAAGGGACTGTGGAGCACCACAGCCCTGGATATATTGCACTGACCCAAATGTGTGAAAATGATTGTAAAAACTGACTTTGCTGCGTAGTCACTGGTGACACCGAGCAAGCACCCCAGATGTAGTGCTTGCCCCCTGCCCTTTAATATGAAGGACACCAACAAGAATCTGCCCAAGTTTGCCTTCATTTCTCAGGGTTGCACTGGCACAAGCTGCCCTGGGTCCCTGCTGGCCAGCATTTGCTCCAGCAGCAGCTGTGTGCAGTGCTGCTCCCAAGGAGAGTCTCTGCTTCGTCAGAGATGGATGGATGGATGGTCCCAGCTGGCTTGAAAGGCAACACCACAGCTCCATGATGTGTCCAATTCTTTTTAATTTGTTTCTCATTATGCAAAATTTCAGGCATATGTCTAATGCCATCTTACATTTAGACCCATATAGTAGATGTTTGCAGGACTGCAAAATCCATGAGTCTGCAGATTTTGCCCCCTGCCTGTTTGACTGCTGTTGCTGTTCCTCTCTGTAGTCTATTCCTCCCCCTGCCAAGACAGATTTGCTGCTATCAAAGTCCTGCAGCTGATATATTTCTAATCATCCCTTCATTGCAGTCTATCTTCTGTAAACAATTAGTGAACCCCTTTTGGGATTTGGAGTCATTGTTCTAACTTCCTAATTATTTATATTTTTTTGGCTCTTTTATTGCTTGGCAAGAAAGATTTAGTGTCCAGGAGACATTAATACACTTGCTCTCCAAGTTCCTGCACTTAGGTTAATCACTCCAGCTGAAACCTGTTGATACTGGATGATTTCTGTAACTTTATTATGTGAGTCTTTACAGCACATTCAACAAAGGAGCAATAAATGAGCTCGGTGGCAGGCATATTTCTTTGATGGAAATTGCTTTTCCCTTTGGGACAGGATCCAAAGACCACTGAAGTGAGTGAGACTCTTTCCAGCAACTCAATGGGTTTGTTCTGGTTGCTGATGGAGAAGCTGTCACCCAGTCACTGATGGCTGGGACTCCTTTGCTTTCCTTGCACCCTTGGTCACATCTTGGTCCCTGGCAAGAACTTCCGGTGAAAAGCCTGAGTTACTGAACCTGGATCTCTTAGGGGTGTAAGGGAAGCTGATCAATGTGAGGTGTGCTCAGTAATTTTGCCTTAAAAAGTTCTCCCCTGAGGAACCTCAGTATTTACATTGTTGTTCTAGACTAAGTTGTACAAAGCAAAATTAGTTTTAATGTATTTTTCCTCCCAATGCAGCTATGATTATTAATTACCACTTGCACAAAACGAGAACACAGCCATTAGCTAGGTTTGCTGCATAAGATTACTCAAGGATTCTCCAAATCACCTTTGGTTGATCTCAGGTACATCCACCATAACAAACTGACTCAGACTGGCCTGTTTTGACTGTTCACGTTGGCCTTCTCCTTTTATCTCCTTGGGTTGTACCACCCTTGTACCTATATGCTGAAAGCTTTCTTTGTTAAACTGGTGGAAACTAACCCCTCATCAGACTTGGAAAGGTTCTGCTGTCCTGTCCTGGCAAGCTGCCCCTCTCAGCTAGTCCTGGGCACCATCTTCTGAACTCTGAGGAGAAGGGATTCCTCCCACCATTTTTCAGGCATTTCAGTGTCAGCCTTACATAATTCATGTATTGTTCAAGCCATGTTAACATTGTTCTTTTTCTTGATTATTCCTTATTAAAGTGCTATGTCAGCGTATTAGTTTGTTTTCTTTCCCATTAGCTTCCAAGAGCTTGGCTCAATCCTTTACATATGTTAGTGCTCTCCTCCAACCAGTTATGGGTCAGTGTGTGAATAACCCTTATGCACGAAAGCCAAACATCCACACACTGCACAGGGAATCATACAGGGTGGTAGTAATGAATTTCATGAGGGGAAGGGCAGAGGAAACACTGAGATTTTGCACCCAGATTTTTCACTTCTGAACAAAACCATTTGATGAATCTTTGTTTCAGCACCAGAGAATGTTCCTTGCACTCTGTTCCTTGTGTTCTGGTGGCCAGGGATACCTCTTCCTTCAGTAAGAACAGACACATTCCTCTGGAGGAAAATTTGCATCTTCAGTGGTTGTACTTGCCTTCTGGAAAAGCCCTTCTCTGGCCACTGACCACAGGGGAAGCTTAATGGAGCCCTTATCACACTCACCACCTCAGAGAAGCCTGACATTGCCTTTGGAAGTTACTTCTGCATGGACTAGAGGTGTCTGTTATGGCTGGAGACCCAAAGTTTGGACTTGGTCTGACGGACAAGAAGAGTTAATAATTTCTGTCCATTGAAAAACTGGAGAAAGCAGTAATGCTGTGCTTTCCTCACTCCTCCCCATGCCCAGGCCTATAAAATATCCATGTGGGATATGGGAGACTCCCATGAGTGATTTTTCTGCTGCTTGATGGGACTTGAACTTGCTTTTCCCAAAGAAATGTCCAAACAAATCTCTTGAAGCCTCTCCCAGACTCTGAAACTTTTAAAGATGTTCCCATTTGTATAAAATAATTAAATTGCCCGTGAAACAGTCCAGGTCTCTCCCCTTCCCAGCTGAAAGCCCTAATAACAGGGTGTAGTGATTCAGGAAACCTGCCCACACAATCTGTGGCTTTTGTTTGAAGGACTGAGATCTCAAAGCCTACCTGCATCAAGAACCCATTCCTGGCTGGGTTACCAACCCTCACCAGTCTCTGTCCATCAAACAGGGTCTGTTAAGCACAGTGGTCCTCCCTTCCAACAAAAGCATCATGGACAGCAGCTTGGGATCTCCAGAGAAGTAGTTTACTCAAGGAGGTCACCTTGCCTGTGGGCACACCAGGCAATTCTTCATGGTGGACGACACCCATTTAAAGGGAAAGCTTGAATAAAGGGGCTGGTCTGGAGGGAAAGCTTTTCCCCAGACCAGGCTCAGAGGAAACTGCCTGCCTCTGCAGTTTCATGAGGACAAAAGGATCCCTCTAGGAGGGTGAACTCTGTGTGCTCCAGTTCAGTTTTGATTTTCAAGGTTGCATTCAGCGAGGCCATGAGTTTTCCACACCCTCTGTGCCATAGGTTTGTTGCTGAGGACAGCTTGGTGGGCCATGAAGACTTAGGCCCATTCTGTAGCAAGTATAATATTTCACTCCAAATTATATTTTCCTATTAGAAGTGATATAAATAAACAGTAAAATTTTTTTGTGCAGTCACTAAGAAGCCTGTATTTCATCGGCATTTGAACAGGGATTCATTAATGTTCTAGTTATATTTTAACACATTTTCCTAAGCATTAAAAAAATCCATTCACTTTGCAGTAAAATATTTTATTTTCTGGTTGGGGGTTTCTATTTTAAACACACACATTGTGTGTGAGTTTATATATTTTTATATACATATGTATATGCATATACATAAAATATATGTGTGTGTGTGTATTTTATATAATATAGGCCTGTGTGTGTCTATATTATATTTGGCTTGTATCCATTCTGGCCTGACTGCCCTGAGCTTAGAAACTAAACAGTTGCAGGCTTGGCTGGTGCTGGGATGGGGACCACCTGGGAACCTGGGTGCTGCAGGGACTGGCCAAGGAGTCGTGGTTAAACACGTGGTGAATTTTAGACCACAAAAATTGCATGAGTGGAAAGACTTCATTTGGCACCGTTTTTGCTGTGGAGCTGATAGATGGGAGATTAAAAAAAAAAAAAATATATATATATATATTAAAAAAAAAAAAAAAATCCCTCCTCCTCACGGGTGGGTGTGGTGGCTTAGATGTCTGAACAGCAGAGCCTCCCTACCCTCCAGAGCTTACACTCTGAGGCCTTGAACCTGAAAAAATAAAAACAAATATGCTTAGCAGTATGCATGTGAGAACTTGTATAACTGTTCACAGGTCTGGAGCCCGGGGGGAGCTCTGAGAGCTCTGTGTAGGGAGCCAGAGCAACACCGGGCCTGGGCATCCAGGGAGGCTCTGGTGAGGAGAGCGCTGTCTCGCGAGTTTTGCCTTTCTGGCTTGAGTGTGGTGAGGATGCCACTGGTGCTGGCACTGGGGTGGAAACATGAGGACTTGGAGCTCTTCTTTTAAGGACTGGAGCTGTTTTTACTTTTTAAATATTTGTTTATAAATATACATGTGACTGTGCCTAAAGACCAGTGTGTGCATGTTTCCTGCCGTCTCGTCCCTTTGCAGGCACCAGGGGAGGAGCACTCAGAAGAGGTGGGAACGTCATCCCAGGGGGTTTGGCAGAAATTCGAGGGGAACATTTTTCTTTGGTTTATCATTCCTGGAACCTCTTTTTCATTCCCTACAGATAAGAGTGTGCCTGCACTCAAAGGAGCCCAGGGGACAACAGCACACGGCTGTGGGATAGCCTTCTCCTGACCAGCCTTTGGGATGCTGCTCATCACCCTTGGGGTCACCTCTGGGGTCAATGGGGTGTGTTTTGGGGATGCTTTCCAGAGCTGGGATGCATCTGCTGTGTCTCGGTGAAACCTTTCGCACAACCTGCTGCCAATGCTCTGACAAGGATGATTTCATAGCAGATAGCTCACAGCCAGTTATTTATAGCTATATACATAGCAGGGGCTGGCCCTGGCGCTGTGTCTGGCGGGTTTCACCCCCAGTGCTGTGCCTACAAAGGCCCCTGGACAAAAGCAGAGATATGAATGAGGGCCAAGGATCATTACCTTGGTCAACAAAAGCTGTCCTGGAGAACAAAAATAGCACAGAAAGAGCCCACAAAAGGCAGAAAATCCTTCCTTCCTGCCAGCTCCTCTCCGGGCCTTGCCTCCAGCGCAGGGGAGTGCAAGGGCAGGCGATACCCTCGGCTGAGGAGCTCCAACAAAGAGCCCTCGGCACAGCCCCGGCCCAGGGCTACCTTCGCAGCCCCGCCGTGCCCTCCCCTGAATGCCGCCCCATTGTGCGGGGACACAATGGCGGAGAACCCCACGGTGACACTGAATGAGTTACAATGCCAACATCTGTGAGACAGTTTCTTTGCCGGGTGATGGAGAAGAGGCAATAAATTCCTGATAGGCTGACTTGGGAGAGCAGTCACCCATGGCAGGGCCGGGGCACGCGGGGATGGAGCCGCCTATTTAGCGCTGCCACATGTGTCCCCAGCTCCCTGCCCGCGCCTGGAAACGGGGGGTCAAATGCTGCAGCCCCCCTGTGACACGGCGCTGGCGAAAGTCAACAGAGAATTAGGGACAGGCAGCAGCCACCGAGCCATTTAACTCATCTTCTTGTTGCCGTCTGCTCTTTGTTCGGCTTAATGTGAATTGATCCAGCGATTGTTGGACTGTCTAATTCTTCAAGCTGGAGCCTGGATGCCTGTTTTTTGGTTTCTTGTGGGTTTTATTGTGTTTTCTTATTTTAATGAAATGACTTTCTCCAGCTGCCTCGTCTCCTCTCAAGGGGTGAAGCAGTCTGCAGGGGTGTTAGGAAGTACTGACAGCTGGAAGTTTGAGGAATGTGGGTTGAAATAAAATTGAATCAAGTTAGGTCTGGCCAGTGCAGATATCTGAGCTCCCCTCTGCTTATTCATTAGGGTAGGTAGCAACAGGGAAAGGATATTTTCTATTTAAAAAACAGCTACATGTGACGTTAAAACTGTTTCTCCTCTTAATACAGCCTATTTCTCTGTCTAATGCAGGTTGAGTGGTGTCACCCAGTGACTCCCACAGCCAGGCCATTCCACCTGGCTGAGATATATCAGGTCTTTAACAAGAATGAAGAATTTCAGCCTTGGGCTGAGATAGTGTTTTCTTTTCCTGCCAGATGTCCAGCTATTCATTATCAAAGATGAGTTGCCTACTAAAAATAATTCCTGGCATTTACATTTCCCAGTTTTCTGAAGATCTTGTAAAGAACACAGAAGCAATGATTAACTATCCTGCTGCTAATTAATTATCAGACTTCTAAGAGGCCATGGATATCCATACAGCAGCATGATCCCATGTATTTTTAAACATTCTTTCTGCTACATTATACATCATCCTCTTGGGACTGTTCCCCATCTGACTTGGGAAGCGTTACAACTTTCAACTCTAGTTTATTGTAAAGACCAATCTCTCTTTTAATGGTTGAAACTTGTACAAACTTGTGGGAGAGCTAAAGCAAGTTTCCCTTCTGAATTCGAATGTCAGTATTTAGTGATGTGCAAAATTGTTTTTGGCAAAGTTCCTCTCCAGTCAACACGCTATCTCAAGTTAATTATTATAATTTGACCTAAAACTGTTACATGTTCTGGAAACTCTCTGAGATTGAAGGGAAATCCTTTGAGTTCTTAATCCCTTAGCATGCCACCTAAAACCAACTAAAAGCTGATGCATTGATTTGTCTTTTGATCTTTTCTCCCTGAGACTATGCTAGAACTGCTGATCCATGATACCCTCAAATTGTCAGCAAAAGACACTGCATATTTGTTTATTTGTTGTTATATGGATCTTTAATTCAGCTTGGTCTTCCTAAATCTCTTATCTCATAGGAAAAACGCAAAAAGAATTGCAGAGGATCCAAAAATAGAAATCACTTCTAAAAAGTTGTTCATTGATGGAGTTTCAGCCAGTAGGACCAGGAGGGCCCATTAGATCATCCAGTCTTGTCCCCTATAAAATACAGAGCTCACAGAACTTCATCCGTTTACTTTTGTATTAAGCTCAGTACTTTGTGTTTCACTGAATTGTATCTTTCAGAGAAGCAGGCAGTCATAATGTTAACATGGAAAGAGAGAGATAATCCCCCTGGGTAAAAGGCTGAGCATGCACAGAAAGTAGGGATGAAGAAAGAAACAACCCCTTCACTCCCTTCTATTAATATGAGAATTTATTTAATATATATTTTGTCATCTTTCATCCAGTGTCCATAAAACATTCTGAAATGTGAGTTCTTTAATTTCCTTTGACAAATTATTCCATTATTAAAGGAACTGTGGGAACAGCAGCTGATATTCAGACTAAACAAGTTATATTTATTCAGTTTCCTTAAAATGGCCATACCAGTTGTTATTACTCTCATTTTATTGCATAAGTTCTTATATTTGCCAGTCAGGAAGAGTGGTCCCCTGCACTGCAGCAGAATTATGGAACTGTAGTCCCTCACAGGAGTGGCAGCCCCCCTGCACTGCAAAGGATAAAGATGATCCTCGGTTTAAACAACTCATGCTGCATAATTTTTCTCATTCAATCCCAGTACGTTTCTTTTTCCTTGTCAGCAACGAGCCCCTCAATCTGCCTGCTGTGGCTCCACCATGTAGGAGCTGGAAAGGAATGAGCCGCACAAAGGCAACAGTATCGGAAGGGCTCGTTTCAGTTTTACTCTGGGAGGTACAACTTCCTCAGTTGTGCCCTAAAAGGCTCATCCTGGGATACCTCAGTGTGGTAACAGGGTTTGCCCCTTCTCATGTCCCAAAGTGGTGGACAAGCTGCTTTGCCTTGACACAAAGCCACAGAGATGACACCGTGGCTTTGTCTTGCCCTCTCCACATATTTTAGCTGTCCCTACATGGCTCAGAAGGGCTGCTTGTCTCAGAGGAAGGAGCTCCTGTTATCTGCTTGAGTCACTGGACTTCTGGAGGACCAATGTGACCTCCTGGGTGGGATTGGTGTTCGGACTGACTAACTTAACCTCCCACCATGGACCTGCTGTGCATTGTGGTGTGAAGCTCACCCTTTGTATGGTGCATTTAGCTAAAAACTTGAAAACAGGGGCTTTCTTCTACTGAGAACATATTCAGTGTGTTTCAGGCTGCCTGGATACGCTGAACTAATGCAGGAGGTCAGAGTGTCTCATCATGTTTGGGAGGGAGGGGGTGTGGGTCTTTTGTTGTCATGAATGTATTGGTGGGTTGGTATCTGCTCAAACTCAAATCTTCCTCTTCTGTAGGGTCCTGCTTGTTGGCCTGGATCCATGTCTGAGCTTGCACTACTGTGTTATTTCATCTGGCCTCAAGTTGATGGCACGGTCCTCCATTTTTCCAAAATCCTGAAAAATTTTCTTGTGTGGAGAACAAGCAATTTTGGTTCAGAGGTAACCACAGAATTTTTTCTCCTCTCCTTCACAGTGTCACTAATGGCCTGTTCAGAGCTCCCAGGGGATCCCAGGGCCAGCTGTGGGCTGCAGGCAGAGGAAAGCCAGCATGTCCAGCCTGGTCCTGCTCTGCTGGTCCCCATGGCCACCCTGCTGTGCCCTGCAGTGACACTGCTGCCATTGCAGCTGTTTGAGTCAGCCCTCCATAGTCCCAGGAAGAAGGGTTTTCTTTAGGAATGGCTTCATTTGCCTCTGAAAAATACTTTTTGCTCCTAAAAGCAGTGGAAATCAGACCTGCTGGAAAGGGTTAAGCACCCAGTACGCTCACTGCCTGCTCTTTGGAAACTGTTCCATGCATTACCTTTAGAAAGTATTTCACGGAATTTTGGTGTCTGAGTCATTCCATTAAAACCACTGTAGTAAAGAATTGAGGGTATCTTGTATTTCCTAAAGGGGTGATTCTTTAAACTATTTTGATTTTCTTTTTTTTCAGGGCTGAGTGCTGCAGTCAGGAGGCTGCAGGCAGTTCTTCCTTTCCTGCTCTCCTTTATGATGGTCACTTGGAACTTCTTGGCTGCAGAGAGGTCTTGACTCCTGTGCTGGAGGTTTCTCCTTTAGGTTTTTCCAGGATGGTGGTTGAGGCAGGCTCATGGAAGCAATGTCTTTAAGTTCCCTCACCCTGAGGATGCAGCTGAATCCCAGTCTGTTATTTCTTGGCCGGGTGTCGTGGGTACCATGGTGTTGAGAGCTTCCCTTGGGATGTGTTTTTGGTGAAGGTGCCAGTGGCTGCTGTGCATCATGTTGGCACACCGAGTTCAATTGGCCCTGACATTTCATGCTGTTAGAATTCCCTGCTCAGGGAACTTGTGTATCCCAAGTGGATTTGTGCAGGAAATTGTTTTTTCCTGTTTTATCCAAGGAGGAGGTAGCTCTGGGCATGCACAGTAACAGAACTTTGATCACCCTCTTAAATATGATGAAAGTGTAATTGACTTCAGCAACTATTTTTTCATCAAATAGGAAATTAAAAACAGGTTGTACCTTCAGAGTCACCCTGTTGTTAATCCAATATTGTGGCAACACAATTACAGCTGCCCCAGTGTGGGGTCGGCACAGCAGGATCCAGATACTTGTGGCATTGGGGATGGAGAGGATGGTTAGGAAACCTGGCAGTGCTGTGCAGCAAAGCAGGGAAGGCTGCAATGCTTTTGCTTGGGAAACTGTGAGATAATGTGCAGACCTGGAAGGATAAACTGGATTGAAAGCTGCTGTGACAATAATTAGTGCTGTGCTAATAATCAGAGGACCATCAGGACTAATATTCTCATAGTTATGCTCAGTCTGTACTTGAGTTAAATATTTCTTCCTGCATCTGTGGGTTGGGATATAGCTCTAGGAATCCGTCCTGGATACTAGGGCATTGACTTATGCCATTTATTACTTGTAACTCCATTCAGACCTCAAGAATGTGTTTAATAATCTCCTGCTTGATGTGTTGCACTGGATTGTTGTGATGGGATTGGAGCCATGGGAAACAGAACAGAAATCAGAGAAATCCCAATTCACATTGTCTTTGCTACTGTTAGATGCCTCTGTGCCTTGGGTTTATACCCATCTTTTTGTGCCAAAGAGAGAGATAGCTCAAAATATACAAAATCTGGTTGCAAGCAGCAGATTGGGAGCTGGCTTGGGTATTCGGGCATGTCTGCACAGAGGGAGTGTGGATCCAAGGTAGGAGAGCTGTTGTCTTGGAACACTGTCATGAAAAGAAATATATTTGAGTTCCTCAGGGATCAGATTAACTGGTCCCTCGTTCCATATTAAATAGAATTTGTACATTTCCCCTGCCTTTTTATTGTGTCTCTTCGGGGCTGTATCAGCAGCTGCTTGGGTAAGTTCCAAGTGAGTGGGGCTGTGCAGCCACTATGCACGGAGAAAATCCAGCCAAGCAAACCCTGTGCTTGAGGTTCTGCTGTGGATATTGATGGAGGGACATGTAGATCCCTAGGCTGGGTTTTGCTGTGATTGTGTAGGACCCAAAATGCCAGCTTGGATGCCAAAGCAGCTATAGCACCAGGTTCTGGCAGAGACTAGTTTGAGCCCTTGGGGGGTGACCCCTTTCCTCTCTGTCTCTGGGTCTGGCTCCTGTAGTAGTCCTGCTGCTGCTGAACCCAGTGGGATCCACAATAGCATCAGCCTCAGGAATCCTAATGTAGAAGGAACTCCATGTGGCCTGCCTCAAACAGGATCCTCAGACTTTGCTTGAGGAAGGTGTAAAAATGTTGGCAGTTGTGAACTCCTTTCCTAAATCCCTCGGTTTTAAAAATGCTCCCATTAGAGGATAGCCATTTTCCCTCTCCTACCCAAAGTACTGCAGCACTTGGCTGCCTCCAGAGCATGTTCCACCTCCCTCTCCTTGTTAGTTCAGCCATTCTCCTCCTCCAGGGCTCGTCCAGACTTGGCACAAAGGTGCTAACACACTTGTACTGACACATTTCCAAATGAAAGATGACATATTTTCAACTGAGCAACTTTATCTTTTCCTGCTAACACCTGCTAAAAAGCAGCTCCTTCTGTCCACACTGGGATTTGCAAACCTGCTTGTTCAAATATTTTAGCTGACACGTTTCAGAAATGCTCTTTTTGCTGTCATCAGACTAGGCATTGCACAGTGGGCTGTGTTCCCTCCCCACCTGGGAATGGGGCTGACAACAAAGCCTGGCTGATTTGAACAGTGCAGCATCAGGTCAAAAAGGAGTAAAAAGCCCTGTTTGCTTTCACTTAGAATCCAGGCTGGGGCAGGAGAGGGAATCTTCACAAGCCAGGCCGTTAGCTGCAAACACCGACCTTCTGCAATTTAACACCTCTTTCAGCTGAGCTTCCAAATTAAAACAATTTCTCCTGACATACATCTTCCTCTTCTACTCCTTTCTGATGGTGTCTTCAGCTTTGACTCATTTCTCCTTGCCCATCTAAGAGTATCTAAACTTAATCAGAAAGATGATTATTTCTTTATTTTCAAAGAAATTGGCATCAGGTATGTCTGGCAAGGTGCACTGCCTCACAAGCCAGTTGGATTGAGCTCCTGCCTCCTGTTTTGTGAGTCAGGTCAGGTCAGGATTACCTGAGGTCTCTTCCCAAAAATCCTCCAACCTCATCCACATGTGGAACTGCTTGTCTAAGTAAAGGAAGAGCTGTGGGAGTGATGACTGCAGGGCTGGGCTCAGGAGTTTCAGGCCTTTTGGGTAAGGAATTGTGGTTCACTGTTTTCTTCACTACTCACACAGGAGCCAACCAGCAGAACGGCTCTGCTAACAAAAGGGATGAGTTAAGGTGCAGTAATGATGTCCTGTCTGGGCTAAATCCCCCTGAAGTGAGCTCATTGACAGCACCTCAGCCCTTGGGCAATTGTGTTGAGTGTAGCCGGTCCCCTCTTGGGAATAAGGGACAGCACAATGTGGAGGAGATTGGCAGAGTCCTGCCATTGGTTTAGGGAGTGAATAACAAGACCTTCCACTGCTCCTCACTATGCATAAGGAATGTAAGATATAATGCTGGATCCTGGGTCCAAAAGTTTAGGCAGGGCTATGGCAAGATTTATTTCAGGGCAAAATCTGGAAGAACCTTGTGCAGTCTGCCAGATTGAGCAACACCTCCTCTTACTTTCTCCCCATCCATGCCATGTCCCAACCCACACCTGCCCAGGCCTTGCTTTGCCAGCCTGGAGCTCCACAGCTCCCACCTTGATTTGGTGGGAGCTCTGCTGAAGATGGAAGCCTGTGCTGGGAGGGGAACACAGTCAACAGGAAGTCATAGAACCACAGAATCTTAGAATGGCTTGTGCTGGAAGGGACCTTAAAGCTTGTCTTGTTCTATCTGCCTGACACAGGCAGGGACATTTTCAGTAGACCAGGTTGCTCAGAGCCCCATCCAATCTGACCTTGAGCACTTCCAGGGATCGGGGTTTCACAGGTTTCAGGGAAGGTGATAGATAGATAGATGGGTGGTGTGGCCAGGTGGGGTTAGCTGTCACTGCCAAAAGACAAGAAACCTGGTGAACATTCCTTCCTTAAGGACATGCTTTTTATCCATGTGTTCGGTGGTAGGAAAAAAACCATTCACTGTGTATAATCTAGAAAGAGGACTTTGCTTCCTAATATATTTCCTTGAAGCTACTGGTGTTCAATAGTATTAATAGGGAAAGGAATGAGGGGAAAAATCCTCTCTAATTACAACTGCAGTGAGAAATGACTGACATTAGGCTGGGTTCATGGGTTTTCTAACATTGTTCCCTACAGCTACTGATGTAAGCAGATAACTCTGTTTTTGCTTTCATAGCTTCAAAGATAGTTTTCATTTTGCATAGGAGCAGGACAGAACAGTTTTAAAGTGTTGTCCTAAAATGGAGTTTTTAAACATTACTGGGTTTGGGTCAAGAAGTTCATTAAAAGAAATGTACACCATACCATTACATTCCTCTTAGATGTAGATTACTCCAGCTTCTAGAAAATCTCCCCCAAATACATTGTCAAACCCAAATGTCTTCACAGGATGGCTGTGCTTTGATGTGGTGATACATTTTGAGAAACTGGAGATTTTCAGTGTTTACCTTGCTGCCTTGAAGTCCCTCTGTACACAACATCTGAAATCTCACTTCACACGCCTCTATTTCTAACAAATTTATCCATGGCTCAGCAATCCCAGTAAAGATCCTTGGGTACATCCCCTCACTAATTCCCTCAGTAAGAAACTGAACTTCTTCTCCTAAGTATATATGTAAGGCTGCAAATCCACTTTAGCCATGAAAAGCAGATCTATCCAGAGAACAGATGCATTTTCCAACCAGATTCATCTTAGGGGAATGATTGTGCTCAAGTCAATGGAGCTAAGCCAGTTTGCCCCCACAGGCCCCTGTTTTAAAATGAAGTGATGAAAATGGGTGACACAAATGAAAATTGCCTGATGATTTTCATTGCCCTGAGCTCGCTGGTTGTTCCGTGTGTTTTATGATCAAAGTGAGGCATGGATGGGAATGGTCTGCTGCTCCTCACGTACATTCCTCTCGCGGGTCCTGTGCTTGGTTGGTTTGTTGCAGATGCATCTTTGACTATTCACATGTCATTTCAGATCTGGATGTAACTACGAGTTTCTGTTTGATGTGAGAAAGAGCAGCAATCACAGTGCTTGGAAGCAAAAGGCACTGTTTGTTTTCTGATGCTCACAGGGATTCCTGTTTTGCAGATACGACGTGCATATTTCATAGCTGTGCAGACAGCTCCTGTCAATTAATGTGAGTTATGGCTCCAGAAGCGTTTGTTCACCATAAACCTGCAGCACATTAACTCCTGAGTTTCAACCCCTGCCAGTGGAAAATTCATTGCAATGCAGATAGAAATAATTTTGAAACTTATGGCTGGGAAGACTTTTCCCTTATGGGAGTGCTGTTTCTGATGCTGGGGGCACTTTCTGATGTCTCCTGGGGACACTTTGCATGTCAGATTCAGGCTACAAGCTCCTCCTGAAGCATGTGGCTTCTTGCCTCTGATTCTGTTCCCAGCTAGAGAGGGAAAATCCCTGCCCCTGGCATGGCAATAGTGGCACAGGCTGGTAAACCTGGCCTATCCATGTGTATAGAGAACAGCTGAAGGGAGAGCACAGCCCAGGATCCACTCACAGGAGAACCCAAGAGCTCATCCAAGGACAATCCAAGAGCTCACTTAGGGCAAACTCCCAGCTTACCCCCTCTCCTTCCTCCCACCTCTGCCTCAGCCTATGTGGTCTCCTGGCCCCTCCTGAGCTCTGGAGCTTGCCAGCCCTCCCTCTGAGCTGTTCACTCCTAGCCAAGTGGGCTCTTTCGGAGGCAGATTAGTCTTCTGCTGGTCAAGTGCATTGAATAGGCTCATGGAATAGTCTGTATGGCTAGGAGGTGGGAGATGGGATAAGAGGTTGTGTGAAGTCCCACAAAGATCATGAGTTAAATTGGCTTTGTCTTCTGGCATTGCAGCCTGTGAACTCGGCTCTCTTGAGAACTCTGAAGACCTCTTGGTAATGTTCGATACCTGTCAGGGCTGAAAAGAGTTGCAGGTGTAAACGAGAATTAATCTTAGAGAGCAAAGGGAGATGATTGCCTGCAGGGGCTGTATCCATGCAGATAACTCACCAGCTCATGTCTTTTAATAGCGAGGAATGCAGGGTTTGCTTATTTTTGCAAGCAGAAAGAGTGGAGAGAACTTTCTTTTTTTGGGTCCGCAGACTGGATGCTGTGTGTGTGGGTATTTAGGCAGTGTGCTCAGGCACTCCACTGTGGAAAACAGATGGGTTTCAGGTGGGGGTCCTGCAGTGGTGCTCAGCAGAGCTGCCATCTCCACTCTGCTGCAGGCCCCTTTAGAGTCTTTGGTCCTTTGCTGAGTCTCGCCTGTGTTTCAATCACCACCTTTGAAACTAAGGCAAGGGAAAGTACTGATCCAGGCATACCTTTGCAGTGCACAGATCTTCAGCTTAGGGGATCCATGAAAGCACCTGGGCTGGAAGATAAAGCAAAAGTTGAAATGCTGCTTAGAAATTTCTCCTGACTGAGGAAAGGGTAGCTTCTGCTGCATGGACTTTTCAGGCTGTTGGCCCAAGTTCTTTGCAACACAATCTCTCCGGCTTTTCTCAAGCCAGGGCAAATCTTTCTGAACCTGATGTTTTGGCTTCCATGTCTGCTCCCATTGTAGAGTTTTCCTAGGCAGCTGAGTAAGAGTCAGTCAGCCAGAGGAGCCACATCAGCTGCTCTGTTCCACTATGTCAGTGCAAAACAAACCAGAAAAACTGGCTACGCTGCTAAGGGAAAGAGCTTCCATGGGCTGAGGAATCCTCTGGTGGGGCAGAGTCAGTGCAGGACAATCCTCTCTGCTGGCACATGGACTGGATTACAGATGGTTAAAGTGCCAGTACTGCCTTTATCCTGATGTGTGAGAAGTGAGCTTGTGTAGGTGTAGTTCAGATGATGACAAGAACCTTCAGAGACCTTTGCTGGTGGCCTGTGGATTGACTGACTTGGCCTTGCCATCGTCTGTACCTTACCAAGTGAAGCCCAAATGGATCTGGTGCTCACAGGTTGATTCTCCAGTGCTGCTCTGATGCTGCTATGCTGACTGATGTCTGCTGACCCCTGCCATGGCTGAAGAATAATTTATTTGCTGCAATAAAGCACTGCTGTAGCTTTTGCATCTCCCAGATGGGTTACAGAGTGGGAGTGTGTAATTTGGACCTAACAGGTGCTTTTCACTGTGTATGTGTAGGGCATAAGGATCAGCTTGAGGACATATCTTACAGGCAAGGTTTGTTATCTCCTTCTGTCCAAGAACTACTCCTCTGTGTGTAGTATATTCAACTGGAGCCTTTGTACCTCCTCTATTACCTGCTTGCACAGGCAGAGTTGCCTGTAACCATTGGAGAGGGAGCGTGTGTTTTTCAAGTGAATAATATGAGCATTTGCAACAGAAACCTTTACAGCATCAGCTTTGGGAAAGCAGTTTGATGGGGACTGGGGTGCACACAGTTGTCTCCAGGTCTGAGGAAGTGCACAGGGAGGAGAGTTGTGCTTGTGAACATGGCTGTGGCACATGCATAGGCACAGCCTGCTCTGGTATCCAATAAGCTCTTTGTAGGGAGTGTGCATTGCTAATTCATCCAGAAAACAGCCTCCAGAAATTCCCAAGAAAAGTCTGGAGCACCAAGCATTGCCCAGTTCTGTGGAATTTTCAGTGTGCAGAGCTCCTGTAGATGCCATTGCACAGAACTGCCCCTGCTGTGAGAGGCTCCTACTGAGGTGGGTGTTGACCCAGCCCACACATTTATAACCTCAGAAAGATTTTCATTTATTCAGTGGCCACCAAAACTGGTTCTTTTGCTATGGCTTATGTGTTGTGGGAGACCGCCTTGTGTTGGAAAGGATATTATCTGACATGCCTTTACTAGCACCGTGTTAAACGCTGCTTTGCCCAGCTGTCCTTGCTGCTGCCAAAGGCAAAGTAATATTGAATACTGTGGTGGTGTTGATCTAATCATGCTAACGAATATATTTGCTAAGATGAACTTTTCCAAGATGAACTTTTCCACTGTAGACATAACCTGTAGTTTCAGACAAGTTAAAGAGTACATAAATGATTCATCTCTAGCTGGTGTCTGTGCTCACTGTGGTTGTAACCACCAGCTGCTTTTACAGAGATGTTTGTTAGAGAAGAGAACACTGACCCATTTACCTCAACAGCACTGTTAATGGGAAAGGTGGGGGAACTGGGAGAAAAACTTACTGCTCCCTCAATTTCTTTTCCAACATCAGGGCAGGTGGGATGGAGACATTAAGAAGATGGTGAAAGTCATTGTAGGCACAAAGCAAGGAGCTGAGGAGTGTGCTCTTGGCCTCTCAATGCTTGTTGTTGCTGGCCTGACCCTGTGCAATGCATACTTTTCTAAGCAACTTGATAAATCTTCTAACTTGAGTCAGGAAAGTGGATTTTGGAAATTGTTTCACCAAACTCTGAGGCCAAGACGTGCACAAGGGCCACTACTTTATCTGCAGTATGGGAGCAGTTATGACTTGGTCAACCCAGTTCATGGCTGAAATTTCAGCATTTCCCTGTTGTGGGTGCCCCATCTCTGGAAGTGTTTAAGGTCAGGTTGGATGAGGCCATGGGCAACCTGACCTAGTGAATGGCATCCCTCCCCATGGCAGAGGGGTTTGGAACTAGGTGATCTTTAAGGTCTCTTCCAACCCAAACTATTCTGGGATTCTATGATTACCGCTCTGGTACCAGGGAAGCCAGAGAGGTCCATATGTAACTGCTCATTTAATCTCACAGAGATATTAAGCATTTTATTATGCATGACAGAGATGGAACTCAAACTGGATTTAAACAACTCAGTAACAGTTGTTCACTCTTAACCTTCTCCTGCAAGCCAAAATCAGTGCATCACTTCCTTTGGGAGCCACTTCTGAGAGTCACAGAGGAAGTGTGGCTGATAAGATGCGTGGCTCTGAGGGTGATCGCAGGGCTTCCCTGCACACAGAGCTGTTCCAGGGCAGTCCTTGTGACTGCAAAGGGCTTTTCATGGGATGGTCTGGAATTTGAGGGAGGAATACACCCATTCAGCTTCAGGCAGCAACCTGGAGCATTTTAGGAGCTGAAGATGATGAAACAATAAATAAGACAATCCGGCAAGATCTGAGGTACCGCCATCACTTACACCTGGATGCACTAATTGGGAGGAGACTGGAGGCAAATTTAAATAAAAACCCACTGCATAATTCTGAGAGATTAAATCAAGCTGGATTTACTGAAGATGCAGGAGTGAAGAAGCACATGGCTGGAGTTTGAGTAGGTATTACAGAAACTCTGTCCTCCAAACCTCCCTGACACTGAGCATCCCACCAGAGTCAACTCTCAGGTAACCAGCTGAAGGTGGCTCAGCAAACGACCCCTTTAGCTTAACTCTTGGGCCAGGTGGGTAACTCTGCAAAGGTAAAAGGGTTTGTAGAGATATAAGGTCTGGAGGTCAGAGCTGACTCCTGGAGGGCTTGTGTTTGTTGCCTGACTTTCTTTGGTGCTGTCTACAGCCTCATTTTTCATCTCAGCCTGTGCCACAGCAGCCATTTAGAGGGCAGGGGTTGGGCGCCATGTGCTTAAATGAAATAGTGCTTAAATGAAATAGTGAGACTAAAACCAAGAAGCCCAGGAAAGGCTTTTTGCCCATGTCTACTCAGCGACTGTTGCTTGCAGCCTGATGAGAAGAACACACAGAATCTGCAATCTCAAAATGAAGCTCCGAAGAACCACCACCAAATCATGGAATCATTTAGGTTGGAAAAGACATTTGAGGTCATCAAGTCCAACCATTAACGCAGCCCTGCCTAGGCCACCACTAAACCATGTCCCTAAGGGCCACATATATACATCTTTTAAATATCTGCCAGTATTTAAATACCTCCAGGAATGGTGACTCCACCACTTCACTGGTCAGCCTGTTCCCATGCAAGAGCACTGGGCCATTCAAGAGAAGTTCTAGCTACAAATCCAGCAAAAGTAGACATAGGGTATTAAAGTATTACTCACTTGCTTTCATATGGCTGAAGATTAGGTGTGAAGCACAGAAGTGACTGAAATAGCACCTCTCACAGAGGTTTTAGTGGCCAGTCACCACCACAAATCTAAAAAGCTGTTCTACTTCAAGCAACATCAGCATCAGAGAGATGGAAAGAGGCTGTAGTGCATTCAGAACTGAACCATCATCTAGTTTTGCAAAACTTACAGATATTTTCATGTCTGAAGATTGTCTTAAGAAATATTTTTACACTATCTTAAATGTGAGTGAAGAGCAGAGTTGGTAACTGTCATCTTTGCTTCCTTTCTTTGAGACCTTAGGTACTGGGGTTGTGACACTACACGATGTTTAGGTGTTGTGAAGAAAAGCTGTCAACATCTCTTGGAAAGCACCCTCCAAATTAAAAAGTGAAAATTCAAATAAAAAGGTGTCCAACTGGTGACTTCGACTGAAAAGTGATCCTGCTGCTTTGGTCTGGAATTGTGAAAGTGTGGGTCTATTAGTACAGAAAACTGCTATAAAACCCATACCCTGCATTTGTCTGGCACAGCACAGTGTCTTCTGCCACGCCCACTGAAGCAGGACTTCCATGGGAATTCAGCCTTTGGTGTCAGGGATGGATCAACACAAAGGGGCTAAGGGGAGTTGTCCTAGTTGGCCAGACAGCCCATTTCACATAAGCCAAGGTGGAAGCCCAGCTAGAGATCCATCCCCCAGGCTATCCCCAAGCATGGATGCACATGGGGAAATGCAGTTCCCGGGGTGCTCTACAGCCACCTGGTCACTCAGTCTAGTACTGACCTGGGTTAATTACAGTAAACACTCTTTGAAACATATTATGGAGAGGGAATAGCAGGTATTTCACCCTAACTGACTGAGTTAAGCTTCTTTCCTTTTGCAAACTGTTGCCCAAAGTACAGCAGTGTTAGTTTGCTCCTCTTCATCCTGAAGTGAGAATAATTTATGTGGAACGCATTTTCCCTCCTGTTAAATACTTTTTCTTAGCATGTCAAGCATGTACATTGCTGCTGGCATAAAGCAACCAGACTTGTAGAAAGAAAAATTTCTGAAGAATGTGTGGGGTGTTTGGGTGGAGCACAAAAGAGCAGATGTTCCCGCAGAACAACAGGGTTTTATGGTGAATGAGCAGAGGTAAAGCCCTGGCTCCAGGGCAGCTGGATGCGTTAGATGTGCTCCGCTGTAAGAGCCACAGATGCAGCAGGACTGCAGGAAAAATGACTGCTGGGATGTGACTGAACCCTTGAAATGCTGCGTCTGGGTGTTTCGTGCTGAGGGAGATTATTGGGATGGTTGGATGTGGGATTACTGGGATAATCTGTGCCCAGCTCACAGCCACCCTCAATTGACATTGTTTGGCTTTCTGAAGCAAACTGACTAATGTGAGGTTTAATGTCAGGCAGAAGGATGCCTGTAAAAAGTTTCAAACCTGAGCATTTGAAGATGGGCCCTCTAAATTCACATGCTATTTGGAAATAGTAAAACGCCATTTTTTTGGCTTGTAATTACTTTGTTTTTGTGAGTGAGTGGTCAAAAATTATGAAATATCTCTTTCAACCCACCCAAGCAAGGGCGAAAAGCCCAGAATCGAATCCTCCATTCCATGCCAGTGTGGTCCCCATGCCACATTTCCTAGGGTGACTGCTGCAATGTGATCAGATAGTTAACAAAGCTATTGCTTAATTTGCAACATATTGAATCTCTCAGCCCTTCTGAAAAATATGTGCCTTAGCTTCAGTGTCTGTAAACTATGGTAATTAGCTGTAGAAAGTCATCTTTCAAGTTTGACATCTTTGGCACCATCCTAAAAGATTACTCAGAGAAAGGAAAAGCCCCTCCAGGGCCCCCACTTGCCACTGGACCCTGCCTACTTCTGTGTTCCTGGGAGATATGCCACCAACGCACATCGTTCCTTGAGCTGGCATTGCCCCACTAAATA
The DNA here is from genome assembly GCF_020740725.1 of Corvus hawaiiensis. Taxonomy (NCBI): domain Eukaryota; kingdom Metazoa; phylum Chordata; class Aves; order Passeriformes; family Corvidae; genus Corvus; species Corvus hawaiiensis. The sequence continues at coordinate 8,516,369 of NC_063217.1, read as the reverse complement.
CCCTATGAAATTTGCAGAAGTCTTTCTTTTTAAGCACGTGTAAGAAGTGAAAATAGAGAACTTAACGATTAACCTAAATGATTCCCTGATTCTGTAATAATAATTTATTTTCTGCTGAAATTCCCACTCTCTGCACATTAGATGCCCCACCCAAAATCTGCTCAATTGGTGCCTGAACTTCAAAGTACCTAAGATGAATGGTGTGAGCTGTGCTTCTGGAGTGTTACTGAGAGCTTGGTGATATCTGATTTCCTCTGTCTTGTTTGTATCTTGCTCATGCATGCATTCTGCACAGAAATCTGGCAAACGTTTGGCTGAACTAAATTGAGATGTTTCACCTCATCTGATATTTAATGTGAACCATTCACACCTTTCAGGCTGGAATTAAGTATTAGGTTTCAGTGACTGTAATTAGCAGTTGCTTGAAATGATAGTTTAATCCATTTTCCGAGCCAAACATATCGCTCAGATGCTGAAGAAAGAAAAATAAACACAGATCCGATCAGCATTAGATTTGATCATTTGGAACCATATGCAAAATCAACTGGAAACTTTGAAAGGCAAAGAGATGTGGAAGCTCTGTCCCTTTGTAACCAAATCCCTCATTTCTCAGAGGGATAAGAAAGCTGCGTTATAAGCCATGGGACTGTGCTTGCCCTGTCTGTCTTGTGTAGCTGAATCCTGAGGCGTGATGTGGACTTTGCAAGGGAGTATCTGCAGGAACATTTTCAGGTGGTCCTGGGCTTTTAGAAAGGGGCTGTTTCTTTGATACGAGTCAGCTGCGAGGAGCATCCCAGATCAAGAACCACAAAACAGCCCATTCCTGAGTGAACAATGACAAAGCAGGTCCTCAGTGCTGACACAGCTTCCCAAGAGGACCTGAGTGGGAGAGGTTGCTCCGGCGATGTGCTGTGAGGGCCTGCACAGGCAGTGAGGGACTCTCATCTCCCTGGTGCCCATCTGCAGAAGAGGCAGGAGCTAAAGTCACTGGTGACCCTTTTAGACTCTTATTTGCATGCCAACATCCAGACTGAAACACTTTGTGCTCAGCTAAGTGACAGCCTTATTTTAGGCATAGTTCTCTCCTGCTGAGAGTGTGAAGTGGCAGCAAGGCACAGCTCACAAAGACCTGGAGATCAAGGACAAAGCATGAGGCTGTAAGAATGGTAAGGTCTCAAATTGAAGTGTTGCTTTTTATTTTTTCCTCCTTTGCAGGATAATCACAGGCTGACTTATCACTGAACAACCCCAGCTACAGCATATTTCATGGGTCTTGGTTATTGCATGGAGCCACATTGATATGCAAAACCTCCCTGGAGGTATTTAAAAGGCATGTGGCACTTGGGAACATGGTTTAGTGGTGAATACGGTGGTACTGGGCTAACAGGTGGACCCAATGATCTTAGAGGTCTTTTCCATCCTCAGTGATTCTGTGAGTCTGTCATCACCAACACTTAAATACCAGGAGGCATTGCACCTGAGCATTCACCCCTAACACTGCATTGCTTGACTGCTTCATTTCTCAACTTTAATGTTGCATAAACAACTGTTTTTCTGCCCTGTTCTACATGCTCACACATGCACAGAGGCCTTGCTTCTCCAGTCCCTCCCACACAAGCAAACGTCTCTTGGCTTTGCTGGAGATTTCTCCTAACATCTGAAATGATGGTATTTTACAGGGTTCCTTCAGGTTGCCTGTAATAATGAGGAAGTGTCTCCCTTTTGGAGAGCTGCCCACTCTTTTTGGGCTCATACAGTTCTTACATTCTTCTCTGTTCATAAAATCCATGCGGTTCACTGATCTGGGCAAGGCAAATATGAGTTTGTATCCCTGACATGAGGATTGTGATGCATTCAGAAAAATTAACTAGCCAACCAAAATTATTTTGGATTCTGTAACCTCAGAGCAACCCCTTTTGCCAGTAATTTCTTGCCCTTTTTTTACCTTGTAAAAATTTTTTAAATTCTACTTTTGAGTGCAAGACTTGGAAAAGCCACAGCAACAGCATGCTGTAATGTTGTAATGAATGAAGCACTTACCTTTCTGTTTTCTGAATATCCAGTAACAGCCTTGCTTTTGCAAACCCAATTCCTTAAAATGTCACTAAAATTCTCAAAGAGTGAAAAACGATAGTGGGGTTTTGCATGAAATGGACTTGGTATCTGAAGGCTCTCACAGGCTCAGGTGTCTTAACTCCTGTTTATTTTTTTAAAAGAGAGAAAAAAGTGATCATCACAAATAAATGCTAATTTGGGATAAAACCAGAGTGTGCATGTATCTCCTATGTGCTGAGACCCTTTTGACGAAAAATCTCATCACAAGTAATTAACAATTAGGGGGCACAGGTGGAGGTGGAAGGAAGTGCATCCAGAATGTTTCAGCCTACCTGAGACTTCCTCCAGTTTAAGGCAGAATTACACTCTTAGTGGCAAACATCAATAAAACTGGTAAGAAATACTAAAATCCTCCATTTCTCCTGGATTTTCAATAACTGCAGAACTTTTCCTATGCTGAAACTGTAACTAGCAAGCATATAGATGCAACTATATATGAATAACAGTGTATTTGTTAACTAGCAGCAAAAAAACTCTTGCAGAGAAAAGAGGAGTGATGCCCACATGGCAGAGCTTCAGGTATACCCTCCCGCCCTCTCAAAGACATTGATCTGAGCAGAAACACCGATTTTCTGCTGTTATTAGGCTGCAGGAGGTCCAGCTCCACTCATCCATCACAAACCTCTTTGCTCAGCATGCACAAGGAGGGATGGGAGCTCCTTTGCCTTCCTCCCTTGCGGCCTGGAGCCAGCAGCCCTGTCTGGATTCAGCCTCACAGGGTATGTTGCATTAAAATCTAATAGTCACTGTGCTGTCCAGGAGCCAGATATGGTGGTTTCAGACCTTGGTGGGTGCCTTGCCAGATGGAAGTCCCTGGTCACCAGGACTGTATTGCACAGGCTCTCCTCTCTCTCGAGCTATTTGAAAGATGGTAAAACTTGCAAAAGCATTACCTAATTTTCAGGTATTTTTGCCATATGAATATTTCCTTGAGTAGTTTGTGAAAGGCTTTTTGGCAGATGTTTTTTTATTATTTGAGTGTTTATACACCCCAGGCTGAGGCAATAAGGGTTGTTCTGAGTGGAATGTCTTTTTTGAAGAGGGAGACTCTGCAGGGTCTCATCAAGATGGTCCAGGTGTTCTCCGAGAGTTTGACCATAAATGCCTTTGGGAGGTGTTTGCAGAGGTTTTGCATGAGTAAACCATAAACCTGCAACAGAAGCATTCCATAGGAATGTATGCACTGACAAGTGCATTTCCACAAAAGCATTTTACAATGCCAGATCAAACAGGCCTAGAATTTACCTCCTGCATCTCTTGTGTAGGTTAGAGTTGGCTGCATGGTTTCCATCCAAGAAAGAGTATCACCAGAAATTTGAGTTACCCGTATAATAAGAGCTCTGAAATGACATTCAAACTACCATGACTTTGAAATTCTCACATGCACGCTGTAAATGAGTGGCCCTTTCTGACAGCAACACATTACCAGTGTGTGAACTCATGAGTAACTGGAAAGGTGTTGCACTTTCTAAGGAAACCATCTGACAGCTTGGAACTTTCCCTCCTTTTGTGAAGATTACTCAGCTTTCACCACCCCTGCTCCCAGCTCTGCTCTTCTTTGGTGTCCATGCTGCCATGACCAGCTGAACATCTCAGTGCCTTTGTGCTGACACGCTCAGCACTGCCTGCTCAGCAGTTTCCTAAGGGTTTAAGGTCCACGCTCCTGTAGTTATCACCCTGCTGGGATTCCTTTGGCCGGGCCAGGAGCTGTGTGGTGGAGGCCAGACTGCTGCTAAGGCAAGACACTGCCATCAAATGGGACAAGACATCCCTAAAAGACCACATTAGGCAAAACCCTAGGACTGGTACTAGGTGTCCTGTGAAGCCACTGGCCGATCTGAATCAATTAGATACATTCAAGAGCCGATCCTGTCCCGCTGCTCAGCCCTCATGGAGGTGCACAATGGAAATATGGTGGGCATCATCCGTGTAATGTCAGCATCTAAGTGCACGTTCTTCCCGTGTGGAAGATGTGTGTGTGTCACTCCAGGACAGGAAGGCTGTTGTTTTGGAATCCTGTAATGGGCAATTAGCATCTGTAAATGCTCTTTGGGTTTGTTCCTCCAGAACGGCCTCAGGCACCATCACCTCCGGGACTGCCAGTGCCTGTGGGACAGCCATGACTGGGACAGACAAACGCTGCTGGGAGGCACAGGAGGCTGAAAACAAATCTCTGTCTCCTGCAAAGAGATTACCTGTCAGCGCTACTAAAGCAGGTTTAATACCAGGGTCTGCTTGAAAACTTCTGCAAACTGAAGCTCATTTGTTGTTTGGGAGAAAGCTGGCTTTTTCTGCCTCTATTACTGGTGTGAAAGTGGAAAAATTGGCTGAAACTGATAAAAGTGTTTTCTGCCTTGCTGAGCAGTCTGGACAAGTGTCTGATGGAAGGTCAGCAGAAAGACTCATTTCTTGACTAAGTTATTTGCTCGGTTGGGTAAAAAGATAACTGTGCCACCCAGGAAAGACAAGGAATGATTTGTCTTGTGTTCGGTTTGGGCATTTTTGGCAGGATCTGAGCTACCACATAGAGCAACATGCTGGCTCCTGGGAAAGTGGCAAGCTGCTGGCTGGATCCTGGTTGTTCAGGCAGCTGTTTTGGCTGTGCAGGAACATGCCAGGAGTGCATGACAGCACTCCTTCAAGGAGCTTCATGTTGTGTCTGTGCAAGCTCTGACCACTAAAAGCATATAGCTCTTTGAGGCAGCTTCACTAAGAACTTGTAAGAATTCATTTGGGTCTTTTCCCCAGTTCTGCCAGTCTGGCAGAGACCTCAGGGGATGTGCCATGTTTTATATTGCCTTTCTCAGCCTTGATTTTCCGCTGTCCGTACTTCAGGTTCTGCTCCTCTCCTATTAAGAGGTTTTGATGGTATGAGTCAAGAGTTTCACCACTCCTGCTTGCAACCTGCTCTTTAATACAGTCTGTAACATCTAGAAGTCTCTCATTACACCAACATCCATGTTGCCTTTGGCTCAGGGTCAGCTGAACCCAGACTCAGTGCCTACCTGGCATGTAAGGCAGTGGTAACACCTCCCACCCCATCTCAGTGAGCACGCAGAGGGTGGCCAGGCAGCCCCAGAGGTGGGTGTGCACAGCATTTAGCTAAATGCCGTCAACAAGGGCAAGAACGGGTGTGTTATCACTGGTGTACGCGGATTATCCACCTTGTTCTGCCCAGCACCAGTTTTAGTTTGTGCTGCCCGATTCTCTGGCCAAATGTGTAGGGAGTGTACCCCAGCGTCCTGGAGGTGGGGAGGTACCTGATGGTCTCCTGGTGCCAAATATCCACTTGCTTTTACTGTTTAGATTTGATGCCCAATGCCTATTTGAATGTAGCATTGGGTTGGTAGATACACTTGGCTCTGTTCCATTTTTCTGCTCTCCTCTCCCAGCTGTGGTCCTTCCTCCCTGACGGAAATGCCAGTTTTGCCTGTACTGGAGCAAACCATGGCTGGTGAGTATTGCACGCAGACTTTGGCCTTTAGCAAAATCATCCTGGGACAAGCCCATTTGCACATTTGGTGAGAAATTTTTCTTCTACTTACATACCTTCCCATCCCCAGCTCCTGCCAGACACCACCACCCAAGAAAAAAAAAAAGGGTCTGGGACAGGGCTGGTCTTCGATGGGCACCATCAGGTGAAGTGGTCACCCAGTGGTGTGTGTGGGCACAAATGTCCCCACAGGGCTCTGATTGCAACACTGCACACTACAACAATGATTTCTTTCCTGGTTTTAGATAATAATCTTGTTGGGGCAGGGCACAATGCTTTTTCTGCTTGACATGTTGCTGACACCTGAGATGCTGTTTGTGAAAAACAACATGATGGTTATGAAAGAGAGAAACTAAATGAAAGATAACATGGCTGAGAAAGAGAAGGAAAAACAGGGTATAAGGAAGAGTGACAAATCCTTTCCCTGTCTCATGGTAAGCCCATGGTCCTGGGTCACAGAGCCCATGAAAGCACTTCAGCTCCTGGCATCTCCTCTGGCCATTCCCTCGTGTCCTCCTGTTGTTAGCAGCTCTGCTGTGTTGAGCAGAGCCATCATTCACCTTTTATTCTTTTTCATATCAGCACAACACATACCTCCATATTCCCTTTTCTGGAGATTATATAGCCCCTGGGAGGGATGAACTTGCTCAGAAGAGTCACCAGCAGGAAACGCCTCCTTTGAGAGTTTGAAATGGCACCAACCACCAGGAAACTTTGCTGTTATGGTTCTAGCTGCCTTCTCCTACTGACACTTGCAGGGCTTCAGACTTTTCTTTTGCCAAATCCTTCCTGTCTCACCATGGAGCCATGACCAATGGAAATAAATCACAATTTTAGGAATTTATTTGAATGTTGCTATGAAACAGGTCACAGCGGCCAGTGAGAGGCTCTATTTGTGTAGTCACCCACAGAGGAAAGAAGGCATTTGTTTTGCTTTGAAAAATAACTCTTTCATGTGTAAAGGGCATTTTGGGTTTGGGTGGAAGGCTGCAGCCACTGAAGGGGAGATGAGCTGCAGCAGGCTGTTCGTTCAGTAACACAGCTCAACCAAGTAACTTTGCAAACTTTCCTTGAGGTTGTTCTGTGCGTTGCTCAATGCACATCACACACTGCAGCCAAATATTCATTCTGGGATTAGAACTGGATGCATTGTAGGGCAATTAAAGTAAAATATTACCCTCTCCTCCCTAGGCCACAAGCAAACACGGCTGCGGGTGAAGGCCAGCAGAGAAAGAATGACATCATGAAACCCGAGAGAGAACGCAAACACCAAGCCAGCACCATGTGCAGGTCAGCCTCTGCACAAGGACACACTTTCCTCCTTGTGACTTTGACTTCTGTGCTCTCTGTTTGCCCAGAGGACTTTTTTTTGGGAAAGCTTTCAAGCACAGGTGTGCTACATGCCACAGCGCACTGCAGACAGATCTGGCCCTCTCCTGTTTTTCCAGTCCTGGTGGTAACAAATGGAGCACTACATCCTCACCACCCTGCCATGATGAAGCAAGTTCCTCATGAGCCAGCAAAAGGACATTTAGCCATGCTCTGCCTGCAGCCCTGGATGGCCAGGGCTTGTCCCCTGGCCCATGCTGCTCCTGCTGCTGCAGGGCTCAGGGCTGGTCACCAAATTGTGTCCTTAAAGCATGGAAGCAACTCATTTCAGGTAGCCAGACTCCTCTCACAACGCAGTGGTGCTAAAAGAACAGCATTTTTTCTTACAACGGCAAGGAAATGACCTAAACCCAATGTAATTCTTTAATTTTTTTTTTTTTTTTTAAATGCAGGGTGGAACAGTGCTGGTGCCAGTCCCAGTGCCACAGATATAACCTCTTTGGATGCATGCCATTCCATGCCCAGCTACTTAAAACGTTTTTGCTTAAAAGAGTTTGCTACTGTAAGCAGGCTATACATAGGTAGGTAAACTTGCACGTCAAGATCCAGGTGTCTGGGATGCAGTTTAACAGATCACGTGTAGGAATCAATATTAAAGTGCTGGTAGGATTGGCCCCAAGTTTCCCAAGCTGCAACACCCCCCTCCGTTGTCTGCTACCAGCAAAACCAGGATTTACTGAGTTCCCTTGCTTAACCCCCACCAAAGTCAAAGCCAAACCTGGTTGCCCTTTTCTCCTTGGAAGCCAGGCAGGATGAGGTCCCTCATGCCTGTCCCACTGGGCTGGGAGAAACCTCCCATAGGAGGGTTTAATGAGCAATTCCTGCCTTTTTGCTACTGGCAAAGGCTTAATTCCACATGAGAGTGGGGCTGACATCTCTGTGCACACAATGGCTTGTGTGGCTATAAACATACCCAGTAACAAATACAGAATACTCCCCTTCAACCAAAATTGCTATAAATTTATTATGAATACAAAACCTGAACTGGCCAGGACTCGCAAAGCAGCACTATAAAATTAAACCTTCCTGGCACTAGAAGTGCCAGTGCCTGGAACACTTGGTTTTGCAAAGGACCCTCACAACTGGGAATAAACCCCAAAATTTATCAACTTGTTTATTTTTTTTTTTGGTAGAAGTAAGTTTCCCATGTTAACAAAAAAGCAGAATAGTTTTATTTAGTGTTCATCTCACACCTTCGACAGCTGCAGCTGTCAGGCACAGAAATACAGTATTAAAATAAACTGAACAGAGTTGCTCATTGCAAAAATCACACTATGCAAACCTGTGGATTGTAACATCAACAGTATAAAATGTAACAAAATTGGAATTTTTAATTTTTTTTTACACTTTTAAAGATAATAGTCCAGGCTATAAAACTATATAAGCATTGAATAAGAAATGTTAAAGTCAATAAGTCTACAACAGATACATCTTGTAAAAACTCAATAAATTATATATATATAATTATAATATCTAGTAACATTTAAAACCATGCACAGTTTTGTACATTTTCTTTTTTCAGTACAGGAAAACTCTTTGCTTCGAGTACTTGGAATGTACACAATTAGCAGACATTTGTAAGAAAATACAAAAAAATTCTTTTTTTTTTTTATTCCAACAAAACAAAAATCTATAGAAATCTACCTTCTCAAACTTCCACTGAAGTAACCTCAAACTATAAATTATTTATTTTAGGATAAGGATTCTGTGGCTCTAAGAAGAAAAAAAAAATCTTAAAATGAGATGCTGTCATCCTGTTATTCTGCAACATTGATATGTAATACGCACCAGAGAAAAATGAAAAGAAAGAATTCAGGATGCAATTTGCTTTGCCTCTTTCTGGTAGTACATAAAGAAGTCTTCTGGACAAAAAAAAACCCACCCACAAAAAATCCTTAGCCCAAACCTCCCCCACTGTCAGCTTGATCCATGCTAACATTCTTTAGTTCACTCCTGTGCTTTTAAACAGCTATCTGGCATCGAGGAACAAAATAGCACAGCATTCTAAACACCAAAAATCAGGCAACACTGGCACTTTCCAATGTGTTAGATGCAAAAGAAATACGCAGCTGTAGCAGCTCTCCTGCAAACAGTGTCACTATTTTGCTCACATGGCATTTCTGAAGCCCGAAATACAACAGTACTGGCAAAGGGGAGAGAAAAAAACCTACCCCACATCATCCAAAGTCAACATTTCACTTTGCTGCATACTTGTTATTAAATCGACCACAAAGAATACCTTCATTTGAAAATAGAAAAATAAACACCCACACCCCCTTAATGCACAGTGGTTAAACTGATGGAAGAATTCTTGGCCCCGTTTTTCTGAAATATGTAAAAATCATCTCTCTGCTGCCATTTGTTTGGTTTTAACCACTGATGATGTATTGAAAAATAAACTTACCTTTGCTCACTGCAATCCAGGATAAACTAATATTTTTTTAATGAATACATATATATATTTATAACATTAAATGTAATTTGTTAAAGGACTGTACATCTATACATTCTTTCAATATTTCCCATAAACACAAAGGAAAAACTTGATTAATATATTTTTTCTCCATTTTTAATAAGTTAAAAAAAACACCCTTAAGTTTGGTGAAATTTAAAGTTTACAGTAATGCTATGCTATTTAAACCAATGAACAGATATGTTAATGTCTATAAATAACTTTACAAATATACATGTTAAGGTACAATTTTTAAAACAAAACTGTGAAGATATAAAACAAACAATCAAAAACATCTTTTCTTTTGCCCAGATCAGTATATCCTAGATTGCAATGCTCATATTTTGAGACTCTCTCTCAGTACTGCTTTATGTTGCATTAGTATTATACATTCTTTTCTTTTAATATATTTATTTATATATATACATGATATATTTATAGATATATACACAGATTCTCTGGAATAAACCTTTTTGATATAAGTTAAAGGCTCTTGCCTACAGGTACCCGTAACTTCTTTCTCCGAGTCACTGCACATAGACGGAGCCAAACCTCTGGCGTCAAGGGGTGGATGGAGGAGCTGCTCCCCCCACTCACCCTTGGCAAGCAAGAACAGGCAAACCCCAAAAGTGGGATTTATTCTCCCTCCCTCCCCCCACAATTGGCTGTTCTCAAAGGTCAGGATGTGACCTGAGATGCCATGTGGGCACCCAGGAGCCAGGTCTCAGGGCACCCTCTGCTCTCAGGTGGGTGATGCTCTGCTCCCCAGGGACCCTGTGGTCACCACAGGGTCTCTGCCCATCCCTGAGGTCTGCTCCTGCCTTGGCACGGCCCCATCGCTCCCAGCCCTGTGCGAGGGCCAAGGCACTGACACTTCAGATGACTTGACCGTCTCTTTTTACTAGTTTTACTTTCATTTCTCCATGACAATTTTCATTTTACTTAGCTTTGTTTTCTCTTCTTCCAGAAAGGATTCCTTCTATGTAGCTGGGTAGTACGATCATGAAGCTATAAAAACGACGACAACAAAAATATAGATATTTTTATAAATATATGAATCCCTGCAGGCAACGTGGCTTTTCAGCTCCACCAAAAAGGTTCATGTACAGATTGCATAAGCGAGGAATTTCCACATTCTTTACACCTTTTTTTTTTGCGTGTGTTTCTTTTTTTTTTTTTAAAGGAAGATTTCTTTTTTTTCTCTTCTTCGTATTGCAGGCACAGAACGGTTACTCTGGCACTCGGAAGGCAAGCGCGGAGGCTGGGAGGTCAGCACCCCCCAGGTTCAACATTCTGCGTAGTAAAGAAAAAACCCTAAAAACATGAAAAGTAAACAAAAAACAAACAAAAAATTCATCTAGGATAGATCATCTTGGCAAGAGATTAGTTCCTTCAGGCCAAACAGTGCTTCTTGACTTTTCATACAGCAATAGGGGAAAAAAAAAATTTAAAAAAAAAAAAAAAAATCATAAAAAAAGTTTGTTGTTTTCTTTTTTACCCTGAACAGCTTGTCAACAACACAAATCTCCAGGCACCATCACACAGTTCCACTGGAAGATCCTTCACTACAAGGTTTCATGCTTGGTGTCCCACACTTGTGCCTCCATGGGCACACTGCCCATCCCTCCATCTGTCCATGTGCCCTGGGGGTCCTCACGTCCGAATGAGGCCGTTGCAGGGCGGGTGCTTGGGCAGGCAGGGCTCATCGGGCAGCAGGTCATGTGCAAAGACCGAGTCGTCCCCTGAGGAGCAGGTGCTGTGGGTGTCCTGGCCGGCCGGCGAGTACTGCTCGAAGGGCACCGAGAGGTCCAGGTACTCCTGCCAGGGTGACAGAGCCATCAGTGCTGGGTGTCCCCCACACCAGGGACCAAGTGGGTCCTCCCACGCCCATCCCACCACACTCACATCAGTGGATGTCACGGTGAGGACCCTGTCCAGGTCTTCCACCAGCTGCTTGAAGGTGGGTCGCTGTGAGGGGACGGCATGCCAGCACTCCCGCATGATCATGTACCTGGATGAGGGGACATGGGACAGTCAGCCATGGTGGGGCCAAGTGACACCCACCCACCTGCCCACCCACCCCCAAATCGCCTGAAAGAACAGCTGTGGCCAACACAACTTCAGCTATGGCCAGCTAGGGGGGAAGAGGAGGGTTTTGTGGAGCCACGATCCTCATTACTGATCATCTGACGCATGACCGCGCTCCCAGAGCAGGAGGAGGACCTGTCCTGAAGGTGACACACCAGAGCTACACCCCCAACCAGCACCCGCCGTGTGTCACTCAGCAGCCATGGGCTGAGGAAAGTCTACCTGGAGATGGCCAGACAATTTGCCAGTGGGAATGTCCCAACAGCCCAGACCCAACAGCCCAGCGGGGTTGTATTTGTCCTCAGAGGGAATGGGGAGTGGAGCAAGGTCAGCACCCACCACACACTCACAAATCATGGGTGCAGTTTGCAGGTTTGTCCATCCGATGGCCTTCCTTCAAGAGCTTGAAGAGTTCCTCAACGGGAATTCCTGGGTATGGAGACCCTCCCAAAGTGAAGATCTCCCATAGTAGCACTCCAAAAGACCAGCTGGAAACCAAAGAAAGATCTTTAAAATTCAATGAGGTTTTTTTTCCAAGCCCCCCAATATCCCTTCCCCCTTGCTTGGCTTTATTTCTGTGCAGCCATGCATAGCTAACAAAGTCATCAATAGCATGACTAATTGCCTAGGCCATTTTTACTAGTTACTTGGAGATCTCTGCTGATCCAACTCAATAGCAAAGAAATCCCAGGCACCAAGTCTGAAATTGAAATGAGCATTTAATCAGATAGGTGACAGCCCATCTATCACCGCCAGCTCTTTGTTAGGTCTTCCACCAGCTCCACTGAATGGAACAAATCAAATTATTCATGCACGGCTTCACTGAATTGCAGGCTTGGAACCACAGGCCACTAATTGTGCAAGCTGATACCAAAACTTGCTTGTTACAACACTCATTTCACTGGCCAAGCCGGGAGAAAAATACCCCAACAAAAATCAGCAGAGCACTAATGTTACACACTTCAGTCCTGCAGCTGTGCTCTGGTTAAAAGTCCTTTTTTTCAAAAATATCTTTTGCCTTCTTCATTTTTTTTCTAAAAACAGGGATTATCTGTCTCTGTTTCACCTTCATGCACACTCATTCTCCTGTTCTCTAGCTTTGATTTATCTGTCATGCCCACTGCAGCATTACCTAAGCATGGAAACTATGATTTAAGATCAATAAAAGCCAAAGAATCTGAGAAATACAGAAATAGAAAAGAATCATTTGTCCAATTGCAAGCGGTGAGCTTTGGGGAAAAGGCAGGCTGGCTATAAAAATGCCATTATTGATCAAATATTACAATAAAAAGCTAGTGCACACGTGGAGCTGCTTCAGCCCTTGCAAAATTCAGATGTGTTACTGATTTACGTGTAAGGAGTGCTCTGCTGTTTGCTTACTATGCAGAGGCATTAAAACAGATGAGATAGGATTAGGAAAAATAAAGAAAATAAAAGAAATGGCAAAATTAATCAGAGACTACGTTTGCTGAATATTCTCTGATCAATTCTAACAGCAGACAGAGTATGTCAAGCTCATTCCACATCCCTGACTGAAGTGTAACTGTCTGGGGCAAAGTGTAGAGGATGCCGAGGGGATTTTTCATGGGGATTTTTAGCACAATTATTTTTCAACTGCTGGATGAATCACCTCATCTATAAAGTGGACAAGAAATACCTGCCTGCTTTCCAGTAATTTTTCAGCAGCTCCCTAGAGATCTTCAGATGAAAGCAACCAGATAACAGCAAAACAAAACCATGTGTGTGAAGATGCAGGTTGGAATTGACTCCTGTACTTTTGCATCCCCAGGCACCCCAGCAGTGAACAAGCCCTGGTCACGCTTAGCAGCACTTTTGTCTGTAAGATATTATAGGTGTAGATTTCCCTGTTGTATTAATTTTTTTTAAAGTGTGGGTTTGCTTACACATCGCTCTGGTGAGTATAGACCCGGTCAAACAAGGCTTCTGGAGCCATCCATTTCACAGGCAGCCGACCCTGTAATTAGGAAGACAATGGGAACATCCCATCAGCATATTCCCCCAGCCACAATGGCACCATCTGAATCTTCTTTTCTAATCCAGTTTGAACCATTTTCATTAACAACCACATCTGCCTTCCCAGTCACTGGGCAAAGCAGCAGTGGCCACATATAAACAGATTAGAGCATTTGATCCCTGGATCTTCAGTGACAATCTTTGCAGTAAATGCTCTCTGTAGAGGACTGTATTTCACTGCCAAAGCAGGTTTAACATATCAGTGCATCTAAATCTTTGCATGGGAACAGCATCCATTACTCATAGATGCAGTAAACTCTGTGGCAGAGCATAGGACAACACTTTCCATCTCTTTGGTTGGAAGGTATGGTTGACTCCAAGTCCAAACCCAGCTTAGGCTCAACTTGAAGGGAAACTTCCAAAGTGAAGGCAAGGGCCGGGTTCTCTAAGAAACAAATCCTGATCCTGCTGGAGGGTAAAGGAGGGGGTCTGATCCTATCTTACATCAGGGTCATAAACACAGACTGTTATGTGAGAAATACAAGATGAGAAAGACTAGATTAATCATAATTCTCTGGGGCTTTGTTTGGCCCCTGGAGGAAGACAGAAAGTACTGTTTTGTGTTTGAGCCATAATTTGGATATGGGGGAACTTTGTCCTCTTCTGACCCACTGTCTCACTGAGGGAGACAAGTAGAGATGGGACACAGGCAGGATACACAAATGGGACTATGCTCTCAGCTGTCCCACATAGCTCATTTGATCTGTGATTAAAATTCCCAATAATTGTTATTAATTTATGATTAAGAAATCCTGGCAATTAAGAAAGATTTCTGATATGCTATTGATCAGTATGGACATGGTGGGCTTTGAAGGACTGCTTGGACATTTAAATCCCCTGCAATCCCAAGACCCGCAGGTTCTGCACTGCCCTTAATCTTCCACGGCCGTCTCCTCACTCTGTCCTAGTTAGGATCTTTCCTCAGGGCTCAACATCTGTGGCAGGCTCTGTACCAAGACACGGGGCTTCTCTCAGCCCTTCACTTGCAAATTCATCTCTACAGAAAATATAAACAACTCCAGGCCTCAGCCCTTATCTGGGACCATCTTCTCACTCTTGGCAGTGGAGTCAAGGAGCTCAGATGTAAAAAAAGAGAGAAACGCGTGAAAGACAGGTAGATCCAGGTATACAAGAAGTGACGCTCCTCTGTCAAGGGCTCTGGTGAGACCGAGGTTGGCTCCTTGGGACCTTTATGAACAGACATGGAGCAGACTGGAAAGGGCTCCATTTCTGTTTGGGAGAAACCTCAGTTTCTCTTAGCATCCTGGCCAGAGCTGAGACCTCACAACCAGCTGCTGGCAGGACCAGGATGTGTCAGGAAAAACCCAGATGGTGGATACACTCCTGGGACCAGCCTATCTATAGTCCCTCCCTACTAGGTGAAGTCCCTGTCAGATTTCTTCCTCCTAAGCCCCTCTAGAAAGGGAGATGTGGGACAAGGGCCACTTGCTGCAGGGATGATCAAGTTCCCTGCCAGAAGGAGAACTGCGTGTGCTTGGCAGCTCTGTACTTACATTGGTGGTTTTCTTGTAATAGTCAATGTTGTGAACGTCTCTAGCGAGGCCAAAATCAGCTATTTTCATCACATTATCTTCAGTGACTAACACGTTCCTGGCTGCCAAGTCGCGATGAATGCACTGTGAAAGGTGAGCAAGTCAATAAATAAGGGCTCGTTAGCTGCTCACGCCTGGAACCAACAGCACCATGTGGTTTATGAGCTGCTGTTTCATTGACTCCCAGGCTCATAAAGCTGTGGGCACTGCTCAGCTCCTGGCTCTCTGTGTCACCATCCCACCGTGCCTGCTCGGTGGGAAGCACCTCTTAGCAACACCTAATCGGCGCCCTCGGAGCCAACACGGCCACGCACGCGCCTTTTCTCTCCAAACAGGATGTACGGATGAGAAAGCCAACTCCCCTCTTCTGTGGGAGCTCACTGGGACGTGCAGCTGCTTTTCTGCGCTGCTTCCCCCAGGAAGAGGAGTGCAAGAGAATGTTTGAGGGGAAAAAAATCCTTAAATTAAGGTATCCCCAAAACATCCAAAATACAGAAGACCCACAGAATGGCCTGGGTTGCTTGTGCTTTTATAGGCATTTTGGGGGTGCTAATGGTCCTGCAGGTAACAGCTGTACAGCTGCATGGTTCAGGAATGCAGCCAGCATATGGGGACTTTGCATATGGATGAAACCTCCAGTAAAAAACCCCAAGATATTTCATACAGTAAAATGTGGCCTCTAAAGGGAGAAGGCTGCAATGTTTTGCCTGGGGTTGTCCCACACACAGAGCATTCCCTGCCTTTGAACATGTGGCTTTGACCAAGGCTTCTACCAAATGAGGTTTCTCAACTCACTTTCTGAGATGCCAAGTACTCCATGCCCCGTGCCACCTGGTAGGCACAGGAAACCAGATCCTTAAACGTCAGCTGCTCCTCAGGCAGCTTGCAGGTGTCAAAGGAATAGTCCATGCCAGGTGGGCGACGTGCCCTGAGGTATTCCCGCAAGTTCCCCTTTGACGCATATTCCACCAACACATAGAGTGGTCCTGCAAGGAAGAGCACATCAGCATCCAGCGGAGGTAGAGCTGACCACCGAAATCTCATCTGGGCCATTCTGGGCAGCCAGTCAGTAACTACAAAGAAGGGACAGCCAAATCTGAGCCTCCCATGACCCTGTGAGCACCGGGGCTGCTCTGCTACGTACCGTCCTGCGTGCAGGCACCAAGGAGGTTAATAATGTTTTTATGCTTCCCAATCATTTTCATCATTTCCATCTCAGAGACCAGGTCGGAAAGGTCCTTGTCTGTGGCATCATCTGGAGAAAGTAAAAGAGGAAAGTAAAAAAAAGTCAGGAAGAAAGTAAGTGTTTAGGGATATAGTTTCAACTGCTGTGCAGCCATGTGGGGCTTTTGATGGGGAAACAATACTCAGAATATGGCTGTATTTGGCTTTATTCTACTTCAGGAAGAAGAATAAAAATAAAAACAAAACCTACTACTATGGCAACAAAAAAAGATGAACAAATAAGTGGAGGTAAATGTTCATATGGAAATCAATAATGCCTTTCATCTTCTGTTTCGTCTTCACAAGTACTAAAGAAAAAAATTCACATTTTGGTACCTGGTACCTGCTTTTCTGATAGTTTCTGTCCCTCATCTCTAGGGCCCAAGAGTTAATGATGGTGGAAGGTCAGGGCTGGGAGGGAACGTATTTTTTGGATGGAAAGTTGCAATTTCTCTGCAAAAATAGAAAAACCTATCTACAAAAGTAGAAAAATTGGGGAAAACCTGCCCAAAGGCACATTTTGGTTTGGAAAGATGGAAATGTTACAACTTCTAAAACCAGCTTCAGAAAGGACTAAAGGAAATGTAAATTAAACAAACCTGTTTCTGATAAGAAATATTACTTTTTTTTTTACAATGTCCCCCCATGTAACCTCAAGCCCAGGCTGCTCACTGCCCTGCTTGCTCCAGCCGAACTCTTCAGCTGTCTGAGGTTACTGTGTCTGGCAGGATGGGAAATGGAGACTTATCTAGAGGTGCCCAGTGACTCCCCCATTTCTGGTCTCCCTTTAACCTCTCAGATGTCCGGGATCAAGTTTCTTCAAAGAAAAAGTTCCTCAAGAAGGAGTTTGTCAGCTGAAATTCTGCAAACTCCATCTGAGGTTGCTGCATAAGCTTTTGGTAGAACAGGCAGTGCTGGTTAGGAGAGGAGTAAAGAGTGGGCTGATTCACGGAGCTGGCTTGAAGTGAAGGGGGTTCCCCTTCTTGTCAGGGATGCTATTACCCCTTGGCAGAGAACTGGGTTAATTCCCAGTCCCTCTTCCCGATGGGATTTGCACTTTTGCCTGCTCTCCAAGGACAGCCCTCACCCCCAGGCAGTGTGGGTAAAGGGGAGGAGAGGCAGTTCCTGCTTTCTTCTGTTGTATCTAGTTTGTATAAAAGACTTAAAAGAGAAGCAAAGAGAGGAAATCTCAGCACAATATGCTATTCTGTCCTCTGTGGACTCCCCATACCTTTTAACATCTTGACAGCAACTGTGATGGCCTTGTTTGGCTTGTCCTTATCAATCCCAATGGCTTCTGCCATCACCACTTGGCCAAAACACCCCTCGCCAAGCGGCTTCCCCAAGGTCAGGCTGGAGGGAGGAACAAACAGGTATGTTAGGGGCTCCTGGTGTGGGACACTCCCAGCAGGCACAGAGATTCCCAACCCTTTGACTGACCGAGAACGTGTCAATTCCCACTTGGGATCTGGAGGCAGCTCCAGCTCAGAAACGTTGGCCAGCATTGGCCCATCGCTGGAGGAGAGGCGTGTGATCCGGACCAGGGGCGTGTTGGAATTCATGGAAGAGTTGGACTCCAGCGACACCTGCTTGGGTAGAGCAAATGAAGTGTTATTGCCAACTGTATCTCCAGGGCAGGCAGCGCCAGAGATGGATCACTGAGGAGGTTTGAGCTCTCTTTGCCCATGGACAGATTTCTGGGAATTTCTAACTGGGAAATGCCCCCCCCCCCTTGCAGGAATCCACTTGTTTAGGCACTTGTGGTCAGGTGTTTAGCAGATGGAAAGGAAGGACAGGTCAGCCAGTGCCCTCCAGCATCAGGAGGTATAATCCACTGAGTTGTTCTGTTGCATCTCCACAGCCCATACAGGCTAAGAAGTGACTTCTCCCACCCTGGCACTGTCAATGCCCACTGTGAGCTTGCAGTCAAAGCTTGAAATCTGTACCCCTCACTATGGGGTTTCACATGGCCTTTTGCTCCTGCCTCTCTGCAATTTCAGGCAGAAGAACATCTCTAACTGCACAGAGGACCTTCTGTCACCTCCATGACCTCCACGAGAACTTTGGGCTCACCAGTGACATCTGTGAAAGCAGGAATGAGCACAACTAGTGCTCTTTCTCCCCAAATCCCCACTCCTCCAGGGAGCCTGGACTGGACTTCCCCTGCCAGATGTGCTTTCTGTGGCACCCACAGCTGCACTGCCAGAACCTCTTGGGCAAGGGCCAACAGCAAGGGGGGCTGCTCACGAACCAGAGTCAGCTGCCACCTCTGCCAAAGCCCCACTCACATAGAAATAAATAAACTTCTAGGCTGCAGCCAAATTATGTCCCTCTTGGGCAATGTTTTTCTGGTGGAGCTTCTCACCTAGAGAGAGAATTTCAAAGAGAAGGAGGAGGAAAAAAATAAAACAAAAGAGGGATACCATAGGGGGGAATAGGAATCTTGTATCTACTTTCTGTTACCTGTCTCTTGAGTGGGAATTTGGAGACTTTCTGTACAGTGGGGGTGTTCATGGCTTTTTTGTTTGGCATTTTCATCCTCCAGACAATCACCAAGACCAGCACCAGGAGAAGGAGGAAAAAGCCAGTGCCATAACTGAGAATGCCAGTGTACACTGAGCCCGAATCATCCATCTCCATGAGCTCCTCGGCTGCAGGGTGACAAGAGATGGCAGTCAGGACACGGCGGGAAGCTGCCCACACACAGCTACACACATACAGCACAGAGAATTTGGGGAGGACCTGTTCAGCTACGCCAATTTTCTCAGTGACTTCAGTGAGGGGACTCTCCCAGGCCAGTGGTTTTCCACCTGCAGCTGTAGCTAAAACATTAGCTCAGTTTGCACTTTTTGGGGTAATTTTACTGCCCCCTTTTCATGCAACCCTTGGATTTTTAAGAGCCTTCAGCCCACAGATTGAAAACCACTGCTCCAGGCTGAAGGCATCTTCACACGTCTGTGCTGTCCCTCTGACCCAGATCTTGCTTTCTGCACGGCTGGATGCCTTGGATGTGCAGGACTGGGGTCTACTGCACTTTGCTGATTCAGATTCTCCAGCAAAGATTTCCACCAGACCAGTGCCTGCCCTGAGGGACCAAGGGGCTTGAATAGAACCCAGCAGTAAGGCATCACACAGGGAAAGAGCCTCAAGAGAAAAATCTACTTTATTATTTAATGAAAACTTAGTTCTGCTGGGAAGAGGCTGGAAGGCATGGCCCAGAGAGGTAAGAGAGCCAGGAGAGTGACAGCATGAGCCCATCAGCAGTGGCTGCCTGCTGGCAAGACTTTTTAGAGACCAGCGAAGGTCAGCTGTGTTTTCCCCCTTGTTCCTTTAAGGACAGGCATGTAGACCAGAGGAAGGAGCCATGATGGGACTGATTTTCTGTCCCCCAAAGGTGTGCTGGCACAAGAGGAACAGTCAGCAGTGGGAAGCTTTATAATGAAGTTCTGCTGGTGTGGTCAGCTCACTAATGGATCATGTCCATCACTGAGCAGTCCCTTCAGCAAGCAGCAGGAGCCTTTCCCTGGCAGCAGCAGGCTCTGTGTCAGGTCTTTGGTGGCTGTGCCCAGAAGGACATGGAGAATGGGCTGTCAGTGGCATCGGGGGCTGCTCCAGCCTTGTGCCAGCTGTGGAAGGCCTGATCCTACCAAACGGCCATCTCCTCCCATGAGACAGGGGTACCAGATCTCTTGGGATCAGGCACTGTGGTCGGTGCTGCAGCTCTGCTGCCTTGCCCTCTGCTCCCCGTCTCTCCCCCCGTAGCGTGGACGAGGTTCAAGCTGAGGTTCCCCAAGCGTCCTGTATCCTGCACCCTCTCTGTGGAGGCCTGCTGCTGCACAGATGGCTGTCCTTCACTGCATCTGACTTCAAAATAAAGTCCTACTTTCTGATTTTTGGTTGGTTTTCTCCTGCTTATTTTTTGCTTTAGGAAGACATGTGAATTCATAAATTATAAAAAGCAGAGTATGAGTCAGACGAGACAATACCGTGATACTCTGAAAATAACAGAGACATTAGTCTTCTAACCAAAGGAAATGTTTTCTCATCTAGTGAATGTCAGAAGCAGAAACAGGATCAGATCAGCTATTACAGAGCTGGCAAATAAACAGGAAAGATCAGCAGATCCCACTGGCAGCAGGGTTGGGCATGGAGGAGACCTTCTTAAGCCCCAATAAGTGATTACATCCAAATCACCTGCACAGATAAAAGTCGAGATTAGAAATGCCAAAGTTTCCGGTTCCTAAACACATCCTGAGATGGATGTGTTGTGAGATGGACCCAAATGTGGTCTATGACTGGGTGAATCAAAGTGGGCTCTTTAGGATTTTGGGTGCCTTTTCAGTAAGGGTGTATTGAATATACTCAAGGTTTGCTTCTGCACTGTCTGCAAGGCACAGCACAGACGAGATTCAATATGAATATTGCTGGTACTTCCCTGGACCATGGTCAAGCCTGCCCTGGAGCCAGAGGCTGATTCAGCAGGTGAAGGTGCAGCACAGCCTCATTCCCCCTTTTTGCAGAGCAGATCTCTCTGTTGCACATTCTGTGCTGGCTTCATTGTCAAAAAGAGCTTTGCACATGAAAGGACCACAAAATTGAGGTCACTCTGGCCTCGGGTTTCAAGCCCACTGCAGCTTTCATCGATCCCAGCTGGAGCAGGCAGCATGCAATGCCCCTGGGAGCCAGGACTCCTGTGCTCTGCCTACAGACGACTCTCCTTGACCTTCTGTTTGAGATCGCTATCTTGGCCTGCTCATCCGTGAAGTGGAAATAATGCTACAGGCAGGGAAGGGTGTACTCACACCAGACACTTATGCATCTAATTTTAGGTTAAGATATGAGGCCAGAGAGAAAGGATCCTTCATAAGATGATCTACAGTTCATGTCCAATTTTGGTGCCCTGGATCATCTGATGGGGTGGTTTTCTTCTTCCACTGCCAGTGTAAGAAGACAAAGCTCCTTATTTTGGTGCTTAACAGTCCTAACAAAGAGGCTGTGAGTACCTCTCTGTTATTAGATTTTTTAAAAGATTCTGTGTATTTTACATCATTACTGCAATCATTTAAATTTTGAGATGCAATGCAAAAAGAGTCAGCTGCAAGTATGCAACAGGGGTCTGCAGCAAATCCCAGAGAAGAAGCCTGCCTGGAAAACACCCCTGCTCCAAGCAAGGGGCGGTGTGCGGGAACTTGGCATTTCTAAAGCAAAACATCGAGGCATCCTGGAGAGGGAAGGAGAGGCCAGCACAGAAGGAAATACCTGGTAGCACCGTCAGCCAAGCAGAGTGATGTGAGAACCCAATAGAATTCCCTGCGAGACAAGTATATTCCCCAGCATCCTCAAAAGTAACATTTCGCAAGTACAGAATCTCTAGCTCCTTATCCGTTGTGTTAACACCTGCCGTCTACGGGGAAAAAAAACACACACATATAGAAAGAGGGAAAACAGAGAATAAGCCACATTCCCAGCAAGTGTGAGGACACCACAGGCAAATTTCAAAAGCAGATTATGGTGGTTCTTTTTTTTATTTTCCAATGGCCCATCTTCCACATTTATTTATTCATTCCCCTCTGCAACCTGTAGTCAAAAGCAAAAAAAAAGTTCCCTTCACCAGGTTCTTACTCTGTCCCACTAAAGAAGCATGCAAGCAAAAGCATCCAAATGAAAAATTGCCCCCACAATATGACTGACTTTGGGTTAGTGAGGTGAGTACAGGGGTGGGGAAAGACAGGTGGGAAATGAGGAAAGACAGAAAGAAAGGGGAAAGGAGGGGAGATGTAGTGGGGAAGGACTCAAGTGCTGATCAGAGGAATATACAAACATTATGGTTCATGAGTTCATTGAAAAACATAGAACTCTAGAATTTTTTAGAATTTCTTCAGTGGATATCTCAAAGCCATATATTGATTACACAGACCTTGACACTGCAGTAGAAATCTGGCTGATAACCAGTGCCTGTAAGGAACTTTCCTGAAGTGGCACTGAACAACACAGCAGTCAAATGCTGTAGGCTGGAGTCAAACCCCAGAGCCCAGGAGCTTCTCCTCTCCAGTTAACATGTTTGCTTGGATGAGCCAATGTTAATATTTATTTCGCCATTACTTCTCCAAGGGACAGAACTGATTAAATCAGTTTTATAGGTGAAAAACTCAAAAAAGTTTGGTTTTCCAGTGCTTTGAACGTCACAGGTCATTAACACACAATTCTGTTATCAGCACTCAATTGTAAGGAAGGGAAAGGAATAAAAGTATGAAAAGTTGATAGCAAAATTTGACAGTCATTTTATTGTGGGAATTTTTCCATGGCAATTGCTGTATAGGCATTACAGTCTTGTTAAAAAAAAAAAATTAGCAAGAAAATAAGATAAAGCCATTCAGCATCAGTTGACAGGGTATAATACAAAATGAATAGTAATTTTAATCACTAGATTCTTAAAAATGTTATAGCTCATTCTTGCAGTTGCCAGGGCCTTGGGACAGAGTCTGTGGTTTACCTGGTTTTGGTTTGCGAATGTGGAGCCAAAATGGCTTTTCGGCTATGCCTACGAAATTGTTGGCTCTACACAGATATTCTCCTTCATCTTGTTCTGTCACATTGAACAGATTTAGGTTAGCATCGGCTTCAGCGTTTTTACTGATCCAAGACTGCAGGAATAGACAGAAACCTGAACTTCAGTAAACCAAACAATAGCTCCATCGCACCTACATCAGCTAGGATTGACTGTGCATGGCTGTGGTGACATCCCCAGCTCACCCTGTGGTGAGACACCTCCTAACCCAGGGCCTGAGGGCTGAAGAGAAGTTGCCTTTGGCCCCCAAACCATGTGCAGGTGAGCTCCCTTCCCTTCACACATGCGATTTCTTTTTTAAAACAGACCAGTTTGCCCCTTCTCCATCTGACAGCAGTCAAAGGCTCTATAGTTTCTCAATAACTCTGCAGACAGGAGCACCAGAGAAAGGGCTTAAGCAGAGATTTGTGTTTGCAACCCGGCTCAGCAAATAATGTTTCAATTATCAGATTCCAAAATAGAATTTGGAAACAAAATATAAGCAGCGGCAGTCTGAAACTCGTTGCTGACTTTGCCTTTCAGAAATTAGCTGTAATTTTTTCCACTGCTTATAGGAGCCTCTTCTTTACTAAATAAAGTGGTGTATATAAATCAAACAAACTTCAGACTTTTAAGCACGGCGTTTATTTCTCTTCTTCTGTGCTGCCACAACAGCACATCAGCTTTTTCCCTAAACACTAAACAGTTGCTTTTATTTTGGCTGAAAATGCATAATTGTTTTAAGTGGCCTCAGAAGAAGCTTCAGTTCTGGAAATGAAAATAAAGCAATTCTCTTTTCTGTTTCAGCCTTACACTCTCCAGCCCAGTCTTGATGCCTTCCATTTCCAAGCCTGATCCTGCCAATGTGACTTGAAGCTCATTAAAATCCTCGGGGCAGCCAGCTCTGATAGTTTATTAGGAACTGAACCCAGAGCAGGCACCAGAGAGGAGCCCCAGTGCCCATGTCTGATGACAAACACTACCAGTTTTGACCTGATCTCATCCCTAAGGCTTACGTGCAAGTCTGTCTGCCCTGACTAGTGGGGAAACGTGCCTGCCTGCTGTTGCTGCCTTGTTTATAATTAAACCGGGCATGTTTCAATGCAGAATGTACAATTTAGCCTTTGACAAAGCTTGGGCACAGTGTTGCCAGCCCCCTTCTGTAACTGGAATGCATTTAGCGCTCTTCTGCAAAGAAAAAGGGGTTTTCTTTGATCACAAATTAGCCCAGGCTTTCAGGAACTGATGCAGGTGATGGCTTGGTTTTGTCAGGCTGTTTAAAAAATGGTTTGAAAGTACAGCATTCAACTTATCCATCTGGACTTAGGTGGGGTTTGACACCTCCTTCACCCCTTTAGATGTAGGGGGGGAGAATTTCATGTGCTGGGCACCTCTCTGTCTCCCTTGCTGCGATGGAGACTGGGATATCTCCCATACTTAAACTGCCCCATAGCAGCTCCTACACGCCACAAAAACTCCTGAAAGCAGGAAGGAAGGGCAGGCTGATAAAAAAAAGCCTTATCTCCCTGCAGGCAGCACAGCATGGGGCAGGAGAGAGCCTGTTCCAAAGGGAGGGCTGTTAACAGCACCCTGCTCCAGCCAGGATGCTGGGGCAAGGCAGCAGCACTGCATGGCTTGAGGGAAACAAGTCCATAAAGCCAATGGACTGGCGCTGAGATGACAGCAAGATCATTTTATCAGATCTTTATTTATAAAAAACAAGCACATCACATTTAAAAAAAAAAAAAAAAATCCCTGTAAAGCTGGGCCTGACACAGCTCTGTGGAGGCCCAGTACTGGCGCACAAAAGATGCATCCCAAAATGGAAATGCTCCGTGCCCCAGCGCTGATGCCGGCATTAATACAATTCAAAGCATTCCTGATCAACCAGAAGTAGTAAATAGACGTGTGCTGGTCCTATTCAGCAAAAAACATAAAACCAAACAAAACTCGTGCTTTCAAATGCCTGCCTGTGCTCCCCTTCGAGGAATGCGAAGCCTTTGCCGTCCACAGAAGAGAACGTATTTGGCAATTCTAATTACCTACCCACCCCGGTGCCGCTCCAACTTAATTTTAAATCACTATTTATATGGACTATTTATATGTTCTTTGCCGTGGCAAAATGGGGGCTTGTGCTTGTGACACAAGGCACTGTTCGCAGCGGCTCTGCAAACTTCCAAGAGGTAGCACTTTATCCCACGGGGACCACACATGGAGCTCGGAGACTATACGAGATAGCATGTGACACAACCAGCTATTCAGAGCTTGGTACTGGGCTGTGAAACCAGGGGGAAATTCAAATATGCATAATTCAAACACATTTGGAGAGGTGGCGAGAAATAAAGTTTTCTCAACTTGCAAGAAGCACATGTTGCCAGTCCTGAAGAACTGTCTCCAACCATTTCTTCCAACCAATCTGTTATTTCAATCTGCGTAATTATTTTCAGGGTCTCTGGCTTTTATTATAATGTATCTGGCTGCGTTAGAGTTTTGTAACTGTACTGTCTGATAAGTGGTTGGTTTTTTTTTTAAACTTCATACAAGGAGAAGAAGGGTGTGTACAGCAGGATGTGCACAGGGAATGTCCACACACAGGACAGCCTCAGCTTGAAGCTGCAGATACAAATTCTGCTTTCAGCACTAACTGCAGAGCCAGAAAAACTCCATTTGGCCCTATATATTTTAATAAACATCATCACATGATGTCTTTAACTTTTTTTTTTTTTTTTAAGGATTTTAGAAATCCAATGTGCTCTTCACTCCCTATTCCCTACTCTTATATTTATACTGGTTGAGGGGAACCAAACCCTTTAGCTTTGTTCTGGCTGTAATCCAGAAGTTCCCTTTCAAGAAAGCATTTTAGTGAAGTTAAATCTTACTATGTACCTTTTGCTCAATTAAAAAAAAGTCTTTCCTGAGCATTGATAATAGCAATGTTCACAAATTTAGTGTCTGGAACAAGATTATGTTGGCTCTCAGGTGCTGGTAGTTGAGCATTATTTGGTACGTGCATGCTACACTGCGCTTACTTGGAAAAGGAAGAATGTGTTTTAGTTGGGAGACTTTTATTTTAATAAACCCTGAAAATACCTCTATTGAAGCTGTAAAAAAAAAAAAAACGGCATTTTTACAATTTTAGGTCAAACGCAATCTGACAGCTCTTTCATTATGCTGCATTTCTTAAAATTGCCTCAGCTCTTACAACTTCGCTTATCTGTGCCACCACAGTAGTAGTGTTATCTCTGGCAAACAGAAGAGTTTGGAACATCAGTTTTAGGACATTTTTGCCATATCCCCTCCAAAAAGCAGAGTATTCCACTGGGCAGGCTTACAGAAGGACTGCCCTGAGGGTGAGAAGGAGCATGTACCAACCTTCAGCACTGTGACATACGGGGTCCCATCGGGTCCATATTTGCTGCCATTGACTTCCACGTGTTTCAGCCACTGGATGTGAGGCTGGGCATCGCTGTAGACCTTGCAGTGAAACTCCACATTGCTCCCTACCACCACGGTCTGGTTGGCAGGGAGCCCTGCTTGCAGGATTGGCCGGTGGGGTGACCTTTCTGAAAAACAGAAAAGAGGAAAAATCCTAGTTTACTTGCCTTTTTTTTTCCCCAGGACATATTCTCCTCTGAAACCTTCATATTCTGGCTTTTTAGGGCAAAATGTACAAAGCAGGTTTGTCCCCCACGGGTCTCCTGATCACTGCTCTACACAGTGCTTCTCAAGCCAGACAGGGAAGAACCACCTGGGAAGGGAGGAGGCATATCAGCCCTGCCATTCCTTCTCTGGCCCCTCTGCAGACCCACTAAGTAATTTACTGATCACAGATGTGAGCCTGAATCGTTGGCCAAAAAGAAGCTTGTTGTTGGTTTTAGAAGACACATGATCCAACACTTTGGGAAAGAAACCAAGCTCCTGCTTCCCATATCCTATCATGCAGCTATTCAACATCGCCACAGACCAGCTGTTGAGGGAAAACAGCGAAATCTCACCTAATACATCAAGCTGGTACGTGTGCCTAATGTTGCCATATTTGTTCTCCACGACACAGGTGTAATTCCCTCGATCTGATGGCACAACACTCTCCATCACCAGGCTCCACTGCTGGTGTCGCAACTAGAAGAAGAAATCAAACCTGTGGTCAAGAAATCAAGCTCGTGGTCGAGCACCATCATCACCAGACCCTTCAGACCAAATGAACAATCAGTGAGCTTCCACACACTTGGACCCCAGAGCAGGCCTGAACATCACAAGGAACTGTTACAAGGGTCATCAAAGTCTTAATGAGAAAAGGCATTAAGACCAATGCAAAAATGATGCAACACAATGTAACACACTGAGATTTTAGCAGGGACTTCTCGATGTTTCCACAATAATCACAATAACGAAGACAGCTGACAACTGAATGTGGCACCTCTCACTAGAGTAACGACTTCAAAAGGCATCACACAAGATAATTCTGATCTGTATTTTAAAATGTGTGCGCCATAGGGGCAGCAGGTTATGGCATGTGTCTGAACAGAAACAGCTTTCTCCAGCTGAGTTAGTCCCCTAAATTCCCTCTAAAAAACACGTCCAGCCTCAAATGTGGTCCCTAGGATACTTGGTCAGCCCTTCTATTTTGGCACCAAGTTTTATACTAGTTGGTTTTCTGGATGTGGCTGATGTCCAGAGCTGATGGTGGTTCAGTAGCAGAAGGGGAAGCACAGCCCATGTCTCCACCCTGACCTGTTGCCCTGTGATCTCAGCTAGAACGTTTGTTTCTAGTGATCATAAAGGAAATAACGGATATGGAAAGCAAATCTTGAATAAATACAGAAAGCAACCAACAGTAACAAAGATGACTTCAGGGTGCATAGCATATAAAAGCTCTCCAAATCTCTGGATATTAATTTGATGCCTTCTGCTGCCCAACGCAGAACATTGAACTTTATTAAACATTTTGAAGGTGACCCCAAGGACACAGAAGCAGAAGATTAACAACAATGCTGCACTATACAATGTCAAGGCCTGATAGAAAAAACAAGGGTATAATTGCTCCTGGAGATTTCTTGCTGCAGCAGGTGAACTCAAATATGAAGTCATTTAACCTCTTTTGCTACACATAAATTGCATCCACATGCTTTCCGTAAAAGGGCCAAGTTGCAATCAAAGCCAGAACTTTGCAAAAAGAAGGTTTAAAACCATAGGACTAGACAGCTTAGTTGCAAGATAAGCAAGCAAAAGTAATTTTAACCATTTGTAGACCTCTGCAGCCCTGAAAACAGCAGTGCTGAGCACCCCATTTTTCAGAGACAGTCGAATATGGCATTTCCTTTCATTTTAGAGTGTGGGTAACAGGAGGCTGTGACCAAACATTTTGTACAGACATCTTGGCTGTGGCAGATGTCTGGTCAGCTCTGACTGCACCTCTGCCCACACCTCTGTCCACCAAGGACAGCACAAATGGAGGAGCTCAATGAAGGAGCAGAATCAACATCTCACCTTTTGTAAAGCAACATCCCCCTTGCTGCATCTCTGTAACTGTGTGGCAATTACAGAGAGCCTGGACCCCGGGCCCAGAGCTGAACATACCAGACTGTCACGGAAGTTTCAATGCAAATTTGTGGCTGCTCAGTGGCTCATTTCCATACTGGCTTGTCTCATAGTTGTGTCTAAAGGCTTCTTCAAATCCACTTTTCAGCATTGCAAAACATTTGCATCTGGAACCCCTAGGAGCTCCTCCAAGGAAATAGGGCTCCAGACACATGGATGACTCCCTAGTCTGACGTACATTCTAAAACCAGGTCCAAAATAGGTGTTTTACTAAGGATGCACTTTCAAAGACACTTTTATGACACTTTCAAAGAACTTCTCTTCATCAGGTTTGTGATGGGAACTTTGAACAGGGAAGAACCTGGGGGCACAGACTCATGGGGCAGAACTCGTTTGGAAACTTTAGAAGAAGTTTTTAGTTTTGAAAACCTTTGGAAAAAAATAATAAAAAAGGATGCTCCCAAGTTACGATAATCACTGCACTCGATGAAACACTAGAAACATGAAGTGGCTTAGTGCAGGCATAAATCAAGTGGGTGAGATACTGGAAATCCCTCTGGTTTATTTGGTGTTGTCATTCTTGGCTCTTTGTAAAACAAACATTTGCAGACACACTTGGAACCTCGTGTTTGCCAGACTGGTATGCAAGTCGGTGCAATGGTCTTGGGAAGGGATAATCCTCCATCTCCCCTCCCCCTCAATCCTTCCTTCTAGGGTCATTTAACACACACAGGCTTACG
Source organism: Corvus hawaiiensis (assembly GCF_020740725.1). Lineage (NCBI taxonomy): Eukaryota > Metazoa > Chordata > Aves > Passeriformes > Corvidae > Corvus > Corvus hawaiiensis. Next base: position 8,487,196 of record NC_063217.1, on the reverse strand, counting down.
ATATTAGAGATTCCAACACGGATTTAACCATTAATGCTCTTTGGGAAATTTCATATGATAAGTCATATGAATTTCTTTTCTTTACCAGTTAAGGATGAACTGTAACAAAACCAGGTTAGCCTGCCCATCATGTTTTCAACACTCACCCTTCTCTCTTGCAGGCTTTACACCGTGCAGTCACATGGGTCTAAATGCCATGTGCAAGGGGCAGATGTGGAAGAGAGGTCAGCTTTCATTTGCTGACAACAGACTTCTCACAATCAACATTTAAACTCTTTCACACACTGAAAACAAATGAGAACATTCCCAGCTCAAGGATTTCTGGGTTAAGACCAGATCTCAAGATGAAATAAGCCAACCAAACTCTGCCAGATCTGGATCTTGCCCATTCTTTTCAAGCTGCCTAATCCTGTTATGAAGTTAAGTTGTAACAGGGAATTTAAATCTTAAATACATGAGATATCGAGCAGGTTTTCAATCTCCTTTTCTGGTTCAAATCTCAGCTGATATCTATCAGTATATTTATACTGGATGAAATTTACACTAGATTACTTACATCTAACTGTGGCTCATGACCAAAACCAAGCAAATAAAGGAAGCAAAATTACAGAGAAAGATGTCTTTATATCAAGAAGGGGACAAAGAACTATATCTAGACAGATAGAGAGCTGAAACCAATATTCCTGTAATTGTCCTGACATTGCCTTCAATAGCTCTTTTAAGCATTGACTTGTTGCTGGAAGGTGCCCCTAGAGAAACAAAGCACAGCGATGCCAAAGACTCACTACCATGTTTCAGAGGATGAAACGTGTCAATTTAAACTCAAAGATAGATTAAAACTACTGGAAGTGGGTAGGGGAATTGCTTTCAGCTTCAGATTTTTTTTTCTGCAGGCATAATTTATTGCAGCTGATGTGACACAGTTTAGTAAAAAGCTGTTGGAATGGCGCACGCAAGCCTGAAAAACACTTCATGATGATCCTTACAGCCTGCAATTAGTAAAAGATGCTTGTGCTTTGTGAATGTCATCTGCTGAAGAGCAGTTTACCCACAGGAGCTGCCTCCCCACTTCTTTTCCCTCCACAGCTTTACAGAAGATCCAAACCTGAGCGTGTTCTTAGCCTCATCCAGGCAGGAGCAGGGTCAGGACTGAGGAAGGAGCTTTAAAGGCTTCACTGAAGCAATCACAAAAGGCTCTTTCAGGAACAGGTCTGAGCTAACAGGAAAGAAACAGCCCAAAACTGTGGGGAGGGAGGACTTTTTTTGAATCCTTCTCTGGTTTCTGGAGCATGGCATGCTTTGCATGCCCAGTCCCCTTTCAAAATACTACGGATGTGGCAGGCATCAGCACACAGCTATTCTGAGTACTGATGAAGGTGCCTTCCTACAAGTCACCTTCTCTCCTTAGCAGCAGAGTCCAGGGATATGTCAGGGCTGGCAGAGTGCAGGCAAAAGTTGCTGCTCAGGAGTCCTTCCTGCTATAATGATTTTGTTATGATCAGCTGCACCAGTTTAACTGTCCCCAAATAAAAGCAGAAAAAAGAGTCTGACTGTGACCTCAAGGGGACAAAGTAAAAACAACAGCAGCAAAATCTGAGAAAAGCTGATTTTCCTTTTAAAATCCTGCCATAATTCATCAGATAAAGTAGCACAGAGACTTCTGGCTAATTAAATAATTTGACTGCAGTGGAGTTTTGTGTCCCTAAGCTCTATCTGTAAACACGAGACAGAGCATTTTCCAGAACACCTCATGGTAGAAAGGAAGCAGGGAGAAGAAAGCAGCCAAGGAGCAGATGCTATTACTCTGGCTACAAGGGAATCCAACACTTGACCAAAGGTCAGTGATTTATACCACAAGAATGTTAATGACTACCAGCATGATGATCCAGCTCTTTGGTGAGTTCCTTCCTATACCTTCAAAGGACACTGAATAGGTTTTCTTTGACAGCTGGGAGTAGCTATGGCTTGGTCCAACACATCTCAATGCACTGGGCTCATCTCCAGAAATTAGGACAGAAGTTTCTGCTCCTGCTTTTTCATCCCTGCTCACAATACAACCATAAACCCAGCCCTGTTTTTACCTACTCCCTGAAAGACCACGATAGACAAACTCAGAGGGAATTAGCCTGTGATCCCAAAGGACAGCAGTCCTTTTTAACACTTTGGTGCCAAGCCATTCCTCAGAGTGCAAGAACCATCTTCATTTCTACACAGTCAGGACAGGCCTCTTAGAACTACTGATGTTAACCACTGTGCAATACAATTTTCTAGTTGATAGAAATAACAAAAACTGAGATCCAAACCAAGACCTTACCTTAATGCCCCCAATCCTGTGCTCCCCTTTGAACTCCTTGCCGTTTTTCAGCCAGTAGATGGAAGGAGTTGGGTTTCCACCCGCCGGACATCGGAAGCGAACGGTGTTGGCGGCAGGAACTGCCAGCAGCTTCTTCTCCATCTTATCTGGCCGGGTCCAGAAGGGGACACCTGAGAAAGGAAAATCCAAGCTGAACAGGCCGCTTTCTGCCACAGAGGATATCAGCTGGTGAGCAGATGCATTTGAGGAGTCTTTGGCATGTGCAGATTGACAGTTAAATTGCTACCTGCTGCAGTTAAGATAAATGACACAGAAATGCTTTCCAGCTAAATGACTCTCATAGACATAGACAGGGTGTTTGCCTTTCGGTTTTGCGATGAAAGGTTCATGACCAGGTTCTTGTCTTGGTAATGCCAGTATAAATCCAAAGTGGCTGCTTTTAAATCAACAAGTAGAGTTATCCCAGATCAGGATGAGAATCTGGCCTCAGCGTGTAAAAAGACACAGACGCACCTTTGGGACATTAGTAGCCAAGAAGCATAAACAGCAGAAAGATGTTAGGACTGTAAAAGAATGTTGATGGGCCAGCAAGGGAGCAGAGAAAAAGTATGAGCTGAGTGCACTGGAAAATGTTCCTCCTCAGTGAGTATAAATGTAGTGTAGCCTCCTTAAGGGAAGGAAAGAAAAAAAACACGCCAGTGCCAAACTGGTTTATCATGTTTATGTTCTTTAAGTACGAGTGATTTTAGTTTTAAAGATTCATGTTACCTTTGAACAGGGATAAGTTTTAAAACACCAGTGTTAGCAAGAGATACTTTTTATAATCTGCCTCGAGTACAGCTACGTTCCTTGGCTAGGTTACAAACATTACATATTAACTCCAAATTAAGGCAGCAGCAGTGGCAAACTCATTATACTGGGAAGAAAGAAAAAGTTTTTAAAAAAAGCCTCCCTAGCTTTCATTTCTGCTTAAGGAAACACTGCAGAACTGCACATGCTGTGTTTCCCTTGCCACACCAGGGCCACATCCAGCCCCCCAGATCTGTGCTCCACAACAAGGACAAAGGGAGATGGGGGCAGTGTTTGGGCTGCAAAATAGCAAGAACGGAAAGGAGTCTAAATGGCATCTTCTCCAGCTGGGTAGGAAAAACTCACAGACATGGAGCACCAGTTGCAGAGATGTGTGCTTCTGGCCAAGACAAACTGAAGGCACTGGTCCTCCAATAACTGCCTTGGAGAACACGATGGCCACCGAAGCTGTCGGGAAAGCATTGCTGCTGGCCTCTCCTGCAGTGGCAACAATGCTCAGAAACACCACCCAGCATTACAGCCCCATCTCAGGGCTACTCTGAAGCCCCTGTAATGCCCTTCCCCTTAATGACAAGGGTGTACAAAGTTTTCCCTCTTGCTGTGTCCCTGTGAGATGCATGGGAGCTGCTCCATTTCTCCTGCACTCCTCGGTGTACTTAGCCCTGATGCATTTGGCTCCACGATACCCATCCCACTGCAATTCCAGCTAAGTCAGTGATTGCCCCCATCTTAGTGTAAGTCTCCAGTGTCCCCCATGCAGGGTCCCTGCTGCATTCCAGCTCCAAGGATATTGCAGGAAAGGCCATACAGCTCAGCCAAGGCAATTCATGTACCCACTGGTTTTTAGCATCTGCCAACACTCTCCTCATGGTCCCCTCTCCTTGCAAAGTCCACGAGGAACTGGATGTCAGGAGCTCCATCTAGGAGGCCCCTCCATGTGCTCGAGATGGCTCTGCTGGGCACATCGCTCTCATGTCTCATCTGCTTTCCCACCTCTGCAGTGGGATGGCTGGATGTAGGGTGCCTCAGTAACGCCATCCCAGCGAGGGAAATCCAGTACTGACGGTTTGCATCTGCCCTCAGCCTGCCTTGCACAACAAGCTGTGATGCTTATCAGAGTCAGCCCCATGCATCAGAGGGATCTGTGCTCACCCATCCCGCGTACGCCTCATTTTTCAAACAACGAAACTGCTTAAGGCCCTTTTCTTGCCAGGATGGCACCAGATCCAGCAGGAGGTACAGCTGGCACAAACAACAGCAAAAAGAGGAATCCCCGCAATTCCCATGGTCCTGGAAAATCCCGGCTACAAACTTTGCTGTGAACACATAGGACACCCAGGAGGCCTGAAATATTACACGATGAAGTGAGCTAAAATGGGACATCATGCAGCCATCTACATCTACAGACATCATTCCAAATGGCAGAACTGCACAAAAGTGGGGAATATTAACGTGTTAATATTGGGAAAAAAAGTGGGGAATAATTAAAGTGTTAAAAAATGCCAGAAGAGTGGGTGCAACTGCTAAAGGAAGAACAAATCTTGATGGTAAAAGGATGTTATAGCATGAAGGAAGGGCAGAAACCAAGCCAAGGCTGGGCAAAAATCCCCAGGCAGCAGGGGGAGTGAATGCAGAGGACACTTGGGGTGGTGTTGAGAAGGCTGAAGATGAGAGAGCTCCAAAAACCATGCTGGGAGATGTCTGGTCCTTGGTTTCTGAAGCTTGGGCCATTTTCTGGCCAAATGCTTCCTTTTGGCAATGCACCCTGTTTTCTGGGACTTTACATGAGGTCAACAGGGCTACAGGGGAGAGGTATGAGAAAGGCCAGGCATGGATGGAAAAGTCCCCTTTTGCCACCACCACAGAGGGCGGCCAAATAACCTGCTGTTTGCTGTTTGATTAACATATCTGCCCACAATAAATACTATTTTATGGTGCTAATGACACTCATCTAGGCACTGAAGTGTAATTACATCACACGATCACCCAGTCAGGACCAGGTTCCTCCTTTTGCTTTTTGGGGCTCTTCCCTTTTCCACAACATCTGCATGTGCTGCAGGGTGACGTTCCATCACATTTTTTCACTCAAAAGATGAGTTTGAATCTCACAGGAGATCCATCAAGCCACTGGCTGCAAATGTTGTTACTGAAGCCAAGGAGGATTTTGCTATCGGACATCAGAGCAAGCAAGATGGAGCCCAGGAAAGTTTCCAGCTGGGGATATTCTCCATATGGAGCAAAGGCAGGATTCACTCCTGCCTCCTGTAATTAGACATGGCTTCTCCCCTGAGTGCTTTCCCTCATTTGGGTGCTCTTCTGTGAGATTCAGGGCTTGCCAGGGCTGGGCACCCCTGGATTACTGTGCCAAGACTCAAACAGGGTATTGCTCTCAAGTCAAACTGGAACTGGAAGAAAGCATCTACACATTGAAAACAGTGCCTTTGTTCTCACTTGCAGGAGCAGTGAACAAAACATCCCTGCTTTTGCTTTGCTCTGCCCTCCAACTCCTTTCATTACCACTTTTTAAGGGGCCTAAAATGTTGCTAACTCTTCTTTTCAAGCAAAGCTTGCAAAGCTCCAGAGAGTTTTGGGAGCGGGAAAAGAGGAAGCATGAAAGAGAAGAAAAATTTCTAGACTCGCTCTCTCTAAATTAATTACCAGCAACGATTCTGCATGTGCAGGTGTGAAGAAAAAAAAGGGACCCGCAAACATTATCACTGGCCCTTTCCCATCATCAAACACTAAGCCTGACGGTCCGCTTCATTCGTCAAAGACACCGGCCACCCATCCAACTGGAATGACCAATTAAAAAAAATCTGAGAGCAATACTTGGAATAATTAATACAGCCAAGCGCTCATTTAGCAATTAGGAGCTGCCACCAAATTCTGTGGCAGGCAGAATCAACCCTAATTGTGTAATTTCCCCAGCTGACGCCTCCGAGGACACAGCCAGATTTAATTGGAGATTATGGGGGCTCTTTGAAGGTGCTGGGGCTGCGCAGCGGGGGCCCCAAACAAACAGATACAAGAGGGGTAGGGAGCACTGGGGCAGAAGCGCAGTGTGTGAAAAGGGAGTTTTGTTTTTGTTTCAGGGCCAGGAAAAACAGCTGTAGAGAACAGAGGTATTAGAAAGCCTCTTTCTGCAAAGGCGGATCACAGTTTGTGACAAGGCTGCAACAAACGGGCTGATTTGAAGCTGCTGAAGTTCCTCCTTATTCTTTTCTGCTGCCCATCCCTAAGGGATGCCCCATTTCTGTACTGCCCTTCAGGGGGGAAGCTTAAGGAAGAGTGAGCAGAGCCGGGCACTCCACACGGTATTTCCAACCCTTAAAATTAACAAGATTGGTTTCAAACTCATGATGCTATTGGAATCAGCTTTCCAAACTCTCCACTATATGAGGATGAGAAACTCTGTTGAGTAACACAATTAAGCCGGAAAAGTAACTTATCATCACAAGGGGCCAGGACACAAGGATCTTGTTCAGTGATGTGAAGTATGGCAACACTCAGTGAGCCAGACCAGGATGGATTGCCTCCCCCTAAATATGAAACACTATCAGTTATACTGACTAGATACCTTTAAGGTCCCTTCCAATGGTCCCTAACCATCCTATGATTCCATGGTATTTTTCTTTTGCATGAAAGTGTTTATTGCCGTTCCTCCTCTAAATACTGACCACAGCAATGTCTGATGCCCAAGCAGGAGCTCACACCCCCCATTAGTAGGGCACATTTTTGACACAGGAGATAGAGGACCTGGGTCTTTGGGCTGTCCACAGAACATAGCACTGTGTCTGCCTGCCTGGGATGGTCCTTCAGCCCCTGTTCCCAGTGGGATGTCCTGACAGTGGTGCTACCAGGGTTAACAACACAGCTCCCCAGGCTCAGAAGACCTCTGAGGGTTAAGTGGAGGACCTGACATCAAAGAAAGCAACATAATGCAGATCCATGCCACGAAATGCCATGAGGTTTCACTGCACTGACACATTAAGCTAATCAACCATTTTTAAAGCAGAAGAGAATCCAACTTTTTATAACGAGACCTTTAAGCAAAGCCAGCCATTACCTTCAGGTCTAAAAACAGAGACAGCCTCAAAGACAAGAAGACTCAGGAAACAGGCTATAAATACATGTGGCGAAACATGTGTTTTCCTTTTCAGTGAAGAAAAACGTCTTTCTGTACCATAAGCCAGCTGATGTTTTGTGATACCTGTTGCTAAGAGATTGAGTTGTCTATAAACCACATAAAAAAATGTACAGAATGATTAGTTGTGCTCATCAGAAGCTGCTCTGCAGCAGGAAAAAATCCTGACCAAAGCAGACCTTTCTTCAGACCATTCTTCAGCAGGCACCAGGAGCCCTGAGCACCTCTGCAAAGGTGCCTGTCACCTGACAGAATTTGGCCCCTAATTAGAAGCTATCAGAAAACCACTAATTGCTGCTGATGGGTCTCCTGGCACCGTAATTCACCATTACTGTCCACACACTGCACACACAGTGGTATGAACTTAATATAGCAGGAGACCTGTTTGAAAGAGTCCTGCATGTTCAATGCTATGGCCAGGAGAGATTTTCCAGTCCTGCTGAACTCCTGCCAAAGTACATAGCTGATTAAGAGTTCAAATGCAAGACATTTATTTATTAAAAACACATACACACGGGCACCTCACTTTGCAGAAGTATAAAGAGCAGAATAAAACACAACACTTACACCTCTGAAGCCTGATTAATGCTATTGCACTTAATGAAAGCAGCACTGGGATTGAAAGAGATTCACTGTAAAAGCATCAAGGGGCTCTGTCCCAGGACTCTCTTCCTCACAGGAGTGAAAGAAAAAGCCAGTAAAGCCAAAGAGGTTGCTCCCACTCATGGCATCAGTAAATCTGGCCCTTGGCTAGAGTAAATTTTATACTCTGACTCCTGTCAAGATGCAGTTAAGGACCAGAATCAGAATAGTTAAAGGTAACGCAGTCAAGGTTTGAAATAAAACTGGTGTAACATCAGTGTAGCAAAAAAAAAAAAATATAGTAAGTGGGTTTGTCTGGATTTGCACACAAGGAGAACTTATGACTACCCATCAATTCAGATTCTCAGCATCAAGTCTTCAAAATACAGTACTGCTGCTGTAGGATTCCAGAGCAGCAATATCACTCTGGCAGCTGTTTCTAAATTTTTAGGTAAATTTCATCATGGTTACATCCTGAGGTCACTGATTTCAACCCAATGAAAGAGTTGCTGTGCGACTACGTGAACACCCAGATGAGCTGCACTGCTTGGGAGCCACAGCTTCTTCAAAGAAAAGGCCTCTGTATCCCAGAAAAACAAATTACCTGTATCTTCTGACTCATCATCGTCATCTTCATCATCACCCGATGAAGGGGAATCTGGAAAGAGACAGAGAAAGAAGTGAGGCAGAAAGACGATGGTATGTGGGGACACCATGCTGGATGAGGCTGTTGGTGTCATGGGCTCCAGCAAGGGAGAACATCCAAGTGATGGTTCACCCTTCCTTGCAGCTCCACCAGCCCACCCCTCTGATGCTGCTGGGCCAGGCAAAACTAGACAGGTGCATTCTGAACTGGAAGAGTGGTGTCATGAGTTTGCCCGTGCTCTGAAAACGGGGTCCCATGTCAAATGCTTCTCGCTGTGTGAAATGCTCTCTTCCTCATAAATACAAAAGAAATTCCAAACAAGAAAGTTTCTTTTGCAGAACAAGCTCTCTGACTGCTTTTTTTCCCCCCTCTAGCATTCACTCTGAAGACCTTTTATTTTACCATGTCTCAAAACTACTGGTCAGCATCTCTAATTCACTTTCCCTGCATTTTTCTTTTAACTCAATATGCCCCTGCCACATCTCCTTTCATTAACTCCTTGTTCAACCATGAAGACCAAAACTTTTGAACTTTCTGCAATCAAACCTCTCTCTCCATCAACATTTTGATGACTACTCCATGAACCAGTTCCCTTTGGTTATACTCCTCCCACAGAGGCACTTCAAGGCTGTAACTCAATACAGGTAAACAGGTGGGAATTTTCCATCTGTATCTTTCCAAAACATCCTGAACTGTTTCTTTTAATGTAGTCTAACATTTCACCTTCTCCAAGCTGTCCACAATGAAGGCTCAGTCCCTCTTCCCCCCACCTACTACTGTAGTGGTGTACTGTACTGATGACTACTGTAAATGTAAATGCCATTATCAGACAGCAGCTTAGTGTTTGATTTAGTTTACACAGTTTAGTTTAGTACAGTTCAGCGTCTGAAAGAGTTAGCATCACTGATGTTATATAATCTCCACGAATTTCTCTTTTAAAGAAAGGCAAAATGCTATCAACCCAGCAGCCTTTATGCTCTGAGACAGTGGTAAAAGAACTTGGCCTTAAACACTAGAAAATGGGAAACATTATGAGTGTTCAACACGTGGCCAGAAATGTCAAGCACTGCTTTAGATCAAGCCAGGCAGAACATCCTTCATTTCAAGATGCACTTGAGTTTTCTGCTGTTCTCTGACCAGCACAGTGGAGGTAAAAAATGGAAAAAGAAAAAAGGTGGGGAGGGGATAAAAGGAGGGGAAAAGAAGGAAAGGTGACAAGGTATTTTTCTCCATCCACAGAAGCAAATAACACAGGAAACATCTCCCTGCCGTAGACTGCAGGGGCTCATCATGCTTTACACCTTCTCTTTGGCAAAGCCTCAAGAACGACTTTAAGCATGTATCTAACTGCAAATCCACAGCTGAGGTCCTGCTGGCAGCAGAACTAGGGAAATGCCATGGGGCTTGCTGAAAGTAAAGTGGATGTTTAGGTGTTTTGGCTGATCCAGCAGGTTTACTCAAGTCCCAGCGAAGGCAGAAACTGAGCCAAATCCCCACCAGCATCGACAGAGAAATCAGCACCTCCTCAGTTCTGCTCTCTCAGATTTGGTTACCCATATATTAACACACGATTATAGTTTACTTCTGCTTTCCAATGAATCCATCATGACCAGAGGAGTAGAATCAATTTTTAAACTAATTCAAAAACATTTTCACAAGGTCAAGGGAAGTCTTTGACCTTGCTTGTTTTTAAGATGAGAAGTGCAGCTTAGATTTTAAAACCAAATACCCCATGTTTATAGCTACTGTCCCATTCAGGTTACTAAAACATCACCTTTTCCAAATGGTGACTAAAAATTATAAGCTGTTTATCATTTACTAAAGCAGTAATCCTTTGCAGAAGTTGTTGAGTATTAGCATCAGCAAGAACTGCTCAAAAGGGCTTTTAATTATGAATGAAAAGGGGTTTAATTTGTTCAGTTACCTGTTTAATGCTCAGCCTTGGGTATTTTGAAAGCTGTGTTTGCTGGTAGCAGCCTGCAGTCCATGCTCATACAGGGGTGCTGCTCAGCCACTAAATCCAAAGGCTGTTCTGTGCATGAAATGGTTGCAGAAATGGAGCTTCTGCCAACAGGGCTGGATATCAGTTTGGGCATGCAGCCTCTACTTGCGATCCTTTCCAAGTGCTCAGGTTTTAAGGGGACAGTATGTTTCTTTTTGTAAACTAGCAAACACTCAAGCCCTTGTCTGTCAAGTGAGGCATTTTAAAGAGATCAAATCCTGCTATTAATCAGCCTGGTTCTCAGCCCTTGAATGCCAGCTCCAGCATCTACTTGCTCTGCTTCCAACATCAAACATCCCCCTGTGCACAGTGAGAGTCTCTGCAGAACTGTCAGTTTGTTGCAGACTCAAATCTCATGGCTCTGTGTAGGAAAATCATGAAATCCTAATATCCTATCCTTCCTAGGACCTCGAAGCATCTCTCAAAATGGAACTTACGTGTGGATCAGCTATTCCAAATACATCTAGCCTAGTTTTGCTCACTTAAGAACACAGATCAGAGCAATTCCAGTTTGTTAGTACAGCTTTAAACCAGTTTAACACAGAGAGTTAAGAGAATAACTCCAGCCCCAAACATCAGACATCCACATAAACACCTGACCAGATACCGGAGCTAATTGCTGGCATTACCTTTAAGAATTGGGGACACAAACCACAAATCTCCAAATACAATCTCATCTCTGCAGTGCCACACCAAGCAATCAATACTAATTATGAAGAAATATCTGAGTATATGAGAGGCACCACTATTGCCATGTAAAGCAGGGCTTCAAAGTTTAAAAACAAGTGCTGCTGACAGCTAAAAAGGAGGCTCCCACATTACCAGCATTTTGGTGGTAATGACAGTGGGCTAATAGAATCAAAGACTCATAATGTTGTCAGAAAGCAGGTTCAGGTTACTCGCTAGTTCTTAAGCTGTTATTAGCTATTATTAGCAAAGAGGAAAAATACAGGGGCTTAAACTTTTTAAATGCAGAGGATTATCAGTACTTCCACTATTAGAAACAATTTCTCACTTTACAAACTTTTGAGGCTGGCAGCTGTTTCATTTGAGCATGTAACCAGCTGCCCTCTCCTGCCTCCCTGCTGCCCCTTGAACTCAAAAGCATTTTCATGTCACTTAGAAAAAAAAGAGAGAGTAACATTTCTAACAACCTGTGGTTTGCTGGATAGGTCCAATAATCGTACCTAGTTAAAGAAAGTCTTTCAAGGGCCAAACACTTCTTTAACCATTTAATTGATATGACCTTGAAGCATTCACAGCAATCTCCAGTAACATTCAATAAAAAGCAGATGTTGCTGAAGGCTTACTGAAACGAGCTTTTATTCTCATGATGGTTCTCTCTCACACAAAATCCTACTGCTGGCACAAGAAAGCTCTTTATGGAGTGGATGTGATTCACAATCACAAACATCTCTGTGTTTGGTTTTCAGACAGAGACTCTTACTTTTTGAGGGAACTCAACTTTTGGAGGAAGGACCTACTATTCAAGAATCGTTGAAAATCTCCAACAGTACAAGGGCAAATGAAAGTTTTCAAAACCTGAGATCCACAAGTGTCCAATTCTCCAGAAAATGCAGGTTTTTAATCTGTGATGAGGAGGTTTTCTATCTGCTCACAGCGACGAGTATCCATCTACCAATGCATCAGCCTGAAATCATGAAGATGACCTTTGTGTTGGTGGTTAGCTATCTGGAAACAACAGATTTCTCTGGCACTCTATGTCTAGTGATCCAGGGTTGGACAGCTTTTAGCTGTTCTGCTCTATTGTCCTCATCACAAAAAAAATGGCCAAGCAAATGACAGCAAGTACTTTGCTAACACAGCACTTGTTTGCAATGTATGAATCCCAATAAGTAACTTCAATGAAGCACATATTTTGGATACACACAGTTTATGGATAAGCTACCTCTAAAACAAGCTAGCAATTTGGGATAACTGTGATGGAGGGCAGAGATTTATCAGCTACAACAGAGAAACAGTCTTCAGGAACCTCCAGCTTTCACATGCAATTTTGCCACTGATTTGTCACATAAAACGGAAAGCGTCATTTAACCCCCCTCACCCACAGTTCACTCACTCACAAAAGACTTCTAAGGTAGCATTGCATCTATTTGAGTGTTAAGGGTGATTTGAAGTTTAATCTGACTAGCATCCTTTCTAAGTCTCTCTCAGTATTAACATCAAGCTTCAACATTTGGTATGGACATGCAAGCATTCTTCAGTTGGTTTGTTTTGCCAGTCTAATCACTGTCAGGAGTTACCAGGGAGGTACAGACCTTCCATGGACAGACAAACACCACAAACCACCAGTTGTGCTGAACATGTGAAAGGGCAAAAAGAAAAAAAAGAAAGAAAATCACTGAAACAGCTGTATTTCTGCACATACCTGTAACTCTGACTGTAAAGTTTCCCAGGACCTCATTGGAATGCCTTGGCTTGCAACTGTACAGCCCCGAGTCATCATATGACACATTGATTATCTTCAACAGTTTTTGTCCAATATGAGTTCTGTTGGTAGGTGCAATTCCAATACCATCTTTAAACCAGAAAACAGACACAGAAGAGCCTTGGGTGTTACAGGAAAGTTCAATGGTATCTCCATTTCCAAACACCAACTCTTCCAGAAAGGCGGTCTCGCTCCTCAAGTATTCTGCAAAGGGAAGAAGAAATGGAGATGAATAAATAAGAGCAGGTGTCACAGACAGAAAGGGTGCTTAAAAAAGAAACATATCTCATATTTGCTCTACTGATGCTTCCAGGTGCTCAGACCTTTCCCTTGCCTGCCACAGGCAGGTAGCTGTGCAAAGGCAGTCAGGTCTCTGGCTGATCTACAAGGATGGCTTCGACCCTGTAGCAACCAAAACATGGGCACCCCACCAGGTGCATCACAAAAAACAGCACAGGCCTCTAGAAAGGTCATTGCAACACTCAGTGCTGTGGGTGAGGGGTGATGTGGCTGAAATAACTGTGAGCTGACAAGTTCACAGTTCAGTTTCTGGACCTCCCTTTGTTTATTCCCGTGAGTCTGTCCACAAACCCTACAGGACCCAGCAAGGACAGGATATAACGAGCAGAACTGGGGATAAACCAAATTTTGTAAGTGACTCTGGGTGACCCAAAGGCAACGTCTGTGGGCCAAAGGAAACAGGTAGAAGGCTGGACAGAAGATGCAGGTTGGAATAGCTAAAATAAATGAAACCACCACTAGCTTCCTGCTGAAGTTATTCTCTGTGAAACAGAAGTGCAGAATCAAAGACATATTCATATATTATGACTACACTGTGAAACCAATGCAAGTACAGCAGCTCCAAATACCTGAGGATGTAGCATTGGCTCCAGGCTGCTCTTTTGCCTTGAGGTGAAAGAGTTGGAGCAGGCTGTAAGAGAAAAATGTATTGCTTTTCTCTTCTTGTCATGCATGTTTTTATTCTTGTATAAATGCAAAGATTTAAAATCTAAAAATGTTGCTGTCAATAAGCCTTGGCAGGGTAGAAAGAAAGGATTCTGGGAGCCTGAAAAGGTGGTATTTCATGGGAGGTACTGTCTCGCAGGAGGCAAAGCCCACACTCATTGGGATTACAAAGAGCCTTTCCTCATACCCTGGTAGCAATTCCAACTCAAATATTTTATGGTTTGGCCAGAATGTTGTGGTGTTCGTGCAGTCAAAGGTTTAGGGTGTTGGGTTTTTCTCCCTTTTAATAAAAATTTTCCCTGAAAGCATATACTTTTAGTAAATAAAAAAAAAAAGACTGAGCTCCATCCAGCATTTCCTTGCTATCAGACCAGCACTCATTGCAACATTTGAGTGTTCACCCATGGTCTCTTCCCAACTGGGATATATCCTCGGGAAAGATCTGGTTCAGAAATATTCTAGTTTTAACTATTCAAGTGTTTTTTCTTCCTTGTTCTAAACTATGAGGATTTTTTCACTGGTACCAACTTTGGCTTCAAATTTAAAAGCCCTGTGGACAGCTTTGCACTTGCAAGACTGACTACTGGTCTAACTCTGATGGAACCTCTTGCTAATTTAATCTACTGGAAAACAAGCCCTACACAACTGTATAACCCCTCCACACAAACACAGTTCTACCAAAGCTGTTTGCCAAATGATCAACACTTGTATATTTTGGGTTTTGTATTATAAACCTACTGAACAGGAACAAGCTCAGACTAAGCACAGGCCAAACTGTACCAGTTAGCCATTTGAAAGGAAATACCTCTTTTTTGAAAACCATAATGAACCGCAGTTAATGACAAAGCAACAAAGAATTTTTATAAAATGTATACAGGGAATGCTGGAAGGAAGAGGAAAGTAAGACTCAGCAGATGGACTGGGGTCTCAAGCTTCTTCTGTGGAATGAAGCAGCATCTCTTGTTTCTGACAACTTTATTTTGGCACCTCTACCCTCAGCCTCCCCAGTCAGTCTCCAGCAGATATTGTGATGCAAAGTTTGGTTCTAGTGACTTTTTTCCTACTGACTGGGAATAATACTGGAAAGACATAGTGGTGAATTAAAAGGGGAATGCTACTAATGGTCTTAATCTCACTTCTGTAAACTGTTTTTCAAACTTTTGTTTAAATGCTTATGGCTTAAAAAATAAATAGGACCCAAGCTGGAGACCTCCACAAGTATTTAAATAGGCACTCAAATGCTTTTAAGCACTTTGCCCATCTGTGACCTTGGAGAACCAATTTTTGCTCTCATTCCTTATATAGACTTCAAGTACACAGATAAATCTGAAAGCAGAGACAGTCTCATTTCCATGCTTAAAACAGCAGGAGTTTAAAGCAGAGAACCAAAGCTCCCATCTCTCACAGGGTGGCCAGCATCCAGCAGCTCCTTCCTGCCTTCCAGCTGCAAGTTTCCAACACCTTTTCAACTAGAGACACCAACACAGGAAGGAGACGTGAAGTTGCCCCCTCTGATGCCAACTATCCAGCCATAAAAAAATGGGAGGGGACACAGCCAGGACAGCTGAGCCCAGCTGACCCAAGGAATATTCCAGACCATATGACATCTGCAATAAAACTGGGAGAAGAAGGAGGAGTTGTCTGGAGTGATGGCATTTGTCTTCCCCAGTCACTGTGTGATGGAGCCCAGCTGTCCTGGGGATGCCCTTGGGAAGTGGTGAAATAAAATCCCTTGTTCTGCTTTGCTTGTGTGTACAGCCTTTGCTTCTCTTATTAAAATGTCTTTATCTCAACCCATAAGTTTTCTCACTTTTACTCCTCTGATTCTCTCCTCCACCCTCCGAGATGGGGTGAGTAAGCTGCAGTGTGGGGCTGAGTTCCCATCTGGGGTTAAACCATGACTGACACTCAGGTATAAATTACCAGGGAGTTAACTCATGTAGGGATTACAGGAGCCCACTCTGCTGCTTGCCAGCAGAGGAGGGATTAACACATTCGCAGCTTTAACGGGTTGCTCCAGAGAAAGAGGCAATCTGGGTTGTGAGCTCCCAAGGTATGACTAAAATTCAACCAATTATTAGTTTAACCAAAGCACTAATGGCTTGAGAATCACCAAGAGACGCATGTGATAGAGATCAGCACTTGCAGCATCATCACTGTTAATAGCAAATATACTACAGAGAAAGAGACCATTTTTAAGCTGTTCAGAGCAGCAAAAAGGCAGCAACTGGCTGGGAAACACCTTCCCCAATGAGGAGCAGTTGGCCCAGCAACGCTGAAATGCTTTTGTATGTATTCACTTATAAGGATAAGATACTTCATCTCTGTAGCTGCTTGGCTCATCCCAGCAATAAATTCACTTTCTATGTGGTTCACAGCTCCAAGTGCTTAAGTGTGTCAGTATTTCCATCAGCTGTCCGCTCCTCTTAGACATCAATACTTGTTTCTGGCTGAGCCTGGAAATATTTTATTTTGGTTTTAATGCATGCAGCTCTCAAGTTATTTATTTTTCAGGCACGAAAGGACAAGGACGAGGTGGAGGGTGGTGGGCTATCCCTGGAGGCTGGTGGGCTATTCCTGGGCTGTTTATGGCCCCCCAAAAAATCCAAGCCAACCTAGAGCCTGCCTGGTGCCCTCCTGGGTGCCAGGGACTATTTACAGATTCTGCTGGGGACTGCTCCTGGGCAGCAAAGGCCCACAGTCAGGGGTGAGGGAGCCCCAGGGTACTATGTCACCTCACAGGGTGCTGGGTTCTGGCTCCAGGCAGTTTCTCTTCACCTGCGATTTTCCCCCTGGAATAACTTCCCACAACCCTACTTTTTCAAACATCAAAGTGTTTAGGAGTCCCCTGAGGAACTGCTCTGGTGGGGTGCACGCATCCCCCATCATCATCATCATCATCATCCTTTTCCTTCAGTGGGCATCCTGCAGCAGGGGAACACCCACCACACAACTCAAACCACACAAATCACATTGGCACTCCCCCCACAGAGCATTTGAGGCCCACCACTTTCAGTACCACCAGCAAGAGATTCCTCACCCCACCCTGAACCCTGGCAATCCCCAAGAGGCTTTCCAGGAGTGCTTCACAGCCTGGTGCTGGAATGGACTAAGGCTCAATTCTAAGCAGATCGTATTTTTCCTTTTTCAAGCTGAACAAGCTGTATTTGGCATGTTAACAAGCACAGAGACAGCAGCGCTCCACACATGTCTCTCTCCAGGTTAATCTGAAATCGTTTCTTGTTCTATGTATTTTATTGCACCAAATCCACCGTGACAGGATACATTATAGGATCACAGAGCAACAGCCATGCCAGAGCTTTCTCCTGTTGAGTTTGTTATCCCATTCCCAGGGGGATCATGGTCTCAGCCAGTGAGCTGGTGAGTAACTGCTGGAGGTGTATGGAAACCTCCAGCATTAGTGGGATGAACATAGCCATGCTGGTAAAGAGCATGTACACTATCTCCAGGCTCAGACCAGCACTGTGTCCCCTGCATTTAACTCTGGTTTATTCGAAATAAGTGTCCTGCCTGTGTTAAGAGAGGCTGACAGTATTATTCACCCAGCGAATAATATTCAGGTGTTTTTCACAATACCTGTGAAGCTGTTCCTGGGATGGAGTCACTTCCTCACCTCACCTTGGGACTTCTGCACTTCGCAGAGCTAACTTCCCAGCAGGGAAATAAAACACTTTTCTTGCCAAAAATTGTTCATTCATCTAAATCCAAAAAGTAGCCAGGAAATGTGACAAGTGGCCCCAGTGTCACCTCCCTGAAAGAACCCACATCCCCATTCCCTCTGCCTCCTCCCAGAGAGGCAGATGGGCCCCGGGGAAATATTGAAAACCACCAGACCAGCCCCAGGCCCTGCAGCACTGCAGCCCCTGTGAGAGGTGGGCATGATAAGATCGTGGGATCACCTGTTTCCCCAGGAACCTGCCTTCTCAGGGCAGATAAGATCGAGGGAGCGGTGCAGTCCTTGCATACCCGCAACTGCTCTGCAGGGAGCTGATGGGGTATTTTTTATATATCTGTATTTTTTTGGAAGTACTTTATGCAGGGCATGGCTTCCCCTCCTTTCTGCACAGATGTGACAGTGCCAGAGGTGGAACATCCCTGTCTGGCTATGGCCCTGCCACCCCAAAAGGCACCTCACCAGCCTGGCACAGCAAAATGCAATATATCAAATACATACATGATTATTATATAAAGTGTTTTGTGTATATTATGTATTTTCTATTATATTTTCTTTATAAAATAAAAATTATTATACAAAATATTCTGTTTTCACTTTCCCCCCCACTCCTCTCCCCTTCTAAGGTCAAGACCCCTCCTGCACCACACTTCCCAGTGTCAGGCTGCAGTCATCCTGGGAAGAAGGGGCTCACTCTGGCAATCACAGCAGCACAGGATGCTTTGCTGAAGCAGTATTGCCTCCCAAAGCGGTGTTTTTGCTGGGTTATCTCCCCTGCTCAGTGGGGCTTGCACCCAGAAATAAAATATTCCAAAAATAAAATATCTGTATCTGTAGAAGTCTAAACTGTGATATAAAAATATGTCTTTAGACAATCACATCTGGAAAGGGTTTGCCTCCATTATTTCACAGAATCAAAGAACCACAGAATGGTTTGCGTTGGAAGGGACCTTAAATATTATCTCATTCCAACACCCCTGCCATGGGCAAGGACATCTTCCCCTAGACCAGGTCACCCAAAGGTACCACTTTATCTTTCCTATATTGCAAGTGTTTGCTTGGGAGGAGGCAGTTCTGGAGCAGCTTAAAACAGCTTTTCTAATAATAATAATGCAAAGTAGACTGTTTATACTGTATTACCACTGCAGTGGCCTATGCAATTGTTACCAGGCAACATTTCTTCCAAAGACATTAACAAGTAACTGCACTGTATTACCACCCCGTGGGGGTTTTCTTAGATCTGTTTCAGGAGAAAAGCAAACTTTTTTCCTACGGAATTAGCAGAACAATAACCAGGTTTAATTCTGTCATATGCAGCTTTCTTTATAAACAAGAGATTATGGAAAAGAGTAAAAAAAACTCTACTGTTTAGTTTGGCTATCCCCAACAGTGACTTTGGAAGAGCTTCCAGAATGGAAAAAGCAGATGTTGCAAATCTGCCTTATCTACTAAGCAACTGTTGACTCTGTTGTGCAAATCCTAATTTACATCTGCATGAAAGGTTTCAGAGATTAAACGGCATTCAAGGAGGAATATTAGCTTTTCTCCCTCCCTACAGCCCTCCTTTGAATGGATTTACTACTGGCAATTAGCTTTCTGTTCCATCGGCCAAGTAGAAAACAGGATTCATCAGGACTCTACAGTATCCTCCTTTTAATGGACTGTTTTCTTAGATCACCCAATTCAGGCACAGATAGTTTAAAGAAATAAATTATCACAAAGCTAAAATAGTTACAAAAACACTTTGGCCAGGAGGATTTCCCTCTGACACTTGGAAGTCCTGAGGAGGACAAAAACACCCACCAGGGAACAAATCAAAGGGGTCTCCTGGCTACACCTAAAATGATGGGAATGTAAACCCCTCCAAGAGGCACAAAGCTTTGGTTGCTGCTGAGAGCCCAGAACTGGTCCCAAGGACAGCCTTCAGCTGGGGCTCGCTGGCTTAAAGCAACAGGCAGTGATGGGGAGTTTTCCTTAAAATCTGGCCAGATTGTACAATCAAACAGTTGGTTCCCCACTGAAAACAGGGAAGCAACCACCACTCATACGTATCTAGTTAGCTCAGAGTTCTGCATTAGATTTTTTTTTTAACAGAAATAAAAGAACTGATATTGAAATGTCTCCACTTCATCAATGGTCCCCAAAGACAGGGAGCAGCGGATGGGAGGCAGCATGGGCATGCTGAGGTCCCCAGGCTGTGAAAGCTCCTGGCTCCTGCTCAAGGATGCCCATGCAGATGGCTCCTGCTCTCCCAGGTGCCAGAGTCTTTGTGCTTTCCTCACGGACGGCAGCAATGAGCTGTGTCAGTTCTCAGCAGCCCATGCTCACGGTGGGGATGACATCAGTCTCAGCCTGGCACATCCTTGCAGCTGTTTTGCCCACAGGTCACACAGACAACCTCACTCAACCGCAGTGGCCAAACGTGGTCAACCCAGACCACTCCCTGCTCAAGGCAGAGTGATGGGACACTCATGGGGCTGATCTCTGGGGGAGCACAAGAGACTGTGTTGTCATCCTCTTGGTGTCTGCTTCTTGCTGCCTCTGAAGAACGTGGCCAACTTGGCCTCAGCTTTTGCTCAGCACAGCAGGGGCATCTCAGCTTGATGCTGACAGACAGATCCCACCACAAAGCGGCTGATGTTTTACATTCCTGCCCTACATGCCTGAGGAAGTCCAAAACACTCTCATCATTTCAGCAGGCAAGCAACTACCATAAGCCCTTTCAAAGCCCGTGGCAGCAGCTATGTAAACTGAGGCACAGAATGAGGCTTCCCAGCATCCCAGCAGATTGGGCAAAACTTGCCCCAGACTCCATTGGAGCAGAACTTGCTTCTGCTGAACTGTGGAGGCCCTGAGCAAACCCGTGCTCTTCAGCATCAGTGCACCACAGCATCCCTCCTACTTCGCTGGACCGGGTTACCTGGAGGGGTTTTGTAGGTGACACACCCCAAGCAATTAGCAAAGTTTGCTACAAGGACACAGCTTACACAAATGACTGCTCCACAAAGCATAGGAAAAGGAGAGCAGCTGTATCTTTGGAAATATTTTTAAACTTTCTTATAATTACTTAAAAGACTAAGCACATGCTGCTGAATGATTCTTCTGAGTTATTTTTTCCTGGGCTCTTTCTCTATACCTCCATTTCCTTCTGAAAAAGCCTCCAAAAATTCATTACTGCTGGAGTTTTGACCTCCAGAGTGGGATTTCAGCTACTTGGTCAGTTCTGTCAAAACTTCACCACCTTTCAAGTGCTCTTGCAGATGAATTTTTAAGAAATACAGAAGTTCACCAGGCCCAAAAGTTTAGGTTTACCTCAGAGGAACTTTTTAAGGAATGCAAATGCTCCTGTTCCCTTTACAATTCCCAAGCCATCTTTGCCCTGGAAGCTACTTGTGATGCTTTTCTGGTACTTGTGATGCTTTCTGAAGTGGGCTTTAAGATCACATGGCATCAGAAAAAAATTGCCATAAAGCCCCAACCTTTCCCCTTCGATTCACAGCTATGCAGCTCCCAAATCCCAGGTCCTCTGCATTTCCCTTGCACTTTTAATGTGCACTCCTCTAATCTTCATTTAATGCAGGCAGCTGGCTGCAAATATCCCCAAACAATGACTTTAATCCTAAGTATCCTGAAGCCCCCCTTTCCTTCCCGCACCAAAACTGAAGGAAAAAAAATAAAGAGAAGAGCCTCAAGACAGCAAGATGGAGAAATCCAAGCTATCCACTAGGCCAAAGCAGCAGAAAGACACAATGAGCTAAATTTTGCTGGGTTTGCTAATTAAAAACGGAAGCTACCCCACTTCGGAGCCAAGGCGGGGAGGTGGGGGGAGTTCTCATGTTATTCAAAAAAATCGGCTTCCAACTGGGACCATATTCACTCCACATTAATTGTCATTCCAACTACGAGTGTCCTAGTTTCAAAATGAAAACTACTCTCCAGTGTAGCTAGTGAAAACTTACACCAGTTTTGAGGCATTAAACAAAATTTATTGATTGCATTTTCCCACCCACTAAAACTTTAATAAGCATTAAACCTCAAACTCCTGGCCCGTTTCCTCCCTCTACTCTCTCTCTCCATAAAAAGGGTCAGGCTCCTCTATACGGAGATTAGGACTTAATGTTTGGTATTTGTTTATGAGCCTATCAATTGCCTTTATTTCAGGGGGAGAAAAGCACATCTTAAAAAAAAAAAACCCTCTTGTACAGGGATTAAGAGAGGGCAAAGGTTTAGGGTAGTTTGGGTGGGTTTTTTTCCAACTGATTGTGGGTTTTAGATATATGATGGATCATGTTTATGTGAATGAAAACAAGAAAATATTCCCCTTTTTGCAAGTTTCCCCTGAGTAACATAAAATGCTATTTTTCAAAGACCCCTATTTCTCAGTAATAAGATGCAGAACTTCAAGTCTTCTCTGATGGCCATTTTCAACTGTGTAAAAGGGAAAAATAATAATAATTTGGGGGGCCGTTCTGTCTGCATACTTAGTAAAGAAAACAAAGGTCAAACATTTGAAATGCAAAGGTTGGTGATTAAGCCCAGAAGTCCATATCTATGCATCAAAATGAATAGCCAGATTTTGAGAGCACTTAAGCGATTTAAATGCAGAGCCTGACCTGGCTCAGCATCTTTCAAAACCAAGCTTGTTATTTCAGAGTCTCAAGCGAGATTTAGGTGCCAGGTACCCCAGTTGGAGAAATTTAACAGTAATCTCCTTTCAGGAAGCCTGATCCACTTTAATGTCGCAAATGACAAACGAAGATTTTGTTATTTAAAAAACATCTCTAACTAATGGTGCAACATTTTGTCCTTGTGCTAAACTCAAGTCTTATCCTTCAGCATTATTAGAAAGAGTTGTGAGAGATGGCAAAGAAAAGTAATATCAAAAATTCCTTTATTTCTCCTCTTTAAAGAAGGCTGCTAAAGGGATTAGACAGCTTTGAGTTCACTGCTCTGTTAAATCAACCTTACAATATTTTTTCAGCTTGTTTTGACTTGCTGTTTCTGTATACATTTGTGTTTTCACCTTTCTGCATTCAAATCCCACGCTTAGCATTTGTTCTGCGCTTCTCACAGGAAACTTAGTCAGTTCTTTATTTGTATTAAGTCTACGGGGTTATAGGAAACAGACTTGGAAAACAATCCCTAAATTAGCAGGACTTACCAGCTTCCATGCATACGCGCACACACACAGGGCAGCACATACCATCCAACCTGAATGCAGGGGTTTATCATTTCCAGCAGCAGCACCAGGGCATCAGGTTCACCAGGAGGGACCTTTTAATGGTCTCCTGTAACCGTATCTATTACAGCGGGGTTTGGACTCCACTTTACAAATTAAGAGAGAGTTCAAGGAAGTCATGCGTGTCTCAGCTCCCACTGCCTTCTAGCAGTGCCTCCAAATAATCATCTTCTACAACCTGCACTACGTTAGGATCTAGAAATGCCAGAAGCAGGGTAGATAACTCCATACAAAGATATTTTAGCACTGCTGTAAGGAAATGCAGACCCTCTGCAGAGGGCTATTTCCACCTTCCTACAAGAGGATGTGGCTGGTCCTACCTGCATGAACCAGGGATCTTTTACAGGCACTTTGGGATACCTTCCCCTTCCTTCAGACTCTGATTTTCCCAGCTCTTCCTTTCCCTTCCCCACCAGAAACACTTATAAATTCTCTGTGCAAATCATCTAAGAATTAGATGGATGCTGTTGTGATGGCAAGGATGATCAGTGCAGCAGGCAAACCAAGGGAGGAGAAAAACAGCCACTTCTCTCTGGCAGGTGGAACACATAGATCATAAAAACTGAGCCCAGCAGCCACCAAAGGGCTGTATTTGTCTGAAAGTCATGCACCAAAGCTAAGCTCCTGCCATGCTCTCTTGGGTCGGATGAACCACCACCCTGCACTACTGGTGAAGACATGAAGTTGGACAACCTCCCTTGATGTATAACCCATAGATGGAGCAAGAGCTGCATATAGCATTCTGCCCCCTCCACTCCCTGTCCAGGGGTGGGTGGCTAATCCAGGGTCATCTTTTCTTCTTGCCTGCCCTGAGTCACCCCTCCAACTCCTCCTTCTCATGACCAAAACAGCTGGGCTCAAGCATAGGGTGAAGTTATTCCTGCAAAGACTGCACCTCTTGTCTGCACTTCATTTGCTATGCACAGGGGGGAGGGGACAGAGGGGGAGAAAACCTCAGTTCAAACATTTACATGTATTTTGAAAGCACCTGAGGAGGTTTCAGGACCTTTTTTTGCCAGAACTAACACATTCCACCCACAAGACGATCTTGTTTGGAGCGCGCAGATGACTCCTCACAAGAAGGGTTTGCATTGCACGGAGTCACCAGACCCAGGCAGTGACCCACCACCGAGACCACAGTGGTGGGTACAAACCTGCCCCTTTTTGTGCCTGCACTGAGGGGGACAGGGCAAAGGAGAACCCCTCTGCCACCTCTGTGCTTCCCTCCCCTTCATGAAGACTTTTGTGACGCAGAAGCCCACTACCTCCTCAAATCCCAAGATGCCAGCATGCCTACACTTAAAATAGAGGCAGAAATCTCATCCCTTCACTAAATAATTCACAGGTTGGAGCCTCAGTACAACTACATTAACACTTTCTAGGAGTTACTTTCCTTTTTGACTGGGCAGATCGCAAAGCATTTCTGTGGTAGAAGGCTTTGTATTTGGGTTTCCTTTGCCTCCTAGTTCAAATGATGGCAATACTAATTGAACCACTAGGCAAAAGAAAACTGAGTGTGACCCTTTTGTCAAAACTCTAGGGGCTCCCATTTGCTCCTCCAGCTCTCTGCCCTAACTGGAACAAGGGCAAGAGAAGGTGCTGCTGTCAAGACGCCCCTCTCTGAGATACTCCAGGCTGAAGGAAAGTATCTGTAACACAGTACTCTGTATTTAAACTCCACAGTATTTACTGTATTTATATGATATCCCAGGTTGGCAGCTAGGGGTGCAGGAGAGTGGTTTTACCCAGCATCTTCAAGGCTAATGCCAGTAGCCGCTTACACTCTTCTTCCCCAGCTGGGTGAACCAGGAGCCTGGAAAGACTGAAACATATTTTTTATGCCTGATTACAGATTTTAAGTGCCTGACACCAGGCCCCCACTCATTACGTTTTGACACTGATGACTTTGGGCTGAGCTGGAACAAACGCTTTGCGCTCGCTCATCACTCACTACATCCCCAGTGTTTAACTCAAAGAAGGTGGGTGATGGATTTGTAGCAACTTTGGGCAGGGATGCAGAGAGGACACCATCTGCTGTTTCTTACTTTGCATCCACTCCCCACCCCACCTCTTCCTTTCTGTAATTAATCAATTCACAAATCAGGAGGCAAAGTTTCCTTGCAGCCTCCTCTTGCGATCACCCCTGCGAGGCAAAGGCTGAGGACACAGCAGGGCAGCTGCAAGGTCCAAATGCTGCCTGTGGAGCATGGAGCAGCATTCAGGCCACTCAGTGGGAGCACTGGGTTCCCAGTCCTGCAGCTTGTCCCACCCAGGGGCCTCCCAGGGCCCAACCCACCACAAGCTGGAAGAAAGAGGCTTTCTGAATTTTCTTTGGAAAAAAAAATAATGCTTTCACAGAAAGTTGTGAATTCATGCATAACACACTGACTGTAAAAATGAAAAGTATTTTTAATTTTTCCCCCCAACTGCATTCAGCTCTTTTCTTACACAGTGAATACTGGAGGTTGGAACAAGGTGATACTTAAGGTCCCGTCCAACCCAAACCATTCCATGATTCCATGGTTCTAAATACCAGCTAATTTATGTACCTCCATTTACCAGATCCCCTCACTTCTGCATGAATCCCCAGCCTATTAACATAGCTATTTAAACTGGACATGTTTTCTTAAACATTCTTCTTTCATAAACTGCCAAGTGACAGTTGTTTACTGTCAACAAGCCTGGGTACTCCAAGACAGGGAGAAATATGCCCTTGCAAAAGGCAGACATATCGGCTACCAAAGGAAGATTAAAATCTGGTGGTTTTCTCCCTCCTCAGAAATGCTTTATTCGCACAGATACTCATGATACTGATCAGGAGAGACGGTACTATGCCTAATTCCAATCATTCTTTTAATTAAAGACAAGCTCATGGAGGATTTATCTTCACTTGAACATGCTAATTGTCAGGGCACACTCAGAACTCCTTAACCTTCTCACCACAATTGGTTTCTCCACTTTTAGCTGTGACACCTCCATCTCCCAAGGCACATCTTGGCTCATCTTACACAGATCCTGCTACCAGCTAGAAACGAAATGCTTTCCCGGGTGAATGTACAGGGAGAAGTTAAAAAAATTTTAAACAAAAATGAAATCACCAGTTCATTCAGGCCCTACAGTCTCCGCACAAGCTGCTGAAATATTTTGCTGTGAGGCAACTGCTTGTACTTGAGTCTCGCCCATGAAAGCAGGGTTATAAAAAAACCCCCAAAAAACCCCAATCCTACAGGAAAACTTTTTCTTGTGCTCTGTCTGCCCAGGAAGTGCCAGGAAAGCTCCTCCACGGGCTCGTGTCTGGTGCAGCGTCGCAGGGTTCAGGCTCAGCAGCAAACCCCCGCGGGGGATTATGAACACTTTGCTGGCGCATTGTGCTGCTCGCAGCTCGTGGGGCTGGGGCTGATGCTGGTGACACTGATACAATGGCAGCGAGGATGGGGCACGAGGGGACAGTGGCCAGCACGGCAGCTCAGCTCCATGCAGGACTCTCTACAGAGGCACGGGGGAGGCGGGCGGTGGCTGTCGCCGCCGCCTCTGGTGCTCGCGTTTGGGTTGTGATGCTGCCGTGGGCCCCCATCAATGCTGGAGCTCCAAAAAGCAAGATGGGAAGGGAAGGTCTGTGTTACAGCCAGTTAGAGAGGAATGGGAGGTCACTGAACGCCAGTTCCAGGGATCCCCACCCTCAAACTGGGAGCCATTTTACTCACCAGAGTTTCCTCTGCTTGTTAAAATGTTTGGGTCATTAGAAAACTTCCCAAACAATCTTTGCTTATGCTAAATAGCTGCTCCCACCACGATCTGTGAAGGGCTTCAGCCTGCTCTCTTGGAAGTCAATGGGGGCTTTTTTTTGCCTAGGATTCAATAGGCGCAAGATCAGGACCTCATTATTATTTTTAAAGGACTACAAGCAGCAGAGAATGGCAAAACCCCTAAAGAAAGCAATGACCCTCCGAACTGGGAGCCAAATTTGCTATGAAGGATCTTTACAAGCTCTGTCAAGCATCAAAATAAAATTAAAAATCCAATTCTTGGGATCTTTTCAGTTTTCTGACAGGGAAAGCAGAAGGTTGAGAAAGGCTGGCCTCATCATTTGGATCCAGAGACATCTCCCGTAGCTCCTTTTTACTCCAAAGAAAAGCCTTCACAGATGTGTATTTTACCTCCCCCAGGGGGAGTGAGCAAGAGGGGATGAGCTGTCAGTTCAGGGTGATGCCAGCTACCCTTCAGTACCCCGTGGAACAGAAACACCTCCAGGGCTTCACATGACCTCTGCCACATACCACAGCGAAACCCCCAGTAAATCCCCTCTGCAGAGCCACCACCAACAACACAGAGGACCAGATGGCTCCTGGGACACGGTCCTGCTACAAGGACCACGCCTGCACCCCATTTTCACAGAGCCAGGTGCCGCCTGCCTCTTGGGAGAGGAGCCTCAGAGATGCTCCTGTCCTCATCACCCTCCTTGGAGCTCTCTGACAGTCAAGTCTTCCCCTTTCTGCCTTTTACCTTACATCACTCCTCCCTCTTGGCATCAGTGAGAACCCACCCACGCACCACATCACCACCACAAGGTTTGGCCCCTAAGCAATACCCAGCTATTTTGCTGTCTTCCCTACACCCAGCTAATCCCAGATCAACTCCAAAATGCTTAAAATCCATTACTTCTGGATACTAGTTCAATCCTTATAACCCAGCACTGGTCTCTAAAACTTTACTGATTTAACCACATCAGCTGCAATAATTTAGTGAGATTCCTTGTGAACAGTGCAAGGTAGGTCACCGCAATCAAGGCACAACTACAAAACACTTTGCTTTCCAGGGCAAAAGTTTTAAATGAAGATAAACTCGCAAACACTTTCATCAATTATGAAACAGCAGCAGTTGGGAAGCCACCTCTGGAGGTTTCTGGCTTGCCATGGTGCACTATCATTGCCTGTTACTGTCTTTCCCTAAAAGCCTCATACTCAGTTAAGGCACTTCCTGATAGCTTGGCTCCTTGGGTGAAAAGGAAATGAGGGGGAAAAATACCAAACCAACATGCTGCCATGTGTCAGCGTGACACTGGCAGGTAGTTCAGTAGCTCAGAGTACAACCCCTGGGTGTACTGGTACGAACACCAGTGCTGGGGTCCTGGGGCTGTGATGTTCCCAGGCAAGAGCCTTCGGCACACACGGCAGCCTGTGGAGCTGTGCCTGCTCCCAGAGAGCGATCCTGGGCTGCGTCCTTTCCTCACCCGAAAACTTGGAACCCTTCTCACTTGAGTCATTAATTCTTTTAACCCCTCACAACCTGCAGAAATGGCACAGCCCCAAAATCTCACAGATGCTAAACGTGTAAGCACATGGCAATTGTTTTGCATACAGTTCTGCATGATAAAGACATCTACTTCCAAGTTTTAATATAACCTTTTTATTTAACCAACTCGTTATCTTGCCTTGCTCTCTGGATTTCAGACAGCAAAGCCAGCACATCAGAACTACCTCCACCTCTGCAATCAATACTGCCCCTTTTTTAGATGAATACATCAAACTGAAGCAGTTACTGGATAAATGTTTTCTTACTTAACTGTGCTGCTATTCTTCAAAAATAGCTTTGCTACATTGAGTAACCTGACTGTCGCTGCACAAAAAAAAAAAAAAAAAAATTGATTTAACTACCTCCTGGTTAGTTCCTATGCACCTGAATGCAACACCCCTGATAGCCTATCAGAATAATAGGGCAGGTTTACATCTGATTACCTTTCACATTTTAACTACTAAGTTTACTAAAGGTTTTACTCAGCCCATATCTCATAGTTCTTGTTTGCTTTTGATACTACAGAAACTTCCTGGTCATTCAAGCCAAGGAGCAGATACTTTAGGGGTAAGCACACCAGGAATACAGCATTCACTGCAGGAATAAAAGCCCTTCTTCACACATATAGAGCTTTAAATCATATCTATGGCACTTGGCAACCCGAGCTGTGAGTGTATGAGAAAGGGGACACTGGGGAAGTCAGCTTTACTTCAGAGAAAAAGTATTTTTTTAACAAGATCACCAGATAAACAGCCAAAAGAGGGGAAACCACTAAACTGATAAGCTATGTAGGAGGTCAAGGAAAAAAATTCAGGGTGTAACAAGGTATTTTAAGGTGCTTTCGGCATTGTATGCACCTTCAGACATGGTTTTAGCCCAGCGTTTGCATAGAGGTGCTTTCAGATTTACTCTTCCTGCAGTCTGGGCTGCCTGCTGCCACATACCATGAGTGGCTGTGCTGAACCAGAGTCCCATTTGCTGAAAAAAACCCCAATGTAAGGCAAACTTCTACCAGTCACCATCCTCTCTGGCATACAGTCTGGTACATGTAGAATCAAGTTTATCACTGATCACTGTTAAAAGAGATGAAATGGCAAACACTGAAACAGCTACATCAAACCACTCTATTGAATGGCTTGGAGTCAGCAGGCAATTTCAAGGTTGGAGTGTTTTTTTAAGGGTCAGAAAAAAAGGAAGAAACAGGTATTCAGAGTCAGACAAACTCCCAGGACATATGAAAAGTTATGAGCATGCAGTACATGAGAGAGAAGACAGAAATCTATTCTAACAGGGAAACAGAATAAAAATAGCCAGATTCGTTGTTTATCTGTACATCAGGTTCAGCCAAGTTGGGAAAAACTGGGGAGGGAATTTTAACTCTATTTTCAGTAGAAACATCTGAATTTGTTATATTCCTGATGAGTCTACCTTATATATAGTAAAAATTGCCAAAATCTAAACTATGACAACACAGCCACTTGTCCATGAAGCCTGATGGCTCATACTCAAGCTCCTGCACTGTATCCCACACACTTCAATGACCAGCCAGAAAAAGCCACCAGCAGGCCATGCCCTAACCTTAGCTAAAATTAAGGTTGAGCAAATGCCTTCAGCCACAGCACTGCATGCCAGTGATAGATCGCTGTCAGAAACACCTTGATCCAACGCTTTTATAAACTGAAAATTTTATTAATTGCTCAGAAACCAGGATGATTCCCTGTCTTTTAGGATCTCTAAGTGAATAGCAGATGTACAGAATAAGTATTCAGAAAGGACAGCTTTTTAAGCATGTAGGTGGATGTCAAAGTTCGCTGTTATTGACCATATTTTAAAAGGAAAAAATTTTGGTTTTCAGCCTTATAGAAGGGGGAGGTTGGAACCCTCCTTCAGCTTTATGAAAAATTTCAGCTTTGTCCAGGCAGCAGACTGTGTCCCACTGGATGGAAATGGTCTAGATACAGTGGGAATGCCATAATCAAGAGTTCTTTAGTGTTCACCTAATTTCAAAACCCATGTTCAGTCAGGCTTCAGGACAGGTACACTTTCCCAAACAGCACGTGAGGCTTTTTTTGGAGGGAGTTGTAAAAGTTAACGTGCCAGTCAGAGTGGCTTACTTTAATTGCATGATTTAATTAGCAGATCAACACGTTGCTACACAATTTTCAGATTTACTTTCATCACATTCCCTACTCAGCAGTTGCTAATAAAGTCTTAATTAAAAGAAAAAATCCTCAGATTTAATTGGAGTGACCCTTGTCAGTATGCGTAGAAGACTTCCTTCATGTTATACAGCTACTATTGAATACATTGAGTCCATCTCTGCCCTGGAACAGACTTTCTAGTTCACTATTTGGTAGGTAAGAAACAGATTTTTTTTTTTTAAAGAAGCCATATTTCATCATCACTTACTTGTGTCCTCTTATTCTACTGCATATAGTAAAATATGCTAGTCTCAGCATTAAAGACTTAATTAGCTCTTTAGCTGCTGCTGTTCATGAGAACAAATGGATCAATTTTTGATGTCAGAACTATCAATCACGGCTGCCCACTGTATCTAAAACATTTCTGGTGTAGCAGCACCATCAATATATGAGACTCTTCGCAGAGGGTTTGAACGCATAAACCCCAAGGCCAGCTCCAGGAACAGCCAGAGCCATTTGGCACTCGCTTCAATACCCCTATAATTTCAGGATGAACTTTGAAACGCTCAGATACACAAAGCAAAGTGACACAGATCTGCGTAGCCTACACCTTGGACCCCTCGCTGAGCTCACGCTGGAAAGCTACAAGAGCCCAGTTTCCATCAGCTGCACAAAAAACACCTCAGCCGGCACATCACCACTTCTTTCCAAGCAAAAAAGTCACAGGAATTAGTACATGCCTCCCATTAAACTTAGGCAAAATCCCAAAACGGTGCTTGTTCTGTTCTTCTGGCTAAAAAACTGCCTGTGTAGTATTAACTCTGGGTGACAATTTCATTCCTTGCACAAGGAAACTTTGGTTCTTGCTCCTGACAGACTGGGAGAGCTCTCCCCTCCCCTTCCCGCACAAACCTGATCAAACATTAGCAGCCCTCTATACAACTCTTTCAATGCACTCAGACAGCCTCAGTAGCTAACTAGTGCAACACAAATCCTAAAGAGCCCAGAAGTTGCCTTTTTCACATATACCATATGCAAACACACACACAAGCCAGCTACAGGAGACAGGACGGTTATCAGAAGTTTTTAAAAGTGAAATGCTGATGTTTCAGTTGGGCTGCTCTCTAAGAAAACAGCCAGCGTTACTTGACATTCACAAATCGTACGAAGTAATATCTTTATCTGAATACTAATGCAAATTGGACGGGCTTTTTTATATTGATGTCTATTCTGTGGCTGCTGAATAGAGTGACCGCATGCTCAAGGCTGCAAAGGAGTTCACTGACCTCCCTAATCATCTCTGTCATAGCCCCTGAATGACATACACATTCAATCCTGCCTCGCCTCTCTACTTTCATTCATAAAAAAAAAAAAAAAAAAAAAAAAAGAGGGGGGGGGGGGGAAATTTGACATTGTTCTTCCTGCAGCAGCCCCGAGAACTGGAGAGAAGAGAAACTCAGCCCAGATGAGGCCCCTGGTGTTTTTAGTTTAGCTTCTATTCAGCAACAGCCCCGCCATCTGCCTCCTTCCTGCCAACAGCCGAACACCTCCCTGCGGAGATGTTAAAACCTGCACCCCCTCCACCTCCGCTAATAGCCAGTATTCATATTAGCAAACATACACATACCTCGAGAATGCCTCCCTTCAATGTGTGTTTTATGTAGCTGAGTATAGGCACAAAGCAGTAGCTGTTATAGCCTTCACAGCCCCGTGTGGAGAATTAGATCACTGGGGAAAAATCCTTCCAAGCCCCTTTATGGAAAATAAGGCCTTAGACTGTAAATGCAAAGCCCAGCGAACAACAACCCTCAGTAATGAGCCAATACCCCATGGCCCATTTGACTAGGAGAAAGAATTTGCTTTTTACCATTCAATTCAAAAAGACTGAAAAAGTAAAATGTGTTTTTACTTGGCTCTGAAGGTTTATATTCTTTACAGTTTCTTTTGCACAACCTTTTCCCCCCCAGGTCGGACAGGCAGCGGGTGCCCTCACGGCCACAGAGCCGCTGGCTTTGGCACAGAGCTGGGGAAGCAGCACCGGCTTCACGCTTCCCCACGCACGTGGATGATGGTGGGACGGCCACTGGCACTGAAAAGCTCTCTCCCCCCTCACAGTCCCCGTCCCCAAGAGCTTTCAACAGCTCACAGTGATGGGGCAACTCCTGGAGACATCACTAGGTGTTGGGGTTGACGGGAATCCTCCTGGTTGAGGGAGGAATCCCACTTCCAGGGAGGGCAGTGGGGGTTGACAGTGACACCTTTGCTTTGGAGAAAGCTGACCGAGAGGTAAGAGAGCCTGTCCTGAAGATTTCCACGGAACTCCCTGGAAATCCCAACCCATCTCTCACTTCACAGTCACTGGAGGGACGTTTCCCTCTGTGCGACCTCCAAGTAAGCCACTTGCTACGATTCCAACAGCGTCCCAAAGCTTTAACTTGCAAAAGTACCTTAGAGCACGGGAAGGGTTTAGCACCACTTCAACACATCATCAACCCCAGCTATGGGCTGAAGGTGAGGGTGGAAGCCCAGGGACCATTGAGGCAGCCACCGGGGTTGTTCCTCACCCTCATGAGATCAACTGCCTGAAGTGACAGCACCAATATGCACTTCAGGCTAAGCCAGAGAGAACTGGGGACACTTCGCTTCTGTCACTCTCACCCCTGTGGCCAGCACAGGCTGCCTGCTGCCTTCCGCACACCGACCTCATCTGCTCTGACCAAGTCCCTGCGATGTTGCCCCATAAATCAATTCTTTTGGCTGTGAAAAATGAGCCAAACGAGTTACACTAAGAATCTGGTGTTTTATTAGGACTTTCTTAAAAACAAACCCAACCCCTGGTGTGATTTATAGCTTTAACCAAAAGGGGTATGAAAGTAATGCCCCCACCCCCCAACCTCCACGAAGTCCATTTATTCCCCTGTCACTTTTTTAGCAAACAGGCTTCAAACCCTTTCCTGAACAATGGAAACTTTCTGCCGGGTACATGCAAACCAGAGGACAGGGGGCTGCAAGGGGGCTCCCTTCCATTAAAAAGCTTTGAAAAATAAACAGGGACTCAGGTAGCAGCTGAGGCGGATCAGAAAGACACGATGTTTCAAACCCGCCGTATATTACTTGGAAAGAAGAAAAAAAGCAAAGCCCAGCTTTTGTCCGACGTGTTTTTTTCACTTGCAACTGCAGTGCTGCCACTCCAGGGGAGATCGTCACCGGCTCTCCCGAAACGCAGTTCCCTTCTAGGCACAGCCGCTTATTCAGCTGCAACCCAGCGTGTACCTACCCGGAGCAGTCGCAACTCCACTTTTGCTCCCCAAGATGCGGATATGAGCGACCTTTGCTTACTTTTCCCCACCCGAACGCACGCAGTCAGAGCATTTCCGATGTGCGCCGAAGATGCGCCGCTACACGCGCACGGAAGCATCTTTCCTTCCCAACTGCTGTTACCCACAGGGCGCTCCTTGCACTGCCGTGCTGGGAGAGAGCTCCTAGCAGACAGGGATCCTCTTAAAAGCACTTTGTCCCTCCTGGGCGCCTCTGAGACTACCCCAAGCCACGGCGAGGTGGAACCGCCGCGGCCCCGCGTTCGTAACTCCCGCTCCACAGCCGCCTCTGGCGGTCTCCATCCATCCGCTCGCTCAGGGACGGGGACTCGCACCGCAGGACCCGGCCGGGCCGGAGCCGTCCCCGCAGAGCACGTGTGTGCGCGGTCGCGCAGCCCTTACCTGCCGGCTGCCCGCCGCTCCTCGCCGCCGCCGCTGCCTTGCCGCCGCCTCGCCGCGCCGCCGGCATCCCGCCGACGGCCGCCGCCAGGCACAGGCACCAGACGGAGCCCCAGGCCGCCCGCATGCCTCCGGAGCGGCGCCGGGGCAGCGCGGCCGCCGCCGCACCGCCCGCCTCAGACATCCCCTGGCCGCCGCATGCTGCCGCCGCTCACCGCTCCGCTCCGCCGCCGCGCTGCGGAGAGAGGGAGAGAGGCGCTCAGCGCGGGGAGGAGGACGAGAAAACCCCCCGCCCCTGGTGCCCACACGGAGGGGGAACAGGAAAAATAATAGTAAAAAGGCGGAAAAAAGTGGTGGGAGCAGTAAAAAAGTGCAGGGGGCCGCGCGAAGCCGTGCGCCGAGCGGCGGCGGGGCGCCTACCTGCGCAAGCCCCGCGGCCGGCCGCGCACCGCGCATCGAGGGAGGGAGCGAGCGCCCGCGGGAGCCGCCGCTGCCGCCCGCCCGCCGCCGCGGCGCTCCTGCGTCTGCTCGGCGCTCAGCGGGCGCGGAGTGGGGCGGCCGCGATGTCCCCGCCCGCCGGGCCGGACCGCCCGCCCCGCCCCGCCCCGCCGCCGCCACCGCCGCGGGGGGCCGCGCCCGCCCCGCGCCGCTCCGCGCCCGGCCCCGGGGCTGCGCGGGGGGGCGGCTGGTGCCGCGCGGGGCTGCGCCCGCCGAGCCCTCGGGGTGGAGCGGCACCCGCTTCCCACAGACGTGAGATTAAAGTTGGCGCGGTGCTCCCATGGTGGATCCTGAGCGGCACAGTGCGCCGCGGCGCTCACCCGCGTGTCCCCTTCTCCCGGCCCTGGAACAGCGTGTTTTCTGGAGAGAGGCGGCGGGAAGGGGCGGAAGGGGGATCCGTGGGTTGGGGACAGCTCTGTACGTGCAGCACTTCGGCTCAGCCTGGGACTTGAGCAGCAAATGGCCCACGCACCCGTTCCCCCTTGCGTGGCTGCCATTCTGTACCCCAAAGTGCAGCCACCCGCTTCGAGCACCCTGACTTCACTCCCCGCACCCATAATCGCTGTGGTACACTGATGGGAATAATCACAGACTCCACGAGACTCTCTGTGTTTGCTGCTGCCAACTGGACTAGCTGTTTTAATAAAGTCTGGCTAAATGGATCTAGTCGCATTTACAGTTATGATTACAGTGATCTAGTCACTATCATAGCTATGGTTTGGGCTATTGTGGTCATCTCAGAGACCCCTGACACGGCCGAGTTGCTGAAGTGACATGCATCAGTTACTGCTGACAGCGAGCTGAGCTGCCTCATACAGAGAAGTCACAGCTCTGCTTTAATCCCACTTGACATAGCAGCTCATTCGCTGAAAATAGACACAAATACTATCAGAGCTGAAAATGCTCTGCAGAAGGGGCCCAAAAATCCCAACCTGCATAAGAGTCAAGGGGAGGTTTTTTTGCGTCAGAGGAAAAGCCGGGCAGTGCGGAGGTTTGGCTTGCAGCGGGGGCAAAGAGCGGGGATCGCTCCTGGCCGCCGTGGAGGGCTCGGAGTTCGCGCTGTTGTCGCTTGCAGCCGGGATCTGTCTTGACACCTTTATCAGGCACAGAGACTCTGACATCTCAATACTGTGGCATTGTGTGGGGAAGCATTGAGACAGGGCTGCGGCGAGGAAATCCTACATGTCAGCAGAGACCCTCGCCAGTGACACCGTCGGTTTAAATGAAAACAATGGGGGGAAAAGCAGACATATAAATAAAATGTGCTTATTTCTCCGTCACAGAGAAAGCTTGGCAGCAAGTCAAGCTGCACGATGTTTGCTCTCGTAACTGCTGTGCTGGAGGTGCCAGAAAATCACTAAAAATTAAAACAACAACAGCATAATTATAACACTGCACAAGGAGTTGTTGGCGTCATTATTTTGAAGACAAAATTGCGAAAGCAGGGCCAAATTCTGCTCTCAAGTAAAGACACCAGGGTAAGATCGTTGCTGTAACATCATTGTTTCTACTGCTACTAAGTGTTGGTATTGTTACTATTATGACCCCCATTTTTGAAGAGGAGAACAGCAAAGGAGGACTGGAGCTTTCCTAAGCCTGCGGATAAAATAAAAACATCCATGAGAATTCTGTGTAGTTTTTCACACTGTGGCTGAGTTTTAAAAGTGCCACAGTGGTTGTTCTTTTGTGTCAGGTGAAGGCAAACACTCTCATGCTGCTCCTGGAGGAACAGGATGGAAACGGCTGATCCAAACCTGGTGAGTTTTAAGGTTGCTGGTAGATGTAAAGGTCTGCACCTTGGATCAAGTCAGCTCAGCCCTTTAATGGTTTTGAACTGGTTTTCATTTGGAAAAAAACCAAAAGCTTATAACATTTGGAAGCCCTTTACAACAGGAAATCAAATGGGTATTGAGATAGTTCTATATGAAGGACTTCAAGGTTTGCAGTTTTCCCTAGAGCAGGATATTTTTGGGTTTCCCACTTATTAACCATGCAGAATACTCACATGGGGTTGAGGAGCACAGACCCGATTAAGTACAGATTTTTTGATGCTGCTTTGTCACTGTGGTGACCACCGTAAGAGAGCTCGGGATGTAGTGGTGTGCAGCAAAAACTGCAGCTCTGGACTGTGTCTCAGCCACTTTCTTACTATAAAAAAAAAAAAAAAATCCATGTACATAGACTAGTAAAGCCTGCACAACACAGTTGCATTTATTTCAGCACTGTTATGCCATAAGCCATATATCAGCCTCAAAGTTTTTCTTTCCCCTCAAGCTAGGAGCATGCACCCCCCTTCATGCAGGGTTACTCTCTCTGCCAACATGTTTGTTCTCCTTGTACCCTTTATAAGAATTCCCTTCCCAGAACTTTTTATTTGTTTATCCCCTTAATATCCAAAGCTGTCTGTGATGAAAATCAACCCCCTTTCAGCAGCTCAGGGATGGTGAGAGCCTGCCCTTTTCTGAGTGAGTGGCCTGTCACTGTCATACACCTCCATCTGCTCAGACCCCACTGGGGGCTCAGCCACTGAGGCTGGCTGTCCTAGGACGATTTTTGGGGAGCCTTGCAGGCCCTGGGGGCACTGGCATGGCTAAACCCCCTCCCTCCCTTCGTACCTTTCCAAAGTCCTGCCTTAGAGGGAGGCTGCTAATCTCTCTCTGTGAAAGTGCAACCTGTTGATAGTCTCAAATTAAGTAAAATGAAGGCTGCTGTCAAAAAAACTGGAGCAAAATTGGCTCCAGGTGTGAATGCTTTAAGCAGTCCCTTCTGCCTGTCTGTCCAGGAGATGGGGATGGGACAGGCTGTCAGATGCTTGTCCCAAAGCCCTTGAGACTGAGGCTCTGGAGAGGTATGAAGGGAGAGGGGCTTTATTCATGCCAATAAGTCACCCTTGGTGACATTGCTGTCAGAAAGTGTGTGATCACTTCCCTTCCCCTGCAATCCCTGTCATGCACTGTGCAAAGCTCTCCCCTGCACATCTGAGCTGTCAGATGTAGCATGCCAGGCAGCAGGCTCAGGCACCAGCACTGGGCTCAACAAGGATCTTGCAAAAATTGCACTAGGGACCAGTGCACCCATACATCCAATACTCGCAGGAGTTGCTTCCTTGGCCAGCAGAAAGCAATTTCTGAGTCACTACTGAGTTGGAGCAGAGCAATGAAGTAGGTGAAACTTTAATTCAAATTTTAATATGCTGGCAAGTTTGATCAGAGGCTCGGGCACATGAGCTGCTGAGTCATGTCAGGTTAGGCACACACAATAAACATTGCCAAATATTTCTTGTCAAAACTGGGTCTTGTTAGCTGACTTGTGAGCCAAACTGAGTTTTGTGGCCCCACAATGCTGTAGTGAGCTATTCCTTCAGCCCAGCTGAGTGCTACACACTCACATGAAACTGAATTGAAATATTGTTTCAGAGATCAGTATCAGTGTGCATGAGTAGAAGCCCAAGCTGTCCACCCTTAGCATTAAAGGGTTAAATAGCATCAGTGGATGCCAGCACTGGGGTACATTTTCCAGAGCTCATGTCACTACCCATTTATATCAATAAGGTGCATTGGAATGGCTAAACCGCTTTTTATTAGCTAGCCAGCCCTAAGGACTGCAGTTCCAGGCTGGTTTATTGAATTTCAAGCTCAAAAGTCATTGCTGCTAAGATTAAGGATCCAAATGATTGTCAGGGTAAACACTGTGAGCACCTTGTGAAGGATCTCTCTGTGCCTGCACCCTCTGCAAGCTGGTTGCAACACCGTCTTATCCTGTTGGATTTGTTTCCCACTAAGTGCATGGAAAAGATGAAGAATAGAGGGCTCTCCAAGGGGTGAGTTGTTTTATTTGAAGTGAAATAAGAAGGAACAAGTGAACTGGAGAGGCATGCTGGATCTCTTCTGCAAGAGCTGCATGTGGGGAACTGCATATGGGGAGGTAAAATAGTTTGTCAGCCTGGAGAGCAAAGCACGTGATTGGAGAAAGTGGGGAGGAAAAAAAAAACCCAAAAACTCGGAGTAAGCCTGTGGAGGGTGTGAGAAGCAAGGATTAAAAATCAGACCTTGAAATAATGCTGACTCAGCACAGCAGCTGTGTGTTCAGCCAGGGCACTGCACCAGGGTCACAAGTGGCTCTCAGAGGTGTCACTGACCGCCCCCGCGGGCTGGGTGTTCCCTGTCCTTGGAGGAAACCAAGGCAACACTCTGGAGCCTGGAGAGGACAAGACAGAGATCACTTCTGCCTGCCAGACCTCTTCATGCCATGGCCACGTAGGGTATTTCAGGCAAATGTGTGTGCAGCAGGGTTGAACTTGTGGGTAGCAGGGCACCTCACTTTGAGGGGCATTTGAAATGAAGCCACAGCCTGTTTAATCCCCTGCCAGCCTGTGCAGACTGCTGCCTGTCAGGAGAAATCACACACTGCCAAGATGAGCTTCTGGGAGTCCAACAGCTGTCCTTGAAGTCCTGGATGTGGCCAGAGACCACCAAAGGGCACCAGCTGTCTGCTGCTGCCCATCCACCCATCACCCGCAGCAGGGGTTACAGAAACTTCCCTTTTCTGTGACCCTTTGGAGCTCTCACACACTGGGCTCTTCCCCCGGTCCTGACCCCACTATATTGCCCAGTGGCCACATCCTTACTCTCTCCAAGGGCTTTTCCCCTGCTCTGCCCCACTCCAAGGCAGGGAAAGGAATTAGTAGCGAGTGTCATGGGAATTTTCAGAACAAGCAGCCACATCCTAAAATAAATACAAGTTCAGGTCTTTCATCTGTTAGGGACAGCAGAATTTTAGTCAATATTAGTCATTATTGCTATGACTTTAAGCAAGCTCTTTCTCAGTGGAACATTGTCTTATTTGGGAGGAAGCTCGAATATGGGGACAGTTCAGTCATGCTTAATTCTGCTTTAATATAGGCTGTATGCTCCCTCAAGCCAGTGCTGACACAGTGCTGTGTCTGACACCAGCCCCGCCACATCTAGAGCCTGATATGTATGTCAATCTTCTTGCAATTCCCGTGGTAGTTTTATTTTTCCAAAGAGCACAGTGTAAGCTCTGCTCTGGGTATATTCTGCTGCAGAGATAGGGTGGGTGGATCAGACATGTATCAGCATAGTAAATATACAGGATGTATTAAAGAATTGGGTGACTCTACGGCTTTTACTGGCCTTTGAAATGAGAAGCAACAGACAGATGTATTCCAGATTTGGTGTGCATGTCCAGCAGCTCTGCAGTAGAAAAGCAATTGAGGGGCTTTACAAACAGAGATAAGTCTGTAGGGGATAGTTAAGTGTTATTATCCCTGTGGTACACTCAGTCATTCCAAAGCCCGGGAAGGTGAAATGCCTTCCCAAATACCAACTCCTGGTCTGCAGCTTGGCTTGTGGGACCATGTCCAACTCTGTCACAATAAAGTGATAACTACCTCAGGGATCTTGTGCTTTTGCAGAAATGTGATTCCCCTCGTGCAGCATGCTGGATGTCCAGATCAAACATGATGAAGAATGCAACCTGTGGTCAGGGAGGTTTGGCCTCTGTCAGCCTCGAAAGGCCTCTGTGTAGTAATTGTGGCATAAATCATTTCATTCACCATTAAGGGAAAAACATTTGTGGTGTGGAAAGCAGCAGTTACATAAGAAATTGGATAGGAGGCAGGTAGGCATTGACTTTAGGACATTTCATGGAGCCAATGCCTTTAATCAACAAGGGAAATGTTTGAATGTTAATAGAACTAACAGTGAAACCAGAGTCGTGTTTTGACAAGTATTTCCAAACATTCCAGGAACACTGAGATGCTCTAGCAGCCTCTTTCATAGGGAGGGAATTGATTGCTTGGGTTGTAGTGCAGTTTGCAATGTTCAAACAGCCTTTCCAGAGGAGCTGGGATGCTGCCATGGGCAGGGGCAGGTGGTGGTCCTGGTGGCACTGGGGGAGATGGGCAAATGAATGTTTTTAATAAATGAGAGCACTTTCTTCCTAAACTGGACAAATATCCTGTAGGCTTCTTAGAAGAGAAGTGAACTCAATGCTGGAAGCTCTTCCTGTGATAGAAATTCTTTATTTTCCTTTCATATGAAAAAATAGCTCATGATACATTTTTCCAGAACATGGTGATGGCTCCATCCTCTATTGCCCTTTGCCCCAATTATTTTGCATATACTTTTAACACATTGGCTCTATCTGTTCTGAAAGGAAGCCCTGAGTCATTTAAAACATGACCAGAAAATTGCTGGGGGACAAATGCACCAGCCCTGCAAGGCCTGCATGGATTTGCCAGGCTTTTCACAGCTAATTTTGCTTTAGGTCAATGGATCAGATGAATCATTAATAAGCATTTGGAAACTCTGGATGCCAGGTACTGCTGATCCTGAGCACCTTGTAAAAGATTCACCGATGGGTCAAAGGTTTTTATGTATGGAGAAGACCCAAAGTTTACCCCCAGATTTGCCATTAACTGTATGACTCTAAAAACTTCCCTCCCTCTCTGAGCATCTCCTCTCTCTGCAACACTCTGTTGCCCATGTAGGCTGAAAAACTCACATAAATTCAAGTAAAGTTAGCAAACACCTGAATGAGGAGCCTGATTGATCTGAGCTGTGGTCGATAAGAACAACATGCCTCTAAACCCTGACTTTTTGAACTTACATTTCTTCTAATGGTGCTTGTCTCTCTCTGCTGATAGTGGAGGGATCCTAGATGCTCAGCTGATGAAGGGGGGTTATTTTTCACCCATTTTTAGCAGCCTTTACTGTTGTTTTCTGATGATGGAGGGGCTTAAAGGCTTCCCTGTGGTGTAAAGAGAAACAGGACTCCACTGAGTCCATGGGCACTGGCTGGAAGTGCCAGATGTGGTCCAAGGCAGGAGTCCCATGGTCCCTTAAGGTTTCACTTCTCCAAACTAGAGCCTTGCTGAAGGTCAGGATATGTGGCCTTCATTTCATACAGCACCATTTCCCATTTGTGCATCATCATTAAATCCAAAAGACCACAATTTTATTTCAAACTCCACTCAAATATGTTTTCAGTACTAGTGAAAGGTAAATAGATCCTTCTGAAAGCATTTCTACAGCATAGCACCAGTCCTCCGTAAAAAAAAAAAAACACCCAAAAACCAGCCAGAGTAGCCAGTGGTTTTCAATCTGTTTCATTTGCAGACATTCACATCTCTTACCAGCAGAGCTTCAGCCCCTCATACAGTTAAATTGAAGCCTACTGGCAATAGGCTTATTTTTCTTGTGAAGTTTTGTAGACCATTCAGAAGTCAGTGCACCCTGAAGACCCACATACTGCAGTGAAACTGATTGAAAACTGCTATCTACTTATTCTTCTGTAACTAAATAGGATGGGTTTTGCCATATATTTAT
Organism: Corvus hawaiiensis; assembly: GCF_020740725.1. Classification (NCBI taxonomy): domain Eukaryota; kingdom Metazoa; phylum Chordata; class Aves; order Passeriformes; family Corvidae; genus Corvus; species Corvus hawaiiensis. The sequence continues at coordinate 8,445,354 of NC_063217.1, read as the reverse complement.
GTGAACTGTCTGCTTCAGTCTCTATATAGTGTCTGGAATCTGGGGGCTTTCTAGTTAGGTGGGACAGACATTTTCTGCAAGGCTGAAGGCAAATATTATTTAGAGATTTTCAATTATTTAGTGATGTCCCTATGTGGAGTGTAACAACAGCTGTAACTGGGAACTAATATTAATGGGCAAAATCCAGTTACCCCACTTAATCACCAGTTTCTGAGCTTGTTGCAGTGAGGGGAGAAAAGATTTTAAATGAATCAGAATAATAGCAATTATTTCCAAAAGGCTTAATGTAGTTTACCCAGAAATTGTGGGCCCCCATGGTGGGCTCATGGGAGGCAGCAGCAAACAGTGCAGATCCTAGGAATCTCTGTAGCCTAGTGCTGGAGACAAATCCTCATTTTCTGTGAGGAAAAGCGCACAAAGCTGGGCACTTCGGAAACAACAGCTAGGAGGTGGCTGCAGTATCCACTCTGGCTCATGCAAGCCACTTGATTGTGACAGCAAATTTGTGTCCTTCTCCAAATTTTAGGCATAGTATTAATCATTTGCCATGGTAAGACAAAAGGGTTGTATATTGCCAGGAATATATTAACTACTCTTTCAATTGAGAACACAAGTAGGAACTTGGTTGAAAAGGGCATATTTTCTCTGCGGCTGTTGATGCCTTGAATCATAGAAGTATAAAAATATTTGTAATAGTTTGTATCTTACTACAGAGTGGAAGGGGGATAATCACTGTCAGGCTGATTTTTCTGCAGACAGCTGTGCAGCTCATAACAAGGGATATCTGCACATGTAAAAAGGATACCAAAATCAAATTATCTCAACTTTGAAAATATATTCCTTTCTGCAGCTGACAGTGCTAAAGTTAACCTGGGAGCCAGAGAGCACTCTGTCTGCAAAGAAAATTAAAACCACTATTTGCTTCCAGCCATCTGACTGGCTCACGGGGTAATAAGAAAGACAAGGACACTAGAGAAAAGTTATCATTTTTTCTTGAAGGCTGTGTGAAAAATTTTCAGTCACTTCTTTGCCAAAATAGTTTTGTAAATACTGGAGACGCTTGATTTTATCCACCCTGAATTCATCAAAATGCTGAAGCATGTTCTCACAGGTAACCACAGTTAATCTGTGTAATCTTGAAATGGCTTTCAGCTTTTAGAAGTTTACATTAAGTAAAGATTATCCAATTATAGTTTTCTTTAAAGATAAGAACGATAAGGTTGACGGAGAGACATGTTAGATGACTGAAGTATGCTGCTTGTATTTCATATGTTTTTTGCAGTATGCTGTGAGATGATTCTAAAATTAAAGCACTGATTTCAACTGCGCAGGAGTGTATGACATAACACAGTAATGAAACATAAGCACAACAAAAGATGACAATCATGGTCATCACTGCTGGTATCTAAAACACATTGTGGCACTATGGATATCATCCAGAGTTATACATTAGCTTTCAAAATGCCTCACTTCATGTTTTCATTTCAGCCAATAAATTACTTGAGGCCTGACTCAGCCACTTGAAAAATAAATGTTGACTTTTCAGGAAATTGTAAGCATTACTGGAAGGTCTGAAGTCTGATAAACAGCTGCTTATGGATCGTTTTGTAGGAGGAATAATGTGTGCAGTGAAATTAAAAGAGCATTCGGGAGTTTGGTGGCAGGAAATGGACTCATATGCTAACTTTGAGTTCTCTCACTCTCTTACAATGTGTGAAATATACTGTATTTGCTTCTACCTCACTTCAGCTTTGAAAAATATTCCTTTCGTAAGCAGGCTTGGACAGTTTTAAGAAACCAGGTGAATATTAGTCCCGAGAAGATCAAACATTAAGTTAATATCCATTAAGTTAATATCCATTTCAATTGTATCAGTAAAGTGTTTCATGGAATGATTTGAAAAATAAATATTAGTGTAACATGTCAAACTGGTGATAAACACAATTTAAAAAAAGGTATTGGGGCTAATCAGAATTAACCTCCCAGCTGAAAGCCAAAGAAAAACCTACCTGCAAGTGGAAACACAGGATATACCTGAGGGAAAATGTGTTTCACCTGAGGGAAAAGGTGTTTCACCTGAGGATGGTCCCAGGTGGCCAGGAAGGCCAATGGCATCCTGGCTTGTATCAACAATAGTGTGTCCAGCAGGACTAGGGCAGCGAATGTCCACATGTGCTGGGCGTTGGTGAGGCCACACCTTGAGTCCTGTGTCCAGTCCTGGGCCCCTCACAGCAAGAAGGACATTGAAGGGCTGAAGTGTGTCCAGAGAAGGACAGTGGAACTGTGGGAGGGTCTGGAGCACAAATTTTATGAGGAGCAGCTGAGGAAGCTGGGGTTGTTTAGCCTGGTGAAAAGGAGGCTCAGGGGAGACCATTGTGCTCTTTACAACCCCCTGACAGGAGGGTGCAGAGAGCTGGGGATCAGTTTCTTCTTCCAGATAACAAGTGATAGGATGAAAGGAAACAGCCTCAGGTTGTGCTGGTGGAGGTTTAGATTGGATATGAGGAAAAACTTCTTCACTGAAAGGGTTGTCAAGCATTGAAACAGGCTGCCCAAGGAAGTGGTGGAGCTACCACCCTGGAATTGTTCAAAAGGCGTGTGGATGTGGCACCTGGGGACATGGTTTACTGGTGAACAAGGTGGTGCTGGGTTAACAAATGGAATTCATGATCTTAGCGGTCTTTTCCAACCTTTACGATTCTTGGAATTCAAAAGCATCATTGCCATCTGGAGAGGGCTGTCCCTGCAGCTGGGTGTACCTGCTCTGCCACGTGCTGGCGGCAAACTGCCTTGGTGCTGCCCTGAGCCCATCCTGCTCTGAGAACCTGTGTGGGCACCTGCTGTAAATCCTGAGTTCACTGAGCAAACAGCATGGCCACGTTGACAGTGGCTTGTCTAGTTGTAAGCAGCATCTTAGGGCCACAGTTTCAGTCCAACGTTAGTCTAAAAGGCAACAAATACTAATTTGCCATCTGAATTCCTTGCTTTTCCCTTTCTCTTCTTCCAGCTCTCTGGCTTTGCTCTCCAACCCGCACTGAACTGAGGAGGCAGTGTCCTTTAGTAATGTCACGCTGGTGTCATGCTGTGTGTTGTGCAGGTGGTTGAAGGCTTTTTTGTGTTCTCTGAGAAAGGACTGCCTCCTTGTTTGCACCCAGGGAGCCTCGGTGGTGGCCAGTGTCTGTTGAGCAGAGCTGGGGCACTTCCACCTCTGGCTGGTCTCTAGCTGCTGGTGGATGTTGAAATGCCAACTGTATGCTCAGGGCTGAGAGTGAACAAAGAAAATTCTCCAAATCAGTCTCTTGCAGCACTCTTAATGTCACAAGTGTTTGGGGTTTTTTTTGGTGGATGATGCTGGAAAGCTTCTAAGGATCTGTGAATTTAACTGGTGTCAGCAAAGTTTTCAGGGTGAAATTCATTATGCCAAGAGACTGTGATGCTTGTTTGGGGAAAAAAAAGAGAAAGATTTGGACTTCAGCTTTTTCCTTGTCAGAGGTACTGGAGGGGGAAAGACTGAAAAATGTTGTTTTTCCTTTGGTTGTTGCGTGCAATAACCACTTGTCCTTATTCTGGCTTCTTTTATTCTGTTGCACTCAGTCTTTTTCTCTGCCTTCATTGAAAATGCCTCAGCTTCATGTGTGTGTTTGCAATGACCCCACGTGAAAAGGAATTAAAATATTGTGCCATTTTCACACCTGCAAACTAATCTTTATTTATATAAAGCTTCTGTATTTTGGGAACTGGCTGTGCTCTAACACTGCAGGTCACCACTGGCAAATTCAAGTTAGAAGTTATTTGTGCAGGAAAAAATGCTGGAGGGCATTGCCTGTTCCATGGCAGTGAGGATCTCAGGGGTGTCTTGAGAACTGTTCTGAGAGTGGATCTGGGGTAAAAGCTGTGGGAGATCCACGCTGAGTTCTGCAGATCCAGAAGTGGCAGGAGAGATCATGTCTTGCTCAAGCCACCTGGTATGACTTTTGGGGTACTTGCTTTAGTACTTGCTCTTTTCTCTGTTTCCCACCTGTATTATAATTTTTATTTCCCAAGGATGTTATAACCGTACAGGGAAGGCCTGAGGAAAGGTGCAAAGGTGATGGAAGGTAACCCTTCTCTTCCTCAAAGCTGTGAGTATGGCCTTTTCAGTGGAGCAGAAAATGCAAGAAGTGGGCTCCAGGGAATTCGGGCCAGAATTGGTGCAAAGTTAGTTTTCACGTCTCGCCTC